>NC_135232.1:675169477-675776522 GCF_051348905.1 Ranitomeya variabilis | reverse complement strand
GCACATTCCTGCATTGCTGCAGCGTGACAGACAGGTTCTCTTTAAAGTACTATGTTGGTGAGGTATTGTCACGCACAGCGTTAGAAAGACTAAGTGCAACACGAAGGGATGAGGGGAAGGGAGCCCAACACTAGGGAAGGGGGGAGTGGAGACCCCTAGGCAGATGTAAAGTCACCCTGTCTGCCCTAAACATCCCTGTATAGGTTCTGCACCTATCACCGAGCAGGAATCTAATCCCTGCCTCACACTCTTGATAAGCCCTGCTTAGGGAAGGAATGTGCACTAGTCAATCCACACTATCACTAAAGACTGCTGGGATAGACAAACAAGGAGAACACTTGTTTTGAGAAGACTTAGAGATTTAACACAGATGTCCTCCTGCAACACCAAAGAGGAAGATAGCCAACTGGTATAGCTCCAAACCTCAACAGTGGGAAATGGAAATATCACCAGTGAATCCCAGCAGCAGGCTGGGAGTCTATAAACACCCAGGCATGTCAATTAGTGCTGGAGAAAGGTTGCCACTGGGTCAAAGAGTCAGAAGGGTTAAGAAGGCATCTGCAAGGCCAAACACAGAGACCTTCTGCAGCTAGATGCAGTGCGACCATCTGCAGCTTCTGACACATCCATGACAGGTATCCCCTATCCAGAACATAGGTGATAACTTACTGAGCACTGAGGGCTAGATTACCAAGACCCTCTACCAGTCCCACGAATGGGACTCTACAGAGTCCTGTCTGAATACAAAGGAGATCGGCCATGGGCACCACTGATCTATTCATGGTCTATGAAAAAAGGGAGTGCAGTAGAGTCTCATTCTCAGGAGTAATGAGAGTCCCAGCATTTAGTAAGTTATCTTACCAACTTTCTACAAACCCTTTCACTTCTGTCTACGTATGCCACTCTTATACATGGCTAGCCTGTAGCATGGCACCGGACAAGACACATCACCTGTCCATGATGGAGGTTGCCACCACTGGTCAGGTACACAAGGCTTATATACAAGCATAATTTAATTATTTGATAGCACTGATATTAGACTAGTTTATCCAAGTATGTCGGAATAATTTGAGAATGGTTGTATTTTCTTTCTTTTTTTTTTTTTTTTAATAATATTTGCAGAGTTTGATGGTAGCAGATCTGTATTTAGTCAAGTTATGGCACTATTATTTAGACATTACAACCAGATTCTACAAACTGATTCTACAACCAGATCATACCCTATAGGGAAGGCACCAAAAGAACATATCACATCTGGTTCCTACCAATGTAAAACCAAGTCTTGTTTTTATTGTTTTTTACAATACTCGCAGTAAGAAGAGTGAAAAATTAGTTTCACCTTCACCTACCTATATAAATCAATGTTTCCACGCAGTCCTACCTATGACAAATATTGTTGCAAATAATTAAAGAGGAAAATAGCAGACAGATCCAATTAAAAAATGTTATTTAGTTAACAGCTGGTCATAAAACATAGAATTTCCTCTCGCTGGATGAAAGAATTGTCCTACTTTATCAATCGCAGGCATGGAACGCGGCTTTGAATGGAAGTTGAATAAGAATTTTTTTTTACTGACTGCAGCAAAGGCTTTAAAAGGACTTGTGGGGGTTACTTACAATAAAGTAAATTATGATTATTTCTGATAATTTGGGGAAGCAATAACCAGCCCGATGCAGCCTCCCCCTAGGTTGACCTGTAAAGGCATTGTCTGAAGCTTTTTATCACAGTAGCAGGAGAGAACAGGAACTATCAGGAGGTTAGAGGGTGGCCGAGCATGTTGAGGCAATAAATGCACACACTTGAAAAAACATCAAACATCTTAATTGTATGCTTCACTGTGCAATGAATAAAATTAGGGCTTGTTGGCTAATGTATAATATTGACTGGCTGCTAAACTCTAAATTCATCTTAGAGGATGAGGGATCGGAATGTATATTATTCATATCAATCATTGGAAACCTAAATACACAAACTCATTAATCAATTGCGCATTTTTTTTTTCATTTTTATTGATGGCTGAAATGGCCCTGCCAGCCATTTCAGCCATCAATAAAAATGAAAAAAAAGTGCAACAATTTAATTTAGGTCAAAGATCATTTTCTTTTTACCCAAGTTTTATTAAAGGAACTATGCAAAAAGGGGCATTTGCGTTTTGGTTACACGAATATCTGAAAATAAGGGCAAATTTTAGAGCAAACTAGATGATGGAGAGGAACATGAATCAATATTTCAGGCTTGGTGATAAAAAATTATTCTCTCTGCTATTGTCAAAGATTAATACCAGTGGAAAGAAAATTGTTAGGATTGAGTAAAAAAAAATCAAATCATTAAATCTTTGTGCCTGATGCATGAAAGCTTCTATGCGAGAATTCGGGAGAAAAAGCTTTGAAAAGTTACAAAATTTAGGCACAACTCAAAGCTGCGCCTTTTTGTTGTGAGTTCTGGCTTCTTCACGCCAGTTTCTCCAAGCTCCGCCAACATGGACAAAGTTTGGTCAGGATGGGGCATGGCGTTCGCCACTTCTCAATTTCAGGCAGGGGCTAGAGTAGGATTTTTGTTAGGTAAGAAAACTTGGCAATAAGAGTAGATAAAATTAAATAAAGGATTTAATATGCAATCCAACAATAAAGGTTCCCGAACATTTCGGTCTACATTCAACCATCCTCAGTGTAACCTATTGTCCGATTGAAGAAATATCAGATTGGGTTTTATCTCCTAAGCCAGCTAGGAAGCACTGAGCATGGTGTCCACCACTGGTTCTAACAGGCGCTCATCAGATAAAACGCAATTTGATATCTTTTCATTTGGACAGTAGGCACACTGAGGAAGGTTTAATGCAGACCGAAACATTTGTGAACCTTTATCGTTGGATTGCATATTAAATCCCTTATTTAAATTCATCTACTCTTAGTGCCAAGTTTTCTTATGTAACATTGAAGGGGATTGGAGCCTACTTGTGCATTATACAGTAGTGCCGTGGTAATCTCTATAGAGTAGGATTTGTGGCACACACCAGTCATCCGACACCCCTGATTCATGAGGTATACGCCTCTTCATGAATCAGAAGTAATTAACTCCAGCAAACCCCGGCATCAAGACCGGCCCAAACTATATCGGTCTTGAAGCATCAGGCCCTTGGTTTCCAATTTTGCTTACAGAGGACCTCTAACTTTCTATAAATTCGATGAATTTTTCTTTAGCTAGTGTATATGCCGCTGTTCTCCTGTAACTATTCCTTTCCTTTTTTGGCGTCCATTCCAGAGACATGAATCCATCTTAAAATCCTTAACAAACAGCACAATAGTCACAAACCCCAGAGGGGAGAGTTCACACTGGCACTGATTTGTGAAGGATTTTAATAATTTTCAATAAATTTAATTTTACAGGATTCCTGGAGCTGGATTTTTCCCACATTCAATTTGTATTCCTGCTACACCACTGACCTGTCCAAGCTTTAGGATCCCTGGCTTCTTTTGGGTGAGCTAATTTTTTTCCTTTCCATTGTATATGAGTCCATCTGCCCCATGTAAGTATAATCTTGTTAGCCAAGAGGGTGAAACCTAAATTTTCTCTATTTGGGTATTATTGGGGACCACGCCCAGTTGGCTAAAAAGACTAGATTTGCAAACAAGGTAGAGAGGGTCTTATCTCAGGATTGAAGAGGCACGGGAAAAAAGAGAAACAGCTCCATATTCAGCAGAACATCTGCATTTAAATCTAAAAAAATGACATACTTATAGTATATGACATGACTGGTCTCCTTTAATGTGTAAATTATATAAGTCTGAATACATTTGGACTACTGCTCAGCAACATTGGACAAAGCTATCATTAACACTTCTAGTCCTAGTTACTGGGGAGAAAACTGTGGCATATAAAAGGCAGGAGCAAGAATAGAGAGCATACAATAAAAAAAATGTAAATAATTATACTGGGCTGACTATTAAACTATTGTAATTGTATTAATCCACTTAAAAAAAACTATAATCAGAAAATTACCTATTGTTTAAATCAATTTTTTGTGTCAAGAAATTTTTTTTATTTTGCCAGTTATATTCCTATCACAATCAGCATTAAAAAAAAAATGAAGTCTAGCAATTTTCACACTTGTCCCTTGGGTTTCCTAGACACATACTTCCAGTTTCAGGAAACAACACACGTACATTAGCCACAAATAACAGACATCAACAATATCTTTTATACTGAAGTGTCTAATGAGCGTGTGCAAAGGAGTAAAGGAAGGATCTGCTGTAACATAAACTATAGTTATTGTTATATCCCATGTTATTATCTGTGTATGGAGGTGATACCTGTCATTGCAATCCTTCCTCTGATGATAATAATGAACCTGCAGAAAACTCTTCCTGCAGTAACAGGAAGTACGTGCCTAAAAATATTCTCAGTGGTCTCTGTGAAAATCGCAAAATTACAATCTTTATTGAAAAAAATTTAGCAATGTAAAAACAAAAAGTAATGAAAAAAAATTATTGAACTAGTAGATAATTTTCTGATGATATCTTCCATTTTAAGGTTGTCTTTCTGTCCACAGTGTCTATCATAAAAAAATCCTTCAATACGCACCAGTGAGGAGAGCAATTAAGAAATTGCTGTGCTGGACCCAACCTGTCCATGCGTCATATGTATTATTGTTAAATAAATGGCTAATGATGATCTTAGAGAAAGGGTTATTTTCATGTGACAGACAATTCAAATGAAGTAGTAATCTAGCGCTCTAGATCATACCTAGGATCTCATTAATTTCCAATGTGTCATAACGTTTATGTGGTTCATGATTCTTAAAAAGTGATGAGCGAATATACTCGGACTCCGAGTATTTTTTAGTGCAACCCCCAACCAGGGGTTGCAACCAGGCAACCCCCACATGTACTTATGCTGGTTAACAGATGTAAATCTTTCAGCTGTGGCAAGAAAAACTAAATCTCCGAGCACTAAAAAATACTCGGAGGACCCCGAGCATGCTCGAGAAATCTCGAGTAACAAGTATATTCACTCATCACTAGTGTTGAGCGATACCTTCCGATATCGGAAAGTATCGGTATCGGAAAGTATCGGCCGATACCGTCAAAGTATCGGATCTAATCCGATACCCGATCCCAATGCAAGTCAATGGGACGAAAATATCGGAATTAAAATAAACCCTTTATACACTTGTAGGTTCATTCTACATGAAGGAAAACAACTAAGAATAATGTAGGATGTATTGGGGGACGTGACGGAGATATTAAAGGCACAGAGGTTTAGCCCAATGTAATAGAATAGCAGGATTTTGCGGGTTTTTTTATGACGTTCGGCGTTAGAAAGAATTTGACTATGTTAATTTTTTTTTTAATGTCAGATATTGATGTTTCACTGCTTCCACGCCCTTCACCTTTTTTTTTACTTCTCCCACGCTTTCTTCTTAATTATCCTCATCATCAGCTTCTTTGACATCAACTTCTTCACCTTATTCATCTTCTTCTTCATCTTCTACCTATTATTTTTTGGGTTACATTGTTCATATTGTTTTTAGTTTACTATTATCTTCATCATATTCTACTTCTTCATCATATTCTTATTTGTGACAGGCATTCCCGTAGTTGTTATCTATAAAAGTTTGAAGATTACACCTTTCGTTCTGCCTGTCACAAAACAGTTACATTTGTCCGCGTTCAGTTTGGCCTGCAGCATCAGGCTTTATCCAGGGGCACCACGAGGAGGAACGGACTCACCCCCATACACTGCTTAGTCTTCTTCTGCTTATAATTTACATAATATTTTTTGCTCTGATATTTTGTGTTATGCTTAATGTCCTTCTGCTCTTTGTTCTGCAGCCTCTTGTTCTTCTGCTTCTCGGTCTTCCAGGTCGTCGTCGTCTCCAGGGTCGTCGTCTCCGGGGTCGTCGTCATCGGGGTGGTCTCCGGGGTCGTCGTCATCGGGGTGGTCTTCAGGGTCATCGTCTCCAGGGTCGTCGTCATCACGGTGGTTGTCGTCTCTGATGTCGTCGTCATCTTAGGGGTGGTCTTCCGGGTCATCGTGTTTAGTCTCTTGAACTTGGAAATGTAGCAGAAGGTACAAGAAGGCTGAGAAAATGCCGAGAACCAGCTGATGGAACTGGAACTCGGATGGCTACCCGAAGGTCCAAGAGCCAATGGAACGACCGAGGACCAGCTGACGTTACTGGAACCCGGTTACTAAGCAGGAGGTACCTGTGCTGAAAGCACTACCAAGGACCACCTGACGTTGGTGGAACTCAGATACCCAGAGGGAGGCACCTAAGCCAAAGGCTCTGCCCGGAACCAGCTGACGGTACTGGAACCAGGATGGGGAGCAGAAGGTACAAGAGCAAAAGACACTGCCGAGAACCAGCTGACGGTGCTGGAACCCGGATGGGTAGCCGAAGGTCCAAGAGCCAATAGAACTACCGAGGACCAGCTGACGTTACTGGAACCCGGTTACTAAGCAGGAGGTACCCGTGCCTGAAAGCACTACCAAGGACCACCTGACGTTGGTGGAACTCGGATACCAAAGGGAGGCACCTAAGCCAAAGGCTCTGCCCGGAACCAGCTGACGGTACTGGAACCAGGATGGGGAGCAGAAGGTCCAAGAGCAAGTGTCTGCGTGGCTTTTGCAGGACACGTTGCCGGCTGCACAGCAGGGGAACAGCTGGCGGTGCTGGACCCCACTGACACATTGGCGAGGTGTTTGGCTCTGTGCAGCCAGCACTTCCGGACAGCAACTAGCGGTGTTGGAGCCCGGGCTCTGCAGGGGGAGCAGAGTGTAGGCCGAAGCCTACTTGAACCAATTTCAAAGGTAACCTTTAACCCCCCCTCAGGGGTTAGAAAGTAGAAGAGCCACAGCTTATGCAGCAGTAGTGCTGCACAAGTCAAATGTTGCTCTTTTAATTTCGCTCCTTGCACACGCTGAATGAAACACGTATAACATTTAGCCCTTTATACAGTCAAACTGTGTTGGAGGCGCGAGTTCCCTTTGTAATGAGACGCAGCACAGATGTCAAGAATCCCACCTTGGTGCTGGGTGCAGCCTCCTGAGCGTTGTTATTTGCTGTACAGGAGTCTGCGCTGTCGTGTTATCCCCTGGCCTAGCGCTGTTAGCGCTGCCCATCTTCTGACATCATTTAATGTCGGCCGGTGCGGTTCGCGATGACCATGAATCCCAGCCCCGCAGTGTCTTAACATTGTAAAAACACTGCGGGGCTGGGATTCAGGGCCTGGCGCAGCACATATGTTGGCCTCTCACACTCGGGTCCTTACACCCGCTTCAGACTGTGCGGCGTCATCTGATCCCTTATCGCATGCCACGGCCATGAAGCCGCACAGTCCGAAGAAGGCGGAAGGAGAGGAGGGACAGGCGAACTGATGCACTGATCCTGCCCATCAATCACACCCTCGCAGTCCCAATAAATAAGACACCGAGGGGCGTTGTGTGGGTCAGGGCGGCCGCAGAGGCGCAGCCAGCCAAACAATGATGCCAGAAGACGGGCAGCGCTACCAAGGGGGTTGCAGCGTGTCATTACAAAGGAAAGTCACACCACCGGGACGGTTAAATGGTCACACAGAGGACACATTGCAGACGTGTTTTCAGTTCCACATGTGCGAGGAGAATACGTTTCTGAGCCACCTTGCACACATGCAGCATTACCGCTGTACAAGGTGGCTGGATAACGTAAAAACGCCTGGGGGAGGGGGGACAGGTTCCCTTCAATTTCAGTTCTTGTGTCTGCGTGGCTTTTGCAGGACACGATGCCGGCTGCACAGCAGGGGAACAGCTGGCGGTGCTGAACCCCACTGACACATTGGCTGGTGTTTTTCTCTGTGCAGCTAGCAGTACCGGGCCCCAACTGGCGGTGTTAGAGCCCAGGGTCAGCAGGAGGAGCAGGGGGAGCGGAGTGTAGGCCGAAGCCTGCACTCGAGCAAGTTGAAAGGAAACCTTTAACCCCCCCCCCCCCAGGCGTTTGTAGCTGAAAGAGCCATTGTGTACAGCACTAATGCTGGAAAAGGTAAACTTAGCTCTTTTAATTATGGTCCTTGCACATGCGGAACCTAACAGTTATGAAATGTGTCCCCTCACAGCGTAAAACCGTCTGGTAGGTGGAACTTTCCTTTGTCGTGTGACGCAGCACAGCCATCATTTTTACCCCCTTGGCGCCGTGCGCCGCCTCCTCAGCGTTGTTTGAATCTGTCCCGGAGCCTGCGCTGTTAGGTTAGCCCTTGGCCATGCACACATTTTGCGCTGCCCGTCTTCTGACATCATTTGGTGTCAGGCTGGCTGCGCCTGTGCGGGTGCGCTGGCCGAGATCCCGCCTCGCAGTGTCGTCTAATGTAATCCCACCGCGGGCCTGTGATCCGTGCCCGTGCGCAGTGCATATCCTCGCCTCTCACTCCCCTCCCTACGGCTTTTTCAGACTGTGCGGTGTCACGGCCGTGGCATGCTATTAGGGACCAGCTGACATCGCACAGTCTGAAGAAGCCGTAGGGAGGGGAGTGAGAGGCGAGGATATGCACTGCGCACGGGCACGGATCACAGGCCCGCGGTGGGATTACATTAGACGACACTGCGAGGCGGGATCTCGGCCAGCGCACCCGCACAGGCGCAGCCAGCCTGACACCAAATGATGTCAGAAGACGGGCAGCGCAAAATGTGTGCATGGCCAAGGGCTAACCTAACAGCGCAGGCTCCGGGACAGATTCAAACAACGCTGAGGAGGCGGCGCACGGCGCCAAGGGGGTAAAAATGATGGCTGTGCTGCGTCACACGACAAAGGAAAGTTCCACCTACCGGACGGTTTAACGCTGTGATGGGACACATTTCATAACTGTTAGGTTCCGCATGTGCAAGGAGCACCACGAAAAGAGGCACTTTTTCCCTTTGCATCATTACTGCTGCACAAGGTGGCTCCTTCAGTAACAAACGCCTGGGGGGGACAGGTTCCCTTAAAGTAAACTTGTTGTGACTGCGTGGCGGTCGCAGTACACGTTGCCGTATACACAGCAGGGGAACAGCTGGCGGTGCTGAACCCCACTAACACATTGGCGAGGTGTTTGGCTCTGTGCGTACAGCACTTCTGGACGGCAACTGGCGGTGTTGGAGCCCAGGGACAGGTGGAGGAGGAGGAGGTTGGAGGAGGTTGGAGGAGGTAGGAGGGATTGCCACACACACAGCAGGGGAACAGCTGACGTTACTGAACCCCAATAACAGAGGAGGGACTGTTGACTGTGCGTACAGCACTTCTGGACGGCAACTGGCGGTGTTGGAGCCCAGGGACAGGTGGAGGAGGAGGAGGTTGGAGGAGGTTGGAGGAGGTAGGAGGGATTGCCACACACACAGCAGGGGAACAGCTGACGTTACTGAACCCCAATAACAGAGGAGGGACTGTTGACTGTGCGTACAGCACTTCTGGACGGCAACTGGCGGTGTTGGAGCCCAGGGACAGGTGGAGGAGGAGGAGGTTGGAGGAGGTTGGAGGAGGTAGGAGGGATTGCCACACACACAGCAGGGGAACAGCTGACGTTACTGAACCCCAATAACAGAGGAGGGACTGTTGACTGTGCGTACAGCACTTCTGGATGGCAACTGGCGGTGTTGGAGCCCAGGGACAGGTGGAGGAGGAGGAGGTTAGAGGAGGTAGGAGGGATTGCCACACACACAGCAGGGGAACAGCTGACGTTACTGAACCCCAATAACAGAGGAGGGACTGTTGACTGTGCGTACAGCACTTCTGGACGGCAACTGGCGGTGTTGGAGCCCAGGGACAGGTGGAGGAGGAGGAGGAGGTTAGAGGAGGTAGGAGGGATTGCCACACACACAGCAGGGGAACAGCTGACGTTACTGAACCCCAATAACAGAGGAGGGACTGTTGACTGTGCGTACAGCACTTCTGGACGGCAACTGGCGGTGTTGGAGCCCAGGGACAGGTGGAGGAGGAGGAGGTTGGAGGAGGTTGGAGGAGGTAGGAGGGATTGCCACACACACAGCAGGGGAACAGCTGACGTTACTGAACCCCAATAACAGAGGAGGGACTGTTGACTGTGCGTACAGCACTTCTGGACGGCAACTGGCGGTGTTGGAGCCCAGGGACAGGTGGAGGAGGAGGAGGTTGGAGGAGGTTGGAGGAGGTAGGAGGGATTGCCACACACACAGCAGGGGAACAGCTGACGTTACTGAACCCCAATAACAGAGGAGGGACTGTTGACTGTGCGTACAGCACTTCTGGACGGCAACTGGCGGTGTTGGAGCCCAGGGACAGGTGGAGGAGGAGGAGGTTGGAGGAGGTAGGAGGGATTGCCACACACACAGCAGGGGAACAGCTGACGTTACTGAACCCCAATAACAGAGGAGGGACTGTTGACTGTGCGTACAGCACTTCTGGACGGCAACTGGCGGTGTTGGAGCCCAGGGACAGGTGGAGGAGGAGGAGGTTGGAGGAGGTTGGAGGAGGTAGGAGGGATTGCCACACACACAGCAGGGGAACAGCTGACGTTACTGAACCCCAATAACAGAGGAGGGACTGTTGACTGTGCGTACAGCACTTCTGGACGGCAACTGGCGGTGTTGGAGCCCAAGGACAGGTGGAGGAGGAGGAGGTTGGAGGAGGTTGGAGGAGGTAGGAGGGATTGCCACACACACAGCAGGGGAACAGCTGACGTTACTGAACCCCAATAACAGAGGAGGGACTGTTGACTGTGCGTACAGCACTTCCGGACGGCAACTGGCGGTGTTGGAGCCCAGGGACAGGTGGAGGAGGAGGAGGTTGGAGGAGGTAGGAGGGATTGCCACACACACAGCAGGGGAACAGCTGACATTACTGAACCCCAATAACAGAGGAGGGACTGTTGACTGTGCGTACAGCACTTCTGGACGGCAACTGGCGGTGTTGGAGCCCAGGGACAGGTGGAGGAGGAGGAGGAGGTTGGAGGAGGTAGGAGGGATTGCCACACACACAGCAGGGGAACAGCTGACGTTACTGAACCCCAATAACAGAGGAGGGACTGTTGACTGTGCGTACAGCACTTCTGGACGGCAACTGGCGGTGTTGGAGCCCAGGGACAGGTGGAAAAGCAGAGGAACACAATGTAGGCCGAAGCCTGAGAAAGTCGAAAGGGAACCTTTAACCCCCCCCCAAGGCGTTTGTAGCTGAAAGAGCCAGCTTGTGCAGCACAAAAGATGCAAAAGGAAAAGGTGGCTCTTTTCATCATGCTCCTTGCACACGCAGAACTAAACACTTATAAAATGTGTCCCCTGCAACCGTAAAACCGTCCCGGAGGTGGGACTTTCCTTCGTAATGTGACGCAGCACAGCCGTCATTCCTACCCCCCCGGCGCCGCGCACCGGCTCCTCAGCGTTGTTTTATTCCGTCCCGGAGCCTGCGCTGTTATGTTATCCCGTGGCCAGGCACACTTAGCGCTGCCCATCTTCTGACATCATTTGGTGTCAGGCTGGCTGCGCCTGTGCGGCCGCGCTGGCAGAGAGCCCGCCTCGCAGTGTCTTCTGATTTAATCCCACTGGGGGCCTGGGATCCATGGACATGCGCAGTGCATATCCTCGCCTCTCACTCCCCTCCCTACGGCTTCTTAAGACTGTGCGGTGTCACGGCCGTGGCATGCTATTAGGGACCAGCTGACACCGAACAGTCTGAAGAAGCCATAGGGAAATGAGTGAGAGGTGGAGGTTCAGATATGCACTGCGCATGTCCATGGATCCCAGGCCCCCAGTGGGATTAAATCAGAAGACACTGCGAGGCGGGCTCTCTGCCAGCGCGGCCGCACAGGCGCAGCCATCCTGACACCAAATGATGCCAGAAGACGGGCAGCGCTAAGTGTGCCTGGCCACGGGATAACATAACAGCGCAGGCTCCGGGACGGAATAAAACAACGCTGAGGAGCCGGTGCGCGGCGCCGGGGGGGTAGGAATGACGGCTGTGCTGCGTCACATTACGAAGGAAAGTCCCACCTCCGGGACGGTTTTACGGTTGCAGGGGACACATTTTATAAGTGTTAAGTTCTGCGTGTGCAAGGAGCTAAACAAAAATAGCTACCTTTTCCTTGTGCAGCATTACTGCTGCACAAGGTGGCTCTTTCAGTAACAAACGCCTTGGGGGGGGGGGGACAGATTCCCTTACATTTCAGTTGTTGTGTCAGCGTGGCGGTCGCATGACACATTGCCGGCTACACAGCTGGGGATCAGCTGACGTTACTGAAACCCAATAACACTGGGTCGTATGTTTTGACTGTGCAGACGGCACTTCTGAGCCTCAACTGGCGGTGTTGGAGCACAGGAATTTAAGTTCAGGTGGTAGAAAGATGAACACAACAGGAGACCTGGATAACGTATACAGTGACCTAATTATTTAATCAGGAGGAGGAGTGGCAAATTCCTGCGAGATCCAGGCCTTGTTCATTTTCAGGAAAGTAAGCCGGTCAACGTTATCGGAGGATAGTCGCATGCGACGGTCAGTTAGTACACCACCTGCAGCACTAAAGACACGTTCCGATAATACACTGGCCGCAGGGCAAGACAGCACCTCCAATGCATACTGGCTTAGCTCTGGCCATGTATCCAGCTTTGAGACCCAAAACTTGAAAGGGGAAGAGCCGTCTGGGAGTACAGCAAGAGGGCAAGACATGTAGTCTGTCACCATCTGACGGAACCGTTGCCTCCTGCTGACTGGAGCCGTCTGTGATGGTGTAGACTTTTGTGGGGGGCACAGAAAACTGTGCCACAGTTGGGCCATACTGGTCTTGCCTTGGGCAGAGGCACTGCTTCTGCTCCCTCTTTGTGCAGAGCCTCCACCACTGCCTGGACGCACTGAGCTGCTTTGGAATGCACTAGCAGCACTTCTCTCAGTTGGAATGGAGAAGATGATGGAATTGACCAGTGTGTCTTGGTACTCCCGCATTTTTCGCTCACGGTTCAACGGTGTGATGAGGCTTTCTACGTTGTCCCGGTAGCGAGGATCGAGGAGGGTGAACACCCAATAATCAGACATGTTGAGAATGTGGGCGATGCGGCGGTCGTTTCTCAGGCACTGCAGCATGTAATCCACCATGTGCTGCAGACTGCCAACTGCCCAAGAAACGCTGTCCCCTGCTGGAGGCGTGATCTCTGCCCGCTCGTCATCACCCCACCCTCGCTGTACACACTGAGTACTGGACAATTCGGTAACTCCCTCCTCTGGACGGACGTCTTCCTCCTCCATTGACTCCTCCTCATCCTCCTCACAAACTGTCCCCTGCCTAAGCGTTTGTGAGGAACCACGTGGCGCTGACTGTCCAGAAGATGATGGAAATGGTGAATCCTCATCCTCCACCTCTTCCACAACATCATCCCTTAGCGCTTGCAGTGATTTTTCAAGCAGGCAGATAAGGGGGACAGTCATGCTGACTAGTGCATCATCTGCACTCGCCATCCGCGTGGAATAATCAAAGGGACGCAAAACCTGGCAGACGTCATTCATAGTGGCCCACTCTGTGGTTGTGAAGTCTGTACGGCGCTGAGTGCGACTTCTTTGCGCCTGAAGCAGCTGGTACTCCATTACAGCTTGCTGCTGCTCACACAACCGCTCCAACATATGTAACGTGGAATTCCACCTGGTAGGTAGGTCACATATGATGCGATGTTCCGGCAGGCGGTGTCGGCGCTGCAGAGCCGCAATGCGCGCTTTTGCCATGCTGGAACGCCGCAAGTGAGCACACTCTAGGCGGACCTTGTGCAGCAGTGCATCAAGATCCGGATAGTCCCTCAAAAAGCTCTGCACGACCAAATTGAGCACATGTGCCAGACATGGGATGTGAGTGAGGTTGCCGAGGCCCAGAGCTGCCACCAGATTTCGGCCATTATCACACACTACCATGCCTGGCTGGAGATTCGCTGGCACAAACCACACATCGCTCTCCTGCTTGATGGCATTCCAGAGCTCCTGCGCTGTGTGGCTACGATTCCCCAAAAAAATTAATTTCAACACGGCCTGTTGACGTTTGGCCACGGCTGTGCTCATGTCGGTCGTAACAGGTACACGTTCATCACGGGTCCATGTGGAGGTGGACTGTGACGGCTCCTGCAGCGATGATTCTGAGGAACTGGTGTAAGAGGAGGAGTCAATGCGTACAGAATGGATTCCTGCAATCCTTGGAGTGGGCAGGACACGTCCTGCGCCACTCGCACGGTCTGTACCCGGCTCAATGACATTAACCCAATGGGCAGTGAGGGAAAGGTATCGCCCCTGTCCATGTTGACTGGTCCACGCATCGGTGGTGAGGTGGACCTTGCTACTGACGGCGTTCAGTAGCGCGTGTTTTATGTGTCCCTCCACATGCTTGTGCAGGGCAGGGACGGCTTGCCTGCTGAAGTAAAAGCGGCTGGGCACATTGTACTGTGGGACTGCCAATGACATCAAGTCACGGAAGCTGTCAGTCTCCACCAGCCTGAATGACAGCATTTCCAGTGACAGAAGTTTGGCAATGCCTGCAGTCAGAGCCTGTGCTCGTGGGTGGTTTGACGAGAAAGGCCGCCTTTTCTCCCATGCCTGTACTACCGATGGCTGTAGACTGGGCTGGGAGTGTGTGGATGACTGGGAAAGTGGTGCTGCGGGTGGAATTACAGCGGGTCTCTGGACAACAGGGCCAGAGGTTCTTCCACGGCGATCCTGGGAGGAAGCCGAACCAGCTGCGTGTGAGCTAGAGGAAGAGGCAACACGAGCTGAAGAGGTGGTAGCTGCCGCTGTTGGTTGGCCTACCTCTTCAGTGTGTTTTTCTAACAACGCCGGGTGCCTGGTGCGCACATGTTTCCACATGTTGGAGGTATTGAGGCTGCTGACATTTCGACCTCTTTTGACTTTGTGATGACACACGTTGCATCTGACATAGCAAATGTCATCTGCAACTGTGTCAAAAAAGGACCAGGCACTGCAAGTCTTGGGAGCGCCCTTTTTGGCTTTTGGAAGAGACATGCTCCTAACGGGTGCCAAAGCGGAGGCTGCAGGATCCGCAGTCTTCCCCCTCCCTCTCCCTCTTTGGGCCGTACGGGGAATCTCTTCCTCAGAGCTGCTCCCACCACCTTCCTGTCCCTCACGCCAAGATGGGTCGAGGACCTCATCATCTACACTACCCTCTGCCCCCAACTGCTCCTCCTGGGTAGTCTCAGCAGCAGAGCACGCACCAGTAAGTGGCACCTGAGTGTCATCATCAGCTGATGCGGCCTGCGATGTGGTGACCGGAGCCACTGGCCCACCCGCCTCTTCAGAGGAAGAGAGAAAAAGCTGTTGGGCATCACTGCACCCTGCCTCTTCTTCCATTTCTCCAATGCTGCTTGGCTGGCCCCCTGTTTCCAAGCCAAGAGATTCAGAGAACAGAAGTAGAGACGGCTCCTGTCCTGGGCTCTCTGTCTGCCTGGGCAATTTGGCAGGTGGTGAAGAGACAGATGGCTGCTCTCCAGTGCTCTGTGTCTGAGAGGATGTGGCACTAATGGAAGTTGATGCATTAGCTGCCATCCATCCGACAACGGCTTCAATTTGGTCTTCACGCAGCAGCGGTGTACGGCGCTCTGACACAAAGCTGCGCATGAACGACTGTTGCCTGGTGAAAGTGGGTGCTGATGAGTCACCGGTGCCCGCAGCAGGCACAGAATCCCCACGTCCCCTCCCTGCTCCGCGCCCACGCCCACGTGCCTTACTCACTGCCTTCTTCATCTTGGTTGACTGATAAAGATAAGCAGAAAAGTACTAACGGATTTGTGTGCTTATTCCTGAGCAACTCCTCCTAACAGGTATAAGAAACACTAATTTTCTAAAGTGTGGACTAGACTTTAATATGAGCTAATGTGGCCTACACAAATGTAAAGTGGTGTAACTGGTGTGTTTGGTGAACTTTATTATTTATTTCTTTTTTGGGGGCTGAACTGACAACAGATAGAGCTGCAGTCACACAGAGACCGTGCAGACAGACGTAAACGGCGCTGCAAGGCCCAAAAACCCTCCTCTACTTTATCCTATGTAGTGTTTTTCCACAAATTAGCTGGAGACGGGTGGAAAGACACTAATAGGATTTTTTTAAATTAATTAGCAGCAGACTACACTACTTGAAAAAAAATTAAAATTGATTTGGCGGTATGACGCAGTGAACAACCCTGAGCTGGAGACAACCAGGCTACGGCTGCTCACAGACTACAGGGCGAGCTGCAGTCACACGGAGACCGTGCAGACAGCCGTAAACGGCGCTGCAAGGCCCAAAAACCCTCCTCTACTTTATCCTATGTAGTGTTTTTCCACAAATTAGCTGGAGACGGGTGGAAAGACACTAATAGGATTTTTTTAAATTAATTAGCAGCAGACTACACTACTTGAAAAAAAATTAAAATTGATTTGGCGGTATGACGCAGTGAACAACCCTGAGCTGCAGACAACCAGGCTACGGCTGCTCACAGACTACAGGGCGAGCTGCAGTCACACGGAGACCGTGCAGACAGCCGTAAACGGCGCTGCAAGGCCCAAAAACCCTCCTCTACTTTATCCTATGTAGTGTTTTTCCACAAATTAGCTGGAGACGGGTGGAAAGACACTAATAGGATTTTTTTAAATTAATTAGCAGCAGACTACACTACTTGAAAAAAAATTAAAATTGATTTGGCGGTATGACGCAGTGAACAACCCTGAGCTGCAGACAACCAGGCTACGGCTGCTCACAGACTACAGGGCGAGCTGCAGTCACACGGAGACCGTGCAGACAGCCGTAAACGGCGCTGCAAGGCCCAAAAACCCTCCTCTACTTTATCCTATGTAGTGTTTTTCCACAAATTAGCTGGAGATGGGTGGAAAGACACTAATAGGATTTTTTTAAATAAATTAGCAGCAGACTACACTACTTGAAAAAAAAAAAAAAAAAAAAAAACAGTATGAGGCAATGAACCACCCTCCCTGAACTGAATACAACCAGCTATGGATGGCCTATGTGGCTGCACTCAGACTAGAGAGTGGGCTGCACTCACACACACACACACACACAGACCTTGCAGATCGCTGTGAAAACAGCGCTACAAGGCAAAAGCAAGGTGACTAGTAGGTGAACACAGCGGTTGCTAAATTAGCCTTTGGAAAGCACAAAGAAGCAAATCGCTATCTCTAAACTGTCCCTCAGTCAGCAAACAGCGTCCTGTCACTAACTGAATTCACAGCAGAGTGATCGCAAAATGGCGCCAGCGACTTTTAAACTGCATCATGACATCATTTCAGCAGCCAATCACAGCCTTGCCAGTACTTTCATGCCCTCCATGCTAAACAGGATGTGCCCACACTTGGAATCATTCTCATTGGCTGAATTTCTGCATTTTGAATCTTGGAACTTCCGATTCCGGTATCCGATACGCGGCAAGTATCGGAATACCGGTATCGGAATTCCGATACCGCAAGTATCGGCCGATACCCGATACTTGCGGTATCGGAATGCTCAACACTACTCATCACTATTCTTAAACTGTCCAGATGATGTCAATTATACATTTCTAACTATATATGGCTTTGTGTTTGGCTAAAGGTAAGTTTTTCATATGTTTCTGCCATATAACTGTAAGCAGGTGAATGGATGCAGTAACGCAGGGAATGCAGAATAAGGTCTAACACATTGGTTTAATTTATAACAACAATGAACTCTTCGCAGGGAGATAACAGATAATTAACAGTAGAATTACAGTATAACACAACAGTCTTATGATTAAACGTCACTTCTCAGTCCTTAACCACATGCAGTCTGATGGAAGTTGTAATACCGTCAGCGGCCGGCACGGCATCTTCAGGCACATCCTGCCCACAAACGGTCCAGCTTCTGGTGGCAACGGGTGGTCACCAGGTTTGCCCGTTGAGCCCCTAGTACATCACTCTTTAATGCAAAGGTGGGAAGTGCCGTAGAAGTCTTTGCCCGGTCCGTGTGCCGCTGCATGCCTGCCAAGGATGGGGAACACACCTCACGATCTTGCATCTGGCACTTGCTTCTCAATGCGAGCACCGCACACTGTTTGGCTGAGCGCCCGACACTCTGTGTTCTCCCTGACTCTCTGGGGCCCTCACGTAACCTGTGTCAGGGAGTGGCTCCGCTCTCTCTCTCTCACTGCAGAACGCGGTACACCACAGCTTCCTCTCCCTGACGACGGGAAACTCTGCACTTTTCCTATACTTCCTGTTCTCCATCACATCTTGCCATGCCCCCTCTCACCAGGTCATGGACCCTGGCCAGTTCCCCGTTCTTTCCCTCCGGCAACACTGGATGCAGCCTCGACAGTTCTGGATGCGGCATTACACAGGTACCCGCAGCCCGATCTTCCTCCTTACGCTCCCACCCTTCTTTAACTCGCCATTCCATAGGTGAGAGCTCCTTTATCAGATGTTCACAATCTTCCACTCCTTGAATAATCCATTGCCAAATAAATTGGTGTTGTTAATAACAAGTAGGAGGTATTCCAGCTGTCGTTTGCTCTGACCGGCGTAATTCAGGTTGACTGATAGGAGACAAGAGAATACTTTGTTCCGATGAAGCTGCCGTCTCTGTTGCTTCAGACCCAGACACTTCTCTGGGATCGGGGGACAGTGAATTATTCAAGTCTGGGGCTGCAGCGAGTATCTCTTCCTTACCACAGTCGAGAACCATTGGAATGGGTGCTTCGGCGATGTCCGACACTCTCTCTCCTTCCTCAGGAACCCGTGACAGACAGGGCCATAACATACTGCAATGGACTATTCGGGTAGGCTCTCCTTCTTCCTGCTCGGGTTGAACTTCATACACTGGCCCATCAGAACCAACTCGCGTTTCACTCATTGCGGGGTCTACTCTCATCGATGTTCCAGCTTTCCCTGGGGCCGCTTGTCCCTGATCAACACCCGATCTCCTATTCTTAGAGCTGTCCCTCGAATGGGCGTTGTTTTGTGGTGCGGGAGTTCTTGGCAATTCGCCTGTACCAGCAGACGAAGAGTCTGTAGTCGATGTTGATGTTTTCGGACCCAGAAAGACACCCCCGTCCGTGTGTAGTCTTCTTCTGGATCCAAGTCCAGCTCCATTATCTCTCGTCCCTTTCGCCTGAACAGCAAAGTGTACGGGGTGTATCCTGTAGTACTGCGCACTCGATTATTGTACACCTAGACTAATTCAGCCACAAACTCAGGCCACCATACCTTCCAATCCTCCTCCAATGTTTGGAGCATCTGAATCAATGTTCGAATGAAACGTTCGCAGGCTGCATTCCCCTGAGGATGATAGGGCGTAGACCTTGACTTCTCGATCTGGTACAAACGATGTAACTCCTCCATCATTCGAACTCGGAAGCAAGCGCCTTGGTCAGAATGAATCCTCTTCAGGCAACCGTATACACGGATGAAGTCTCGACAAATGGCCTGCGCAGCTGACTTCGCAGTCTGGTCCAGGGTCGGAGTCACCACAGTGAACTTGGTGAAGTGATCGGTCATCACCAGACAGTGTTCATACCTGAGATGTGCCGGTCCTACGGCTAAGTAATCAATCATCAATAGCTTCAAGGGGGCAGAAGTCGACACGATGCTCTGCATCAGGGTCCTCTGCTCTGGAGGTTTAGCTAGTTCACAGCTCCCACATTTTTGACAAGCCTCCTCTACTGCAGTCCTCAATCGAGGGTGATACACCAGATCCTGTAGCCACTGGAAGGTCTTCTCCGGACCAAAGTGAGCCCCTCTCTCATGGGCCTCTGTAGCCACCACATGGATCAACTTCTCTGGGAGCACTACTTGCCAAGTGACCCCCCATTTCCCACATCAGCTGTACTCTCCTATATAGCAATCCATCTTCCACTGTCTCAGAATCTGCAGAGCCCCGGGGAACAGAGTGTCTCTCTTACCGGCTGGGAAGTTGCTTCAGGGCCACCCACTGTCTCAGCTGGGCAAGTTCCTGCTAACTGGAGTTGCACCCAGTCATCCCGAGGTCATCCCAGCACCTGTTCTCCAGATGCCTGTCTGTGAATTTTGGGAGATTGCTGACCATGGCCCCCAGCGGCAAGATGAATCTCGGGGCACTCATGATGGATTGGTCTGCTGCTTCTGAGTTTATAGACTGCATCCTGCTGACTACGCCAAATGTAAGCAGGTGAACGGATGCAGTAACGCAGAGAATGCAGAACAAGGTCTAACACATTACGGTTTAATTTACAACAACATTGAACTCCTCACAGGGAGATAACAGATAATTAGCAGTAGAAATACAGTATATCACAACAGTCTTATGATTAAACTTCACTTATCGTGACTTCTCTGTGCTTAACCGCATGCAGTCCGATGGAAGTTGTAATACCGGCAGCGGTCGGCACGACGTCTTCAGGCGCAACCTGCGAACAAATGGTCCAGCTTCTGGTGGCAATGGGTAGTCACAGGTTCTGCCCATGGAGCCAAGGTGGGAAGTGCCGTAGAAATCTCTGCCTGATGCGTGCTCCGCTGCACGCCTGACAAGGATGGGGAAAACACCTCATGATTTTGCACCTGGCACTCGCTTCTCAATGAGAGCACCGCACACTGTTTGGCTGACCACCTGACATTCTGCACGCTTCCTGACTCAGGGGCCCTCATGTAACCTGTGCCAGGGAGTGTCTCTCTCTCTGCGGAGCGTGGTATACCACTGCTTCCACTCCCTATCGGCGGGAAACTCTGCACTTTTCCCACGCTTCCTGTTCTCCGCCCTGTCTCGCCACGCCCCCTCTCATCAGGTCATGGACCCTGTCCTGTTCCCCAATCTTTCCGCCCCCGGCAACACTGGACGCAGCATTGACAGTTCCGGACCAGGCATATACAGGTACCTGCAGCCAGGTCTTCCTCCTTACATAACATAGCACAGAAAACAGTGTTAGGGTGCAGTTGGATGGCCATATAACTGAGACAAGGATCGCAATGCAATGCTCGGACTGGCCAGTGGCTCTCTAAACCTGAATGCAACACCATCATCAGCACACAGCTGACCCAGGCAAGTACCTGGATCCCTAAGCAAGCAGGGGCCCACCTGCAGTTGGGGACACCGGCATGCTATGGGAGTCCAGTGTCTGTGCCAGTGCTTGCAAGAGGGCCCCCTTCCTGCTCAGGGCCCCGGCACTTGTGATACTTACCTCTCCCCGTTCCAGCATTGCGACTTCTTCCGGCTCTCTGCACTCTGACGGTCAGGTCTGAGGGCGCAATGACTTCATGTCTGTGCGCCCTCTGCATGAACAGTCAAAGTACGGAGAGCCAGAAGATGCCGATGCCGAGCAGTCCTGGGCAGAGCAGCAGCCAGTGACGAGAGATGAGTATTTCATTTTTATTTTTTTCATATATAGGACCCATTATACACTGGAGAATCATGTATGGGACCCATTATACAAAGGAGCATTATATATGGGGCCCATTATACACTGGAGCATCATATATGGGGCCCATTATACACTGGAGCATCATATATGGGGCTCATTATATATGAAGCATTATATGGTCTCATTATACACTAGAGCTTCATATATGGGGCTCATTATATATGGAATATTATATGAGGCTCATCATACACTGGAGCATCATATATGGGGCCCATTATATTCTGGAGCATCATATAGGGCCCATTATATATGGATCATCATATGGGAACTATTCTGTATGGAGACCATTCTGTATGGAGCAATATATAGGTCTCATTATAGTGTAGGGTGCATTATATGGGCTCATTATACTGTTTGGAGCATTATATGTGGCTTATTATACTGTATGGAGCAATATATGGGGCTCATTATTCTTTATGGAACATTATATGTGGCTCATTATACTGTTTGGAGCATTATATGGGGCTCATTATACTGTATGGAGCAACACTAGTGAAGTCAAGGTCCAAAAATAATAGTAGACTACAATTCATCACGTAGACATGAGCAAGGAGAAATTGCTACAAATTTAACAAATAAAAATTTGGATTTTCCTTTTAGGGTCACGAAGGGATAAAAAAATATTATGCTCAACCTCACCGGTCCATCCAACACAGCCACATTCCTCCACTGACTACTTCTCTCTAGCTTCAGCCTTCACTTTTCACGGTCTCCATCGCTGGCTAGGCCTCATGTGATGTCATGATGCTACAGGGAGATGCTAAAGACAAGATGACCAGAGTCGGAGGAAGGGAGACAGTGGAGGACTAGGTAGGAGCTGTGGTGGCAGGATAAGTGAGTATAGAGGGAAATGTATATATATATATATATATATATATTTTTTTTTTTTTTAAATGTATGTGACATTCATAACATTCAATTTGCATTGAATAAATCTGATGCAAATCTAGTTTCTCACCCAAATTCGAGTGAATCTGCCAAATTAGAATTTTGGCAAATGTGCTCAGCTTTTTAAAAAAAATCTAGTATAATAGGATTCAAAAGGCCAATATTTCTGTCCTATGCTGAAAAGTGATCATGGCCCCCTTCATGAAGTTTTATTGTACAGTGTCTTCCCAATGAATGAAGATTAGCGTTACCAAATGATAGAGAAGCCTTTAGTTGCTTAGAGATTACCTTGGGTTCCTTTGTGACCTTGCTGATTAATATGCACCCTTCTCTTGAAGTGATCTTTTGATGGTTGACCACTCATGGGAAGGACAGTAAGGGTACTGTCACACAGTGCAATTTTGATCGCTACGACGGCACGATCCGTGACGTCGCAGCGTCGTATGATTATCGCTCCAGCGTCGTAGACTGCAGTCACACGGTGCAATCACGGCGCTGGAGCGATGCCGAGGTCCACGGGTAACCAGGGTAAACATCGGGTTACTAAGCGCAGGGCCGCGCTTAGTAACCCGATGTTTACCCTGGTTACCAGCGTAAACGTAAAAAAAACAAACAGTACATACTTACATTCCGGTGTCTGTCCCCCGGCGTTCTGCTTCTCTCCACTGTGTAAGCACCATAGCCGGAAAGCACAGCGGTGACGTCAGACGTCACCGCTGTGCTCGCTTTCCGGCCGGCAGGCGCTCACAGTGCAGAGAAGCTGAGACGCCGGAGGACAGACACCGGAATGTAAGTATGTACTGTTTGTTTTTTTTACGTTTACGCTGGTAACCAGGGTAAACATCGGGTTACTAAGCGCGGCCCTGCGCTTAGTTACCTGATGTTTACCCTGGTTACAAGCGAACACATCGCTGGATCGCTGTCACACACAACGATCCAGCGATGTCAGCAGGTGATCAAGCGACGAAAGAAAGTTCCAAACGATCTGCTACGACGTACGATTCTCAGCAGGGTCCCTGATCGCTGCTGCGTGTCAGACACTGCGATATCGTAACGATATCGCTAGAACGTCACGAATCGTACCGTCGTAGCAATGAAAATGGCACTGTGTGACAGTACCCTAATGGTCTTAAATCTCCTCAATTTGTACACAATCTCTAACTATGGATTTGTGGAGTATAACAAATAAGAGATGGTTTAGTAACCTTTTACAGCCTGACAACTTGTCATCAAAACTTTTTTTCTGAAGTCATCAGAAATCTCCTTTATTCCTACCTTGATTAGTCCTTGTTTTTTAAATAAAATAGGTCACCTGCTCACACCTGGTTGTAATCTCACATCCAATATAGGAAAATAGAAGCATTTAGCCATAGAATATATAAAAGGATTTCTTTTATTTAAATATATCCATCAAATAACATATACATTTTTTATTATCAATAAACAGGTTAAAATCGGGGGTAAAGCTGCACAAACAAACCACCACCAAATACCACACAGGCAATAAGTGAATAACATGAAAATCAAGAAATTATTTTCCTTACGGGTAAGTATGATTGCTATTCACCGAGTGTTACACCTATTCCATGGTGTGTCCTATAAAATGCACTAGTGTGCTAAAAGTCTGAACCTTTTTATATTGCCTACTTGACCGCAAAGGTACCAAAATAGTAGATATTACATTAGGAGTTCCAATGCCCTGAGGAGGTCTAACTTATGGAGACATGGAGGCTCAAATATAGGAAATCAATTACCTGTGAGTAGTGGTGGTGACCCAACCCGGACGCGCGTTTCGCCTGTGGCTTCGTCTGCGGGGAAAGTGTGTTGTAATTTGGAGCGTGGAATTGCTTAAATAATGCCGGATATGTTGTGGGCGGCAGCAGTTTAATGGCGGCGCTTCCGCCGGTTACACTGCGTGACGTCACCCCGGATCAGCGTCATGTGATCGCGGGCCGCTTCCCCTCCCGACGCGTCAAGGAGGGGGGCGTGTCCGGGACCAGCTGAGACGCGTCTCCACAGAAACGCCAGAGCAGAGAGCCGGCGCAAGCGCACACTGCTTGCTGGGAAAACAATGTTCCCCAGTTAGTGGCCTGAAAGATTAGAGTGATCGAAAGAACACTGTACTATGCTTTTTAATGTATCTTTCTTCATTAAGCAGGGACATGTGTGTCTGTCTTCATAGTGCATAAGTGCAATAGTGTAAAAAGATTTGTTTCATCATTGAGCAGGGACATATGTGTCTGTCTTTATAGTGCGTAAGTGCGATAGTGCAAAAAATGTAAAGGAAATAATGGGGAAGGTATTATTGCATAATTAATGGCTAAAAACATATGTGCCCATTCTTATAGTGCATGTGTGCGATGGTATAAAAAGATAAGAGAAATCGTACGGGGCTTATAATTATTGCATATATCCCGATGTGTTGTTAAGAAAGTGCATGAACAATAAAGTGCATTTAATTAGTGAAGGAATTTGAAAATGGTGAATAATCCATATATATTACATAAGAATATAAAAAATTCCATACATATATAAAATATTGTCAAATTTAATTATTACATATAAAAACCATACCGTCATAAAAATTCCATTAATCTAGTCAAGTGCAAATTATACAAGTTGGTTACAGTGAAATTTTTCATATACTTCGGCCACATGAAATGGTTTCCAGTATGCAGGATAATGGAATGTGTTGCAGAGGATTGAAAAGAGCCGCCACCCAAATAACGCCTTACTGATTTATTCCATACTAAAAAGATAAAAATATTACATTAAAAACCGGACATTTCACAAATTAAAAGCATATAAACAAATGTATCCATAAATCTACAAAAAAGGGGCAAAACTAAGGACTTCATTAAGTCCATGTGGTTGGACCGAACCCACTTTATAAATCCATTGGACCTCTAACTGCGCTAATTTTTTCTTCCAATCCCCTCCCCGACTGTCAATGTGCACTTTGTCAATGCCGACCGCAGATAATAATGTGGCATCACAATCATGAAATTCCTTGAAGTGCCTAGGTATGGGCTTCAATAAAGATGCATCTTCAACAGTAGATGCATTCGAGATGTCTCGAAAATGCTCCCTAATTCTGATTTTAAGGGGTCTAGATGTGAGTCCCACATGTAATTTGGGGCATGTGCATGAAGCAAGGTAGACCACTCCTATGGTATTACATGTGATGTTCTGCGTAATTGCGAATGTTTTTCTACCATCACTTGATGGAAATTCGGTTGCGCGTGACATATTGGGGCATGAAATGCATTGGCCACAGGGATAAAATCCCCATTTAGGGCCCTTAGATGAAAAAGATTTGGCTGGGTGGGGACCCTTATAATAGCTGCGGACCAATTGGTCCTTCAAATTTGGCGAACGCCGAAAGGTGATGGCTGGTTGGTATGGGAGGTATTTTACCAGGGTACGGTCCGCCGTAAGGATGGGCCAGAATTTTTTTAAAACTTCCTTCATTTGAAAAGATTTACTGTTGAATGTAGAGATAAATCTCACTGTGGGGTCAGTTGTAACTTTTTTACATGGTTGTAGCAGTTCAGTACGTTTTGCCACCTTGGCTTTTTGGAATCCCCTTTTAATGCTTTTTTTGGAATAGCCACGTTCCTCAAATCTGGCTGCTAGTGCATTGGCTTGCTTCTGAAAAGATGCATCTTCCGAGCAAATTCGCCTTGCCCTTAGGAATTGTCCAGTGGGAATACCATTAATTAAGGGCTTAGGATGTGATGAAGTGGCGTGGAGGAGAGTGTTTACGGCAGTTTTCTTTCGGTGTACATCGGTTTCCAAGGTTTTTCCCTTATGTCCTACAATTTGAATGTCTAGGAAATCAATGCTTGTTTGACTGTGTTTGCATGTCAATTTTATATTTAAAGGGTTTTCATTCAAAATCCTAACAAAATCGAGGAGGTCCTGCTCTGGGCCCTGCCACACGACCAGTATATCGTCTATGTAGCGGGTCCAGAACAGGACTCCCTCGATGTGCGCCACCGGCCGAGTGAAAAAAATGCCTCTCTCCCACATGCCTAAAAACAAATTTGCATAAGATGATGCAAAGGCCGCACCCATGGCGGTGCCTTGCCTTTGTAAGTATATGCTCTCTTTAAAAATAAAAAAATTGTGTTCCAGAGCAAAAGATAGTAGCGTGATCAGGAAGTCATTAAATTCAGGGTCATATTCTGTCATTGCCAAAAAAGTCCTTACTGCTTGTATACCGTCCTGATGGTGAATAGATGTATATAAAGCTTCAACGTCCATGGACATCAGCCACATGTCCTCTTCCCACGGTATCCCCTCAATTTTCCTCAATACATCACTTGTATCCTTGGCATAGGATGGAAGATCCCGCACCAAGGGCTTTAAATGAAAATCCAGGAATTTGGATATGGTCTCGCATAAATTGCCATTACCCGAAACTATAGGGCAGTTTTAAAAAAATTCTGGCCCATCCTTACGGCGGACCGTACCCTGGTAAAATACCTCCCATACCAACCAGCCATCACCTTTCGGCGTTCGCCAAATTTGAAGGACCAATTGGTCCGCAGCTATTATAAGGGTCCCCACCCAGCCAAATCTTTTTCATCTAAGGGCCCTAAATGGGGATTTTATCCCTGTGGCCAATGCATTTCATGCCCCAATATGTCACGCGCAACCGAATTTCCATCAAGTGATGGTAGAAAAACATTCGCAATTACGCAGAACATCACATGTAATACCATAGGAGTGGTCTACCTTGCTTCATGCACATGCCCCAAATTATATGTGGGACTCACATCTAGACCCCTTAAAATCAGAATTAGGGAGCATTTTCGAGACATCTCGAATGCATCTACTGTTGAAGATGCATCTTTATTGAAGCCCATACCTAGGCACTTCAAGGAATTTCATGATTGTGATGCCACATTATTATCTGCGGTCGGCATTGACAAAGTGCACATTGACAGTCGGGGAGGGGATTGGAAGAAAAAATTAGCGCAGTTAGAGGTCCAATGGATTTATAAAGTGGGTTCGGTCCAACCACATGGACTTAATGAAGTCCTTAGTTTTGCCCCTTTTTTGTAGATTTATGGATACATTTGTTTATATGCTTTTAATTTGTGAAATGTCCGGTTTTTAATGTAATATTTTTATCTTTTTAGTATGGAATAAATCAGTAAGGCGTTATTTGGGTGGCGGCTCTTTTCAATCCTCTGCAACACATTCCATTATCCTGCATACTGGAAACCATTTCATGTGGCCGAAGTATATGAAAAATTTCACTGTAACCAACTTGTATAATTTGCACTTGACTAGATTAATGGAATTTTTATGACGGTATGGTTTTTATATGTAATAATTAAATTTGACAATATTTTATATATGTATGGAATTTTTTATATTCTTATGTAATATATATGGATTATTCACCATTTTCAAATTCCTTCACTAATTAAATGCACTTTATTGTTCATGCACTTTCTTAACAACACATCGGGATATATGCAATAATTATAAGCCCCGTACGATTTCTCTTATCTTTTTATACCATCGCACACATGCACTATAAGAATGGGCACATATGTTTTTAGCCATTAATTATGCAATAATACCTTCCCCATTATTTCCTTTACATTTTTTGCACTATCGCACTTACGCACTATAAAGACAGACACATATGTCCCTGCTCAATGATGAAACAAATCTTTTTACACTATTGCACTTATGCACTATGAAGACAGACACACATGTCCCTGCTTAATGAAGAAAGATACATTAAAAAGCATAGTACAGTGTTCTTTCGATCACTCTAATCTTTCAGGCCACTAACTGGGGAACATTGTTTTCCCAGCAAGCAGTGTGCGCTTGCGCCGGCTCTCTGCTCTGGCGTTTCTGTGGAGACGCGTCTCAGCTGGTCCCGGACACGCCCCCCTCCTTGACGCGTCGGGAGGGGAAGCGGCCCGCGATCACATGACGCTGATCCGGGGTGACGTCACGCAGTGTAACCGGCGGAAGCGCCGCCATTAAACTGCTGCCGCCCACAACATATCCGGCATTATTTAAGCAATTCCACGCTCCAAATTACAACACACTTTCCCCGCAGACGAAGCCACAGGCGAAACGCGCGTCCGGGTTGGGTCACCACCACTACTCACAGGTAATTGATTTCCTATATTTGAGCCTCCATGTCTCCATAAGTTAGACCTCCTCAGGGCATTGGAACTCCTAATGTAATATCTACTATTTTGGTACCTTTGCGGTCAAGTAGGCAATATAAAAAGGTTCAGACTTTTAGCACACTAGTGCATTTTATAGGACACACCATGGAATAGGTGTAACACTCGGTGAATAGCAATCATACTTACCCGTAAGGAAAATAATTTCTTGATTTTCATGTTATTCACTTATTGCCTGTGTGGTATTTGGTGGTGGTTTGTTTGTGCAGCTTTACCCCCGATTTTAACCTGTTTATTGATAATAAAAAATGTATATGTTATTTGATGGATATATTTAAATAAAAGAAATCCTTTTATATATTCTATGGCTAAATGCTTCTATTTTCCTATATTGGATGTGTGCTGTTTTTGAAGCATGCCATATTACTAGGCGATATTCCTTGCTTTCTTTGAAGTATCTGGTTGTAATCTCATTGATAGAAAACTCCAGACAATAATTTAACCTTCATATTACATCTGCTAATCCTAATTATTCATATACTTTTGGCACATACATGTAATATTGGATAATTTTCTTTTCTGTCATTTGGTTCTCTATCTATTTTTAGAAAAGTATTTAGAATTGAGAGTTCTCAGTGGTTGATACCTTTTAATGGCTAACTGAAAAGATGGTAACAAATTACAAGATTTCGAGACTACTCCGGTCTCTTCATCAGGCATAGACTAATACAAATTCTGAAGAATCACATATTTATGAACAATACAGCCCAGAAATAATGCCATAGATAAGACAGGTGACGTGAAGCAGAACTACCATTATGTGAGAGTGATAAACAGTTGTGTCCATAAATATTGGAACAGTTCACAGATAAGGAGTGTGAATGTTTTATTGTCCTCTGATTAGTTTGAGGAGCAAATTCCTTAATTGATGCAAAAAGACATAAATTCATGCGACACATTCATTCCTGCACTGAGTGTGTCAAAGGTTGTCATCAGTTTATATTCCCATAATCTTCTGTCTCTCTGAGATTTGAAATTACCCTTTAATACAAGTAATCTCATGGATTCTCAATTCTAAATATTTTTCTATCCACTGGCTAACACAGTACCAATATATACTGTATATCTTTCCTATATCAATTTTTAGTCATTTTGATGTAGTTTAAGGTCATATTAATGCAGAATTATGGACAATTCTTAAGTATTCACAAACTTTCAAGCACCCTGTAAGTGTCAGGCTACTAGAGATAAGCAAACCTTTCAAGGTTCAGCTCAGGATTCGGATCAGCAAACGTCCCAATGTTTGCCGAGCACAATCTCCGAACGGTCTGACGAACATACCTGAACCCCTGTTCATCAGTCCGACACTGGCACTTGCATAGCATGAGAAACAGCTGCGATGAACTCAGGTGAACTTACAGTTCTTGGTGACCATTAACAAAGTTATTTAAAAAGAAAACAAATGGCGTCCCCCCCCCCCCCGCAATTTTCAAAGATAGAAAGAAAGGTTGATGTTAATATTCTGCGAAAGATGCAATATTCAGAAAGGTTCCCATGCTATTAATATCAGCTCAAAGCTGTATACTTAGCTTTTCCTGGTTATTAAACCCCAAAAAAACTGAAGTAGGGTCCCCCTATATTTAATAACCAGCAAAGGCTAGGCAGACAGCTGCAGGCTGATATTAATAACCTAGGAATAACCTAGGAAGAAGCCATGGATATTTTTTCTGGCATAACTTATTCCAGAAATGTACACCAGCCCCGCTGGTGACAGCATATGCTGGATATCAGACGCATGCTGTTTAACACCCGTCACTTCACTCCGAGTGCTGTATGTTATGCCAGTCTTAATGAATCGCCCCCGTTATTTTAACATCTTTTGGTCCTACCACAGATGGAAGTTGAGCATTAACTAAAAAAGATATTATAATGTTTTAGAGGGGTTGCCTGAAATTTACCTTGACTCCTGTATCATATGAGGTAAACACATGTCTGCAAGAATGAAAACTCTCTAGCTCACAGGGGAAATTCCTCCATGATGTCCATATATGCTAAAGGTCCATTCATACTGCAAAAGTCATTGTGAACAAAGTAAAATCTGGCGGATTTGGTGAATTCAAATCTCTTCAGATCAGATCATCTCTGTACCAACATTTGGGACAAACCTTGGGATATAATACGTTCAGCTTCTTTCCACCAATATCTCCCCCAAGATTACCAGAAATACTCCTTTTGCCAAGTTCTGATCGAAAAGTAATCGATATTTATTAAGAAATGAAAGCATTATGTATTATATTGGAAAACTTATACCTTAACTCGTCATCTGCTATGCCAAACATCGCATTGCTCACATTATTCCTCTGCCAAACGTCATATCCCTGTGGTCACCTTTAGCAATCTATTAATACGCTAAATTTCTGATTAATGTTGATTTAGCTAAAAAAAAAAAAAATACAGCATGTTCTCATAATCTAGCAATTAAGGTGGGGTCGCTTACACTTAGCACCCGATTTAACTGGTCTCTGCCCGATTCCTTGTTGCCGCCTTTCCATCTCAATATATATATCCCGCATATCAAACCTTCAATGTGTTTGTTGTTCTAAATTCACTTCTAGATAACGGCGTGGCTTTGAATAAGCTGAGCTGCTGAATGACAGCGTCTTACAATATGGAATTGTTCCTGGCTCTAATTATCCTTTTCCTTCTTGACTTTAGTATCACATGTAGCCATGTGTAGAATCATAAAATAATTATGCAGTGTACAAGCTTTCTGGGACCGTGTACCACTGTTTTCCTAATTCTTTATCACTCTCATTGATCGTGGCGTGTGTGCATTGATCCAAGTCAGCCATCTGGTTAGGCAAGATAAGCATGGTAGTGTCTTTGCAATGTACTGTCACTCAGGGAGGGGGTACGTTTTGGCTGTAGGGAATTATAGGGGCAGGATTAGCCCTCTTCCTATGAGTAAACTGAATTTTAAATGCAACTTTGCAGCTGCGTGGACCATTTTGCTAACTTCTATTTTTACCCGTGGTGTTTATTTTCTTCTGCCAATAAATAGATCCAGATGTACGTGAAGTGGACTATAGGACACCCATCTCCGGCGCTCTGTGATATGACCTGAAATGTCACCGATGGGATGGATAAAATGCATTATTGTGGCGGAACAAAATAAATTCTCTCATATCAGTAGGAAGTTAACTCTTAAGTCTTCCATTGCTCTTTGTGTCGGATTACTGTGGAATTATTTTCTGCACTGAATTCACCCGGTGATTATTCCAATGACAATTAGATATTGTTTTAGAAAATTAGTATTTTTTTTCATGTTGATATTTTTTTTTCTGCTATGCAAAACATGATTGCCTCCATTGTTGGTTCTATGCTTGGAGTGTGTGTATGGGTGGGGAGAAAAAAGGGGGGGGTATTAAAGCTTTTCTCTCAAAATCGAACAATTCTGTCAAAAAAGATTAGTTCTATTTTGTCTGCCGGTTACTGACTATTCATGAATGTAAAGAGAGAGGAAGGGTGTCATGGTAAGTCGCTAAGGTGCCTGGATTTGGGCTATTGACTTGAGGATCTGGAACCTACAAAAGAACAACCGAAAGAAGAGGAGCAAAATGGTCTGCCATGTGCTGGGCTCTACCTACTTTGGTTGCCTATTTATTTCTTTTGTTGTTTCAACTTTTATTGTCAAAGAGCTAAAAAAAAAAATGTTAGACGGCGGCTCCAAGCTGCACGGAGCAGAAAAAGGGATTAGCCTATCACTGGGATCATCTTACACTGAATCAAATTCCTTTCACGATGTATAATTAGGAAGTACAGTCTTGGATCCCATGTACGAGAGGCATTGATGTACTGCAACTCTCGGGACAGTTCACACACACAGATGAGCAATATACAGCACTTCTGCTAGCAAATTATTGTTATTACAGCTAGGAGTTAATAAAACAATTAAAAGAAAAAATAATTTTATTTTTTTCTTCACCCATTTATATAATAATAATCATATATTGAATATAGCGGTGACACACACCAGAGGATGTATTATGTAGATACCTAAAATATATCTTCATATATCACAAAAGCACCTAATATCTATTCGGCACCAAACAAATATTATAAATCCTATATTGAAATATAGATCAGTATCCAAAGTAACAGGATATTAAAAATATATATCTTTATCGAAAATTAGACATTACATGTTAATAAGCGAATCACCCAATGTATTGGCGACACACGCAGCAGGGAATGGACAATGATCTAGGATTAAGTATACATAAAATCCAAACAATAATTGGTATATAGCTCAGAAATACAATCAAATAGCAAATACTGTCATATTGACCCTAAATACAAAGGACTCTACATTAACCAAATAAGTCCACCTGTAGCCTGTCCAGTCTGCTAGCATACCATCTGCCTAATGCACGTTTCGCCACTAGCCGTCTTCAGGGGATGGCATCACACAGTGGACTTCTTTTTAAATTGTGAGTAAACCAATCAGGATAAAAAGGCAGTAATATTCGGGAGACTGGGAAGTAGTTCATTTATACTGTAGAAGAGGACAACTCCAATACAGCTATCCAGAATGGCCATGTATATAATAATTGCAAAGCATTTCTAATGCTACAGAGTAGAAAATTCAGAACTTTATAATAAGTTATTTTTATTTTTACATACACATTTCAAGTGTATATATACAGACGCCTGAACACTGCACATTGCAATATCCAATGTTATTCAGGAATGAAACCACACTATATATATACTAGATATGTGTGGATAGGAAGTGATTTATTTTTTTCTTATTAACAGCATTATTTAAAAAATTCCATTTTGTGGTAAAAATTTAATTATTTTTTCTTCACTGTCCAATGGTATAAAATTCTGTGACACACCCATGGTGTCAATATGTTCACTGCACCCTTAGATGAATTCATTGAGAGGTGTGGTTTGTTAAATAGGGTCTGTTATGGGGGGTTCTGCTTTTCTGGCACCACAGGGGCTTTCCCAATGGGTCATGGCACCCACAAACCATAACAGTAAAATCTGCACTAACTTATGGCACAACTTACCTTCTGTGCTTTGCACTGTGCCTCAAAAGTAGTTCTCGATTACATGTAGGTTATTGGTGGAATCGGGAGAAATTGCACAACAAACTGAGAGGTTCATTTTCTACTATTAGCCCTTATAAAAATTAAAAATTTTGGGCTAAAGCAACATTTTAGATGTAAGAATGTAATTATTCTTTCTTCACTCCCCACATGTGGTGTAAACATACGCACTGCACCCCTAGATGAATTACTTGTGTAGTTTGTAAAATGATGATTTATGTGGGGTTCTGCTGCTTAGGCACATCAGGGGCACTGCCAAAGTGACATGGCATCTGCAAACCATTCAAGCAAAATCTCAACTCCAACATGGTGCTTCTTACCTTTTGAGCTTTGCGCTGTGCCTCGAATGTATTTCCACATATGGGGTATCTGCATACTCAGGAGAAATTACACAACAAATTGTATGGTGCAATTTTTTCTGTTATCCTTGTGAGAATAAAAAATTGGAGCTAAAAGAATATTTTTGTGGGAAAAATGTGATTTATCTTATTTTCACAACTCAATGTTATAAACTTCTGTAAAGCACCTGGATATTCAAGGTGCTCAACACATCTAAATACATGTGTAAATAGATTAGGACACTGCGCTAACTAGATGTAGAAACACATAATGGGTATGTGTAATGAAAAGAACGAGTGAACGTCTAGCTGACCAAGACGTATAGCACAATGAGAGTGTAACTAATATTAGTAAAAAACTGACCAATTGCTGAAAAGAGCCAGCAAAATTGCCTATTATAGCCGCAATAAAGTGACGAAGAAGGTCCGGAGACCTTCGAAACGCGTAGGCAATCTTGGTCCTGTGTGGCACCCGTCCTTTGCTCCTCATTCTTCTGTTTTGGTGACGTCACCCAAACCTCGGTGGGCGTGCGGTGGCTGTACACTCACCAGGGAGGACGCTCCCTGTTGTGAATTCTGGTCTTGGGCTCCCTCCGGTGGTTATAAGTGGTAGTGCTGCTGTCTCTGGATCGCAGCATTCATCAGGTGTGTCAAGTTTTTGCAATCCTGACTGGGCTATTTAGCCTTGCTTGACCCTTTAGTCAGTGCCAGTTGTCCATTGTTCCTGGAGGATTCACATCCTTGCCTGCTCTCTCCTGCTTTGCTGTTCCTTTCAACAAAGATAAGTTCTGGCCTTGATTTTTGCTGTCCACATGCTGTGGCCTTATTGTTCAGTTCTTTTCCATGTTTTTGTCTTGTCCAGCTTGGTCTGAATAAGGATTTGTTTAGCCAAGCTGGTATCTCTGGAGATGCAGATATACCCTCCATATCTTTAGTTAGCTGTGGAGATTTTTGTATTTTCTGTGGTGGATATTTTCTAGTGTTTTAATACTGACTGCATAGTACTCTGTCCTATCCTTTCTATTTAGCTAGAAGTGGCCTCCTTTGCTAAATTCTGATTTCAGTCTGTGTATGTTTTTTCCCTCTCCTCTCACAGTCAATATTTGTGGGGGGCTGGCTATCCTTTGGGAATTTTCTCTGAGGCAAGATAGTTTTCCCTTTTCTATCTCTAGGGGTAATTAGTCCTCCGGCTGTGTCGAGATGTCTAGGGAGTGATAGGTACATTCCACAGCTACTTCTAGTTGCGGTGTTAAGTTCAGGGTCTGCGGTCAGTACAAGTACCACCTTCTCCAGAGTACGTCTCATGCTGCTCTTAGGCCACCAGATCATAACAGCTCCCCATATCATCAGGTGTTTTTGCCGCCCCACGCTGCCGTTTTGGACTCTACAATACCAGACACCCGGGCCGCTGGTGGTTCCGTTCCTACATCCTTTAGGACGGCGCCAGCATCCCTTGGGACAACGCCAGCACCTCCACAGCAGTCACGCCATAACGAAGTAAGTGTGCGTCTTTTATAATATACATCTGCCACACACTTTCTAATTACTTTTTCCGCTTTATTGCGGCCATAATAGGCAATTTTGCTGTCTCTTTTCAGCAATTGGTCAGTTGTTTACTAATATTAGTTACACTCTCATTGTGCTATATGTCTTGGTCAGCTAGACGTTCACTCGTTCTTTTCATTACACATACCCATTATGTGTTTCTACATCTAGTTAGCGCGGTGTCCTAATCTATTTACACTTCTTCTTTTTGCTATATGACAGAGTCAGCACAGTAGCTGTCTAGGCACCTGTGGCTTTCTAGTAGCCCCCCCCCCCCGGGAGCGCTGGTGTGTTTATATTCCTTTGTGTTACATCTAAATACATTCCTTGAGGAGTCTAGTTTCCAAAATGGGGTCACTTATTGGGGGTTTCCTCTGTTTAGGCACATCAGGGGCTCTGCTAATGTGACATGGTGTCCGCTAATTAGTTAAGGAATTTTTTTATTCAAAAAGTCAAATTGTTCTCCTTCTCTTCAAAGCCCTGCTGTGCGCCCAAACAGTAATTTTACTCCACGCATTGGGTATCTGTTGGCCTAATGCATATTGATCTGTATGTATTGCAACAACTATTGTTTGTTTAATATGATGTGATTTATATATCTGCATGCATATTGTTCACATGTCAACAAAGTTACAAAAAAAAAATAGGAGTCCTCATTTACAGACAGGATGTTCCTTCTCCCCTTCCCTGTGAGCACATTCTAGTGTGTGCAGCTGAAGCTGAAGGTCACAGCAGCTCTCTCTCTCTCTCAGAAACCAGATTGATCCTGTTCTCATGTTGTAAGCTGGATGTTCTTAATTCTTAATAAATGAACATTCTCTGTTGCTCGTTGTGGACATCACGCTGATTAACCCGCTGCTAACAGGTTATGGGCCCAGGAGTCAAAGCAATCCCAAACCTCCAGAGCACAGAGATAGAAAGACAACAGCAAACTGAGAAGAAGTAAAATGGCCGCCAGCAGCAACTCAACAAAGTTTACAGTGCCAAGCCTGAATAACCAGAACTACCATTCCTGGAAATTCAAGGTGAAGATGCTGCTGATAAGAGAAGGTACGTGGAAATACACTCAGGACCCTAAGCCTGACCCAGTACCACAGGAATGGCTAGAAATGGATCAGAAAGCACAGAGCACCATATCACTCAGTATAGAGGATGATCAGATTGTGCATGTGTGTAAGTGTGAATCTGCAAAGGAAATGTGGGAGCAGTTGCAGAAAGTACATGAGAGAATAAATTTAGGTAATAAACTCTATCTAATGAGAAAGCTGTATCAGTCTAAACTACACAATGACCAGGACATGCAGGACTACATTAGAAATACTCTGGAGACTGTAGAGCACCTGCGGGGCATTGGGAAAGATATGAAGGACTTCCATGTAGCAGCACTATTACTTAGTGGTCTCCCAGAAAGCTATGACACGCTTGTAACTGCACTAGATGCATGCCCAGATGATGAGCTGACATTGGAGTATGTCAGAGGAAAGCTTGTAGATGAATATAAGAGAAAGGCAGAAAATGTGAGCAGCAAGATATGTAACAAGGAAACTGCTTTACAAACACATGAGGTGCCCACCAGCAGAATCCACCCTAAAGAGACACGTGAATGTTTTGTATGCAAGAAGCCAGGTCAGCTGAATACAGAGTCTGGAAAGCTAAAATGAATCAGCTGAAAAAGCAAAATAGTCAACAGAGAGTTAAGAGTGCTGTATCTGGAAACAATGATTCAGCAAATACTGAAGCTGCATTCACATCAGTCAATGCATTTAAATCAAAGCATGCGTGGTGTTTAGATTCTGGTGCAACCAGTCACATGACCAATGACAGAGACTTCTTTACTAAGCTTAACCAAAATAAGTCAGAGAAAGTGATAATGGCGAACGGTCAGTGCATGAACTCAGAAGGCATAGGAGATGGTTATATTGATTGTAACATCTCTGCAACACAAAGTAGAAGGATCCATGTAAAAGATGTACTATATGTGCCTAGTCTTGAAAATAATCTATTATCTGTGAAAAAGCTCACAAAACAAGGTAATGAAGTTACATTTAAGGAAGATAGCTGCATCATCTCAAAAGAGGGTCACACATTAGCAAAAGGAAAAATCAGAGATGAACTGTATCAGTTGAAATGTAAAGAGTGTGTATGCACAGCTAAGCAAGAACTGCACAAGAACTGTATTCATGTATGGCGCAGGCGGCTTGCGCATAGAGACCCAGAAGCAATAAGAAAGTTATTTCAAGAACAATTAGCTGACAATATTACAATTGATTCATGTAATCAGACAATGAGGTGTTCCAGCTGTATCAAAGGGAAAATGTCCAGAAAGGCCTTTCCTAAGAAAAGTACTACAAGAACAGAACAACCACTAGATTTAGTACACACGGATATCTGTGGTCCAAAGCGTACTCAGACCCCTGGAAAGAAGAGATATTTTTTTACATTTATTGATAACAATTCAAGATATACAGTTGTCTATTTACTTCACAGCAAAAATGAAGTTCCAGAGAAACTTGGAATATATCTAGCTGAAGTACATAACAAGTTTGGAAGAATGCCAAAAACTTTATGTGCAGATAATGGAACTGAGTATACAAGTAATGAAACACAGAGCATTTTAAAGAAAAATGGAATCATATTCAAACTACTGTACCATACAACCCTGAGCAAAATGGTGTAGCAGAAAGAAGGAACCGGACACTCAGTGAAAGCGCAAGGAGTATGTTATTTGATGCAAATTTGCCTACAGTATATTGGGGCGAAGCTATTATGACTAGTGTTGAGCGATACCGTCCGATACTTGAAAGTATCGGTATCGGAAAGTATCGGCCGATACCGGCAAAGTATCGGATCCAATCCGATACCGATACCCGATACCAATACAAGTCAATGGGACTCAAGTATCGGACGGTATCCCTGATGGTTCCCAGGGTCTGAAGGAGAGGAAACTCTCCTTCAGGCCCTTGGATCCATATTAATGTGTAAAAGAAAGAATTAAAATAAAAAATATTGCTATACTCACCTCTCCGACGCAGCCTGGACCTCACCGAGGGAACCGGCAGCGTTGTTTGCTTAAAATTCGCGCGTTTACTTCCTTACGTGAAGTCCCGGCTTGTGATTGGTCGCGTGCCGCCCATGTGGCCGCGACGCGACCAATCACAGCAAGCCGTGACGTAATTTTAGGTCCTTCAGGATTTTAAAATTACGTTCTGGCTTGTGATTGGTCGCGTCGCGGTCACATGGGCGACGCGACCAATCACAAGCCGTGACATCACGGGAGGCTGGACACGCGCGCATTTTAAAATGCGCGCTTGTCCTGCCTCCCGTGACGTCACGGCTTGTGATTGGTCGCGTCGCCCATGTGACCGCGACGCGACCAATCACAAAGCCGGAACGTAATTTTAAAATCCTGAAGGACCTAAAATTACTTCACGGCTTGCTGTGATTGGTCGCGTCGCGGCCACATGGGCGACGCGACCAATCACAAGCCGGGACGTCACGGGAGGCAGGACACGCGCGCATTTTAAAATGCGCGCGTGTCCAGCCTCCCGTGACGTCACGGCTTGTGATTGGTCGCGTCGCCCATGTGACCGCGACGCGACCAATCACAAAGCCGGAACGTAATTTTAAAATACTGAATGCCTAGAAGGACCTGAAAATTACGTCACGGCTTGCTGTGATTGGTCGCGTCGCGGCCACATGGGCGGCACGCGACCAATCAGAAGCCGTGACGTCACGGAAGGAAGGAAAAGCGCGCATTTTAAGCAAAGAACGCTGCCGGTTCCCTCGGTGAGGTCCAGGCTGCGTCGGAGAGGTGAGTATAGCAATATTTTTTATTTTAATTCTTTATTTTACACATTAATGTTGTTTCGATACCGATACCCGATACCACAAAAATATCGGATCTCGGTATCGGAATTCCGATACAGCAAATATCGGCCGATACCCGATACTTGCGGTATCGGAATGCTCAACACTAATTATGACGGCTTGTTATCTTCAGAACAGACTACCAAGTAAAGCGACAGAGAAAACTCCATTTGAGCAATGGAATGGTACAAAACCAAAACTACAACACATAAGGATTTTCGGAAGTAAAGCATTTGCACATGTTCCCAAAGAAAAACGAACTAAGTGGGAATCTCATGCCAAGGAAGGCATCCTGGTAGGCTACAGTGAAACCCAGAAAGATTATAGAATTTTACACCCAGAGACAAACAAGGTCACAATAAGTAAAGATGTAGTGTTTGATGAAAACTTCGTGTCACCCAAATTTTATGACATTGTGCCAGTAGTCCAGATGAAGCAACAACAACAATCTCAATCACAATTACAAGACAATGAAGAAAAGAATGTAGAAGTCTGGCTGGACTCTTCAACCACTGAAGGAACAACAAAAGGCCTAAGTGAAGCTGAAATTAGACGGTCGTCAAGATCAAACAAAGGAATACCAGCTAAACGTTTATCCTATGTTGTGAAGACACTGCCTGAGTCAGAACCACAGTCATGGGATGAAATGCAGAAACTACCCGCCCATGAAAGAACAAAGTGGATCAATGCCGCGAATGAAGAAATGAACTCGCTTCATCAGCTTCAAACTTGGAAACTCACTGAGTTACCACAGGATAAAAATGCAATTAAGTGCAAATGGGTATTTAAAACCAAATATGATTCTGAAGGTAAAGTCCACAGATTTAAAGCGAGGTTGGTCGCAAAAGGATATTCTCAAAAATATGGCGAAGACTATGATGCTACTTTTTCCCCGGTCGCTAAGCAGACAACATTTAGAGCATTGTTGGCGGTAGCTGCAGTACAAAGGATGTTTGTCAGACATTTGGATATCAAAACTGCATTTTTAAATGGTGACATTGAGGAGGACTTATACATGACTCAACCTGAAGGTTATGTAAAGGAAGGTGAACAGAATCTTGTTTGTAAACTACAAAAATCTCTTTATGGTCTTAAGCAATCGGCGAGAGCATGGAACACTAAAATGAACAAAGTCTTGTTAGAAGAAGGATTTAAAAGAGGTCAAGCAGATCCATGCCTGTACACGAGATATACAGATGGAAAATGGATGTATATTCTCTTATATGTGGATGATGTAATTGTAGTTCATCAAGAAGAAGCTGAAATTGGGAAAATTACTAAAATTTTGAACCAGCATTTTGAAACGAAAGACCTAGGAAATGTGACATATTATCTAGGAATCCACATCCAGAGAGAGGAAGATGGAAGTTTTCTTTTAAATCAAAGTGCAAAGATTAATTCAATTTTGGATCAGTTCGGAATGACGGAGGCCAAAGGTGTATCAACGCCAATGGAATCATCCTACCTGAAACTGGAAGAAGATGACCTGTTGCCTAACAATGAGAAATATCGACAGGCAGTGGGGGCACTTCTATATATATCAACTATGACTCGACCGGATATTACAACAGCAGTTGGAATATTGTGCAGATATGTGGAGAAACCGCGCCAAAAGGACTGGAATGCCGTTAAAAGAGTTCTCCAATATTTAAAAGGGACACAAGGTGTAAATTTAAAAATATCTGCAGCAGGAAATCTAAAACTCACCGGCTATGTTGACTCAGATTGGGCTGGTGATTCGCAAGATCGTAAATCCACAAGCGGATACGTATTTAAACTTGGAGAAAGTTCAATCTCCTGGTCTAGTAGAAAACAAGTATCTGTTGCTTTGTCATCTACAGAAGCTGAGTATGTATCCGCAGCCTATGCAAGTCAGGAGATCATTTGGCTAAGACAACTGATGGATGATCTTGGTAAACCGTTAACTCAGCCAACGGTGATATATGAGGACAACCAAGGATGCATTAAACTTGCATGCGGTGAAAAGATCAGTGCTAGAACTAAGCACATCGACGTCAGATGTCATCATCTACGTGATTTAATAGATCGTGGCGTAATTCAGTTTGTTTATTGTGAAACTGATAAAATGTTAGCTGATATTTTGACCAAGCCATTGCCACGACCTAGGTTCCAAGAATTGAGAACCACTATGGGACTGACAGAATAAGTAGTTGTTGAGTGGGGGTGTTGGCCTAATGCATATTGATCTGTATGTATTGCAACAACTATTGTTTGTTTAATATGATGTGATTTATATATCTGCATGCATATTGTTCACATGTCAACAAAGTTAAAAAAAAAAAAGGAGTCCTCATTTACAGACAGGATGTTCCTCCTCCCCTTCCCTGTGAGCACATTCTAGTGTGTGCAGCTGAAGCTGAAGGTCACAGCAGCTCTCTCTCTCTCTCAGAAACCAGATTGTTCCTGTTCTCATGTTGTAAGCTGGATGTTCTTAATTCTTAATAAATGAACATTCTCTGTTGCTCGTTGTGGACATCACGCTGATTAACCCGCTGCTAACAGTATCGGTATACTTAGGAGAAATTGCATAACAAATTGAATGGTGCTATTTCTCTTGACACCCTTGTGGGGGGTTTCCACTAAGTAAAACAAGGGCTCTCAAAACACAACATGGCATCCATTCTCGATTACAGACAATTTTAAAAAAGTCAAGCAGTGCTCCTTCCCTTCCGGCTCCTTCCCTTCTGGCTCTGCCGTGCGCCCAAACCATAGTTTTACCCCACATATTGGGTATCAGCGTGCTCAGGAGAATTTGTGCAACAAATTTTCAGGTCCATTTTCTCCTGTTACCCTTTTGAAAATAAAAAATTGAGTCTAACGTAAAATTTTTGTAAAAAAGTTAACTGTTTTCTTCCACTTTCCAAAAATTTTTGCAAAGCACCTGAAGTGTTAACAAACTTTTTTAATGTGGTTTTGAGCACCTTGAGGGTTCCAGTTTTTAGAATGGTGTCAATTTTGGGTATTTTCTGTAATATAGGCCCTCTAAGTCACTTCAAATGTGATGTGGTCCTTGAAAAAATTATTTTGTAAAGTTTGTTGGAAAAATAAGAAATTTCTGGTCAACTTATAACCCTTCTAACTTCCAATCCTAACAAAAAAAAAGTTATGTTTCAAAAATTGTGCAGATTTAAAGTAGACATGTAGGAAATGTTATTAACTATTTTGTGTGACATAACTCTCTGGTTAAAGGGTATAAAAAATGAAAATGTAAAAATTGCAAAATTTTCACCAAATTTTCAATTTTTTAACAAATAAACACAAGTCATATCGAACAAATTTTACTGCTATCATGAAGTACTATATGTCATGAAAAAACAGTCTCCGAATCAGTGGGATATGTTGAAGCGTTCCAGAGTTATTACCACATAAAGCGACACTGGTCAGAATTGTAAAATTTGGCCTGGTCATGAAGGTGAAAACAGGCTTGGGCATTAAATGGGTTAAAAAAGCACTCCCATCAATGTTTTTATCTTCTTAATATATAGCAGTCATCATATTATATAGCACTGTGTGCTTACAATTGCTCATTTTGCTTTTCTACCCAGTTCATTTTTCTTTTTTCCATTAGGTCTATGACGTGTGATGAAAAACTGACTAGCGGAATCTTTCTAAGCTCTATTGAGAATCTATTACAGGTCCTTCTCAAAAAATTAGCATATAGTGTTAAATTTCATTATTTACCATAATGTAATGATTACAATTAAACTTTCATATATTATAGATTCATTATCCACCAACTGAAATTTGTCAGGTCTTTTATTGTTTTAATACTGATGATTTTGGCCTACAACTCCTGATAACCCAAAAAACCTGTCTCAATAAATTAGCATATTTCACCCGTCCAATCAAATAAAAGTGTTTTTTAATAACAAACAAAAAAACCATCAAATAATAATGTTCAGTTATGCACTCAATACTTTGTCGGGAATCCTTTGGCAGAAATGACTGCTTCAATGCGGCGTGGCATGGAGGCAATCAGCCTGTGACACTGCTGAGATGTTATGGAGGCCCAGGATGCTTCAATAGCGGCCTTAAGCTCATCCAGAGTGTTGGGTCTTGCGTCTCTCAACTTTCTCTTCACAATATCCCACAGATTCTCTATGGGGTTCAGGTCAGGAGAGTTGGCTGGCCAATTGAGCACAGTAATACCATGGTCAGTAAACCATTTACCAGTGGTTTTGGCACTGTGAGCAGGTGCCAGGTCGTGCTGAAAAATGAAATCTTCATCTCCATAAAGCATTTCAGCCAATGGAAGCATGAAGTGCTCCAAAATCTCCTGATAGCTAGCTGCATTGACCCTGCCCTTGATGAAACACAGTGGACCAACACCAGCAGCTGACATGGCACCCCACACCATCACTGACTGTGGGTACTTGACACTGGACTTCAGGCATTTTGGCATTTCCTTCTCCCCAGTCTTCCTCCAGACTCTGGCACCTTGATTTCCGAATGACATGCAAAATTTGCTTTCATCAGAAAAAAGTACTTGGGACCACTTAGCAACAGTCCAGTGCTGCTTCTCTGTAGCCCAGGTCAGGCGCTTCTGCCGCTGTTTATGGTTCAAAAGTGGCTTTACCTGGGGAATGCGGCACCTGTAGCCCATTTCCTGCACACGCCTTTCCACACCAGACTCAGTCCACTGCTTCCTCAGGTTCCCCAAGGTCTGGAATCGGTCCTTCTCCACAATCTTCCTCAGGGTCCGGTCACCTCTTCTCGTTGTACAGCGTTTTCTGCCACATTGTTTCCTTCCAACAGACTTACCATTGAGGTGCCTTGATACAGCACTCTGGGAACAGCCTATTTGTTGAGAAATTTCTTTCTGGGTCTTACCCTCTTGCTTGAGGGTGTCAATGATGGCCTTCTTGACATCTGTCAGGTCGCTAGTCTTACCCATGATGGGGGTTTTGAGTAATGAACCAGGCAGGGAGTTTTTAAAAGCCTCAGGTATCTTTTGCATGTGTTTAGAGTTAATTAGTTGATTCAGAAGATTAGGGTAATAGGTCATTTAGAGAACCTTTTCTTGATATGCTAATTTATTGAGACAGGTTTTTTGGGTTATCAGGAGTTGTAGGCCAAAATCATCAGTATTAAATCAATAAAAGACCTGACAAATTTCAGTTGGTGGATAATGAATCTATAATATATGAAAGTTTAATTGTAATCATTACATTATGGTAAATAATGAAATTTAACACTATATGCTAATTTTTTGAGAAGGACCTGTAGTATATTTTCCCTGCACGAGTCATCACTGCAAAAATCCCTGGCTGGAGAGAAGAGTGGAGCAGTGGGGTCAGGATTTGAAGAGGGGAATGATTTCTGCAGTAAAAAGAGACTTCCTGTTTCTACATAGAACAGAGACAGGTGAAGAATTAACTGGGTAAAAAGTAAAAATGATGAATTTTAAGTAGACAGTGCTATATAAATATGATGACTGCAATATATTAAGAGAATAAAAACTTTGATGGGAGGGCTTCTTTAATCATTTTCATTGTGAAATATCTAAATATATGCCAAACGTTAAAGGTAACGTCTCCGGAATTAAAATGGGTCACCACATCCACAGGTCTAGCTTGCAGAAATAACAAAAGTGTTCACTCATGACGACAACCACCTATTTGTATAGCTGTATATGCATGATTTATTGGGATTCCTACTCAAGATGTACTTCTATGAGCTAGAGAGGGATGCTTGCTTTTGGCAGACTCAACCATTGGTCATCAACTCCATAACAACTGTTTTGCTGGTGGTTTCTAAAGCCAGACCATCTCATCAGCTGAACAATATGTTGGCTTCAAACTGAGAAGGTATTGTCATAGTGAGACATTGAGGTTTAGAAACTTATCAAAAATGTGATCCAATTTTCTTAGAGACCTATAATAACCCTTTTTTTAAAGGAGTAAACTGCAAAAAGCTGTAAGTAATTAGGGGTAAGATCATCTTTATGAATTGTGCTATTTTATTTTCAATTGATTCATTATCCAGTATTTATTACATACTCTACTATAATACCAATGAGTGACGAACTGAAAACTGAACACAATGGGTTGTTATTTGTTAATGAAACGATGAAAGGTAGCGTATCTGCGGGGATCGTAATTGTCTCAAATTTCAAAACTCTACATCTTTCCAAACATATGTTCAAGGTGTGAAATTCTCCTGAAGAAAAATCAACTGTAGTAAAGGGATTGTGAAAGTCGAAATATTAAAGAAGTGCATGTTCAGTCAGCCATGCATGTTATACAGAAGAATGTGAGTCTTGGGGCTGTTCTGTAAATTAAAGGTTGACATTAAAGGATTTAAGTACAATAAAGGCACGGACTTACAGGTGATTTTATTTTTATTTCTTAAAATGTTGAAATATATTGATGTCCTGCAGAGTGATAGCCAACCTATGGGGCTGTATTGAGATTTGTAGGGAGAATTTATACTAAGATCTTATTATAATTGTGCCTTGAATAATAATTGAGCTTCATTTGAAGTCAATAATGGTCCCCCACCGGATATCTGAACACCACTGAAACTTTGAAATGTCACACAATTGGATAATGAAGAGTGTTGACCGAATGTGCTTGGATAAGGTGTTATCTGAGCATGACCGGGTGTTAACAGGATATCTTTAGTGTGCTCGTATACTATGTTCAAGTCGCCACTGTTGCATGTCTCATAGCTGTTCGGCAGCTGAAACACATGCTGAGATTCTCCAACAAACAGGCAGCATAGTGGTTCAGTGGTCAGCACTGTTGCTTTGCAACACTGGGATCCTGGGTTCGAATCCCAAAAATGACAACATATCTATGAAGTTTGTATCTTCTCCCTGTGTTTGCCTGGGTTTCTTCTAGTTTCCTCCCATACTCATAGAGAATTTACATTTTGAACCTGAATGGGGACAATAATGCTAATATCTATAATGCATTATGGAAACTAATCCCTTTCTGACATCAAACGTAATAGTACGCTGATGTAGGACTGCCTGCCTTTGATGTTGGGCTCCAGTGCTGAGCCACATTTTTCCAGCACATGTCAGCTGTTTTGAACAGCTGACATGTGCCTCTAACAGCTGCGGGTATAATCGCGATCCACCTCTGGACAGCTGCATTTAACTTGCGCTTCCAGCAAGTGCGCCAGAAATTCCACCCATCGGCGCCAGTGTGACATGACCGCGGGTCGCCGATGGGTTGGCATGACAAACAGAGGTCTCCAGCAGACCCATATGGTTGTCACTGCCAGATTGCTATGTTCGACGCTCATAACAAGTGAGCAATTCTGCTACATACAGGCGATCTGATCATCGCCTGTATGTAGCAGAGCTGATCGAATTATGGCATTTTCTAGTCTCTCAAGAAGACTATTGAAGCAGGCAAAAAGTAAAAAAAATGTTTTTAAAAACATTTAAAAAATATCAAAGTTCAAATCACCTTCCTTTTGCCCCATTCAAAATAAAATAATAAAAAAACAAACATACACATATTTGGTATTGCCGTGTTCAAAATCGCCCGATCTATAAATATAAAATTAACCCGATTACTAAACGGCGCAACAAGAAAAAAGTCAAAACGCCAGAATTATGTTTTTTGATCACAATAAAGGGCGGTCAAAAGATCATACCTACACTAAAATAGTATAATTAAAAACATCAGCTTGGCGAGCAAAAAATAAGACCTTGCCCAACTTGAGAACACAAAAAATGGAGACGCTATGAGTATCAGAAAATGGCGCAATTTTTTTTTTTTAGCAAACTTTGGATTTTTTACCACTTAGCCAAAAAAGAACCTAGACATGTTTGGTGTCTATGAACTCGTAATAAACTAGAGAATCATAATGGCAGGTCAGTTTTAGCATTTAGTGAACATGGTATAAAAAAATAACTGAGATTGCACTTTTTTTGCAATTTCATCGCACTCGGAAGTTTTTTTCCCATTTTCCAGTATACGATATGGTAAAACCAATGGTGTTGTTCAAAAGTACAACTCGTCTGCAAAAAACAAGCCCTCACATGGCCATATTGACCAAAGAATAAAAAAAAGTTAGGCTCTGGGAAGAAGGGGAGCAAAAAATGAAAACCCAAAAATGAAAATACTTCTGGGGGTTAAGGGGTGAGTAAAATAAATATTTTATTCCAAAACCAAAGGTATTAAAATGTCCATGGGATAAAAATTTTAACATTTTCATTATTTGGTAGAAGGAAAATAGCTATTTAGTGCCATCTATTGGAGATAGCTGCCCTAGACGTCAATGTCTAATTCTTTAACAAGATGGTGTCTTATCCTTTTGGAGAAAGCTCAAGTTTGGATAAGCACTCTAAGTCATGTGTCTAGGTTGCAAGCTGTCCCAAAACTTTGGATGGGAATGATGTCAAAACCCTATCAAACCTATGTTAGGCTGAAACTTGAGCGGTATTAAATGTAGGTAGGCGACTACAAGTCCAACACATTTATTATTAATTAAGATAATAAATGGCTCAACTTAAGGACAATTCTCCACCTCTGCAGAGCAGGAATTGATTTCAGTTTCTGGTGAAGGGATGGCCAAAGGATTAATTTTATTGAGATGTCTAATTTACTCAAACACCTGCCTATTCTAATCTTATGGTTAAAGAATCCATTTTGAGATAGATAGATAGATAGATAGATAGATAGATAGATAGATAGATAGATCCTATAATGCGTTCTATCAAAAAATGCCCAAAAATCCCAGGTCCTAGCAAGTCGACCATTTATTAATGAATGCATAGTTGTTGATAGGTTCTTTGTTACAATCTTGACGTGTTCACATTTTAGACCTCACAATCTTTATTATTAAATACAATCCATTTTATGGGGTCTATTGACTGTGTGCAAAAATCCTTTATGCATTCAATTATTTTAATCTGTTGATAGATTGCAACATAATTATTTTTGAGAAATAAAAAATATGGTTCTATTTGAGAATCATTCTAATTATGCTTCATGACAGGTCAGACAATGAGACAAGAAAAACAGCAATTATTTACCGGTACCGCAATAGCCATTCACCAGAAATACATTATTAATTGGGTAAACAATTTTTTTTTATTTCATTGTATAGAAGTCCAATACCAGAAAGAAAAACTAATTTAAGTTTCTTTTAAAGGAACCAGAGAACATTAGCGAAAATTAATTGAAGTGCATTGAAATTGCAGTGTCCATAAACAGAAGCTATTATCTCTTAACGAAAAGGGTGCTGTAGCTTAAGGATGTTTTATCTGTTGTTTATTGTGCTATTATAATGTGGCAATTTACCAGCATGGAACAAATAGGCGCCATATGGAATTATATATTTTCTCAATTTATATTTCAATATCTATCTGCATATAAATGATGTACAAATCGGAGAAATAACCCTTGCACTGAAATCATTTTTTTTTTCAGAAATAAAATTACTTTTTCATATTAAGCCTACTATTCTGTTCTGCATCATTTATTTGTACAAACTAAAATCTATTGCAGGATTTCCAGAGTGTTAATAATGATAATAAATGTGAAAAACTGTATTTTTTTTCTACAGTTGTAGAAACACAAGGTTACCACTTGCTTTACTTCTGTCTTTGATTTTTCTTTTAAGGAAAAGATCAATTATAGGACTATAATTGATCATAGACATACTGGTTAATAGTAAGGTTAATAAGTTATTTTTCTTCTGGTGCTACAGTTTCTCAGGCACATGGTTGCCTTGCAACAAAGAGCAACCTCTGAGCTATAAAGAGCACCAATAGTCTTCTCTAGATTTGTATCCCAGGCTCTGCTTCCACACCCCGGGTCTGCTGCCCTCTGTTGTGCTCCACGTCACGTTCTTTAGTTACCCAGTGTCGTTCAGTGACATCCTCTGCCCAAGGCTATTTGACACCCATTAAGACATACACCTGTGTCTTGGGATTGGGACTCTAGTCCTATGTTTGGTGTTCTCCGCCATTTATGCTTTTTGAGTTTGTGCTTGCATTTGTCCCTGCTGAGTTCCATTTCATCCCTCCTGCTGCTCCTGAGATACCTGCGTGTGCCAAGTCCTCACTGTCCACCTGCCTTCCTGCTTGCTGCATAAATGTCTGGGGTCTGTGTATCCACTTAATCCTAAAGCTTGGAGGATTCTCCTCATTTGGTGTTCCTAACAGGGAGTGTATCTTTGAAGGACTCCAATTTCATTTAGAGGCAAATGGAGATATTTTCTTGAAGAAATTAAAGGCCCTCATATAATCACAATGTATGGAGGCCTCCTGACTCTCTCCCTACAGATGATGTGGGGGGAGATAAGGATTGGGTAGTTAGAATTTTGATATCCAACCCTGCTATTCCTCAGAATGTAAGTATCTGCCAGAGCCCATTGGGAGTGCCTTTCTCTGCACTTTCCTTTTCCAATACACAAATGCTCAGCCTTGCCGAACATTTATGTTTATGTTGTAGACTTCCTATTAGTTTGTATTTAGAGTGTGAGAGGAAACCGGAGAACCCAGAGGAAACCCACGCAAACACGGGGAGAACATAAAACTCCTTTCAGTCATTGACTTTGGTGGATTTTCAACCCAGGAACCAAGTACTGCAAGGCTACATTGGTAATGACGGAGAGACGTGCCGTCTTAACGGTCTAATAATTATGGCACCTATCCACAGGTGAATGTCTATGGGTGCCTCTCAACTCTTCCCAAAAATTCATCAGAGAAGGATCTGGCCTTTTCAGCAGCTGATCCTGAACACAGATGAACAGGAGAGTGTAGTCTCGGACTGGGGTGCTAAGGGCCCACCAGTAACTAACTCCAGGGCCCCACTTTTCTGCTATGTGTAAATGTGACATTATCCTCAATCACCAATATATATATAACAATGAGCTGGGTAGATTGTTAAATTAATAAGATACTGCTTTTGTCTGTACATAGTGATTCACATACATTATGCACCGAGTACTGCTCATATAAGAGGTTGGTGGCCAACTCCTGCACAGGGGCCGATTAGAGGATTCTCCTGTAGGCCAGTCCAAGATTGGCTGAGTGTTCATCTAATGTACCTTGTCAGCTATCTAATGTTTGTGCGGCTATAAGGTATCATTATTCCTCCCCATACACATGGCTGCTTGGTTCAACTGAGCATGCATGTGTTTTCACAAACCATCTACAATCAACTCCAGATTGGGCATGTTGATATTCAACATGCCTCATTCTTCTTTCCCCTGGTAGATGATGTTGAGAGATTTCCATGTATATAATATAGTCTGATAAAGACTAAATCAATGGGTTCAGGCAAATGTGCTCTTATGCGTCTGGGCACCTTAAGGTTTGGTTCACACAATGTTGTTGTGATACAGTTGCTTTCTGCAATTTTTTATAATTCAATACATTTTTAAAACATTTAGGGGGGTGGGCTGTTTATATTATGTGTAGATATAATTGCCAGCATCTTATGCCTATGGATAACCTAATGGTTACCTTTGCTACAATTTCTCTTAGGGCAAACTCATAGTAGTAGAACAGTAGAAATAATGATTTCACACCCTGCAGATTAGCTGCGGATTTGCTATGCGGATTAAGAGCCTCAATGTACATGTTGATTTTTTTTAAGGTTTTTCAATATTGATTTCACCCACTTAAAGTATAGGATGAAAATTTGTGGTGAATTCATAGCACAATCTAAAGTAAAATCTACATGTAACACGTTATTCTGTTGTACAATCGCCATGGATTTGCTGCAATATCCCAAGAAGGAAATTTTAGCAACACACTTGAAAGTTTATCTCCTTTATCAACAAAATAATTGGGCATATTGCGGTCTAACAGCATGATTTTTTTCCCTAAAAGTTGGAAGACATGATATCAATGGTCAGCGATGCCGACAATTGGCGAGCTTTGATTGCATCAACCCGTTAACCCCGAAGCGTTTTTCATTTTTTCATTTTCGTTTTTCACTCCCCTTCTTTCCAGAGCCATAACTATTTTATTTTTCTGTCAATATGGCCATATGAGGGCTTATTTTTTGCGGGACGAGTTGTACTTTTGAACGATACCATTGAATTTACCATGTCATGTAACAGAAACCAGGAAAAAAATTTCAAGTGCGAATGTAGCGCCCCCACTGCCGCAGGGCCGAGGGGTACCCGGTACCGGGCCTCTGAGTCTCTGTTCTGAGGTTGTCATGGTGGCTAGACCCGGTCCGTGACCCTGCTGAGGGGCGCCCAATGAAAGGTGTGGATGGTGATGATGTAGTGGTGCGGTGCAGGTCACAGCAAATAACGAGGACACCAGGTTGCAGTCTCTACCTCTTTACTGAAGGCTTCAGGATCCTCAGTCCGGAATACAGTTAACCAGGCTGCGCAAGTCCGGCCAGTCCGATGGCACCTCCAGAGTTCCCTTTGCAGGTGGAAATCTGTGCCTACCTTCTAGCACTTGTGTGTTGTGGTCCTCCCCTGCTGTGCTTACGGGATAGTCTCCACAACTATTGTGTCTGTTTCTGAAGTTCCCTCACAACTCGATTATGATGTTCTTCTTCGTCCCCCAGATGATATGGCTAGGATGCACCCGTATGACGGGTAGGCTCGGAGCTCTTCCTGGACCCTAGTGTTGCCCCTCTTCTGTTGTTGCCCCCTATGTCTTCTTAGGTGATTTGAGTGAGACAGCCCACCTATAACTGACTGTCCTGCCGTAGGTTTGAAGTTAGGCCTGGAGCTCTATACTTCCTCGGCCTTCCGGCCACCGGCTGCGCGCCTCAGTAGGATGTTGCCTCGTCTTACAGCACGACTCCTACTGGTGTTTCTCCTTGTTGCGTTGATCTCGTTTCTCACTCAGCACAATAAACCTCGCTTCTTGTCCTTTCTTAGGGTACCGCCGCTATCAGGTGCAGGCGCGGTCCCGTAACGTTCTCTCTGTTCGCTAGGCCTCTGTCAGGAACCCACCCCTGACAGGGACCCCCCTGAATCTTCCCCTGCAACACCCTCTGCCACAGGATGTTGCCTGGTTCCAACCCAGTCAGCTTCTCCCTAACTTCCTATCCAACCCCCAGTTTTACCAGATTGTGAGGAGTGGCCTAATACATAGCACCCTTAGCTCCCCCTGGAGGCCAGACTGTGAAGTGTATTGGTGTCTGTGATACCTGGTCAGGTGAACTCCTTCAGTGCCATCAGACGTACCATAGCCCCCCTTAGCGGCGGAGCATCAGTACTGCAACGACCAGGACTCTGGGGCGCTGCACGATGAAATTGCAAAAAAGTGCAATCCCACACTTGTTTTTTGGTTGGCTTTTTTGCTAGGTTCACTAAATGCTAAAACTGACCTACCATTATGATTCTCAAGGTCATTATGAGTTCATAGACACCAAACATGTCTAGATTCTCTTTTATCTAAGTGGTAAAAAAAATTCCAAAGTTTTCTAAAAAAAAAAAATTGTGCAATTTTCCAACACCGGTAGCGTCTCCTTTTTACGTGATCTGGGGTCGGGTGAGGACTTATTTTTTGCATACCAAGCTGATGTTTTTAATGATACCACATTTGTGCAGATACGTTCTTTTGATCGCCCGTTATTGCATTTTAATACAATGTCGCGGCAACCAAAAAACGTAATTTTGGCGTTTTTATTTTTTTATCGCTACGCCGCTTAGCGATCAGGTAAATCCTTTTTTTATTGATAGATCGTTCGATTCTGAACTCGACGATAACAAATATGTGTAGGTTTGATTTTTTTTATTGCTTTATTTTGATTGGGGCGTAAGGTTTACATATATATATATATATATATATATATATATATATATATATATATATGTTTTTAAACACATTTTTTTTATTTTAGGGCATGTTTCAATAGCCTCCATGGGCGGCTAGAAGCATCCACTACTCGATCGCCTCTGCTACATAGAGGTGATGCACAGATCACCTCTATGTAGCTGAATTACAGCATTGCTATGACCACAGGGTGGCGCTCATAGCAATCTGTCATCAACAATCATAGAGGTCTTCAGGAGACCTCTGGCTGTGATGGCAACGCACCAATGACCCCCGATCACGTGACGGAGGTCAGCGGTGTGTGTACTTCCGGCCGCGCGGCAGGCAGTGCTTGTTAAATGCTGTTGTCAGAGTTTGACAGCGGCATTTAACTAGTTAATGGGCACAGGTGGATCGCGATTCCGCTTGTGCCCATTTTGGGCACATCTCACAGCTTTGAGGTGTGCTCACCACCGGAGCCCACCTCAAAGCGGGGTATAGAAAGGAGTTAAAAGGGCTTTCCACCATTTGGATAGTTCATCAATGTCAGATCGGTGGAGGTACAACACACCTGCTTCTAGGTGTCAGACTCCCACCAATCTAATATTGAGGACCTATCCTATGAAACCACTTCTAGCTCTGTTGAGCCCATGGGCGGTTCTCCACATGTGTGCGCAAGGTCCAGCACACTTTGCTACATCTTGACTTCTCGAGCGCTTACACAGAACTCTCACGGGCTTCATCAAAACCGGAAGTCCCGGCTCAGTGTGAAAGATGCTGGGGTTTCAGCACTCACGACAGTGACCAGAATATGTGACAAGGACTACAGTAGATGGGTGATGGCAAAGAGCAGAGGGCCCGGAGAGGTGAGCAGTAAGGTGAGCTTAAGCATTTTATTTTTTTCAATTGACATTGCGTTTATTGTGCTCTGGGGTCTTCTACCGTATTTTTCTGACTCTGAGCTGCATTGGACATAAGATGCATCCCAAATTTTCAGAATTAAAAAAATAATGCATCAAATGGGGTCTGTCCTACAGTCTGAATTCAGCTTACCGGGGGGGGGGGGGAATCAGCAACGCTGGTGGAGCGGGGTCACAGAAGGTGTTTGGTGGTCCGGCGATGATCTGACTCCCATCACAGGCGGGTGCGGCAGGATCGGCGGTGCTCGGTGGTGTGCGGGCTCCACCAGCATTTTGTGAAAACCCGGAACCCCCTGACATCCATTTCTGCAAAGTGGTGGCCCCGGGAAAATGACCGCTAGAGGTGGCGCAAATTAAGATCAGCTGATCCTGCCGCACCAGCCTGGGATCTGGGAGTAAGATCATTGCCCTGCAGCGTCAGACCCCTCTTCCCAACCCAGGGCCGGCAGATTCGCCCGCCTCCTGCTACCGCCACACTCCTGGTAAGTACATTTGAATTGTAATACACAACCCTATTTTCCCCAAAAAGTTTTTGGGAAAAAAGTGCATCTTGCAGTCCGAAAAATACAGTAAATTTGCAGAAAATAACTTCTCTGCAAATCGTTTTTTCCTCGAAAATCTACAAGAACAGGTGCATTTGGATTTTGCCTGATCCATTCATCTCGAACAGTCATCTCAACTTACATAGCAACAATGTACCACAGTCTGACGTATGGTGTTATGGAACTTTCCAAACTTTTTTTGCTATCTACTTATGCACGTAACTAATTGTTTTGTAAAAACTTTTACAAATAATTGTAGTGGATATTACTCATCTGCAAAAGTAAAAGGAAATCTTTACCATATCTGTTGTAGAACTGAATGAATGACTAGCAGAACTATCCAATTATGGAAGAACTCGAAGTGGAGAAGATTATTTTGGTGCAATTATGTTGGGTGGGGTGGTAACAAGGAATGTGATAATGTGTTTAGAAACTTGTGTGTAGTGCTGGCTAAGTATGTGTTGGAATGGCCACGATTAAGTCCATACTAATTGCAAATGGTCTTACTTTGCTAGTTTACAGAAAGGGTCTTAGCAGTCATGCCTGCTAGTGTGTATGTCACTCTCACTGGCACCATTTTATAGAGGGCCTCTTGGGTTAATTGATGGATTTAGGTTCCCAATTGTCTGTTAACTTAAAGATATCCATGTCTTGATTCAATGAGAGTTGGACAAATTGGTATAGCACAATACAATGAATTGCATAGTTATGAGATTGTCCTATCACTTGCAACAGGACATATTAGGAAATATACGATCTATTACTCATCAGGAGTGGTTATCAAATGAAGAAAAACAAGTAAAATTACCAGCTATTCACTGCCGAGGACTGGAATGTTAAATAAAACTCAGTTCTTAGTGGTGGTGCAAGCACATAAAATGGTATCAATGTAAAAGTATAACTGCAAGGCTTTGGTTGGAGAATGACTTGCGCCTTACATCTATAACATGGAGTTACAAAAAAGTTAACAATGCATCTGGGAAAAGCTGTAAATGATAATGTTACATCAACAGTAGGCAATACAATTAGATCTTGAGAGGGCCATACATGAGAGAGATAACGTTTGGCTAAACGTTAGTTCGGCAGAGAGCCATCTAACCAACACGGCACCATACATATAATCGCTCGCCTTGGCCAATTGTTCATGTGTTTAAATGGGGAGAGAGAAGAAAGTCATGGTCAGACACTTCTAAAAGAGTTTTGACTGTCATGAAAACTCAAAAAAGCATAAGATGGTCAGCCAGTCTCACCAAAATCAGCAGGTTTGTCCGACTTTCATCTAATGTGTGTGTGGGCTTTTAGGATGCATTCTTTCTTAAAAGCAAATACAACCCATTGTATAAGATTATAGATGTTGAGCTATAACATGCTCCAACATTTGTTCCTCTTTAACACCCGACTATTAGTGGTTTATCCTTTCTCAATGGCCATAAACATTGGATTAGTGTTGCTCAACCTTCAATTTTGGTGGGATCTGAAAAGTTCCTAATGTGTATGGGGGACTGCTTAACTCACTCCCACCCTCCAAAGGACACAAGAACAGGACAGTTAAATTCAAACATTCTTTTGTTGCCAGGAGTCATAAGCCGCCATCAGAGAAGTCAGCAAGTGGCACATTCCTCTCTTCCTGTTCAGACCATATGCACACTCAGCTGAGCAGAGCATGCATGTGTATAGGGGCAGGACACACAACTGTTGGCCAAACTAGCTCTTGTCCAACAGCTGTCTGAAGTGTATGGCGAGCTTAACGTTTAAGCTTACCATACACATGATATGGCTGTTGGATGAGTAATCATTTGGCCATTCATTTTGCCACTAGCCATTTCAGTGCTTGGCCAAATGAGCACTCCTATGACCTCCATGAAAGAACCACTGATGGCGACTTAGGTTTAGGAGGATTAAAGGAATGTTTGTTCCAAATCCGACATGACAGATCAAAAACTTCCCCAACCATCAATTGTCCAGAACCACCTTACACATTAGACTTAAGGCCCCGTCTCACTAAGCGATTTACCAACGATCACGACCAGCGATACGACCTGGCCGTGATCGTTGGTAAGTCGCTGTGTGGTCGCTGGGGAGCTGTCACACAGACCGCTCTCCCCAGCGACCAACGATCAGGGGAACGACTTCGGCATCGTTGAAACTGTCTTCAACGATGCCGAAGTCCCCCTGCAGCACCCGGGTAACCAGGGTAAACATCGGGTTACTAAGCGCAGGGCCGCGCTTAGTAACCCGATGTTTACCCTGGTTACCAAAAAAAACAAACAGTACATACTCGCCTTTCGGTGTCCAGGTCCCTTGCCGTCTGCTTCCTGCTCTGACTGAGCCGCCGTACACTGAGAGCTGAGAGCAGAGCGCAGCGGTGACGTCACTGCTGTGCTCTCACTTCTCAATGTACGGCCGGCAGTCAGTGAGAGCAGGAAGCAGACGGCAAGGGACCTGGACACCGAAAGGCGAGTATGTACTGTTTGTTTTTTTTTGTAACCAGGGTAAACATCGGGTTACTAAGCGCGGCCCTGCGCTTAGTAACCCGATGTTTACCCTGGTTACCAGTGAAGACATCGCTGGATCGGTGTCACACACACCGATTCAGCGATGTCAGCGGGGCCTCAACGACCAAAAAAAGGTCCAGGCCATTCCGACACGACCAGCGATCTCGCAGCAGGGGCCTGATCGCTGGTACGTGTCTCACATAGCGAGATCGCTATGGAGGTCGCTGTTGCGTCACAAAACTTGTGACTCAGCAGCGATCTCGCTAGCGATCTCGCTATGTGAGACGGGGCCTTAACGGCTGAACCCATTGACATCAGGGCTTTCAGACATTGGTCTAATAAGAGATTCCCATTGTTAAGTGAATACTGCTCTGTGGTCTACATATATGCAACAAACCCCCTTTTTGTCCTCTCCTTTCCCCAATTTAGGATCTGACTTGTTGGATATTATTCACTGTCTCCCTTTTTATTTCTCTCCTCTTTTTGTTCTGTAGCTGGTAAAATTGGTTACCATCCATTAATGTGAGGATCGGTAATTAGAACCTAATCTATATGCTCTAGTCATGGTCTATTTGTCTGTAACACCTGTACAATCAAATAGTTATACTACTCAGCCTAAGTAAATACGAGGGCTATGTATCACAACAACACCAGTGGGAAAAGGGACAGTTAGTTCTACTGTAAATCAGCATAACTGGGGGAGGAGGACCTGTATTGGCATGTACACATTTACGGCATCTGATTACAAAACAGTTGATGGCTTAAACCATTGTTTGGAGACCATTCCACAAACCTCTTGTTTACTATTAACAGTTTGAGATGTGGACACTGGTACTTTAGCTGTTAATGGCTCTAAACATTAAGGCTAACAGATTAAGCCTTGCTAAACATTAAGAAAATTGTCCCAAACAAAGATAGAAGGGAATCCCCATTACATTTGCATAAAGGCAATTGTGCCCCTGACAATACCTTTTGGGCAGTCTAAATTACTTCATATTGGGGGGAGGGTCATTTAATTTCCCAGTGGTCTCTCACATTATGGAAAGTTACACAAAAGTCAATCATATGTATATTGAGAGTTAATTGTATGAAGTCTGGATTTTATAAAAAGTAAGTAAATAAATAAAAATGACCCATCAACAGTTTATACACTTTGTATATTGTTTCAATGACTAACGGTAGCATTAATAGTTGTAATTAAGTCACACAGAAAAATTGTTGCGGTATCGCCAGGCGCCGCCGTGATTGGAGACAATCAGAGTCAAAAACGAGGTAACGTTTTATTGGACTAAGTCTTTTGGGGACGGACTGTTCCCGAAACGCAAAGTGCAATAAAACATTACCCCCTTCTTGACTCTGATCGACTCCATTATGATAGGGATGAACCATCCACAAAATGCATAGTCCAATAAAACGTTACCTCCTTCTTGACTCTGATTGTCTCCATGATGATGGGGATGAACCATCCCCACAACACATAGTCCAAAAAACGTTACCTCCTTCTTCACGCTGATAGTCTCCATTCACAGCAGAGCCCAGAAGATACCACAACAATTTTTCTGTCTAGCTTAATCTTCAGTGGAGGCAATCAGAATCAGTGGTCGGTGAAGCAGCCCCTTGTTGCATATACCATTGCTTTCTCAAGAGTTGTTCCTGCCCAGCATAACTACCTTAGATGAGCAGCATCCACACCTTGATGTTTGCTAGTTGTTGTTGAATCCTACATGGAGCAATTTTCTCGTTGTTCAATAATTGTTATAAGGAAGCAATTATTTGTTGCAGTGTTTGGTTGCAATTTTGGCACACGCAAGTGAGCTGGGTGATTGGTGCAATCCATGGGATATGACTAGTAGTAGATTTCACATTGAAAAATGCTCAGGCTTGGAGACAAAAAGTCCTCCTTATCTTCCATGCATATCTCATCTAGGAAACGATGCCTCCCAGCTGTCATACTCAATCCGCATGAGTGGAATTTTGAGGCAAAATTTGGATGGGATGTATATTTAAAAGCTTTACCCCATTCTAATTGCCCCTCTGGGGCATAGTTTTATGATTGCATAGAACTTTTTACATTAGTAGTAATTAAAGGAGTTGTATTACCTGATCAACCTTTTGTTGACTAATCCTGTTAAGTAGAGATGAGCGAATAGATCCACATGACCCAGTGGTGGTGGTCCTGCAGCCATGTCACCTGACAAGTACCCTGTGAACTGCCTCTGATTTGTAGGCCCTGATGTTATCATCATGTGGTCTACTAATCAGAAGAAGTGTTGGAGATTCCAACATGTAAGAGGGCTACTGTCCCATAGCCACAGACCACTAACAAATTTCTCATCTCTACGGTAGGTGCACAGGACGATTTTCTCTCCATCTGAAAAAAATGATGGTAATAGATTTTTCTGTACAGAAAGATTGTCATTGTTCTCGGCAGCACATGTCATGTTTATATTGGAAAATGTGCTGCCGAGAACGATGACTTTTAAGCAAACTTAGTCAAACAAACAAGGCAGCACACTGTAGCGCCAAAACATGCAAACATGAAACATGAAAGTTAGACTGCTTTACTGCACTAGAAATATGAAAAAATGAGAGCGTTTAGCGCATAAATTGGCCAATTTACGTGTACCTGGTAGCCACTTTACGGCATCTCTCGTATACCAGGTCCTACGCTTTCCCTGCTGAGAACAAACGTCTTCATCTGAATGGGTACCTGTGAAACCTCTTCTTAGACTAAATTCTATGTTTGGATGTGAAGGTCAGTTTTTTGAAATTTTTAAGCAAATTTAAAAATCATTTCACCCAATGAACGATTGCTTTGCTCGTTCGTCGGGTGATAAACAGCTTTTAGACTGAAAGATTAATCGGGATTATCAGGAAATGTGCGCTCTTTGGAATAATTGGTAAATGTGAATGCACCCTAACTTGTCCTATTGATCTATTTGTTTCTTAATCTGAGAGCAAACGGTAAACTATTAGTAAAAAATAATAATTATTATATAAATCGTATAATAAGGCATAACTAGTATGCTAAAAAATCTTTATAAATGTGTACAGCAAATCTCAACTATTAAATCTGAGCGTAATTATTGCTGAATTATGTCACACGAGAGACCACTACATCTGTTCTCCACTCCGGTAATTCTATGCGAAGCATATGTGGTTTTGGCATCCAAGAAGATAGATTTGGACATCTAATTATTAAGGTACTGATTTTAAGCCGTCCTTTTGAGTTCTACACTCTCTTTAATAGGATAACATTAGCTTAAGTATTTAAACCCTGGATCAAGTAATTGGTGAGTCCTGTGGGTTCTTCTGGACAGTGCAGTGAACTGGAAAACTTGAAATAGTCCTAATATATTTGCATGGTTTGAGGAAGAGCAATTATCATAAAAAAAAGATAGCTTTAGTTATAGAACACAAAAAGGTAATATGCTCCAATCATAATTGCTTTGTCATTAAGGGGTTAAATATACTCCAAACTGTATCCATTTTAGAATGGGCACTCACAAAACGAATCAGCATAATAATAAGAATTATAGGCCTCATTTATCAAATTGTCTAAAAGAAAAGCCATCTTTGTTGCCTATATCAACCAATCAGAGCTCAGCTTTTATTTCTTAAACTGCTCTGATAAAATGAGAGCTGTGCTGTGATTGGTTGCTGTGGGCAACAGAAACATCTTGTTATTCTGACAGTTTTGATTAATCTGAATGTAAGGACTTTGAGATTGATTAAAGGGAAGCTATAATTACAAAATGATAAATATAAACCAGGTTTTTTGTACTTATTTTTACATTTTTGGCAATGTTTTTTTTCCCAAATTATAAATTGTATTAAAAATAAAAATTAGAAATCTTGCAGTTTTCACACCGGCCACTGTTTTTTTTTAGACTCCAACTTCCTGAAGTCTATATTTTGTATTGAAGAATTTAATGGGCGAGTGCAAAAATCATTGTGAAGGGAGAAGGAGGTGAGCGAGCTGTGACATCACCTATTGTGATTGGTAGATCCTGTGTAAACAATTGTGTATAGAGGTGTTACATGTCATTGTAGCCCCGCCTCTGATGGTAAGGAGGCTTCTGAAAACTATTTCTGCTGAAAAGCTGTGGTGGCAAGTGAGAAAATTGTAAGATTACTAATTGTTTTTTTGTGTTTTTTTTTTAATCAAGATCATGATATGATATGTCCAAAATTTGTTACAAGTGCAGGTAAAACAAAAACCTGATTTAAAGTCAATAATATTTTGATGACCTATTCCCTTCATCTGATAATTCTAGATGCCTGCACTATCTTTATACCTTCAATATTTTTCACAAGTTTGGTAGTTATAGTCACTTTACAACCAGCAAAGAGTACTATCATATAGTGTACAGATAAGAAAACCAGATAGTTATGCCAAATTAACAGTGCTATATTATTAGCTCTCTTGGATCCCACTCTGGGTCCTCCATATTCCTCTTGCCTTGTCTGTCTGTCTCTGCTCTTGTGCACATTGGGTTAATATGGTGTGAGAAAGCAGACTCCATTTTGTATCTGTGGTATCCATCTTCTCTTATAACTCCTGTGATCAAACAACACTGCTGGGGGGAGGGGGGAGTCTCACATTTCTATTCACTCCCCTGAAGTTCCTATTGGCTACATATTTTGGAGGGAACTTTTGTCAATGACAAAAGGCAGAAATCTTGGGAACACCATAAAAGGCGTAAAACAAATTGTATTAATTTGGAGTTCAAAAGGCATAGAAGAGAGTGGATTTTGTTCACACATTGTAACCTAGTGTGCTTCTGTGATATTATGCTCCCTGGTCTATAGACGCTGCCTGAGTGTTCAGGTAGTTGGCATCGACTGTGGATTGCTTCCCTGTTTAAGATCTTCATCATTAAAGTGCTGCCGTTGTATCTAACAAGTCTTCCCAAATCTTGTGGGCAGATAATAATATTTCTACCTTCAATACATGCTAGAAGCTAGAAAAAGTAGCTCACATTAGTCCAATGATTATGCAGTAGACTGACAGTGCTTGCCAAAAACATGAAACGGATATTGATCAGACCTTAGCAGGAATCAATGACCATTTACTGTTTTTTTGGATGTCCCAACTTTTCCCTGAAATGAGATGTCAAAGAAAAAAAATCAAGCTGCTGGATTTCAACATACCCAATCCTTTATTCTTTGGTAAATAATCCACGCTAAGCCTTGACTCCTGATTCAGAACACATACAAGGTCTGTTGGAGTATAAAACAGCTGCAGGCTTATGCTGTAGGACTGTGTTGAGTAGACATCAGATGGCGTTGTGTTAATTGTCACAGCTTGTTTATATGTGTATAGTTCCTCTCTACACTGTATTCTATGACACTCAGTGCATGTTTATGTCAGGTCATACAAGCCTGCATATTGTACTGATGCAGATAAACATTGCCGTTTGGTCCAAGTTAAAAGGTTCATTCTCCAACAACGTTTGAGTGCCAATGATTCCGCTGAAAGTCAAATCTGCAATGTGCTTGGCTGAACCGAGTGTGCATAGGGGTTCACTTTAGTAGAGCGGTCACAATACATGGGCTGTGCTTGTGGAAATTAAGAATCTTCGATAGTATAAAATCAAGGTTTTTACTACACCAACGCGTTTCGGCGCTGTACTGGAGCTTTTTTCAAGGTAAAAAAACAAATGCAAGAATGTCTGAGTGCCGATAATTCTGCTGAAAGCTGAAATCTGCAACATGCTCTGCCAAACTGTGTGCATGTGTATGGGGGTTTGGAGTAGATAGCCATCTGCTGAATGAGCTTTGCAGGTACAATTGGACCCCATATCTATGGCTGCCTTATTATGGGAATTGTCATGACAACACGTAATATAGCCTTGTGCATAAGAGTTAACTAAATGTGTATTTCTAAAAAGCAAATGCAAGAAATGTCTATGCTTTTATTTTCCCGTTTCATTATTTTAAGCAGTTGCTAAAATATGCCTTTCGTCACTTAAAATAATAAGAGATCGTATTTTTCATACAAGATAGGAACCATTTAAGACATAAAGGCCCCGAGGACATAATAGCTGGCAGGCAGATGATATTTGCTAATTTTCACTTGCTGTCCCACTAATCAACTTTAACCATGCAAAGAGATTTGCAGCTCATTCAAGGAGCCTTGTTCAGATGCATTAGAATTGGAAATGTATCTGGGAAGTAAGAAGAAAGGGATGTTCGCTAAGGCACAGGGGCCTCATGCTGCTGTAAAACAATACAATAGTCTAATTTTCTGAGTTTCAGGACAAACTGCTATGCAGATAATGTGAATGTGAAAAGTGAACTAAATGGAGCTGTTAAAAACTGTAGAGGAAATCTTTTGAATTCTTTTCAAAAGATCCGGGGGGTTATTTATTGTATTTGCAAAAGCATAAAATCTTCACAAACTCATCGAGGCTTTTCTTCATAGGAGAATATTGTGCATTAATTGGCTAATATATTATTCATAAAATACCATGAAAAAAATAACTCATAGAGTAAACAATAACGGGTTATGATCGGCATCACATGTTTAGGGATTTTTTTTTAAAATAATTTTTAGGATTTGAGCTCACGTTCTGGTTTTGTTGATTTTTTTCTGCACAGATTTCATAGTTTTTACAGTTTTTATGGTTGAAGGTAGACTCAAGTCTATCGAGTTCAACCTACAGCCTGACATGTTGATCTAGAGGAAGGCAAAACCCCATGGGACAGACACTAATATCTCCGTATTAGGGGAAAGATTCCTTCCCGCCTCCAATCGGCAATCAGACCAGTTCCCTGGCTTAACGCCCCATCACAAAATCTAGGGCCCATATCTTGTAAAATTATATTTATTTAAAAAAAAAGCATCCAAACCTCTTTAGTTGAGAATCAGCCATTACAACATAATGTGGCAGAGAGTTCCATAGTCTCACTGCTCTTACAGTAAAGAATCTGCGTTTGTGATGATGATTTGTAACAATAGTACCGGCAAAGTGAATGAGACTCCTCATGCATATTTTGCTTATTTTTTCCTTGCAGACTTGCAGCAGATTTAAATCTGAAGCACAGGACTGGCTCCAGGTTTTCGTGGACCCCGGGCAAAAGAGTCTCAGTGGGTCCCTTTAACACATACCACAATTCATGATGCATAGATACAGCAGAGAGATATAGGTATAGAACAATGCCAAAGATTTCACTTCTTACATTACATGAGTGAGATCTATTGTAAATTCTACAATAGGTCAGAAACCGGACATTATAGTCTTCCATACAGTATTATGGGCACCAAATAATGCTCCATACAGAATAACATGCCCCATATGTTGCTCCATACAGTATTATGGACACCACATAGTTCTCCATACAGAATAATGAGCCCCATGTATTGCTCCATACAGTATTATGGGCACCACATAGTTCTCCATACAGTATAATGAGCCCCTTATATTGCTCAATACAGTATAATGAGCCCCATATATTGCTCAATACAGTATTATGGCCTCATATATTGCTCCATACAGAATGGGCCCATATAATACTCCATACAGAATAGTCCTCATATAATGCTCTATATATAATGGGCCACATATAATGCTTAATGTATAATGGGCCCCATATATGATGCTCCAGTATATAAATGCGCCCCATATATGATGGACCCATATATAATGCTCCAATGTATGATGGGCCCCATATATAATGTTCCAGTGTATAATGGGCCCCATATATGATGCTCCACTGTATGATGAGACCATATATGATGCTCCAGTATATAATGAGCCCCATATATGATTATCTGGTGTATAATGGGCCCCATCTATGATGCTACAGGGTATAATGGGCCCCATATATGATGCTCCAGTGTATAACGGGCCCCAAATATGATGCTCTAGTCTATAATCGGCTCCGTATATGATGCTCTAGGGTATAATGGGCCCCATATATGATGCTCCAGTGTATGATGGGCTCATATATGATGCTCCAATGTATGATGGGCCCCACATATAATGTTCCAGTGTATAATGGGCCCCATATATGATGCTCCAGTGTATGATAAGACATGATGCTCCAATATATAATGCGCCCATATATGATGGTCCAGTGTATAATGGGCCCCATATATGATGCTCCAGGGTATACTAGGCCCCATATATGATTCTCCAGTGTATGATGGGCCCCATATATGATGCTCCAGTGTATAATGGGCCCCATATATGATGCTCCAGGGTATAGTGGGCCGGATATTTGATGCTCCAGTGTATAATGAGCCTCATGTATAATGCTCCATATATGATGGTTCCCATATATAACACTCAAAACATTAAAAAAAATGTAATCCTCACCTCTCATTGCTGGCTGCTGCTCTGCTCTGGACTCCTCAGCACCACCATCTTCCCGCTCTCTGCACTGTGACTGCTCAGGTAGAGGGCGCACAGATGTGATTTACAAAAAATTTTTTTTATGTATTTAAATCAGATGTACCTAAACAGTAGAAAACTCCCCACAAGTGACAATTTTGGAAACTAGACTCCTCAGGGAACTTATCTAGATGTGTGGTGAGCATCTTGGATCCTCAGGTGCTTCACAGAAGTTTATAACAAAGTCAACAAAATAAAGAAAAAAAATCACATTTTCCCAACAAAAATGTTATTTTAGCCCCAAATTATGTATTTTCACAAGGATAACGGGAGAAAATGTGCCACAAAATTTGTTGAACAATTTCTCCTAAGTGCGCAGATACCCCCTATGTGGGGGGAAACTATTGTTTTGGCACACATCAGGGCTCAGAAAGGAAGGAGTGATGCTTTGAAATGCAGACTTTGATTAAATAGTTTACGGATGCCATGTCGCAATTGGAAAGACCCTGATGTGCCTAAATAGTGGAAAACCCCCTCAAGTGACCCCATTTTGAAAATAAGACCCCTCAAGTAATGTATCTAGACTTGTGGGAGCACCTTGAACCCACAGGTGCTCTGCAGAATTTTACAATGTTGATCTGTGAAAATGAAAAAAAATAAAAATTCCCATAAAAGAGCATGATCCATATCGCTCCGGTATGGTGCCCATAATTGCAGCAACATGGATCACGCTTGAGCTCATACCGCAGTGACATGGATTGCTCTCTGACATAACGCTGTTTCCATTTATCTCAAGTCTCCCCTCAGACGGCAGTCAGTTCAGATGAAGGTCTAAATAGACCGAAACATTATATTGTTTATTTGTCATAACAAGTCTATAAACTTTCTGAGTGCCAAGTTTGTGGCTACTAGGATGATGTTTTCCGCGATACCATATTTATTTACATTTGTCTTTTTGCCTGCTTTTTGTTCAGCTGTATGATGGTAAAGCATTGTTTTTTGCCTAGTTTTTTTTTTTTTTACAGTGTTCACTAAAGGGGTTAACTAGCGGGACAGTTTTATAGGCTGGGTCATTCAGGATGCAGTGATACCAAATATGTGTACTTTTTTTGTTTCTTTTGTTTTTCATTGAAATATTTACTTATGGGTACAATATACCCCTAAGAAAGGTTTAGAATTTATTGCATCTCTGCCAGAAGACCGATTTCATAAGGGTAAGAGATAATTCTTTAATTCTTCTTTCTGAATATATCATATCTAATATGAGGTCCAAAATTTGTGATTACTGAAATGCTTATATACAGGTTTTCCTATAAAAAATACAGTAATTTTTTTTTTGTTCATTATAGTGTTTGCTATCGCATTACTTTTCCTTTTTATAGCCCTTTAGTATGTATCTCTAAAAATGCCTTGGGTGTTGTGTGGCGCTCTACCATGATTTTCTATACCCCCCAAAAAAGGAGAGATCCTACTGAAGGTTGGGATCCTTCAGGACAACACTCTAAAGTTTAACTTTTGAATGTAATTTTTACTGTTTTTATTGTTAATTGTTTTTACTTGTTCTTCTTGATATCTTCAAGTTTTTTATTCATATGTGACTTGTTTTGACCAAACCAACCAATTTGTGAAAATTTTTCATTTATTGGTTTCCTAAGGATTTCGTCGCTATGAACATCAAAATTTTGTCCTATGATGTCAGAGGCCTGAATAGCCCAGTAAAAAGATTTATTATTTGGAAAGAAAACAGGCAGATATATATAGTCTGTCTTCAGGAGGTGAAATTTGCAAAAAATAACCATCCCAATTCCAATCATAAAAATTTCCCTCACATCTTTTCATCTTTTAATGAGAGAAAGAAAGCGAGAGTGATTACCCTTATTAAAGATTCCATTCCATTTCAACTAGTAGAGAAATTTTGTGATCACCAAGTTAGATATCACATGTTGATGTGCTAATTGAACAATTATTTATGTACAATAGTCAATATTTACACACCAAATATGAGACATCTCCACTTCTTAAATAAACTACTGAAGAAAGCACAAACAATTAAGAGGGGAGACTTGATCCTAATGGGGATTTCAACATGGTCCCAGATGGGAATTTTGACTCAACATCTTCTACGTGCCATTTGGCACCATCTTTAAACAATTGGCTTTTTAAAAACGAACTATGTGATACATTTTGATGTATCAATACGTTTTCCAGAGAATATAAACATTACTCTGAAGTTCATAAAACATCATTACGTATTGACTTAATCCTAACAGATGTATTCACCCTCTCTAAATTTCAAAGTATTACCATAATGAATAAAAGAATTTAAAATCACTGTCCTGTTATGGGAGAAATCTCGCTGGGTCCTCCCACAAATAATACATTTCTTTGGAAATGCAATTCCACACTACTTAGGATACCCAAATTCAGATCAGAATTAGATGACACGTCGTTACATTACTTTAAGGAGAATTCTTCTGACAAAATAAACCCTTTTCTGCTCTGGAACGAGCAGAGAAAAATTAATTCAGCTATCTTCTAGATACAAAAAGAGGAATTGAGAAAAAATAAACATTTTACAAACAAAAATTAAAAATCCATCAGGTTAACTCAGATCCCACCCGAAAGACATCACCAATATCTTTGCAGATTATTATAAAAATCTTTATAACCTTAAAAATGATCCATTGACACCTTCTCCAGAACATAAAGATATGAAAACTTTCCTAAATGAACTAAATTTACCAAAACTAAACCAATCAGATCTGGATTTTTTAACATCACCCTTTTCTAAGGAAGAAATAGCAAATGCAATCCAAAAATTAAAACTGCAAAAATCCAAGGGCACAGATGGTTTTAACAACAAATTTTTAAAAACCTTTTCGAATAGCCCCACAATTGGCTCATGTTTTTAATCAAGTGTCAAATCTGGGTTTTTTTCCTAAAGAAATGTTGGAAGCCACCATAATATTGATTCTAAAGCCAAAAGGAGAACCAGATAATGACAAAAATTATAGACCTATTTCTTTGATAAACTGTGATGTCAAAATACAGTACAGACCAGTTCCTCAGTTCGAAATGTAATTAAGAAATGGCAGTTAACAGGAACAGTGGAGGTCAAGATAAGGTAGGGAAGACCAAGCAAAATTTCAGTGAAAGATTCTCGTACGATTGCTAGCTAGAGAGGCAAATCAAAACCCCTGCTTGACTGTAAAAGACCTTCAGAAAGATTTAACAGACTCTGGAGTTGTGGTACATTGTTCTACTATTCAGAGACATGAATATAGCCTTCATTGAAGAGTCATCAGAAGAAAACCTCTCCTGTGTCCTCACCATAACATTCAGAGTCAGAAGTATGCAAAAGAATATCTAAACAAGCCTGATGCATTTTGGAATCAAGTCCTGTGGACCAATGAGGTCAAAATAGAACTCTGGCCACAATGATCAAAGCTATGTGTGGAGAAAAAAGGGCACAGAATTTCAGGAAAAGAACATCACACCAACCATTAACCATGGGGGTGGATCAATCATGCTCTGGGTTGTGTTGTAGCCAATGGCACAGGGAGCATTTCATGGGTAGAGGCAGAATGGATTCTAAAAAATGTCAACAAATTTTTGATGCGAGCATAACATCATCTGTAAAAAAGCTGAATCTGAAAACAGGATGGCTTATATAAATGGATAATGACTCTAAAAACACATCAAAATCCAGAATATACAACCTCAAAAGGCACAAGTTGAAGGTTTTGCAATGGCCCTCACAGTCCCCTGATCTGAACATCATTGAAAATCAGTGGCCAGACCTCAAAATAGCAGTGTGTGCAAGACGACCTAGAAATCTAAAAAAACTGGAAGAATTTTCCAAGGAAGAATAGATGAAAATCCCTCAAACAAGAATTGAAAGACGATTGGATACAAAAAGCGTTTACAAGCTGTGATACTTTCAAATGGCGGTGCTACTAGTATTAACCGTGCAGGGTGTTAGGGGTAGAGTTCCCGCCTCTGCACAGGGGGAATCTCGGGCCATCTCCGCTGTGGTCTCCAATTCTTCTCCTGCCGCAGTGGAGCCTGCTCAGCAGAGACGTCGGTCCCAGCGTCTCGCTCAGTCTGACTCTGTACAAAGGGTTACTGCTGCTTTTCCAGCTTCTGCCATTGAAGCCAGTGCTGGGCAGCGGCGAGCAGACGCTTCTGGGACTAAGTCCTGCTTTTCTCGTTCTGAGCATGCCCAGAGTAAGATCTCTCAGTGGAGATCGAGGGTCACATGTTCAGATACTGCAGCTAAATCCATTGGTCCTCCAGGAAGGTCTTGAAGGTGCTCAGGCTGTGTAGCAGCCTCTCATTGGTCCTTCTAGGAAGGTCCTGTACTTGCTGCAGCTATTTAAGGCTCTCATGACCGCACGGCCATGCGCTGGTATTGATTCAGTTATGTGCATGCACCAGTGTGGTCACATTTACGTGTATTCAGGGACTCGGCTGAAATAAGCCCCTAGAATGCCGGCACCTCCGGCGAGGAGATTGGGTGTGTGGATTTAGGGCCCGGGCTGAAATAAGCCCCTAGAATACCGGCTCCTCCGGTGAGGAGATTGTATGTTTGTGTTGACACACACTGCCATCAGCTCGGCAGTTGCTGGATACTCCTGTGAAGTCAACAGGGTTCCGCATTTCTTAGTTGCCAAGGTCTGAGCTGCTGACTCGGAGCGTCCTCAGGCGCGGGCTCAAAAGCCACCGAGGGTCAGAGTGAGATCTGGCACAGCGTCTCTGTGAAGTAACAGAGTTCGCTTCTACCGCCATAAAGGGCTGCCATTTGCCAGCAGCAGGTCCTCTCCTGCACGGTGGACCCCGGGCTGCGAACGCACCAAATAATATCTCTCAATTAACTCGGTGCATTCCGCCAGCCCTAACAGAATACTAGCGCCAGGGTCTGGCTAGTAAATGGCGGACATACAGCAGTCCTTGCGGTACATCCAGCAGCTGGAGGGTAGGTTGGTGGCTCTCGAGAGCACAACCTCAGCTGTGGATGTTACCACAGTTGCTGTACAGGCTGCTAGCGTGGCTGCAGCAACCTTGTCCACTGCCACCGATGTTCCTATATTATCTCGCCTCCCGCTGCCAGAAAAATGTTCTGGAGATAGTAAATCTTGTAGGGGTTTCGTGAGTCAGTGCTCAATATACCTCAAGCTCCTGGCTGCACGTTTTCCCACAGAGCAGGCAAAGGTGGGATTTATTGTGTCTCTCTTGTCAGACAGGGCACTGGAATGGGCTACGCCGCTGTGGGAGCGTGGCGATCATGTGGTGCAGAGTGCTCTGCTGTTCCTGAGCACTCTGAAACAGGTCTTTTTAGGACCTCGAGTCACCCATGACACGGCGCTCCAACTGCTGGCATTGACTCAGGGTGAGTCCTTGGTCAGCCATTTTGCCTTCCACTTCCGTACCCTAGCATCAGAGCTGGAGTGGTCGGATAAAGCCCTTATCCCCATATTTTGGAGGGGGCTGGCTGACCACGTGAAGGACGCTCTGGCCACTAGGGAGATTCCCGCCACACTGGAGGAGTTAATAGCTGTCTCCACTCGTATTGACCTCCGTTTTAACGAGCGGAGGTTAAGGTACCGTCACATTAAGCGACGCTGCAGCGATAGCGACAGCGATGCCGATCGCTGCAGCATCGCTGTTTGGTCGCTGGAGAGCTGTCACACAGACCGCTCTCCAGCGACCAACGATGCCGAGGTCCCTGGGTAACCAGGGTAAGCATCGGGTTGCTAAGCGCAGGGCCGCGCTTAGTAACCCGATGTTTACCCTGGTTACCAGCGTAAAAGTTAAAAAAACAAACAACACATACTCACCAGCGCGTCCCCCAGCCTCTGCTTCCTGACACTGACTGAGCTCCGGCCCTAACAGCACAGCGGTGACGTCACCGCTGTGCTTTCACTTTCAGTTTAGGGCCGGCGCTCAGTCAGTGTCAGGAAGCAGAGGCCGGGGGACGCGCTGGTGAGTATGTGCTGTTTGTTTTTTTAACTTTTACGCTGGTAACCAGGGTAAACATCGTGTTACTAAGCGCGGCCCTGCGCTTAGTAACCCGATGTTTACCCTGGTTACCAGTGTAAAATATCGCTGGTATCCTTGCTTTTGCTGTCAAACACGGCGATACACGGCGACCTAGCGACCAAATAAAGTGCAGACCTTCTAGCAGCGACCAGCAATTTCACAGCGGGATCCAGATCGCTGCTGCGTGTCAAATACAGCGATATCGCTATCCAGGTCGCTGCAACGTCACGGATCGCTGGCGATATCGCCTAGTGTGACGGTACCTTTAGAGCAGTGTAGGCAGAGGTTTCGGCTGGCTCCCACCTTCGCCAAACCTCTGGAATCTCTGGTCCTGGTCCCTGAGTCATATGAGGCCATGGAAGTGTCACGAGCGGGATCTAAGTCCCGGACCACTTGTGCACTCAAGGTCTGTCATGTTTGCCAGCAGTCAGGACATCTTGCCACCAGATGTTCCCAGCGGTCGAGGAAATGTCAGCGTCTGGTGGTAGTAGGTGGAGGTACACTAGACACGGCGATGTTTGCCTCCAAATTGTCCTTTAAGGGGACAATTACTATAGGCTCATCCACCCACTCGGTAGAGCTCTGCGTGGATTCTGGGGCGGAGGGCAATTTTATGTCTTCTGCCTTCACCCAATGTCACGCAATACCCCTGGTGATGCTAGCTCAGCCAGTGACAGTACGAGTGGTGAATGGGTCGACACTGCCCTCACAGATAACACACCAGACCATCCCTTTTACTCTGTCCATGTCGCCATCCCATCAGGAGATTATATCTCTGCTCGTCATTCCTTAGGTAATTGATGAGGTCCTGTTGGGGATACCTTGGCTACGGTACCACTCTCCTCATATCGAGTGGTCCTCAGGCAGAATTCTGGGATGGGGTGAAACTTGTGGGGGTAGGTGTCAGAGGGAATGCATTCAGGTTGCTACTACAGAGGTACCCGCAGATCTATCCTCTCTCCCCAAGCAATATTGGCCCTATGCGGATGTGTTCTCCAAAAAGGCAGCTGAGAACCTTCCGCCCCACCGCCCCTATGACTGTCCTATTGATCTCTTGCCTGGTGCTGAGCCTCCCTGGGGTCGAGTCTATCCGTTATCTATCCCGGAGACGGAGGCAATGTCTCAGTACATTCAAGAGAATCTGGCAAGAGGGTTCATCAGGAAGTCAGTGTCACCTGCAGGGGCTGGGTTCTTCTTCCTACAGAAGAAGAACGGGGAACTACGTCCATGCATAGATTACAGGGGTCTTAACGCCATCACCGTTAAGAATAAGTATCCTCTGCCCCTGATATCGGAGCTCTTTGATAGGCTTCGGGGAGCAAGGATATTCACAAAATTAGATCTGCGGGGTGCTTACAACCTGATTCGCATCTGTGAGGGGGACGAATGAAAGACGGCTTTTAACACCAGGGATGGGCACTATGAATATCTGGTGATGCCCTTCGGGCTCTGTAATGCCCCAGCCGTTTTCCAAGACTTTGTTAACAATATCTTCTGGGATATGCTCTCCACCTCGGTCGTTGTCTATCTGGATGATATTCTCATCTACTCTCCAGATATTGACTCCCACTGGAGAGATGTTGGCAGAGTCTTCGACCTCTTACGGGCAAATTCCCTCTATGCAAAGTTGGAGAAGTGTATGTTTGAGCAGGAGTCTTTACCTTTCCTGGGCTATATCATCTCCGCCCAGGGATTGGCTATGGATCCTGCCAAACTACAGGCTGCGATGGACTGCCAAGAACCCCATTCTCTTAAACCGGTGCAGCGCTTTATGGGGTTCATTAATTACTATTGCCAGTTCATTCCCCACTTCTCCACTTTGGTAGCTCCCTTGGTAGCCCTCACCAAGAAGTGAGCAAGTCCCAAATTGTGGTCTGAAGAGGTCTCCAAGGCCTTCTCTTCTACTAAGTCACATTTTGCTAGCGCTCCCATCCTACATCGCCCCGATGTAGATAAGCCATTTATCATGGAGGTGGATGCCTCATCTGTTGGTGCTGGAGCAGTCCTTTTCCAAAAGGATGCTCAAGGTTGGAAGCATCCTTGCTTCTTCTTCTCCAAGACCTTCACACCGACGGAGAGGAATTATTCCATTGGGGACAGGGAGTTGCTAGCCATGAAGTTGGCTTTCTCTGAGTGGAGACATCTCTTGGAGGGGGCTCGCTTTCCCTTTCAAGTATTCACAGACCACAAGAATTTGGTTTATTTACAGACCGCCCAGTGGCTAAATTCTCACCAGGCCAGATGGTCCTTGTTCTTCTCTCGGTTTCATTTCACCCTCCATTTTCTTTCCACGGAGAAGAACATTCATGCCGACGCTCTCTCTCGCTCCGTGGTGTCATCTGAGGAGGAGGATGAGGAGCCTCGGCTTATTGTCCCTTCCGAGAGCCTGAGAACTGTGGCCCCGGTTTCACTAGAGTCTGTGCCTCCGGGCAAGACTTTTGTACCATCCAGTTTGTGCCCGGAGGTTCTCTCTTGGGCTCACTCGTCTAGGGTTGGTGGACATTTCGGGACCAAAAGGACATCTGAGTTACTGGCGAGGACATATTGGTGGCCTCATATGGTCCGTGACGTCGCAGAATATGTTCGGGCATGTGTCTCCTGCGCCAAGAACAAGTCTCCTCGTCAATGGCCAGCTGGGTTGCTTCACCCTCTGCCGGTGGCAGATAGGCCCTGGGAGATGGTCAGGATGGATTTTGTGGTGGGCTTACCCAAGTCTCGTAGCTGCACCATTATTTGGGTGATCACCGACCATTTTTCCAAAATGGTGCACTTGGTGCCTCTTCCACGGCTACCTTCTGCATGGGCTCTGGCGGCGTTGTTTATCAAACACATATTTTGCCTACATGGTATGCCGGACTAAATTGTCAGTGACCGGGGACCCCAGTTTGCGTCTCGATTCTGGAGAGAGCTTTGTCATCTACTCAGCATTGAGTTGAATCTCTCCTCAGCATATCATCCGAGACTAATGGGTTGGTAGAGAGGGCCAACCAGACCCTGGTCACATATCTACGACATTTTGTTTCTGCCAGGCAGGATGACTGAGCATCCTTGCTACCGTGGGCGGAGTTTGCACTTAACAACGCTGTAGCCGACTCCACCGGTCAAACTCCTTTCCTCCTTAATTACGGCCAGCATCCGCGGTTTCCTGTGCCTATGCCTGTGTCTTCTGCTGACTCCAGGGTGGCAGACTGGGCAGTGGAGGCGTGGGACATTTGGGACCGCACTCAGGATGCCATCTGGGCCTCCAAAGAGAGAATGAGGTCCTCTGCTGATGCACATCGGTGCCCTGCTCTGACCTTTGCTCCTGGCAACTTAGTGTGGCTCTCCGCCTGTAACATCAGGCTGCGTGTTGAGTCCACTAAGTTTGCACCTCGCTACTTGAGTCCCTTCAAGGTCCTCGAACAGGTTAACTCTGTGGTCTACCGTCTGGCCCTTCCTCCACGGCTAGGTATCACCGACACCTTTCATGTGTCCCTCCTTAAGCCCGTATACATGTCCTGGTTTTCTGAGTCATCTGCTGGGACATCGGGCTCGTCTACGGATGATTACGAGGTGAACGCTATTTTGGGGTGCAAGGTGGTACGTGGCAAAAATTTTTATTTGGTGGACTGGAAGGGTTATGGTCCTGAGGACAGGTCCTGGGAGCCTGCTGAGCACATTCAGGCTCCGCAGCTCTTTGCTGCCTTCAAGCGTAGCGAGGCCCAAGGAGAGGGGCCCTGGGGGGGGGTAATGTTAGGGGTCGAGTTCCCGCCTCTGCACAGGGGGAATCTCGGGCCATCTCCACTGCGGTCTCTCATTCTTCTCCTGCCGCAGTGGAGCCTGTTGTGAACTGTGTTTCTGGGCTCCCTCTGGTGGTCACTAACGGTATTGTGTTAGGCATGTCTTGTTGCAGGCCTGAGCTCCAGCTGTGTCGTTAAGCAGTGGGTGTTCCCTATTTAAGTCTCCTCTGGACTCAGTCTCTTGCCTGGCATCGTTGTATCCAGACCTATATGGTCTCCTCCAGATTCCTTTCAGTCTGTCTCATGCAAGAAAAGCTAAGTCCGTTTTGAATAATTTGGATCGTTTGCATTTTTCTGTGTTTTTGTCCAGCTTGCTTAATATTGGATTTTCTGGCTCGCTGGAAGCTCTAGGGGGCTGATATTCTCCCTCCGCACCGTCAGTCGGTGTGGGGGTTCTTGAATGTTCAGCGTGGATGTTTTTGTAGGGTTTTCTGCTGACCGCATAGTCCACTATCTATTTTCTGCCTATCTAGACTAGTGGGCCTCACTTTGCTGAATCTAGTTCATCTCTACGTTTGTGTTTTCCTCTTGCCTCACCGTTATTATTTGTTGGGGGCTTTCTTTATCTTTGGGGTTCAATTTCTCTGGAGGCAAGTGAGGTCTTATTTTCCCTCTAGGGGTAGTCAGTTCTCCGGCTGGCTCGAGACGTCTAGAACCAACGTAGGCACGTTCACCGGCTGCTTCTAGTTGTGTGTGTTAGGATCAGGTATGCGGTTAGCCCAGTTTCCACCTCCCTAGAGCAGTATTTATGTTTTTGCTATCTTGCCGGAATATCAGAGATCCTCTACCACTGGGATCATAACAGTATGCCAGGCCAAAAGAAAATGTTTCTTGCATCGCAGAAGCGGGATTAAAAAGAAGTTCTGAGTGTTTTTTTTGTTTGTTTTTTTGTGTTGCTGCAGTTTGCCTAGCTTCTTCCATCCCCTTTTTTCTCTGAGTGGCTGGAGCTCTGCTGCAGATATGAATGTCCAGACTCTGACTTCTAGTGTGGATCAGCTTGCTGCTAGGGTGCAAAGCATTCAGGATTTTGTTATCCATAACCCTATGTCTGAACCAAAAATACCTATTCCTGAGCCGTTTTTTGGAGATAGATCTAAGTTCCTGAATTTTAGGAATAATTGCAAATTGTTTCTGTCTCTGAAACCTCGTTCCTCTGGTGATTCCGCTCAGCAAGTTAAGATTGTTATTTCCTTCTTGCGCGGCGACCCTCAAGATTGGGCCTTCTCTCTGGCGCCAGGAGATCCTGCATTGGTGAATGTTGATGCATTTTTCCTGGCACTTGGTTTGCTTTATGAGGAGCCTAATCTTGAAAATCAGGCTGAAAAGATGTTGCTGGCTATCTCTCAGGGTCAGGACGAAGCTGAGGTATATTGTCAAAAATTTCGGAAATGGTCCGTGCTTACTCAATGGAATGAGTGTGCACTGGCCGCAAATTTCAGAAATGGTCTTTCTGAAGCCATTAAAGATGTGATGGTGGGGTTTCCTATCCCTACAGGTCTGAATGATTCAATGGCTCTGGCCATTCAAATTGATCGACGTTTGCGGGAGCGCAAATCTGTTAATCCTTTGGCGGTGCTGTCTGAACGGTCACCTGATTCTATGCAATGTGACAGAATTCTGACCAGAGCCGAGCGACAAAATCATAGACGTCAAAATGGGTTGTGTTTCTACTGTGGTTATTCAACACATGTTATCTCAGCATGCTCTAAACGCTTAAAAAAAAATGTTAATCCTGTCGCCATTGGTACTTTTCAGCCTAAGTTTATTTTGTCTGTGACTTTAATTTGTTCATTATCTTCTTACTCAGTTATGGCTTTTGTGGATTCTGGTGCTGCTTTAAGTCTGATGGATTTGTCATTTGCCAAGCGCTGCGGTTTTGTCCTGGAGCCTTTGGAAAATCCTATTCCTCTTAGAGGAATTGATTCTACGCCATTGGCAGAGAATAAACCTCAGTATTGGACGCAAGTGACCATGTGCATGACTCCTGTACATCAGGAGGTGATTCGTTTTCTAGTACTGCATAAAATGCATGATGTTGTCGTTTTGGGTCTGCCATGGTTACAGGCCCATAATCCAGTTTTAGATTGGAAAGCTATGACTGTGTCTAGTTGGGGGTGTCAGGGGATTCATGGCGATTCTCCATTAGTGTCTATTGCTTCTTCTACTCCTTCTGACATCCCTGAGTTTTTGTCAGACTTTCAGGATGTATTTAATGAGGCCAGGTCCAGTGCCCTTCCTCCTCATAGGGACTGTGATTGTGCTATAGATTTGATTCCTGGTAGTAAATTTCCTAAGGGACTACTCTTTAATTTATCTGTGCCAGAGCATCCCGCGACCAACTGGATCCCTTAATCCGAGCAAACAAATCAGACAACAATGGCAAAGGATACTGAAATTTCACCGTGATCTTATTCAGAAGACGATAATCTATACAAGGTCTCAAAGACCCATCTTTCTTGCCCACAAAAAAGAATCCTGCACCAAGAGGAGAAGAGGATGGGCGAATATGTCCCTTCTCCAAAGACTCCTTTATATAACTCCGCATCGCGGCATGCTCCTTTGAAAGTCTCCTCTCCTAAGTTCAAGCCTCGCTTTATCGGTCCTTATAAGATTTTGGAAATCCTTAACCCGGTGTCTTTTCGCTTGGACCTTCCAGCGTCATTTGCTATTCATAATGTGTTCCATAGGTCCTTGTTGCGGCGGTACGTGGTGCCTATGGTTCCTGCTGTTGAGCATCCTGCCTCGGTTTTGGTTGAGGGCGAGTTGGAGTATGTGGTGGAGATGGAGAAGATTCTGGATTCTCGTATCTCTAGACGGAGACTCCAGTATTTAGTTAAGTGGAAAGGCTATGGTCAGGAGGATAATTCCTGGGTTGTCGCCTCTGATGTTCATGCGGCTGATTTGGTTCATGCCTTTCACGCTGCTCATCCTGATCGCCCTGGGGGTCTTGGTGAGGGTTCGGTGACCCCTCCTCATGAACTGTGTTTCTGGGCTCCCTCTGGTGGTCACTAACGGTATTGTGTTAGGCATGTCTTGTTGCAGGCCTGAGCTCCAGCTGTGTCGTTAAGCAGCGGGTGTTCCCTATTTAAGTCTCCTCTGGACTCAGTCTCTTGCCTGGCATCGTTGTATCCAGACCTATATGGTCTCCTCCGGATTCCTTTCTGTCTGTCTCATGCAAGAAAAGCTAAGTCCGTTTTGAATAATTTGGATCGTTTGCATTTTTCTGTGTTTTTGTCCAGCTTGCTTAATATTGGATTTTCTGGCTCGCTGGAAGCTCTAGGGGGCTGATATTCTCCCTCCACACCGTCAGTCGGTGTGGGGGTTCTTGAATGTTCAGCGTGGATGTTTTTGTAGGGTTTTTGCTGACCGCATAGTCCACTATCTATTTTCTGCCTATCTAGACTAGTGGGCCTCACTTTGCTGAATCTAGTTCATCTCTACGTTTGTGTTTTCCTCTTGCCTCACTGTTATTATTTGTTGGGGGCTTTCTTTATCTTTGGGGTTCAATTTCTCTGGAGGCAAGTGAGGTCTTATTTTCCCTCTAGGGGTAGTCAGTTCTCCAGCTGGCTCGAGACGTCTAGAACCAACGTAGGCACGTTCACCGGCTGCTTCTAGTTGTGTGTGTTAGGATCAGGTATGCGGTTAGCCCAGTTTCCACCTCCCTAGAGCAGTATTTATGTTTTTGCTATCTTGCCGGAATATCAGAGATCCTCTACCACTGGGATCATAACAGGAGCCTGCTCAGCAGAGACGTCGGTCCCAGCGTCTCGCTCAGTCTGACTCTGTACAAAGGGTTACTGCTGCTTTTCCAGCTTCTGCCATTGAAGCCAGTGCTGGGCAGCGGCGAGCAGACGCTTCTGGGACTAAAGGTACCGTCACATTAAGCGACGCTGCAGCGATATCGACAACGATGCCGATCGCTGCAGCGTTGCTGTGTGGTCGCTGGAGAGCTGTCACACAGACAGCTCTCCAGCGACCAACGATGCCGAAGTCCCCGGGTAACCAGGGTAAACATCGGGTTACTAAGCGCAGGGCCGCGCTTAGTAACCCGATGTTTACCCTGGTTACCAGTGTAAACGTAAAAAAACAAACACTATATACTTACATTGCCATGTCTGTCGTGTCCCTCGCCTTCAGCTTCCCTGCACTGTGTAAGCGCCGGCCCTAAAGCACTGCGGTGACGTCACCGCTGTGCTTTGCTTTACGGCCGGCACTGACACATTCAGTGCAGGAAGCTCTGAGCAGCAGCGCGGACGCCGGGGGACGTGACAGACATCAGAGGGTGAGTATGTAGTGTTTTTTTTTTACTTTTACAATGGTAACCAGGGTAAATATCGTTTTACTAAGCGCGGCCCTGCACTTAGTAACCCGATATTTACCCTGGTTACCATTGTAAAACATTGCTGGCATCGTTGCTTTTGCTGTCAAACACGACGATACACGCCGATCTGACGACCAAATAAAGTTCTGGGCTTTCAGCAACGACCAGCGATATCACAGCGGGATCCAGATCGCTGCTGTGTGTCAAACACAACGATATCGCTATCCAGGACGCTGCAATGTCACGGATCGCTATCGTTATCGTTGCAAAGTCGTTTAGTGTGAAGGTACCTTTAGTCCTGCTTTTCTCGTTCTGAGCATGCCCAGAGTAAGATCTCTCAGTGGAGATCGAGGGTCAAATGTTCAGATACTGCAGCTAAATCCATTGGTCCTCCAGGAAGGTCCTGAAGGTGCTCAGGCTCTGTAGCAGCCTCTCATTGGTCCTTCTAGGAAGATCCTGTACTTGCTGCAGCTATTTAAGGCTCTCATGACCGCATGGCCATGCGCTGGTATTGATTCAGTTATGTGCATGCGCCAGTGTGGTCACATTTACGTGTATTCAGGGACTCGGCTGAAATAAGCCCCTAGAACGCCGGCACCTCCGGCGAGGAGATTGTGTGCGTGGATTTAGGGCCCCGGCTGAAATAAGCCCCTAGAATACCGGCTCCTCCGGTGAGGAGATTGTATGTTTGTGTTGACACACACTGCCATCAGCTCGGCAGTTGCTGGATACTCCTGTGAAGTCAACAGGGTTCTGCGTTTTTTAGTTGCCAAGGTCTGAGCTGCTGACTCGGGGCGTCCTCAGGCGCGGGCTCAAAAGCCACAGAGGGTCAGAGTGAGATCTGGCACAGCGTCTCTGTGAAGTAACAGAGTTCGCTTCTACCGCCATAAAGGGCTGCCATTTGCCAGCAGCAGGTCCTTTCCTGCATGGTGGACCCCGGGCTGCGAACGCACCAAATAATATCTCTCAATTAGCTCGGTGCGTTCCGCCAGCCCTAACACAGGATGCCCAAACCTTTGCAAGGGCCCATTTTCCTTTCTGTAATTTTTAAAATGTGCAAGATGGCTATATATATATATATATATATATATATATATATATATATATATATATATATATACTGTATATATATATATATATATATATATATATATATATATATATATACAGTACAGACCAAAAGTTTGGACATGCCTTATAATTTAAAGATTTTTCAGTATTTTCATGACTGCACTGTGTTCCAAATTATTATGCACAATGCGTTTAGGAGTGATAAGGTTAGAATTTTTTTGTTTGTCAGGGCTCTGTATATCACTGAAAGCAGTTGCAGATACCTGTGCAAATTAGTTTGGCAGGTGTGTCCAAATAAAGGCAAGACTACTTAAGAAGGCTGTTCCACATTATTAAGCAGCCTACATTTTTTGCCAAAATGGGAAAGAAAAAGGATGTGTCGGCTGCTGAGAAGCAACAAATTGTGGAGTATTTAGGTCGAGGCATGACTACAATCAACATTGCCAAGACACTTCATCGTGATCATCGCACAATCAAGAAGTATGTAGCTGATTCCCAGCACACACGTGTGTGTGCTGATAAGGAAAAATTGAGGACTCTTTCCAACAGGCAATTGCATAAGGTTAAAAGAGCAGCTGCAAAAATGCCTTGTCATAGCAGCAGACAAGTTTTTGAAGCTGCTGGTGCCTCCAACAACCCCTGAACAACAAGATGCAGGGTCCTTTAGAGGTTTGCAGCTGTGCGTAAGCTATCCTGTCGACCACCTCTATCCACTGCACACAAGCAGAAACAGCTCCAGTGGGCCAAACGATACATGAAGACTGGCTTCCAAACTGTTTTGTTCACTGATGAGTGCCGTGCAATGCTCGATGGTCCAGATGGATGGAGTGGAGGATGGACACCCCATGAAAACACAACTAAGGCGCCAACAAGGAGGAGGTGGAGTAATGTTTTGGGCTGGAATCATGGGGAGAGAGATTGTCGACCCCTTTATGATCACTGAAGGGGTAAAGATGAACTCCATAATCTATGTGGAGTTTCTAAAACAACACTTCCTGCCATGGTTCAAGAGGAAGAACCGTGCTTTCCGCAGCAAGATCATTTTCATGCATGATAATGCACCGTCTCATGCTGCAAAAAACACATCTGCATCTCTGGCTGCTATGGGCATAAAAGAGGACAAACTTATGGTGTGGCCACCATCTTCCCCTGACCTCAACCCCATTGAGAACCTCTGGAGCATCATCAAAAGGAGTGTCTATGATGGCGGGAGGCAGTTCACATCTAAGCAACAGCTCTGGGAGGGTATTCTGTCCACATGCAAAACAATTGAAGCAGAAACCATCCAAAAACTGACAAATTCAATGGACGAGAGAGTTCAGAAGCTCCTTTCGAACAAGGGGTCCTATGTGCAAATGTAACATCACCTAGAATAAAGTTTTCACTTGAAAACTGTTTGATTTCATTTTGTAATAAGCTGATAATGCTTATAACTTCACAATTGACCATTTTTTTGTTCAAAATAAAAAAAAAAGGTTGAAAACTCTGCTGTGCATAATAATTTGGAACATGCATTTTGAGTGTTTATTTTTTTTAAAAAGATACTGTTTTCATAGGCAATTTGTTCCAAAACATTGCAATTATACTAGAATAGTAGATGACTGGAAAATAACAATGACTGCAATTCAGATAGGTAATTTAGAGAAAATATGAGGAAATATTATTTGCATAATAATTTGGAACACAGTGTATGAAAATATTACATTCACACTGAAGGCATCAAAACTATGAATTAACACATGTGGAATTATATACTTAACAAAAAAGTGTGAAACAACTGAAATTATGTCTTATATTCCAGGTTCTTCAAACCTTTTGCTTTGATGACTGCTTTGCACACTCTTGGCAATCTCCAGACTTGAGCCCAGTAGAAAATCTTTGGTAGGAGCTGAAACTCAATGTTGCCCCTTGACAGCCCCAAAACCTGAAACATCTAGAGAAGATCTGTATGGAGGAGTGGGCCACAATCCCTGCTACAGTGTGTGCAAACTTGGTCAAGAACTACAGGAAACGTCTGACCTCTGTAATTGCAAGCAAAGTTTTCTATTGTGTCAAATACTTATAAATTAATTATGTAAAAATCATACAATGTGAGTTTTTGGATTTTTTTATATTCGCATATTTATATATTAGCAATAAGAATTTAGCAGAATATTGAAGAAGAGATAAAATTACCTGTGCAATTGTTTCATTATATGAGCATTGTTGAAGTAGTAGCCAAAGAACATTTAATCAATTAATTGCTCTCAAACATGATGTGTATCAGTAAGGCCACATTCACACGTTCAGTATCTTACATCAGTATCTGTAAGCCAAAATCAGGAGTAGAACAATCAGAGGAAAAGTATAATAGAAACATGTCACCACTTCTGTATTTATCACCCATTCCTGGTTTTTGCTTACAGATACTTATGTAAAATACTGACCAAATACTGAACATGTGAACATGGTCTAAAACACAAAGATTACTCATGAATGGTCAAGCTATTGTTCTCTGGCATCAGCCTCATCCTTCACCTTTTCCTACTGTTAACTCCAGCATTTCTAGCGCTCTACCCCTTCACGTAGCAAGGTATTGAGTGGCAGTGTCATGCAATTTATTAGGAATATCTGCTCCTAGGTGTACAGTATGTGAATTAAAGCCCTGTATGTAAATTATTTATCAGGATCTCGCTTCATCATCGCTTGCCAGCCCTCGCAGCTCATCTGGGTGTAGATGGGAAACGTTTATTCAGTGGCACAGAGTAAACATAGCTTGGAGTAACGGAGAGGCCCTAGCAGCTACAGTACAACATTTGCTGAATCCCCCCCCCCCCCGCACTTGTTACTTTTTCTAATAGCGTTCTGGTTATATTTTAAATGCAGATCATGAAAAATCATATCCGTGCCACAGGCTGTTTAATTTGACGTGGAGAATATCGAGCAGGAGTGTTACATGTGCTTTTCGGATCTCTTGCCTAGCGGAAAGCTTTTATAGACATAGCTCTGCCAGGCGGAATTGTGCAAAACACAAGCTGCTTATGCCGTTGGGTCATTCAATGTACATACATTAGAGATGGGCGCTGCTACTTACAGGAGAATATATTGATGGCACAAGTCTTTTTAAGTAAATCACCATGGAACTTTCCTTGTAAGATGATTGCTACATTAAAGTCTCAGTTATTGGGTACATGGAAATGTCTGTAGATGGATCATTTAGTCACAGTCAGATACTGTGCAAGCAGGGTCGTTTTTGCCGCTAGGCACTTGAGGGCACGTGCCTAGGGCCGGACAATGCAGGGAGTGGCACCTGAGCAAGGTTTTTTTTTTTATAAGTCCTGGGTCACCTCACGACCGACCGCCCCCCCCGCCCCCGCGAAATCCCATAGGGAATGAATGAGGCCGAACGCAGTGTTGCTGTAAGTGATCCATTACGCAGCAGATGCAGAAAAACTGCCGGATCTGCTGCAAAAGGCGACTTTCACATCAGCGATTCTTGCCAAAGTCACTGCCGATAGTGTCATACTCACCAAAGGGGGAGGCAGCACTAAAAGTGCCTAGGGCAGCAGAAACTCTAAACACGGCCCTGTGTGCAAGCCTTACCAGATCTCCGGATGGGAGGCTACCTCTTCTTGTATGCAAACTAATACTGGATGAGCCACCATAGGGCTCAAGGGAGGTACTTTCCCAATTGTTATGAAGACCCCTGGAGAACTAAGGGGCACTGGTGGAATATGACAAATTGATTGCCGCTACTGGAGACAGCTGCCATCTTGAGAAATAGGAATTGGACAAGTTGGGTTTTAAAAGCTATGAAGTACTAATAAAGACAACTTTCCAATGAATTGGGGTTCTAATTTCTCATCATTGCTAAGATCTCGGTTATATCTCCATAACATGTGAGATGATGTAATACAATATGTGATCCAGTGGCGTAACTTGAAGCTCATAAGGCCCAGTGCAAAATTTCCAACAGGGTTTTCAACTATCACTGGTATTTAATAGTAATATTCTTTTCATATGGGGCAAAGGGATCTTTTGGGTCTAGTCTCCAGGGCCTGGGTGCTATTGCAACCCCTGCACAAATTATATTTATGCACTTGATGCTATCACGTTTATGAGCTAGGAACCCCAGTGATTACAGTAAGGCAATCTACAAATCACTTTATTTAAGACTAATGTTGCGTTACCCCTAACAAATCACTCAAAAGTGCCAGATGCCAGGAATCTACCTTCTGTCTAACTTTCAACCCACTGCCTGTTGTCAAGTGGAATCCATCTCAAGCAGCAGAGAAGCCGAGACAGATTACAAGAAGCAAGGGCAAGTCTATGTCTCTCTGATCGTGCTCTCCTGTTTGTCAATATTTGTACAGGCCTAAGAAGGAGGCATGCCTTCATTTCATTTAAGCCATTGGACAAGGCAGGAATAATTAATGATTGGAAGCAAGAGAAAGAATGTTCTAGCAACTAGTACTGGCAAAATGTTGACAAAGAGGAACTGAAAAAGAGTGAATGAAAAGTAATAGAGTATGAAAATTAAAACAGTTTATGGGGATATTAAAAATGGTTGTCATGGAAAGAGAGCCCACTACTGAGGTGGATCCTCTAAGCTCAAGGTCCGTGTGGGCACACAGGCCACGGGCACCGATGCAGCAAATGTGTGAGGCATGCAAGACACGAACAGCAGACAGGAAACTGTTAGCAGAGTTACTAAAGAATGAAGGTAGATTGCCGCTGCTCCTTTAGGAACCAAAGTCTTGGTATTCTGTTACATAATGCGGGATTACTGGAAACAGCAGAGAAACAGGTGAAATCCATCAATGACAGGTAGCAAAGTTGCTGTTGCAAAGCTCAACATGGAACACAAGAAAGTCTAGTGGCCTGCTGGGTAATTGAAGCAAAGCACGGATTGGAGACAGGTACGCAACACTGGAACATGCATATGCAAGTTTTTCTAAAGGTTGCATGTTAAAGGGAATCTGTCAACAGGTTGTTGCTATATAATCAGAGAGACTGATTTTAAGGATGCTTCACATGCTCAGCAGCTTGATGTAGTTTCAATACAATCAGAGTTTTATCAACAGGAGATTATCACTGCAGGACTAGGTGTCACGTGCAGAGCAGTCCAGCTAATCTGTGTAACTCTGCCTCCACCACTGATTGTCAGCTTCCTGTGTACACTGTCGATAAGCTGCCAATCAGGGGTCTAGGCGGGGTAACACACAGTTCAGAATTCAAAGCACAGCCACATCAACTTTAGAGAAAACAGGGATTCTATCAAAACTGCACCAAGCAGTCCAGTCAGTGACACATCGCTGGAGCCAAGGACTCTGCACCTGTATCATACTGCTCTCAGATCACATAGCAAAAATGTGCTGACAGATTCTCTTTAAAATGACTGGTATCCTTTAATTAATCCTATCCCATAGAATGTAAGTCCGCAATGACAGGGTCCTCGCCCCTCTGTACCAGTCTGTCATTGTAAATTTGTTTACTGTAAGCGATATCTATAACTCTGTATGTAACCCCTTCTCATGTACAGCACCATGGAATTAATGGTGCTATATAAATAAATAATAATAATTATTAAAGAGACAATCACTTGGGTGTTTCTTCCCTAAACCCCAGGGGTTAGCATGGAGTAATACATGGGGTCCTTTCTAATGAATGCCCAAACATCTAGTGCATGCACAAGCTGGGTCCACTAGATTAGGATGCTCTCTTACAAAGCTTTTCTGACTCCTGAAAGTTAAAAGACGATGTTTATATGACCAAATATTGGCATATGGAAATAGGTTGCTTCATGAACCATCCCCTTTAAGTAAATTTACTGTAACAATTCAAAAGTCTTGCACAAATTCGTCTTGTAAGTTAAACAAATGATAAAGAAAGGTAATTGAATCATAGGATTGGATTATTTATGGGGCAACACTTGACTAGCTCAAAATGACTTGTAAGAAGAAATATATATTTTACAGAATGCTTCACATTGATTAGGTAATGTGCGAAAAGAAAAACAAAGGAATCTGAATGTTAATAACTATCATTTGCATTATATAAACATTGAGTTTCCAAGAGAGGAGCACATTATAAAAAGCCACTGTCTGTTTTGGTTGCATCAGTGAGCAAAGTAGCTGTCTGAATATGTGTGTCAACAGTGTAAAATTATTATTGATGTAGTCTCTGTGTCTTCAGCTCTTCAAAACCAAATGAGATTGCTCAGGCCTGAGCACTGTGACACTTCACTTGGGAAATCTAAGTGGGTCACTTAACCTCCCGAGTTACAAAGCGTCGGTTCCCTTGTTAATTTGTTTTTTTGAGGGTTGCACACTTACGCCGGCAATGGATGGGCGCCTGTGTCTCTTCTGCGTGGGCACAGTAATTTAAATTGTTTCACTTAGAGTCTATCCCTTTTTTCCATACATACTTATATCTATGAGAAAAAAAAATTATTTAACCCTTCCCTCCCAGGCAACTTTACATTTTTTACGCTTTTGTTTTTTTTCTTCCTCTGTTTCCAAGACACGTAACTTTTTAAATTGTCCATCGTTATAGCCTTACAAGGGCTCTTTTTGTGGTGTGAGTTGTAATTGAGAGGGAATTAAAAAAAATTCCAAATTGGATAAAATGGTAAAAAAAACACAATTATGGCTTCTTCTTTTTGGGGTGGGGAAGGGATTATATTTACAGTATTCATTGTAGAGTAAGAGTGGCTAATAGGATTACGTATGACGAGTACAATTACTGCGTTGCCAAATTTGTATTGTTTTGAATTTTATATTTTAGTAGTTAACCCATTTTCTACCAATGTCATTTTTTGGGGACGCCTAATCTTTAGCTTTTAGCAACTAAGATTTTATAATTTTTATAATTAGGTCCCATTTTTTGTGTTGTGTTTGTAAAATGAATGTTTTCAAAATAGGAAATCATGTCATTGTCATATTTAATTGAATATTGGGATGCCCTTTTCTGAAAAATCCGTACTTGTAAAAATTTAGCAAATTATGTTTCTGATTCATTAGGACCCAAATCATTAAAAGTCTGTCATTAAAAAAAAAAATAATAATAATGAAAATTGCTAATTTGGCAAGTAATGGGTTAAAAAACTTAATAGCTTTGTAAAAAAAAAAAAAAGAATGGGTTTGTGTTGTCACTTTTCGACACTTGGACCTGTATAAAGGAATGTTTTTTGAGCTCCAAGATGACAATTTATTGATACTATTTTGAGTTGCATAAAATATTTATATTCCCTTTTTATTGCACGCAAAATATAGCTATTCTTTTTTCTTTCCGACATACAATGTACCATTTAAATAATTTAATATTTTGATATATTAGACTTTTATGGACACAAGACAACACCAAATATGTTTTTCTTTTTTTTTAAACTGAAAAAATTGGGGTAATTTATTAAATAAGTTATATATATCCCTGTAACTTGATATTTTTAAAACTTTTTTGTATTTCTTACTTTATTGTTCAGTTTTTTCAGGGCACTTTAGCCTGTAATCATTTCATAATTTGTTATATATACTGGAATACTACAATGTTACTGATCACTTATGAAGCCCAGCCACAGCCAGGGCCCTGGGTGGTATCGTAAAACATCATCGCTTTGTAATTTTGCCATGCATTATGGACACAAGAATGATTGCACCATGCAATCGGCATATTGAAATGCCATTGTCAGAGATTGACAACAGTCATGATAGAGCCGTTAGTAGCAGATGCTGGCAACCGAGATCACATTTACTGGTAACTCCTATGTCGGGAAACGGCTAAATACATTTTTAATTATCTGCTTCAAAATGATTATGTTTATGTGTTATAGTAGTTATAATGGTTGATGTTTTTTACTTTGACTATCCATGTTTAAAAAATCCTGAAAATGTTTCAGTATTCACTCTAACCACTGGAGATCACAAAGTGAGCTGACATTTCCTGTTTTCTGCAGCTCATGTTTCAGTTTTACTGTGTAGACTGGGACAGTCTGGGCAGAATCATATCATATTAAATAAATTGAAGATGGATAATGACAAAGGAACTAGATTAGGCAGAATATTCACATTATACACACAAATAAGGCTCCCCTATCACTTATCCCATAAGGGAAAGCCATCTCTTTCTGAACACTCTATATATGTATGTCTGCGGACATATTATATGACCTTCTGCTCTATGTCTTACATTAACAGCAACAAGCATAGCTGGAATGAAGGACTTATTAAGAAATGTCAAGATGGAAAGGTTCAACATGGGACTGCTACTCAACACATAGAAGACAACGATATTAACTGCTGCCAGGTACGACCAGGTCACATTTGATATGGATGGAGGTGGACTGAAAGTTGTAAAGGACTTCAACCTACTCGGATCAATGATCACTCAAGATGCAGGTACAACACTGGAAGTCAATAAGAATAGCTCTGGGCAAATCAACAGTGAAGTCACTGAAAAAGGTCTTCAAATTGGGGAACATTTTACTAGTGAAGACACGGCTAATACATAGTTTTTCTGTGGTGAGAATGCATACAGATGAGAAACCTGGATGATAAATAAACAAGACAGAAGAAGAATTGACACCTTTGAAAGAGAGTGGTGAAAGAGAAGGATGTCATCAATACCATGGATGGTTAGAAGAACAAAAAAATCAATTTTGCCAGACTTGTCAATCAAGTAAAGGATCACCAATCTATGACTAGCATACTTTGAATACATCATACAAAGAAAGCAATCACTGGGAAGGACATTATGGTTGGAAGAATAGAAGGAATAAGGCGAAGAGGAAGACCAGCAACCCAATGGCTTGATACTATCAAGATAATGGTGGAGAAGACCCTGGTGGACCTATCTAAGCTTGCACAAGATCGGTCTTCCTGAAAATTACTCATCCATCAAGTTACCATGATTCACAGGCCATTAAAAAAGCCCTATGTCATAGAGAGTGCCTCTATATGGCGACCACTCTAGGAAAAGCCCTTATATCACAAGAAAAAGACATTCATCTGAATGGGCACCTTATAATATTAAATTTCTGCTGCATTGGCCATTGTTGGGAAAATGTCTGGCCGACCATGCCTTTCTATGCCAAAATCTGTTGTTCTTAGGGGTGCCAGCTAATTGCCCAAAAGGGATGGTCTCAAATTAGTCAATACATTTTAGTCTTTGTTTGCAGAAGGCAAATTTGAAATGAATTTTTTTTTTAAGGCATTTGCATCAGAAATCTGAGGCTGAAACTTGGATATCTCCCGCTGATGTTGTACTTCACATCTTATTTATTGCATGTGAATTTGGTATAAAGTACCTCATTTGTATTAATTAAATAAGAGATAATGGAGATTTATGTCTGGGTTTCGGCACAGAAGACCTAAATCCTGACAGAATCCTTAACATGAGGCCGTGACCTTACTCTAATTCATTGTTGCCCCAACTATACATACAATTCAATAAGGATACTTGTGCTCCAAGCATGGTCAATTTTACAATTAGAAAAACATTTATCTTCTACAGATTGGACAAGTAAACAGTGGGCTACAGAGACAAAGCTAGGAGGTCAGCACAAGGAAGGCATAACATCTCCAAGTGGACATCCAAACCTGATATCACATGTTTCTTCTTCTCCACCTGGCCCAGACCACTAAGAATACTTATTCTAGCAGCCACTCATCTGCAAACTTTTTAACACAGACACATTTCAATTCTCATATTTCAAACACCCTCCCCGTATTTTCCCAACATACACAAGCTCTCTATCCTGCTCTTACTCCTCAATATGAAGCCTGTTGATGGCCCATTTATTCCTATTACTGCACCTGCTGCATGACACACTTCTCCCGAATACTGTGCTCTACAAATTGTGTTGTCATTGCTATATTTACACCTAAAATATAGGTCTAAACAGATATCACCCCTGAAAACAATAATGTTAGATAGATAGAGCCCCAAAACATAGTATTACCCCACAGTAACCTTTTGTGCTTCACACAATATATGATCTTCTTAGTGCACTAAAACAGTTATACACCATTGTACCACTTCCTAAGTAACAATGTCCCTTTTTGCCCCAGACAGTAATAATGCACATTAACTGCCCCCTTAGTAAAGTCCAAAATGTCCTGTTAAAGCATCACTCCAGCGTTTTTCTTTTATTTCAGTACTCGTGTGGCGCTACTAATGAAACTCCTCTATTATATTTAGCAGCCACTATCTTCAGCTCTTCCCAGCGCCGCTCCGATTCCGCAGCATCATCTTGCAATCACCACTTCTGACTCACCGTCTATGAGAACTTCGTTCTTTCCTTGTTTTGGTTCTCATTGACTTATAATGAGTTATGACTTCCGGACCACCCAGCAAACACTAAAGCGATCCGGCAGATCACAACCTGCAGAATACCAACCAGAGCAGTGATGGGAACAGATGAAAACAGCGGCTGGTAAGTATAAGACAGAGGACAGGGACCTTACATTAGTAGCACCACTCCAGAGCTGCAATAAAAAAACACTGGAGTGGTGATTTAATGAATAAGAATAATAATGCTAAGAGTGCATTTTAATGAGTAATAAAACTACACAACGTGCCCCTTTATGGGTAATAATGCCCCACTTTATTGGTAATAGTGCCTCCTTTAGTAATATTGCCAAATTATGAGTGATTGAGCCTCTTGTATAAGTAATAGATGCCCATGAGAATGCCTTTAAAAGTTAAACTCTTCCCCCCACCCAAGGAAAAAAAAATTATACTCTCCTAACCTCAAGATCTCGAGCAACGGAATTGGTGGTCGAGTGCAGGTAACGAGGAGTGGCGTCCTGTTGATGCGGACGTCCTGTGCATTGCCTGATGCCCTTCTGGGCGCACTTAGGGAAGGGAGTCCAGAACTCACTGCTTTATCACTACTTTTAATAGTATTGGTGTCCTGATAGAGTTAAAAATGGATCCAGGTGGGACCAACCATGAGGTGAGCCTGGGGTTCCTCATGTCACCCCACATCACTAGCCACTCTACTGGAGAGATGGATCTACCAAGAATGAAAAGAGACATCCACAGCTCATGGATCTATCGCTACAAACTATTTTAACATTTCAATTAATTTCAAGGGAAAGACAGAAGGAAAATGGCTATAACATTTTGAAAAACATGCAAGTGCTTTCTGTGCCACAGCTCTACACAATGAGGACATACACTTCAGACTGTTTCATGTAAGTGTTGATTCTCTCAAGTGTCTTCTCGAGCTCCACAAATCAAGAAAATAAAAATGCTTTCTTTACTAAGAAATGGTCTTAACTGCATCCGCCTGAATGCAAAGCGAAAGAAATGGCAGCAAATGAAGTGACAGTGAAGAACACGTTCACATTGCAGGAATTACATTAAGGATTTTTCTCTAGCAGCAAATATTTTTAAGCTGAGAGCATGATGCCGCCATTACCTTTAAGATAGTAATTGTGTATTTGCAAGAACTGTGTGACAATTCAGTCTTCTTTTTATGTCCTCACTTGAAAGGAAAAATCTTCTCTGGTCCTTCTCTTTACGATAATCCCTGCACTTTAAATGTGGTGAGGTCCTGGATTCTCAGTTAAAGTGCTCTAGAGAGAAAGGACGTCAAGTGCTAAAAAAAAAAAATAGAATTATTCTTACCGTTAATTCGGTTTCTAGGAGCCTTCCACGACAGCCACCAGGAGGTTGTCTCCACACCCTAATGGGGGACAGGAAGCACAAGAGGTTAAAAACCCCTCCCACCTCCCATTAACCAGTGACTTACAACTGAACCCATAGCACCGGTTACCTTTTAGGTTCTCAGAAAAAAATATCCAAGAACATCGGGAGGGAACTAATGCTGTCGTGGAAGGCTCCTAGAAACCGAATTAACGGTAAGAATAATTCTATTTTCTCTAGTAGCCTTCCACGACAGCCACCAGGAGGAATGCCAACCAATTCTGTATTTAGGGAGGGACCACAGCCTGAAGAACCTTTCGGCCAAAGGCAAGATCCCGGTTGGACCAGAAGTCCAATCTATAATGTTTGGTAAAAGTGTGCAAGGAGGACCATGTTGCTGCCCTGCAAATCTGCTCTGTTGAAGCACCAGCCCTTTCAGCCCAAGAGACGGAAGTAGATCTGGTGGAATGAGCTTTTAGGCCCACAGGAATAGCAATATTCTGAGTTAGGTATGCTTCAGTAATGGCCTTCTTTATCCAGTTGGCAATGGTACTCTTCGCTACCTTCTTGCCCTTGTTTCTGCCAGAAAGATGAACGAAGAGATTTTTGTCAATTCTGAACGATTTAGTATGTTCTAAGTAGTATAACACTATACGTCGTACATCCAAGGTATGAAATCTGTGTTCTTCCGGATTTGAAGGACTGTGACAGATTGATGGGAGGACTATATCCTGTGATCGATGAAATTCTGACACTACCTTCGGGAGAAAACATGGATCTGGTCGGAACACAATGGAGTCATCTCTTATGGTAAGATAATGCTCTCTAACTGAAAGGGCTTGTATTTCCCCTACTCGTCTTGCAGTAGAAATTGCAACCAAGAAGGCCGTCTTGCAGGACAGAAGCTGCAAGGAACAAGATGATAATGGCTCAAATGGAGGAGCCGTAAGGCCCCTTAGGACTATGTTTAAGTCCCATGATGGCACAAAAATTTGTTTTCTTGGACAATGCCTTGATGCTGCGACCATAAATCTCTTTATCCAACGATGACCCGCAAGGTCTTGATCGAAGACAGAGCTCAAGGCTGACACTTGAACTTTCAAGGTACTTGGCTTCAGCCCCAACTCTAATCCTTTTTGTAAAAAATCTAATATCTGTGAGATATTAGGATGAAAAGGGTCAGGATTATGAGGATGACACCACGAGGAGAATCTATTCCAAATTTTGCCATATATGGCATTGGTAATAGGTTTTCTAGATTTCTGTAAGGTAGAGATTACTGACTCTGAAAGACCCTTAGCTCTTAGTACCTGGGCTTCAATAGCCAGGCTGCCAGTCTGAACTTTTGTGGTTCCGGATGGTAAAAGGGGCCTTGGCAGTGAAGATCTTCTGATGCTTGAAGGAAGACTGGACCATCCACCTTCAGTTCTTTGATGAGGTGGTACCAGCTCCTCTTCGGCCATGCTGGAGCTACTAGGATAGTCTGGACCTGATCGTCCCGGATCTTCCGGAGGGTCTTCGCAAGCAACGGTATTGGAGGGAACACGTATGCTAGATGGAACCTCCATGTATGAGCGAAGGCGTCTATTCCCTGAGACCTGTCCTTGGGGTCTAGGGAGAAGTAGTTCTCGACCTGTGCATTCTGGCTTGACGCTAGAAGGTCTATATCGGGAAGTCCCCATCTGTCTGTCAACATTCTGAAAACGTCCGCCTTCAGGCTCCATTCTCCTGGATGCAAGTTGTGACGACTTAGGAGATCTGCATGAATGTTCACTGACCCCCTGAGGTGTATTGCTGAAAGTGAGAGGAGATGTTTCTCTGCCCAGCAAAATATTCTGTTTGATATTGCTCTCAATTGATTGAACTTCGGACTTCCCTGGTGTTTTAGATGCGCAACAGTCGTCATATTGTCCGAGTAAATTCTGACATGTTGACCTATAATGAGACTGCTGGCTGCCAGAAGGGCCCTCTCCACTGCCAACAATTCTCTGGAGTTGGAGGAACTGGAGCTTTCTCTCTGATTCCAGTGACCCTGGAATGGGATTTGCGAGACGACTGCTCCCCAACCTTTTTGACTGGCGTCTGTTGTCACCGTGATCAGCGGATCTTGTACCCAGTCTACTCCTTTTAGCAGGTTTGATTGGATCGCCCACCAGGTTAACGAGGCCTTTACCTTCCCTGGAGTGTACACTCTTCTGTTCAGGAAATTTGGATTCCCGTTCCAGTTCCCTAAGATGTGTGCCTGCAGTACTCTTGAGTGGCTCTGAGCCCACTGGACTGATTGTATACAGGCCATCATCGACCCCAGGAGAGACATTGCAGCCCGTAGAGTCGGAGAACGTTGTCTTTTGAAGTCTGAGACCTTGGAAATTAGATTTATTCGGTTTTCCTCTGGTAGGAAAGATTTCTGATTTTCTGAATCCAAGAGGACCCCGAGGAATTTCCTCACCTTTGATGGTGATAGCTGAGACTTTTTTAGATTTGGTATCCAACCCAAAAGCTGTAAGATGTTCAGAGTTTTGGAAATTCTCTGATTGAGAATATCGGTGGAAGGACCAATTATTAGAAGGTCGTCCAAGTACGGCACTATAGCGATGTCTTGGCTCCTGATATGGGCTACCGTTTCCGCCATGACTCTGGAAAACACCCTTGGGGCTGAGGAGATCCCGAAGGGGAGAACATTGTATTGGAAATGTAAGATTTTTTGATTGAATTGGACCGCAAATCTTAGGTATTTCCTGTGACGAGGATGCATTGGAATATGGAAATAGGCATCCTTGAGGTCTATTGTTGCCATATATGAATGAGGAGTGATTAGAGGGATGGCTGTTTTTACTGACTCCATCTTGAACTTGCGGTAAGTTATATATTTGTTAAGAGCTTCCAGATTTATTATAATCCGAGATTGCCCGGACGGCTTTTTTATCATGAAGATACGGGAATAGTGTCCTTTCCCTTGCTCGTTCACTGGGACCATGGAGATAGCTCTCGAGTCTAGCAAGTCCTGAATTCCAGCCATCATCAACCTTTGAGTCTCCCGAGATGACGGGGAGGTGACTCTTAAGATCCTGGGGGGAGGTGCATCGAACTCTATCAGAAGCCCCTGTTGTATAACACTGACCACCCAGGGGCTGTTGGAGATATTCTGCCAACTGTGAACGAAGTTCGAAAGCCTCCCCCCCACCGGATCGGAGTCATTGTTTTTCTTGTTGAGTTTGCTGGGGAATAAGGATGTTTTTAGGCTTCCCCTTAGCATAACTCCACCTCCCGGTTTTTCCTTTCCCTTTACCCTGGGAGGGCTGGGACTGGGAGGCTCGAAAAAAAAACGCTTCCTGGGAGGCCTCTGTTCAGGAAGAGTTTTCTTTCTGTCTGTGGCTTTCTCTAAGATGTCATCTAATGAGGGCCCAAACACATAGTCACCCTTAAAGGGAATGGAACATAGTTTTATTTTTGAAGTGACGTCTCCGCTCCACATTTTTAACCAGAGAGCTCTTCTGGCTAAATTTGTCTGGACCAAGGATCTGGCTGCCACCCGGATAGATTCCAGTGAGGCGTCTGCGAGGAACCCAGTTGCTCTATGCAAAATAGGCAGGGAGTCCAGAACTTCCTCTCTCGGAGTACCCTGAGAGATGTGGTTTTCTAGCTCTTCTATCCAGCGGAAGAGAGAGCGGGCCACGCAGGTGGATGCGATATTAAATCTTAGGGCTGAGGTAGACGTTTCCCAGGATTTTTTGAGAAGGCTCTCAATCTTCCTATCTAAGGGGTCTTTCAACTGGGAGGAATCCTCGAACGGCAGAGCCGTTTATTTTTAGCCACTCTAGCCACCTGAACATCAATTTTTGGGATGTTCCATTTTATTGAGTCCTCATCAAGAGGAAACCGATGTTTAAAGTCTGGAGGAGTTGTTAGATGCTTCTCAGGCAATTCCCATTCATTATTAATCATATCTATTATGCTTTTATGGACGGGAAACCCAGGTTGTTTTTCAGTATGTATACCGAATAATTCGTCTTGTATAGACTGAGGAACTGATTCCTCTTTTAGCCCCATGGTGTTCCTCACTGCAGACACCAATTCCTCAATGTATTCAGAGGAAAAAAGATATTTCCTAATTTTCGCAGATTTATGGGGTAATACATCCTCCCATTTGACTGAAGAAGACGTATAAGATCCCTCAGACTCTGACTCAGAATACTCCTGGATTTTTCTCTTTTTGGGGAGAGATGGCCCAGGTGAGGATGGTGGTGGCGGTGGAGGCGGGGCGAGCGTGGCCAAAGAGGTTTGAATCTCCTGCCTAACCAGGGAGCGGATTTCCTCAATCAATGAAGGGTGTTCCGCCCGGATAATTTTATCTGTACAAGGTTGGCACAACTTTTTCTCCCAATCTAGTGGCATTTTCACATTACAGGTAGCACATTTGCGTTTGGTAATGTTTTTAGGGCCAGTCTTGACTCCCTGAAAAGAGAGAGGAAGCAGTGTAAGAAGGTGTATATAAAACTACCTTTAAATGGGACCCATCTCTGCCACACTTACTAGGGCTTGAGGAGCGCTGGGCTCTGCAGCTGCAGGGCAAGAAGAATCCATGCTTACAGCAGGCTTACCTGAGACGTCTTCGCAGCTTATATAGAAAATAAGCCTGCACCAGCAGGCAATTCGCCGCCCCTCCCCCTCCGCCATCCCAGGCAGGTGTGCGAGGATGCAGCGTGCCTCACACGCCATTCGGTGATCCATAGCACTGGACTGTGTCGCTCCTGTACAGGAGCGCCGACCTGGAAGTGGAGTATCACCTGACTTCCGGGTCGCCGAACAGCGTGCGCAGGAGGGGGAGACGCCGGAGAGCTCAGGGAGGCCACCGGGATGGGCTCACCGGCCAGCTTTGTCCCCGCAAGAGGACGCAGGAGGACCGGGAACGCGGTCCCAGAATCCAGAGGAGACGGGAGGCACAGCGCAGTAGGAAGCCCCGAGGGACCCGACCATTAGTGCCCGGCAGAAGAAATAGAAACACAAGGTACAGTGCTAGAGCCGCCGCTGCAGCGCACCAGTAACCTCTCCATGCCCCATGGGGGACAGGAAAGACACTGGTTAATGGGAGGTGGGAGGGGTTTTTAACCTCTTGTGCTTCCTGTCCCCATTAGGGTGTGGAGACAACCTCCTGGTGGCTGTCGTGGAAGGCTACTAGAGAAAAAATATGTTAAAACAGAGCAGAATCCTGCAGATTGCAGTGTGAACAACGCTGAAAAGTCAACCTCCTTGATTCTGCTCATATTAAAAACCAATGGGTTTTCGAGAAGCTGTCTTGTACGTATTGTGGAAATGAAGAGGAAAAATAGCATTCTTATTTGTTTGTTGTAAGCCCAAAATCATTCAGACCTTGAACAAAAAGGAAATTATTTGTTACAATCTTTATTAATATTATATCCAAACATTCAACATTGCACACTGCCAGAATTGAGGTAGAATGTAACTTCTAACTCAAGTTGTCTTCGGATCTCATTTATCTATCGGAGGATAGGCATAGAAATTATTCATGAAAATCCCTATATTATAGTAATGATATTTCATATTGATGGGTTCACTTAAATAGGACTGACTGGTAGGAGCTGCAGTACCAGGAATGGTTAGCCATGTGGATGAACCGATGCACCTTTGGTAACAATATAGTAGAACCAGAGCCTCTTCTGTTATGACCCCAATGGCAGAGGGTCTCAGAAATAATTTCTAAGTCTGCAAACACAAAAAACCAGCTCATAGGGCAGTGGTAACTGAGCTGACCATATATCTAATCCTAGCACCACAAATAGCAGCAGCCGGGGAACGTGCCTACGTTGGTTCTAGACGTCTCGCGCCAGCCGGAGAACTAACTAACCCTAGAAGGGAAAAGAAAGACCTTTCTTGCCTCCAGAGAAAAGACCCCCGAAAGTTGGATACAAGCCCCCAACAAATAATAACGGTGAGGTAAGAGGAAAAGACAAACGTAAGAATGAGCTAGGTATTTAGCAAAGAGAGGCCCACTAGCTAATAGCAGAATATAGTAAGATGACTTATATGGTCAGCAAAAACCCTATCAAAATATCCACGCTGGATATTCAAGAACCCCCGAACCGTCTAACGGCCCGGGGGGAGAACACCAGCCCCCTAGAGCTTCCAGCAAAGTCAGGAATCACATTTAGTACAAGCTGGACAAAAAAAGAGCAAAGCAAATAACCAAAAAACAAAGAAGCAGGACTTAGCTTAATTTTGCACGAACTGGACCAGCAGACAGGAGCAAACAGAAAGGATCTGATTACAACGATGCCAGGCACTGGACTAAGGATCCAGGAAGTTTATATAGCGACACCCCTGGACTAACGACCCAGGTGGGTGCCAAACTGAGGAAAGACAATCCCAGACTCATATCACTAGTAACCACAAGAGGGAGCCAAAAAGTCTAATTCACAACAGTACCCCCCCTTTAAGAAGGGGTCACCGAACCCTCACCAAGACCACCAGGGCGATCAGGATGAGCAGCGTGAAAGGCACGAACTAAATCGGCCGCATGCACATCAGAAGCAACCACCCAGGAATTATCCTCCTGACCATAGCCCTTCCACTTGACCAGATACTGAAGCCTCCATCTGGAGAGACGAGAATCCAAGATCTTCTCCACCACGTACTCCAACTCGCCCTCAACCAACACCGGAGCAGGAGGCTCAACAGAAGGAACCACAGGTACAACGTACCGCCGCAACAAAGACCTATGGAACACGTTGTGAATGGCAAATGACACCGGAAGATCCAAGCGAAAGGACACAGGATTAAGGATTTCCAATATCGTGTAAGGACCGATGAAGCGAGGCTTAAACTTAGGAGAGGAGACCTTCATAGGAACAAATCGAGAAGACAGCCATACCAAATCCCCAACACGAAGTCGGGGACCCACACCGCGGCGGCGGTTGGCAAAACGCTGAGCCTTCTCCTGTGACAACTTTAAGTTGTCCACCACATGATTCCAAATCTGCTGCAACCTATCCACCACAGAATCTACCCCAGGACAGTCAGAAGGCTCCACATGTCCCGAGGAAAAACGAGGATGGAAACCAGAGTTGCAAAAAAATGGCGAAACCAAAGTAGCGGAACTAGCCCGATTATTAAGGGCAAACTCAGCCAATGGCAAGAAGGTCACCCAATCATCCTGATCTGCTGAAACAAAACACCTCAAATAAGCCTCCAGAGTCTGATTAGTTCGCTCTGTTTGTCCATTAGTCTGAGGATGAAAGGCAGACGAAAATGACAAATCAATGCCCATCCTAGCACAAAAGGATCGCCAGAACCTGGAAACAAACTGGGATCCTCTGTCAGACACAATATTCTCAGGAATGCCGTGTAAACGAACCACATTCTGAAAGAACACAGGAACGAAATCAGAAGAGGAAGGCAGCTTAGGCAAAGGCACCAAATGGACCATTTTAGAAAAGCGATCACATACCACCCAGATGACAGACATGCCCTGAGACACCGGGAGATCTGAAATGAAATCCATGGAAATGTGTGTCCAAGGCCTCTTCGGGACAGGCAAAGGCAAGAGCAACCCGCTGGCATGAGAACAGCAAGGCTTAGTTCGAGCACAAGTCCCACAGGACTGCACAAATGACCGCACATCCCGTGACAAGGAAGGCCACCAAAAGGACCTAGCCACCAGATCTCTGGTGCCAAAAATTCCCGGATGCCCTGCCAACACCGAGGAATGAACCTCGGAAATGACTCTGCTGGTCCACTTATCAGGAACAAACAGTCTGTCAGGTGGACAAGAGTCAGGTCTACCAGCCTGAAATCTCTGCAACACACGTCGCAAATCAGGAGAAATGGCCGACAAGATAACTCCCTCTTTAAGAATACCAACTGGTTCTGCGACTCCAGGAGAGTCAGGCACAAAGCTCCTTGAAAGAGCATCAGCCTTCACATTCTTTGAACCTGGTAAATACGAGACCACAAAGTCAAAACGGGAGAAAAACAATGACCAGCGGGCCTGTCTAGGATTCAGGCGTTTAGCAGACTCGAGATACATCAAATTTTTGTGATCAGTCAAGACCACCACACGATGCTTAGCACCCTCGAGCCAATGACGCCACTCCTCAAATGCCCACTTCATGGCCAGCAACTCCCGATTGCCAACATCATAATTCCGCTCAGCAGGCGAAAACTTCCTAGAGATGAAAGCACATGGTCTCATTACCGAGCAACCAGGGCCTCTCTGCGACAAAACGGCCCCTGCCCCAATCTCAGAAGCATCCACTTCGACCTGAAAGGGAAGTGAGACATCAGGCTGGCACAAAACAGGCGCCGAAGTAAACCGGCGCTTCAACTCCTGGAACGCCTCCACGGCTGCAGGAGCCCAGTTAGCAACATCAGAACCTTTCTTGGTCATATCCGTCAAAGGTTTAACAACGCTAGAAAAATTAGCGATAAAACGACGGTAGAAGTTAGCAAAACCCAAGAACTTCTGAAGACTCTTAACTGACGTGGGTTGAGTCCAATCATGAATAGCTCGGACCTTGACTGGGTCCATCTCCACAGCAGAAGGGGAAAAAATAAACCCCAAAAAGGGAACCTTCTGTACTCCAAAGAGACACTTTGAGCCCTTAACAAACAAAGCATTCTCACGCAAAACCTGAAACACCATCCTGACCTGCTCCACATGTGAGTCCCAATCTTCAGAGAAAACCAGAATATCATCCAGATAAACAATCATAAATTTATCCAGATACTTCCGGAAAATATCATGCATAAAGGACTGAAACACTGAGGGAGCATTAGAGAGCCCAAAAGGCATCACCAAGTACTCAAAATGATCTTCGGGCGTATTAAATGCTGTCTTCCATTCATCTCCTTGCTTAATGCGCACAAGGTTGTACGCACCACGAAGATCTATCTTGGTGAACCACTTGGCACCTTTAATCCGGGCAAACAAGTCCGACAACAGAGGCAAAGGATACTGAAATTTAACAGTGATTTTATTCAGAAGCCGATAGTCAATACAAGGTCTCAAAGATCCGTGCTTCTTGGCCACAAAAAAGAATCCCGCAACAAGAGGGGAAGAGGATGGACGGATATGCCCCTTCTCCAGAGACTCCTTGATATAAGAACGCATTGCGGCATGCTCAGGTACAGACAGATTAAATAGTCTTCCCTTAGGAAATTTACTACCTGGAATCAAATCTATGGCGCAGTCACAGTCCCTATGAGGAGGCAGAGCACTGGACCTGGACTCGCTGAATACATCCTGATAATCAGACAAATACTCAGGAACTTCCGAAGGAGTAGAGGAAGCAATAGACACTGGCGGGGAATCAGCATGAATTCCCTGACAGCCCCAACTTGACACAAACTTTGCCTTCCAATCCAAGACTGGATTGTGGGTCTGTAACCATGGCAGACCCAAAACGACCAAATCATGCATTTTATGCAGAACAAGAAAACGAATCACCTCCCGATGTTCAGGAGTCATGCACATGGTTACCTGCGTCCAAAACTGCGGTTTATTTTCCGCCAATGGCGTAGCATCAATACCTCTAAGAGGAATAGGATTTACCAACGGTTCAAGAACAAAACCACAGCGCTTGGCAAATGACAGATCCATAAGACTCAGGGCAGCACCTGAATCCACAAACGCCATAACAGGGTAAGAAGACAATGAGCAAATTAAAGTCACAGACAAAATAAATTTAGGTTGCAAATTACCAATGGCGACAGGACTAACAACCCTTGTTAGGCGTTTAGAGCATGCTGATATAACATGTGTAGAATCACCACAGTAAAAACACAACCCATTCTGACGTCTATGATTTTTCCGCTCATTTCTAGTCTGAATTCTATCACATTGCATTAAATCAGGTGTTTGTTCAGACAACACCACCAGAGGATTAGCGGTTATGCGCTCCCGCAAACGCCGGTCAATTTGAATAGCCAGCGCCATGGAATCATTCAGACTTGTAGGAATGGGGAAACCCACCATCACATTCTTAATGGCTTCAGAAAGGCCATTTCTGAAATTTGCGGCCAGAGCACACTCATTCCAAGCCACTCAGAGGTAAAGGGGAGGAAGAGAGGAAAAAAAAAAAAAAAAAACTCAGAATTTCCTTTCTTATAATCCCACTTCTGCAATGCTTTAAACATTCAATGTTGGCCTGGCATACTGTTATGACCCCAATGGCAGAGGGTCTCAGAAATAATTTCTAAGTCTGCAAACACAAAAAACCAGCTCATAGGGCAGTGGTAACTGAGCTGACCATATATCTAATCCTAGCACCACAAATAGCAGCAGCCGGGGAACGTGCCTACGTTGGTTCTAGACGTCTCGCGCCAGCCGGAGAACTAACTAACCCTAGAAGGGAAAAGAAAGACCTTTCTTGCCTCCAGAGAAAAGACCCCCGAAAGTTGGATACAAGCCCCCAACAAATAATAACGGTGAGGTAAGAGGAAAAGACAAACGTAAGAATGAGCTAGGTATTTAGCAAAGAGAGGCCCACTAGCTAATAGCAGAATATAGTAAGATGACTTATATGGTCAGCAAAAACCCTATCAAAATATCCACGCTGGATATTCAAGAACCCCCGAACCGTCTAACGGCCCGGGGGGAGAACACCAGCCCCCTAGAGCTTCCAGCAAAGTCAGGAATCACATTTAGTACAAGCTGGACAAAAAAAGAGCAAAGCAAATAACCAAAAAACAAAGAAGCAGGACTTAGCTTAATTTTGCACGAACCGGACCAGCAGACAGGAGCAAACAGAAAGGATCTGATTACAACGATGCCAGGCACTGGACTAAGGATCCAGGAAGTTTATATAGCGACACCCCTGGACTAACGACCCAGGTGGGTGCCAAACTGAGGAAAGACAATCCCAGAGTCATATCACTAGTAACCACAAGAGGGAGCCAAAAAGTCTAATTCACAACACTCTTCCTTTTGGTGATTGGCAAGGATCTTCAAAGTCCTCCAATGGTCAAACATTGATGACTTATACAGAGTATAATATGCCTATCAAGTAAAAGCGATTGTCCCACTAGGGTATATGGGAAGAGATCTTCTATGGATAAGCCAGGTGAGAGCCACAGCAAAGATGGTGAAAAATGTTACATAGATCAGCAAGACTATTTATTACATGGTCGGCCATTGACTTCAATTGCTGTTCAACCAGCCAGACCAAATTATCATCTCCTGATCGGGGGGTACTGCTAAACAATAGCAAATTGTCCTGGTTGGGTATCCTCATTCAACAGTGGCAGACCATAAAAAATGCTGTATAAGAGACTTACATGGCTATAGCCTGATGTAGTCAATACATATTGGCAGGACTGGTCAAACTTCTTTAGTTCTAGATGAGCCATAAAATGATTTATGTTTTCATGGCCAATTGAGGTTTTCATCATGCTGCCTGAACATGACCATCTTACCAAAAACTTATAGATATAAACTTATACTGTCACGACTCAGCTGTCGGGTGACCCAGGACCAGGGACTCCTTCCTTTTCCCTAACACTAGGGGGTGCCCTAGCTTGCCCTAATCCCTGAGATACTTCTGAAGGTAAAGATGCCGGGGCCGCCACCCTTGCCTTATATCCTGCATCAACCCTACGACTGTTCTCTTCCTCCTCCCCCCAGGGAAGAGTGTATTGCACAGCAATACACCAACCCGATGAACAAGGCAACACGAACAAGGGCAAATTAAAATATCAGGCATACAAATACTCACTCACATATAACAGGGGAATGCACCAGGAAGTGGAGGATGGGGATAAGAGAAGGGAATTATCACACTTACCAACCCACGCAACAGTCACAAGTTAACTACTCCAAACTACTCAAATAAACACCAAAACACCTCTCCTCCAAGCCATACAGCATAAGCTAGCTCTGACAATGTGTTTCAGGCGGGAACCAGATTATAAAGGGGATGGGAGTGGCTGACTGAGCTCAGCTGAGAGCTCGGACTCCCAGAGCTCCCAACATTACCAATTAACCCTTGTTATGCAAAAAGAAATTAACACAATTTAAAAAGATGGTGAAGTGCTTCTTTGCAGAGTAGGAGCAATCAGACACTATAGTCTTCTGGCTCCTCTCTGTTGCGGTAACCCTGTAACACATAGGCTATGGAGGATTCTCATGTATACAATTTATCGCGTTATTCACAATGTCTGACCACCAATGGATGTCTATAACAAACCACTCATGGAGAAGATCAGAACTAACCCAACATGGCTTGACAAAGGTCCATGCAGATCTGAAACATGCAACAGCGAATACTTATTTTCTGCCGTTTAAATTTTTGTGTTGTTATGTTCAACCATTTTTTGTGCCTTTTATATCATTGGATTAATAAAGCAATTATTTTAAGAAGATTTAAGTGCAGGCTATCATTTAGACTGTTAACCCAAAGTAGTAGATTGATATCAGCTTTGCCCATTCAGCAGCTAAAAGGACACGTGGGTGGAAATTTTAATGTTCCGGTGATTCAATGGTGAAAACTGGAAGAAAATAGAGTACAATTTCTAAATACATTTTCTGTGGCTGGAAGATCAATCAGATGAGCAGGTCACTAAATTGAGGATCATATTGTTTAATGTCCATCGAAACAGTAGGTAAAGATCTATGAAATAATGGTGGTTGGCTAAAGAGGTTAACCCAGTTGGATAATTCCTTCTCTACATAAGGATCCACTATTCACTACTGATCGCTGTTGATCCAGAAAGAATTGTGACATCCATTGAGATGAATGGGTGACTAATGTGTCCTCCAGAGAGGAAGACACCTTTTTTGACAGCTCAGATTGTAGCACATACACTTAGGTAGACCCTATAAAAAAAATCCCTGTTAACCTCTAGAAATTTGATGTTATGGATAGGCCTTACAGTATTGCACTGACTATAACTTTTCGATGGTTTCCATACTGGAAGCCTAATACACAGTCCCACCAGAGGTAATACTTAAATAAGCTGGAGTTTAACGTATTAAAATAAGGCTTAAATACCACTCGTAGGCTCAATGAAAACATGGCGATGTACTTTTGGAAACGCTATCAGATAAATTCCCTCTTATCCAGTGTAAAGTCTGTAAAATATCAGATTATCTGATTGTCACAGTGTGGCAAGGATTGAATGGATTAATTGATTTGCTTACATATGATGTCCTTTGATTGCAGCTGAAAATGCTATTATATCAGTCAATGGTTCATAATGACACATTCAACTGTTTCGCCTTCAGCAATGAAATCTTGGAGGAAATATTGAGATACAGTATTATCATTTATGATAAATGTGAATGGGGGCTTAAGATATGCAGCATACCTATTGTGCTATTGCTGTGAATTTTAGGAAAGGGAGAAATCTGTGGAAAATCTGTGACAAATCTTCAGAAAAATCTGCACGGAAGTCTCCTTTACACTGCATTACAGTGAAGGGCAAATATTTACATTGGGAAGATTTTTCAGATCTCGGATTTATATATTTAATTCATGCTGTTAAGTGGCATCTGCAATATTTGGGTTTCCAAGAAAAAGGATACTTTATACATTGGGGGAAATGAGTATTTGATCCCTTGCTGATTATCGAAGTTTGCCCAACTGACAAAGACATGAACAGTCTATAATTTTAAGAGTAGGTTAATTTTAACATTGAGAGATAGAATATCAAAAATAAAATCCAGAAAATCAAATAGTATAAATTATATAAATGTATTTGCATTTTACAGTGAGAAATAAGTATTTGATCCCCTGCCAATCAGTAAGAGTTGTGGTTCCTATAGACCAGTTAGATACTCCTAATCAACTCACTGCCTGCATTAAAGACAGCTGTCTTACATAGTCACCTTTATAAAAGACTCCTGTCCACAGACTCAATTAATCAGTCAATTAATCAGTCAGACACTAACCTCTACAACATGGGCAAGACCAAAGAGCTTTATCAGGATGTCAGGGACAAGATCATAGACCTAATAATAATAATAATCTTTAATTTAATTTTATATAGCGCTAACATATTCCACAGCGCTTTACAGTTTGCACACATTATCATCGCTGTCACCGATGGGGCTCACAATCTAAATTCCCTATCAGTATGTCTTTGGAATGACCTGCACAAAGCTGCAATGGGCTATAAAACCATAAGTAAGATGCTGGGTGAGAAGGTGACAACTGTTGGTGCAATAGTAAGAAAATGCAAGAAATACAAAATGACTGTCAATTGACATCAATCTGGGGCACCATATAAAATCTCACCTCATGGGGTATCCTTGATCATGAGGAAGGTGAGAGATCAGCCTAAAACTACACAGGTGAAACGTCTTAATGATCTCAAGGCAGCTGGAACCACTGGAACCAAGAAAACCATTGGTAACACATTACTTCATAAAGGTTTAAAATCCTGCAGTGCCCGCAGGGTCCCCCTGCTCAAGAAGGCACTTGTGGAGGCCTGTCTGGAGTTTGCCAATGAACACCTGGGATGATTCTGTGAGTGATTTGGAGAAGGTGCTGTGATCAGATGAGACAAAAATTGAGCTCTTTGGCATTAACTCAACTCGCCATGTTTGGAAGAAGAGGAATGCTGCCTGTGACCCAAAGATCACCGTGCCCACTGTCAAGTATGGAGGTGGAAACATTATGTTTTGGGGGTGTTTCTCTGCTAAGGGCACAGGACTACTTCACCGCATCAATGGGAGAATGGATGGAGCCATGTACAGTAAAATCCCGAGTGACAACCTCCTTTCGTCTGCCAGGACATTAAAAATGGGTCATGGCCGGGTCTTCCAGCAACACAATGACCCAAAACATACAGCCAAGGCAACAAATGAGTGGCTCAAACAGAAGCATATTAAGGTCATGGAGTGGCCTAGCCAGTCTCCAGACCTTAATCCCATAGAAAACTTATGGATGGAGATGAAGCTCCGAGTTGCCAAGCACCAGCCTCAAAATCTTAATGATTTAGTGATAATATGCAGAGAGGAGTGGACCAAAATTCATGCTGACATGTGCACAAACCTCATCATCAACTACAAAAAACGTTTGACTGCTGTACTTGCCAACAAGAGTTTTGCCACCAAGTATTAAGTCTTGTTTGTCAGAGGGATCAAATACTTATTTCTCACTGCAAAATGCAAAGAAGTTTATATAATTGATACAATGTGATTTTCTGGATTTTATTTTTAATATTCTGTCTCAATGTTAAAATTAACCGACCTTTAAAATTATAGACTGTTTATGTCTTTGTCAGTGTGCAAACTTACAAAATCAGCAAGGGATCAAATACTTATTTCCCCCACTGTATTTTTTTTTTACTGGATGCCTCCCATAGACTATACCCTCAGCAATCCCGCAAATGTGGTTCTGCAGAGTCTCGCCTTGAATGGTGCAGAAGGGCACATGTTCTATTCCTTTTCAATAGGGCTGTTGGAAATTCCCAAACGTTATACTGAGATTTTTCTGAGTGGAGTGGAGGTCAAGCATGCACACATCTGCTCCATTCAAGCTGGGACTTTAGAACCCTATTCTTGGGATCTCTGAGATTCCCAGTGGTCATACCCCTGGCAATCAACATATTATCATCTGTCCAATTTATAGGGATAACTTTTGGTATTCGTAATTCCGCTTTTTAAGCTTACATTTCTCTATCCTGTATTAAGAAACCTAGTAAATTAATTTAAAGAGAGTTGTTCCCTTTTAAATACAATTCGCTCCTCACTGTGTTTGGTTTTAAAAAACAAACTGCTCTGTTCTCACCTTCCCAGAACTACAGGCCAGTCTTTGCTGCTGTACGGGGGATTGGCTGTGGTGCTGATGTCGCCTTGACAGCGCAGCTGTCAAACAGTGTGCACAGCAGTTCTGAGTGTGGCATTCCCTTTTCAGGGCCAGTGAGCTCATAAATTGGCTGCTGACGTGACGTCAGTGCCACAGCCAATGCCCAACACCAGGAGCAGAGGTGGACCCAGGGAAGGTGAGTACAACATGGTTTGTTTGTTTTTAAAACAGAATGCATGAGGAATGAATTATATTTGAAAAGGAACAACCCCTTTAAAAGATAACTGTACTTTCAAGTACCTTTTCAGAATAAGGTATCCTATGTGTGAACATGAGGAATAACACCATTTCTGGCCATTCTATTATTTATTCTTGCATGCTCACCAGTTTTTCCCTCTACAGGTTCTGTATCTAATCTGCAATCTACTCTGAGTTGGGGAGAGGAAACGAGCTGCAGTGATTTCTCCCATGCACAGCACAGCACAAAGAGGCCAATGCCTGCTCTTCATTCACTTTTTAGCTCACAGGAACAAGTTGTAGCAACATGGAGGATATTGTATAGCAGAGCTGAACTGTCTTGATTTGAATGAAGCTCTGATGCAAGATAAAACACTTGTTATAGTGGTCTGTACAATGTTTTTCAGTCTACCTCTACCTGTTCCCTTCTCTGCTCCTCACTCCTCCTCTGAGTGTTTGATAAGTGGAGAAGGAAGATTATTTCTCTAATAAGATACATTACAAAGTTTCTTATAATTGCCTGTACTGTTAATTTATGCAAAGTTTGTTGAAAACATGGAAAGACAAGGAATGCATCCAGCACACCAACCCATGTAAAATGTAGAAAAACTTTTTTCAGCATGTCAAGCCGCTTTAAAAACATGGGAAACATCTGATGCGTTTCTGGCTCATAGAAAGCGCCCGTAATCAACCTATGATTAAGGGAGCTATCTATGCGCCAGAAACGCTCACCAGCGGAACGAGCACCCACCCGGATTTTTGCATTTCCATTTGGACTCAGCCTCATGTACGAATTTCATCTGGATAACGTGGCAGCTCCCATACCTCCTCCTACACATTTGTTGAAAACATGGTTCCCTTGCACAAAGAGTGAATTGTTATGAATCATAACATGCATAGATGTAATACGGTTTTCCTTTATTTGCTTGCTTTGGTAGAGGAAATTTTTTTGAGGGGTCAGAGAACAAACTCTGGATACATTAAATAAATTCTTTATTGCAAATTTCAAATTTGGATCCCCGCATGTAATTTCACTCGCTCAAAATCAAGAAAATTGCTTTATAAAATTCATTTCTCTTACAGTTTTAGACCAGATTCTCTGCAACAATCTATTTAAATATGACATCTCCAGTATATACATTATTTATACTGTAAATAACCACATTTTAGCTTTCTGAAGTTCTGGAATCTAAAAATTAGTTTTCCCTTCCCAAATGTAGTTTTCTGCTCCTGGCTTTTTCCTGGTGCCATTTGGAACTCACCAACAGTTGCCTCCAAAAACTCTGCTAAAGTCTGTCGAAGCCAAGAGGAACTGAACTGTAAAAACTGTATCCGCAAACTAATCTTATCATTTACAGAAGCAGAAAAGGAATATTGATGACACAAACGGCACACACAATGTTATTATATCTACATGTAGAGATTAAATGCAGTAGCATTAAAGAGATTTTTTTTTTTAAGATCTCTATTTCAGAAAAAAAGAAAAACACAACCCACAACTGAGGGACGTACCATGTTCAGGACCTCATCTATGAGTGGAAAATTAATAATCTCTTTATTCATATAGCGCCAACATATTCCATAGCACTTTACAGTTTTTGCACACATTATCATCACTGTCCCGGATGGGACTCACAATCTAAATTCCCTATCAGCATGTCTTTGGAATGTGGGAGGAAACTCACTGGAGTACCCGGGGGGGGGGGGGGGGGGGAAACCCAAACAAACACAGGAAAAACATACAAACTCCTTGCAGATGTTGTCCTTGGTGGAATTTGAACCCAGGACTCCAACACTGCAAGGCTGCAGTGCTAACCAGTGAACCACCGTGCTGCCCTACAAAAAGATCCAATGATCCCATCACCTTAAAGCATAACACAATTACCAGGAACATAACTAGACAATCTAGGGTCCCATAGCAAACTTTTGAAGGGGGTTACTTATCGCTCATCACTGCTGAGCTTTTCTGCTGTGCTGCCCACTCTGACATGACAGGTCCCTTCTGCTCTGAACCACTGGGTTGTCCTGCAGACGATCTGGCTGTGATGAGCGAGTGGAAAGTGTAGAATAAGCAGAACTGCAGGAAGGTCCAGTGGAGATGTGGAGATATTTGTTCATTTTGCTTGCCTATCATCCCTACCTCCCAGCGATTTAAGACCCCATAGAAGCTGTTGTTCCCCCTTGACAGTTACTCTACTGATTTTGATGACAACTATGTAATGACTTTCTCTATAAAATCCAAACAATGTTATTCAATGCAAATTTAATAATCCTAATATGTTCTAGGGTTTCTCCAGACTCCAGAGCGCAATAAACATGGGATATAAAAAAATAAAGAAAAAACATAATACTCACCTCACTGCTCACCTGTCCAACCATGTGTTAGGGCTAGCGGAACGCACCTAATGAATGTATATATTTTATTAGGATAGATGCGTTCGCTGCCAGGGGTCCACCGTGCAGGAGAACCTGCTGCTAGCAAATAGCGGAACTAAATGGCGGTGTTAGCTTACTCTGTTACTTCACAGAGCAGCCGTAAACTCAAAGCACTGTGCCCTGTTAGACTCCACAGAGGCACAGGCTAACTGTCTAAACAAGAACAGTCAGTGGTCTTGCATGCACACGAAACTCCTCGCCGGAGGTGCCAGCATTCTAGGGGCTTATTTCGGCCAGGTCCCTGAACACACAAGCATACAAACTCCTCGCCGGAGGTGCCAGCATTCTAGGGGCTTATTTCAGCTGGGTCACTGAACACATTCATACAAGACCACACTGGCGCAAAGTACATAAATGAAAGCAATACTAGCACATGGCCGTGCGGCCATTCGGGCCTTATATAGTTGCAGCACGTACAGGACCTTCCCAGAAGGACCAATGAGAGATTGCCACAGAGCGTGAGCACCTACAGGACCTTAGCTGCAGTGTCTGATCATGTGACCCTCGATCTCCACTGAGAGATCTTACTCTGGGCATGCTCAGAACAAGAAAAGCAGGACTTAGTCCCAGAAGCGTCTGCTCGCCACTACCCAGCACTGACTTCCATGGCAGAAGCAGGAAAAGCAGCAGTAACTCTTTGCACAGAGTCAGACTGAGCAAGACGCTGGGACCGATGTCTCTGCTGAGCAGGCTCCACTGCGGCAGGAGAAGAATGGGAGACCGCAGTGGAGATGGCCCGAGATTCCCTCTGTGCAGAGACGGGAACTCGACCCCCCCCTTCTTGGACCTCGCTATGCTCGAAGGCAGCAATGAGCTGCGGAGCCCGAATGCACTCAGCAGAATCCCAGGACCTATCCTCAGGACCGTAACCCTTCCAGTCCACCAAATAAAATGTTTTGCCACGAACCACCATGTACCCCAAAATAGCGTTCACCTCGTAATCGTCCATAGACGAACCCGATGTCTCGGCAGATGACTCGGAAAACCGGAACATGTATACAGGTTTCAAGAGGGACAAATGAAAGGTGTCGGTGATACCCAGGCATGGCGGAAGGGCTAAACGATAGACCACAGGGTTAACCTGTTCGAGGACCTTGAAAGGACCCAAGTAGCGAGGTGCAAACTTAGTGGACTCAACTCGCAGCCTGATGTTACGGGCGGAGAGCCACACTAAGTCGCCAGGAGCAAAGGTCGGAACGGGGCGCCGATGTGCATCGGCGGAGGACCTCATTCTCTCCTTGGAGGCCTGAATGGCATCCTGAGTGTGGTCCCAAATATCCCGTGCTTCCACAGCCCAGTCTGCCACCCTAGAGTCGGCAGAAGACACGGGCATAGGCACAGGTACCCGCGGATTTTGACCATAGTTGAGGAGGATGTTATGAACTGGTGGTTAAGAGGCCACACTGATATGACCTGGTGGCTAAAACGCAACATGGAACGAGCTCTGAGGAGGTGGTAACTCTACTGACCGCAGTCCCTAATCCTAACAACAACACTAGTAATAGCCGTGGGATGTTCCTGACTCTCCCTAGACACCTCTTCACAGCTTAAGAACTAGCTACCCCTAAAGAAGGAAATAGAAAGCTATCTTGCCTCAGAGAAAACCCCAAAAGGAAAGATAGCCCCCCACAAATATTGACTGTGAGTGGAGAGGGAAATGACGTACACAGAAATGAAATCAGATATCAGCAAAGGAGGCCAATACTAAACTTGATAGACAGAGAGAAAAGGATACTGTGCGGTCAGTATAAAAAACTACAAAATCCACGCAGAGTTTACAAAAATGAACTCCACACCGACTCACGGTGTGGAGGGGCAAATCTGCTTTCCCAGAGCTTCCAGCTAGCCTGAATATGACATAGTGACAAGTTGGACAAAAAGAGACGTATTTGCAGAGCAATAGAGTCCAAAGCAAATGGACAAACAAGAACTAGCAAAAACTTATCTTTTGCTGACAAGGACAGGCCATATGAGAAATCCAAGGAGAGAACCAAATCCAACCTAAGACATTGACAGCTGGCATGAACTAAAGCCCAGAGCAGGTTTAAATAACAAACCCAGGTAAGGCGATTAGTGAAGTCAGCTGCTACAGCTACCTAAAGGAGCAGCAGTTCCACTCGAAACCACCAGAGGGAGCCCAAGGGCAGAACTCACAAAAATACCATTAGCAACCACAGGAGGGAGCTCCAGAACGGAATTCACAACAGGAGGAATAGGGTTTGTCCAGTGGAGTCGGCAACCGCATTGTTCAGCGCAAACTCTGCCCACGGTAGCAAGGATGCCCAGTCATCCTGCCTGGCTGAGACAAAATGTCGCAGATATGTGACCAAGGTCTGATTGGCCCTCTCTACCAATCCATTCGTCTCAGGATTATATGCGGAAGAGAGATTTAACTCAATGCTGAGAAGACGACAAAGCTCTCTCCAGAACCGAGACGCAAACTGGGGACCCCGGTCACTGACAATCTTGTCTGGCATACCGTGTAGGCGAAAGATGTGCTTTATGAACAACGCTGCCAAGGCCCGTGCCGAAGGAAACTGCAGAAGCGGCACCAAATGCACCATTTTGGAGAAGTGATCGGTGATAACCCAAATAATGGTACAGCCCCGAGACTTGGGCAAACCCACCACAAAGTCCATCCCGACCATCTCCCAGGGCCTGTCTGCCACCGGCAATGGATAGAGTAACACAGCTGGCTGTTGTCGAGGAGACTTATTTTTGGTGCAGGAGACACACGCATGAATATAATCCCTGACATCACGGACCATATGTGGCCACCAATACGTCCTCGCCAACTGCTCAGATGTCCTTTGTGTCCCAAAATGTCCACCCACCCTGGATGAATGAGCCCACGAGAGAACCTCCGGTCGCAAATTGGATTGTACAAAAGTCTTGCCCAAAGGCACAGACTAGCGAAACCGGAGCTACGGTTCTCAGGCTCTCAGTGGGGACAATAAGCCAATGCTCCTCTTCCTCCTCCACAGATGACACAACGGAGCGAGAGAGGGCGTCGGCACGAATGTTCTTCTCCCCAGAAAGAAAATGGAGGGTGAAATGGAACCGGGAGAAGAACAAGGACCATCTAGCCTGGCGAGAATTTAACCGCTGGGCTGTCTGCAGGTACACCAAATTTTTATGGTCTGTGAAGACTTGGAAAAGAAAACGAGATGTCTCCACTCCGAGAAGGCCAACTTCATGGCCAGCAACTCCCTGTCCCCGATGGAATAATTCCTCTCTGCTGGTGAGAAGGTCTTTGAAAAGAAGAAGCAAGGATGCTTCCGACCTTGAGCATCTTTTTGGAAGAGGACTGCTCCAGCACCAACAGATGAGGCATCCACCTCCATGATAAATGGTTTGTCTACATCGGGGCGATGTAGGATGGGAGCGCTAGCGAAGTGTGACTTTATGGAATTAAAGGTCTTGGAGACCTCCTCAGACCACAATTTGGGATTTGCTCCCTTCTTGGTAAGGGCAACCAAGGGAGCTACCAACGTTGAGAAGTGTGGAATGAACTGTCGATAGTAGTTAATGAACCCCATAAAGCGCTGCACCGCTTTAAGAGAATGGGGTTCCGGCCAGTCCATCACAGCCTGTAGCTTGGCAGGATCCATAGCCAAACCCTGGGCAGAGATGATATACCCAAGAAATGGCAAGGACTCCTGCTCAAACACACACTTCTCAACTTGGCGTAGAGGGAGTTTGCCCATTAGAGGTCAAAGACTTTGCGAACATCTCTCTGATGGGAGTAGATATCTGGAGAGTAGATGAGAATATCATCCAGATAGACTACGACCGAGGTGGTGAGCATATCTTGGAAGATGTCGTTCACAAAGTCTTGGAAAACAGCTGGGGCATTACAGAACCCGAAGGGCATCACCAGATACTCATAGTGCCCATCCCTGGTGTTAAAAGCCGTCTTCCATTCGTCCCCCTCACGGATGCGAATCAGGTTGTAAGCACCCCGCAGATATAATTTTGTAAATACCCTTGCTCCCCGTAGCCTATCAAAAAGCTCAGATATCAGGGGTAATGGGTGTTTGTTCTTAACGGTGATGGCGTTAAGACCCCTGTAATCTATACATGGACGCAGTTCCCCATTCTTCTTCTGAACAAAGAAGAACCCAGCCCCAGCAGGCGACACTGACTTCCTGATAAACCCTCTTGCCAGATTTTCTTGGATGTACTGAGATATAGCCTCCATCTCCGGGAGAGATAACGGATAAACTCGACCCCGGGGAGGCTCAGCACCAGGCAAGAGATCAATAGGACAGTCATAGGGGCGGTGAGGCGGAAGGGTCTCCGCCGCCTTTTTGGAGAACACGTCCACATGAGACCAGTATTGCTTGGGGAGAGAGGATAGATCTGTGGGTACCTCTGTAGTAGCAACCTGAACGCACTCCCTTTGACATCTACCCTCACAAGACTCACCCCATCCCAAAATTCTGCCTGAAGACCACTCGATATGTGGAGAGTGATACCGTAACCAAGGTATCCCCAACAGGACCTCATCAATACCCTCAGGTATGACGAACAGAGATATTGTCTCCTGATGTGATGGCGACATGGACAGAGTAAAAGGAATGGTCTGGTGAGTTATCTGTGAAGGCAGTGTCAACCCATTCACCACTCGTACCATAACTGGTTGCGCTAGCATAACCAGGGGTATTGCGTGACGTTGGGCAAAGGCGGAAGACATGAAATTGCCCTCCGCCCCAGAATCCACGCAGAGCTCTACTGAGTGGGAAAATGAGCCAATAATAATTGTCCCCTTAAAGGACAATTTTGAGGCAAACGTCGCCGTATCTAGTGTACCTCCACCGACTACCACTAGGGGCTGATGTCTCCTCGACCGCTGGGAACATCTGGTGGCAAGATGTCCAGACTGCTGGCAAACATGACAGACCTTGGATGCCCAAGCGGTTCGGGACTTAGAATCCGCTCGTGACACCTCCCTGGCCTCATGTGACTCAGGAACCAGGACCGGAGATTCCAGAGGTTTGGCGAAGGTGGGAGCCAGCTGAAACCTCTGCCTACACTGGGCTCGCTCTAACCTCCGCTCATAAAAACGGAGGTCAATACGGGCAGAGACAGTTATTAACTCCTCCAGTGTGGCTGGAATCTCCCTAGTGGCCAGAGCATCCTTAACGTGATCAGCCAGCCCCCTCCAAAATATGGGGATAAGGGCTTTATCCGACCACTCCAGCTCTGAAGCTAAAGTTTGGAAACGGATAGCAAATTGGCTGACCAAGGACTCACCCTGAGTTAATGCCAGCAGTTGGAGCGCCGTATCATGGGTGACTTGAGGTCCTAGGAAGACCTGTTTCAGAGTGCTCAGGAACAACGGAGCACTCTGCACCACATGATCACCACGCTCCCACAGCGGCGTAGCCCATTCCAACGCCCTGTCCGACAAGAGGGACACAATAAATCCCACCTTAGCCCGCTCTGTGGGAAAAAGTGCAGCCAGAAGCTCAAGGTGAATAGAGCACTGAATAACAAATCCCCTACAAGATCTGCTTTCTCCATAAAATTTTTCTGGGAGCGGGAGGCGTGAAAATGTCAGAACAGGGGTGGCAGTGGACAAGGTTGCTGCAGCCACGCTAGCAGCCTGTACAGCAACTGCGGAAATATCCACAGCTGAGGTTGAGCTCTCGAGAGCCACCAACCTACCCTCCAGCTGCTGGATATACCGCATAGATTGCTGTATGTCCGCCATTTACTAGCCAGACCCTGGCGCTAGTATTATGTTAGGGCTAGCGGAACGCACCTAATGAATGTATATATTTTATTAGGATAGATGCGTTCGCTGCCCGGGGTCCACCGTGCAGGAGAACCTGCTGCTAGCAAATAGCGGAACTAAATGGCGGTGTTAGCTAACTCTGTTACTTCACAGAGCAGCCGTGAACTCAAAGCACTGCGCCCTGTTAGACTCCACAGAGGCACAGGCTCACTGTCTAAACAAGAACAGTCAGTGGTCTTGCATGCACACGAAACTCCTCGCCGGAGGTGCCAGCATTCTAGGGGCTTATTTCAGCCAGGTCCCTGAACACACAAGCATACAAACTCCTCGCCGGAGGTGCCAGCATTCTAGGGGCTTATTTCAGCCGGATCCCTGAACACATTCATACAAGACCACACTGGCGCAAAGTACATAAATGAAAGAAATACTAGCGCATGGCCGTGCGGCCATGCGGGCCTTATATAGTTGCAGCACGTACAGGACCTTCCCAGAAGGACCAATGAGAGATTGCCACAGAGCGTGAGCACCTACAGGAACTTAGCTGCAGTGTCTGATCATGTGACCCTCGATCTCCACTGAGAGATCTTACTCTGGGCATGCTCAGAACGAGAAAAGCAGGACTTAGTCCCAGAAGCGTCTGCTCGCCACTGCCCAGCACTGACTTCCATGGCAGAAGCAGGAAAAGCAGCAGTAACTCTTTGCACAGAGTCAGACTGAGCAAGACACTGGGACCGACGTCTCCGCTGAGCAGGCTCCACTGCGGCAGAAGAATGGGAGACCGCAGTGGAGATGGCCCGAGATTCCCCCTGTGCAGAGACGGGAACTCGACCCCTAACACCATGACTGGAGCCCACTGTTCAGTCCTACGCTCCTCCTCCTTTACCCTTTCCTTTCCATACATCTTCTTTGGCATCTTTACTCCAGGCCCTGGCTTACGGCTTTGCTAGGACTCCGACATCACTGAGCACTGTGCCATCAATCAAACAAAGTGCTTTGTAACTTCATTACGTTATGATATGCACCGTGCCTGCATGGTGTGCAGTGATATCAGAGGCCAAGTCAAGCCTAAAATCAGAATTTTTTTCATATGTACTAATTTGCATAAAATGATAGAACTGGTAAACAGAGTTTAAGATGTGATCCAAGTCAATTCTCATCACGAAGATTTCTTAGAGAAGAGAGTTTTAAACTTTTGCTCATCAGTTTCCTCTAGAAAAATTTAGAACATTTAGAATTTTTAAATTTGATCTAACTTTTAAACTCTTGCAGTACACACTGTCTAAAGGTACATTCGAGGCCTCTAAGGAGACACTTGTTCTATGTAAATGGCGGGATAAGATTACAAGGAAATAGTAAATGTCCTTCAGTTCCTAACACAGTTGGTGCAAACCTCCATCTTCCATTTGCAGTCTCCGTATCTTATCCCTTTGAGTCTTCCATTGTGTTCCACGCAAAGATCTAAGAAGTGGGAAATTCTTCTTTTTTTTTCCCTCCAGTCCGCATCAAAGTTGGGACTTTGTTAGGGATTCCTGCTATAGGCATCTGCTACCCCATTTCACATGGGGCTCAAGAGGAGAGGGCTGCTGTGTGGCTGAAAAAGACTCCCATTCACTTTGGAACTGCCAGCCTTTACTTCGCTGTCACACTGTCAAGCTCAATCAGAAGGCAATGAAAGTGATATAGCGGCTAAGCTTTGCAGTCTAGCCTTAGAACAAAGGGAGTCTCGGAGCCTGGTACAGATTTCACATTCAATTTAACTCTTTGGAAAAGGATTTCAGGAGATACATAGTCAAGAGTTGAAAAAATAAGAGTTGGGACTACTATAAAAGCTAAAAGTATTATCCTGGCTTAGATAAGCTACAAAGATAGGTTGATACTATTTTCTACCATAAACCACATTAGCCGGCATTACACGTTGAGCTTTCTTTCCTCGTTAAGTTGCAAGGAGATTTGAGAGGAGTTTAACAGCTACATGAAATGACTCTTTCATGATTTTAGCTTCAACAGTCATTTTAGTAGTACAAGGTGCATGAATAGCAAAGACCTAAATCATGTTGTTCAACAAATCTGGAATTAGAGGGTTAGTCTCAGTTTACTTATTAAGAATTTAGTTGAGTAAAGGATTTTAAGGCTCAGCCCTTTGTGAAGGTGACAATGAAGCACATCAACACTAGAATTTTTTTTCTTTTTGGAGTTCAATAACAGTAAGAAGGGTTTTAAGTACGGTGTTTGGCCATAGAATATGATTTTGGCTTGCTAAAATATTTTTCAAGCATGGGGTCAAATTAGATATGATGCATATAATTCCTAAGTACATAACATTTTAGCATAATTTTTTCTAAGTGGCACCACCCAATTCTTAAACAGGATATATTCTGTGATTAGTCGACTATTTGTAATTAGCAAATTGCTCTAAACATTATTTACTCTACTTCTTATTGTATTGTTAGACCATATTCACTTTTTTTCAAGCTTATTTTTGGTATTTTTGATAGCAAAAATTACAGCAAGTCAGCGAGGTCCATTGATGATCGATTCTATCCTTCAGACAACAGATTAACGGCAAGACTGTTAACAGAATCTTGAGTAATCTCCTAATTGGAATTATATCTCATGGCAACATATACATAGGAGTTGGCAACATAATGTCAAAATATGTTATGATGCAGGAGGATTCAAAAGTCAGGTACAGCCCAAATATTTCTAAGATGCTATTTCTCAATAAACCATAGAATGAACTTGTTGTGCACATTACCCCTCCTTGATCTTGAATATTGACATCTTATAGACAATTTATATAATTTTTTTAACATTCTTGGGTGATTTCTTATTTTTAACACCTAATGGGGATGAGAAAGTACAATGCAAAATTATTTATTTGAAGCACTATCAACCTGGTTTTGCTTTCATCAATGGGGCTCCATGGTGCTGCCATGTTTGTGCGTGTTGCACTTGCTACTAGAGATGAGGGAATTTATTCGAGTGGAATTTAATTCTAAAATTTAACAAAAATTCTACAGAATATGCACTACGGTTCCAAAGCTTAGGGTCACCCAGACAATTTTGTGTTTTCCATGAAAACTCATGCTTTTATTAATCAAATGAGTTGCCAAATTAATCAAAAATCTAGTCCAGACATTGACAAGGTTCGAGAAAAAGATTTTTATTTGAAAAAATAATTTTCTCCTTCAAACTTTTCTTTTGTCAATGGATGCTCCCTTTGCAGCAATTACAGCATTGCAGACTTTTGGCATTCTAACAGTTAATTTGCTGAGGTAATCTGGAGAAATTTCACCCCATGCTTCCAGAAGCCCCTCCCACAAGTTGGTTTGGCTTGATGGGCACTTTTTGCGTACCATATGGTCAAGCTGCTCCCACAACAGCTCAATGGGGTTGAGATCTGGTGACTACGCTGGCCACTCCAGTACAGATAGAATACAAGCTGCCTGCTTCTTCCCTAAATAGTTCTTGCATAATTTGGAGGTGTGCTTTAGGCCATTGTCCTGTTGTAGGATGAAATTGGCTCCAATCAAGCGCTGTCCACAGGGTATGGCATGGCATTGCAAAATGGAGTGATTGCCTTCCTTATTCAAAATCCCTTTTACCTTGTTCAATTCTCCCATTTTACCAGCACCAAAGCAACCCCAGACCATCACATTACCTCCACTATGCTTGACAGCTGGCGTCAGGCACCCTTCCAGCATTTTTTCAGTTGTTCTGCGTCTCACAAATGTTCTTCTGTGTGATCCATGCACCTCAAACTTGGATTCGTCTGTCCATAACACTTTTTTCCAATCTTCCTCTGTCCAATGTCTGTGTTCTTTTGCCTATATTAATCTTTTCCTTTTATTAGCCAGTCTCAGATATGGCTTTTTCTTTGCCACTCTGCCCTGAAGTCCAGCATCCCAGAGTCGCCTCTTCACTGTAGACTTTGACACTGGCATTTTGCATGTACTATGTAATGAAGCTGCCAGTTGAGGACCTGTGAGACATAGATTTCTCAAACTACAGACTCTAATGTACTTGTATTGTTGCTCAGTTATGCAGCAGGGCCTCACACTTCTCTTTCTACTCTGGTTAGAGCCTGTTTGTGCTCTCCTCTGAAGGAAGTAGTACACACCGTTGTCGGAAATCTTTAGTTTCTTGGGAATTTCTCACATGGAATAGCCTTCATTTCTAACAAGAATAGACTGTCAAGTTTCACATGAAAGTTATTTTTTTCTTGCCATTTTGAGAATTTAATGGAACCAACAAATGTAGTGCTCCAAATTCTCAACTAGCTCAAAGGAAGGTCAGGTTTATAGGTTCTCTAATCAGCCAAACTGTTTTCAGCTATGCTAACATACTTGCACAAGGGTTTTCAAGGGTATTCTAACCATCTATTAGCCTTCTTACACAGTAGCAAACATAAAGTACCATAAGAACACTGGAATGATGGTTGTTAGAAATAGGCCTCTATACACCTATGAATATATTGCATTACAAACCAGACGTTTGCAGCTAGAATAGTCATTTACCACATTAACAATGTATAGAGTGTATTTCTGAATCATTTAATGTTAGCTTCATTGGAAAAAACTGTGCTTTTCCTTCAAAAATAAGGACATTTCTAAGTGACCCTAAACTTTGAAATGGTAGTGTAGATTTTTTTATTTGTAATTGGCTCCACGTGATTTCAGCAAAGTGGCAGTCATCTAAGGTCACCATTTTGCAGGACCATAGAGTATCAGGCAAATGGTTTAAAACAAAAAAGTTATAATACTTCAGGGCTCACCTGTACCTGTCCAGCCACTCTTATGAATCAAAAAGAAAAAAAAAGAAAAAAAAAAGAGCATGAACCGCACATCCCAAAATCATATGTTGATCTAAAGCCGCTAGGCAAAAATTTAAATACTGAATATGAGGTTTTCAGTTTAACATTCTGATCAGACTGTATGAAGCCCACTGCCCCTTCACGGCAAACCTCGTAGTGGGTCCTAACGCCCTAACGGAGCGGAGCCGTGCGGCGACCACCGCCGCAGCGGCCATGCACCAGCAGGGCGGACGGCCTGTTGCCCCACAGCACCCCTGCTGCGAGACTGAGCCCCCATGACTCCAGACCGCGCCGCCCCACCAGCACAAAGCCACAGCAACAATGGCCGCCACACAGCACCAGCACCAAAATGAAAAGGAGCATTTAAACTCACCTTCCTCCAGCTCTTCAGTGAGAGCCAAAATGGGCTAGACCCCTTACTTTGCAGTCTCCTGCTAATTAAAATCACCTGAGCCAAATGGGAGGAGTGCTGGTCCAAGAAAGAGACAAGAACATGCTTTGTACAAAAAGAAAAAAAAAGAGCATGAACCGCACATCCCAAAATCATATGTTGATCTAAAGCCGCTAGGCAAAAATTTAAATACTGAATATGAGGTTTTCAGTTTAGCATTCTGATCAGACTGTATGAAGCCCACTGCCCCTTCACGGCAAACCTCGTAGTGGGTCCTAACGCCCTAACGGAGCGGAGCCGTGCGGCGACCACCGCCGCAGCGGCCATGCACCAGCAGGGCGGACGGCCTGTTGCCCCACAGCACCCCTGCTGCGAGACTGAGCCCCCATGACTCCAGACCGCGCCGCCCCACCAGCACAAAGCCACAGCAACAATGGCCGCCACACAGCACCAGCACCAAAATGAAAAGGAGCATTTAAACTCACCTTCCTCCAGCTCTTCAGTGAGAGCCAAAATGGGCTAGACCCCTTACTTTGCAGTCTCCTGCTAATTAAAATCACCTGAGCCAAATGGGAGGAGTGCTGGTCCAAGAAAGAGACAAGAACATGCTTTGTACAAAAAGAAAAAAAAAAGAGCATGAACCGCACATCCCAAAATCATATGTTGATCTAAAGCCGCTAGGCAAAAATTTAAATACTGAATATGAGGTTTTCAGTTTAACATTCTGATCAGACTGTATGAAGCCCACTGCCCCTTCACGGCAAACCTCGTAGTGGGTCCTAACGCCCTAACGGAGCGGAGCCGTGCGGCGACCACCGCCGCAGCGGCCATGCACCAGCAGGGCGGACGGCCTGTTGCCCCACAGCACCCCTGCTGCGAGACTGAGCCCCCATGACTCCAGACCGCGCCGCCCCACCAGCACAAAGCCACAGCAACAATGGCCGCCACACAGCACCAGCACCAAAATGAAAAGGAGCATTTAAACTCACCTTCCTCCAGCTCTTCAGTGAGAGCCAAAATGGGCTAGACCCCTTACTTTGCAGTCTCCTGCTAATTAAAATCACCTGAGCCAAATGGGAGGAGTGCTGGTCCAAGAAAGAGACAAGAACATGCTTTGTACAAAAAGAAAAAAAAAGAGCATGAACCGCACATCCCAAAATCATATGTTGATCTAAAGCCGCTAGGCAAAAATTTAAATACTGAATATGAGGTTTTCAGTTTAACATTCTGATCAGACTGTATGAAGCCCACTGCCCCTTCACGGCAAACCTCGTAGTGGGTCCTAACGCCCTAACGGAGCGGAGCCGTGCGGCGACCACCGCCGCAGCGGCCATGCACCAGCAGGGCGGACGGCCTGTTGCCCCACAGCACCCCTGCTGCGAGACTGAGCCCCCATGACTCCAGACCGCGCCGCCCCACCAGCACAAAGCCACAGCAACAATGGCCGCCACACAGCACCAGCACCAAAATGAAAAGGAGCATTTAAACTCACCTTCCTCCAGCTCTTCAGTGAGAGCCAAAATGGGCTAGACCCCTTACTTTGCAGTCTCCTGCTAATTAAAATCACCTGAGCCAAATGGGAGGAGTGCTGGTCCAAGAAAGAGACAAGAACATGCTTTGTACAAAAAGAAAAAAAAAGAGCATGAACCGCACATCCCAAAATCATATGTTGATCTAAAGCCGCTAGGCAAAAATTTAAATACTGAATATGAGGTTTTCAGTTTAACATTCTGATCAGACTGTATGAAGCCCACTGCCCCTTCACGGCAAACCTCGTAGTGGGTCCTAACGCCCTAACGGAGCGGAGCCGTGCGGCGACCACCGCCGCAGCGGCCATGCACCAGCAGGGCGGACGGCCTGTTGCCCCACAGCACCCCTGCTGCGAGACTGAGCCCCCATGACTCCAGACCGCGCCGCCCCACCAGCACAAAGCCACAGCAACAATGGCCGCCACACAGCACCAGCACCAAAATGAAAAGGAGCATTTAAACTCACCTTCCTCCAGCTCTTCAGTGAGAGCCAAAATGGGCTAGACCCCTTACTTTGCAGTCTCCTGCTAATTAAAATCACCTGAGCCAAATGGGAGGAGTGCTGGTCCAAGAAAGAGACAAGAACATGCTTTGTACAAAAAGAAAAAAAAAAGAGCATGAACCGCACATCCCAAAATCATATGTTGATCTAAAGCCGCTAGGCAAAAATTTAAATACTGAATATGAGGTTTTCAGTTTAACATTCTGATCAGACTGTATGAAGCCCACTGCCCCTTCACGGCAAACCTCGTAGTGGGTCCTAACGCCCTAACGGAGCGGAGCCGTGCGGCGACCACCGCCGCAGCGGCCATGCACCAGCAGGGCGGACGGCCTGTTGCCCCACAGCACCCCTGCTGCGAGACTGAGCCCCCATGACTCCAGACCGCGCCGCCCCACCAGCACAAAGCCACAGCAACAATGGCCGCCACACAGCACCAGCACCAAAATGAAAAGGAGCATTTAAACTCACCTTCCTCCAGCTCTTCAGTGAGAGCCAAAATGGGCTAGACCCCTTACTTTGCAGTCTCCTGCTAATTAAAATCACCTGAGCCAAATGGGAGGAGTGCTGGTCCAAGAAAGAGACAAGAACATGCTTTGTACAAAAAGAAAAAAAAAAGAGCATGAACCGCACATCCCAAAATCATATGTTGATCTAAAGCCGCTAGGCAAAAATTTAAATACTGAATATGAGGTTTTCAGTTTAACATTCTGATCAGACTGTATGAAGCCCACTGCCCCTTCACGGCAAACCTCGTAGTGGGTCCTAACGCCCTAACGGAGCGGAGCCGTGCGGCGACCACCGCCGCAGCGGCCATGCACCAGCAGGGCGGACGGCCTGTTGCCCCACAGCACCCCTGCTGCGAGACTGAGCCCCCATGACTCCAGACCGCGCCGCCCCACCAGCACAAAGCCACAGCAACAATGGCCGCCACACAGCACCAGCACCAAAATGAAAAGGAGCATTTAAACTCACCTTCCTCCAGCTCTTCAGTGAGAGCCAAAATGGGCTAGACCCCTTACTTTGCAGTCTCCTGCTAATTAAAATCACCTGAGCCAAATGGGAGGAGTGCTGGTCCAAGAAAGAGACAAGAACATGCTTTGTACAAAAAGAAAAAAAAAGAGCATGAACCGCACATCCCAAAATCATATGTTGATCTAAAGCCGCTAGGCAAAAATTTAAATACTGAATATGAGGTTTTCAGTTTAACATTCTGATCAGACTGTATGAAGCCCACTGCCCCTTCACGGCAAACCTCGTAGTGGGTCCTAACGCCCTAACGGAGCGGAGCCGTGCGGCGACCACCGCCGCAGCGGCCATGCACCAGCAGGGCGGACGGCCTGTTGCCCCACAGCACCCCTGCTGCGAGACTGAGCCCCCATGACTCCAGACCGCGCCGCCCCACCAGCACAAAGCCACAGCAACAATGGCCGCCACACAGCACCAGCACCAAAATGAAAAGGAGCATTTAAACTCACCTTCCTCCAGCTCTTCAGTGAGAGCCAAAATGGGCTAGACCCCTTACTTTGCAGTCTCCTGCTAATTAAAATCACCTGAGCCAAATGGGAGGAGTGCTGGTCCAAGAAAGAGACAAGAACATGCTTTGTACAAAAAGAAAAAAAAAGAGCATGAACCGCACATCCCAAAATCATATGTTGATCTAAAGCCGCTAGGCAAAAATTTAAATACTGAATATGAGGTTTTCAGTTTAACATTCTGATCAGACTGTATGAAGCCCACTGCCCCTTCACGGCAAACCTCGTAGTGGGTCCTAACGCCCTAACGGAGCGGAGCCGTGCGGCGACCACCGCCGCAGCGGCCATGCACCAGCAGGGCGGACGGCCTGTTGCCCCACAGCACCCCTGCTGCGAGACTGAGCCCCCATGACTCCAGACCGCGCCGCCCCACCAGCACAAAGCCACAGCAACAATGGCCGCCACACAGCACCAGCACCAAAATGAAAAGGAGCATTTAAACTCACCTTCCTCCAGCTCTTCAGTGAGAGCCAAAATGGGCTAGACCCCTTACTTTGCAGTCTCCTGCTAATTAAAATCACCTGAGCCAAATGGGAGGAGTGCTGGTCCAAGAAAGAGACAAGAACATGCTTTGTACAAAAAGAAAAAAAAAGAGCATGAACCGCACATCCCAAAATCATATGTTGATCTAAAGCCGCTAGGCAAAAATTTAAATACTGAATATGAGGTTTTCAGTTTAACATTCTGATCAGACTGTATGAAGCCCACTGCCCCTTCACGGCAAACCTCGTAGTGGGTCCTAACGCCCTAACGGAGCGGAGCCGTGCGGCGACCACCGCCGCAGCGGCCATGCACCAGCAGGGCGGACGGCCTGTTGCCCCACAGCACCCCTGCTGCGAGACTGAGCCCCCATGACTCCAGACCGCGCCGCCCCACCAGCACAAAGCCACAGCAACAATGGCCGCCACACAGCACCAGCACCAAAATGAAAAGGAGCATTTAAACTCACCTTCCTCCAGCTCTTCAGTGAGAGCCAAAATGGGCTAGACCCCTTACTTTGCAGTCTCCTGCTAATTAAAATCACCTGAGCCAAATGGGAGGAGTGCTGGTCCAAGAAAGAGACAAGAACATGCTTTGTACAAAAAGAAAAAAAAAAAGAGCATGAACCGCACATCCCAAAATCATATGTTGATCTAAAGCCGCTAGGCAAAAATTTAAATACTGAATATGAGGTTTTCAGTTTAACATTCTGATCAGACTGTATGAAGCCCACTGCCCCTTCACGGCAAACCTCGTAGTGGGTCCTAACGCCCTAACGGAGCGGAGCCGTGCGGCGACCACCGCCGCAGCGGCCATGCACCAGCAGGGCGGACGGCCTGTTGCCCCACAGCACCCCTGCTGCGAGACTGAGCCCCCATGACTCCAGACCGCGCCGCCCCACCAGCACAAAGCCACAGCAACAATGGCCGCCACACAGCACCAGCACCAAAATGAAAAGGAGCATTTAAACTCACCTTCCTCCAGCTCTTCAGTGAGAGCCAAAATGGGCTAGACCCCTTACTTTGCAGTCTCCTGCTAATTAAAATCACCTGAGCCAAAGCATGTTCTTGTCTCTTTCTTGGACCAGCACTCCTCCCATTTGGCTCAGGTGATTTTAATTAGCAGGAGACTGCAAAGTAAGGGGTCTAGCCCATTTTGGCTCTCACTGAAGAGCTGGAGGAAGGTGAGTTTAAATGCTCCTTTTCATTTTGGTGCTGGTGCTGTGTGGCGGCCATTGTTGCTGTGGCTTTGTGCTGGTGGGGCGGCGCGGTCTGGAGTCATGGGGGCTCAGTCTCGCAGCAGGGGTGCTGTGGGGCAACAGGCCGTCCGCCCTGCTGGTGCATGGCCGCTGCGGCGGTGGTCGCCGCACGGCTCCGCTCCGTTAGGGCGTTAGGACCCACTACGAGGTTTGCCGTGAAGGGGCAGTGGGCTTCATACAGTCTGATCAGAATGTTAAACTGAAAACCTCATATTCAGTATTTAAATTTTTGCCTAGCGGCTTTAGATCAACATATGATTTTGGGATGTGCGGTTCATGCTCTTTTTTTTTTTTTTTTTTTTTTTTTTTTTCTTTTTGTACAAAGCATGTTCTTGTCTCTTTCTTGGACCAGCACTCCTCCCATTTGGCTCAGGTGATTTTAATTAGCAGGAGACTGCAAAGTAAGGGGTCTAGCCCATTTTGGCTCTCACTGAAGAGCTGGAGGAAGGTGAGTTTAAATGCTCCTTTTCATTTTGGTGCTGGTGCTGTGTGGCGGCCATTGTTGCTGTGGCTTTGTGCTGGTGGGGCGGCGCGGTCTGGAGTCATGGGGGCTCAGTCTCGCAGCAGGGGTGCTGTGGGGCAACAGGCCGTCCGCCCTGCTGGTGCATGGCCGCTGCGGCGGTGGTCGCCGCACGGCTCCGCTCCGTTAGGGCGTTAGGACCCACTACGAGGTTTGCCGTGAAGGGGCAGTGGGCTTCATACAGTCTGATCAGAATGTTAAACTGAAAACCTCATATTCAGTATTTAAATTTTTGCCTAGCGGCTTTAGATCAACATATGATTTTGGGATGTGCGGTTCATGCTCTCTTTTTTTTTTTCTTTTTGTACAAAGCATGTTCTTGTCTCTTTCTTGGACCAGCACTCCTCCCATTTGGCTCAGGTGATTTTAATTAGCAGGAAACTGCAAAGTAAGGGGTCTAGCCCATTTTGGCTCTCACTGAAGAGCTGGAGGAAGGTGAGTTTAAATGCTCCTTTTCATTTTGGTGCTGGTGCTGTGTGGCGGCCATTGTTGCTGTGGCTTTGTGCTGGTGGGGCGGCGCGGTCTGGAGTCATGGGGGCTCAGTCTCGCAGCAGGGGTGCTGTGGGGCAACAGGCCGTCCGCCCTGCTGGTGCATGGCCGCTGCGGCGGTGGTCGCCGCACGGCTCCGCTCCGTTAGGGCGTTAGGACCCACTACGAGGTTTGCCGTGAAGGGGCAGTGGGCTTCATACAGTCTGATCAGAATGTTAAACTGAAAACCTCATATTCAGTATTTAAATTTTTGCCTAGCGGCTTTAGATCAACATATGATTTTGGGATGTGCGGTTCATGCTCTTTTTTTTTCTTTTTGTACAAAGCATGTTCTTGTCTCTTTCTTGGACCAGCACTCCTCCCATTTGGCTCAGGTGATTTTAATTAGCAGGAGACTGCAAAGTAAGGGGTCTAGCCCATTTTGGCTCTCACTGAAGAGCTGGAGGAAGGTGAGTTTAAATGCTCCTTTTCATTTTGGTGCTGGTGCTGTGTGGCGGCCATTGTTGCTGTGGCTTTGTGCTGGTGGGGCGGCGCGGTCTGGAGTCATGGGGGCTCAGTCTCGCAGCAGGGGTGCTGTGGGGCAACAGGCCGTCCGCCCTGCTGGTGCATGGCCGCTGCGGCGGTGGTCGCCGCACGGCTCCGCTCCGTTAGGGCGTTAGGACCCACTACGAGGTTTGCCGTGAAGGGGCAGTGGGCTTCATACAGTCTGATCAGAATGTTAAACTGAAAACCTCATATTCAGTATTTAAATTTTTGCCTAGCGGCTTTAGATCAACATATGATTTTGGGATGTGCGGTTCATGCTCTTTTTTTTTCTTTTTGTACAAAGCATGTTCTTGTCTCTTTCTTGGACCAGCACTCCTCCCATTTGGCTCAGGTGATTTTAATTAGCAGGAGACTGCAAAGTAAGGGGTCTAGCCCATTTTGGCTCTCACTGAAGAGCTGGAGGAAGGTGAGTTTAAATGCTCCTTTTCATTTTGGTGCTGGTGCTGTGTGGCGGCCATTGTTGCTGTGGCTTTGTGCTGGTGGGGCGGCGCGGTCTGGAGTCATGGGGGCTCAGTCTCGCAGCAGGGGTGCTGTGGGGCAACAGGCCGTCCGCCCTGCTGGTGCATGGCCGCTGCGGCGGTGGTCGCCGCACGGCTCCGCTCCGTTAGGGCGTTAGGACCCACTACGAGGTTTGCCGTGAAGGGGCAGTGGGCTTCATACAGTCTGATCAGAATGTTAAACTGAAAACCTCATATTCAGTATTTAAATTTTTGCCTAGCGGCTTTAGATCAACATATGATTTTGGGATGTGCGGTTCATGCTCTTTTTTTTTCTTTTTGTACAAAGCATACTCTTATGAATCATCCTATCTTCAGCACCTCTTCATTTCCCCTTCCCTCATTGCGAGGATCCTCTTCTGAATTTTCCCTCCATCCTAGGACTTCCGGAATTTCTAGGCCTCTGATGCCTCTTTGTGCCATGCCATTGTGGCATATGTTGTGTCGTTACGGCATGAGCTGCCCAAGTGATAGCATGACACCTAGTGGAGTGAAGTGAATGAGGTGAGTATTAACTCTCTTTTTCTTAGATCCTACAATAATTATTTGTGCTCTGGGGTCTGTAAAGGCCCCAGACCATAATAGGATACGTTCAATTCACTGAAAATGGAATTTTCTTGAGAAATCTGCGTGATTTGCTGAATTAGAATATTGATAGATTTGTTCATTTCTACTTGCTACCAGAAACTTCAGCTTCCTCCCACGCTCCCCCACTATAAAAACAGGATTTTCATTTGTTTTGCTGTGCAATTTGGAATTGTGAAATTGCACTTACAAAGAAAAAATATTATAAAATGAATAGCACAGATTAGAAGTGAGGATTTTGGGTGTGCGCACATGAGTCTTTTCAAGTTCTTCGATAATATAGTCTTCATAAAGGCTGTAAATGGCCCTTGTAGGAGATATAGGGGATTTTGCCTTTCTCTGAATCAACATGTTAGGTTACTGGTTGAATTCCATGGACTTATGTCTACTTTTATCCTTAAAAAACTGCAAAACTATATTCTTTAGTCTCCAAAAGTCTTTTGTACAAAGTAGTTCTTGATTCAGTAAGCACAATAAGTGTCAGATTCGACTGATAAATATATGATCAATTGAATTTTTTAAAACACATTTGCGAACTAATTTTGTGATCCAAATACCCTATAAAGTCTGATCGTCCACTGACTTTTCTGCCACGTTTGCTAATGATAGCCTCAAATAATTTAATACACATAGGAGTTATTTTGCTTGTTTACAAGGTACAATATGTGACAACATTCTTAAAAGCAAATGAAATTTCACATATGACAAGCTCAATTTAACTTCATTCTTATCTAGATCCCAGTTATAAAAAATATCAATAGAGGTCAACAATCCTGGTGTAATTTCGATTGACTCTGTCAATCTGTGAAAATTACCCCCTAGAGTTATGGTCAAATAGCCAAATACATTTTTTTACTTCAACAGTTTTATTGATTTCAAAACAAAAACTCAAGGAGAAATCCCCCACACAGATTATTATTTTTATATTTTCATCTTACTAACACAATGCCTAGTGGAAGAGTAGAAATATTTTAACCTACTAAAGTACATCATCCAGCCTTGCCTTCTCTTACTTAATATAAACCAAGGGGCATTGGCCCTGGGCAAAAAAATAGATCCAAATGCACATGTACATGTATCAATAACACAGGTTTGCAAAAAATACAATTTCAAGAACTGTTTTGGCTATTCCATGTATTCTTTATGTTTTTTGCTGCGCTGAATCCAAAAATGACCTCTGTTTTGTCATAGGACAGCATGTTTCCTGACAATTTAGGCAACTATGTTAAATAAGGCAATACCATGAAATAACTGAAAATAGACTTATGAAATTAGCTTTTTATTACAAATTTTTCATGAAAATCGTTTTTAAACTGAAATGAGCTCACTAACACTCACTAAAATCAATTTTTTTTTTCCCTGTGAGGCTTCTCTTGGTACATTTATGCTTGTGAGTAGCATCTGGAATGTCTCTCTGAAGCATCCAACAGTAGTCTGACATCATTGTAATGCTCCATTTTCCCTGGTATCTTCTTTCCATCTCTTTAATGTCCTGATGGAATCATTCACCTTGTTCTTCACTCACAGCTCCAAAATTTTCAGGAAAGTAGTCAAGGTGGGAATGGTGGAAATGCATTTTCAAACTCATCAGTCTACCTAAAGCTTGAAATGCTTTCAGCATTCATCCGACAATCTTTTTGTAGTCAGGATCTTTTTTATTGCCTAAAAATTTCTCTACAACCCCTTTAAATGTCCGAAAAATGAAGAAAAGAAGAATGTGGCACTCACCCAGATGAACTGCTGAATTAATGTCCTTTATTCATCATGCGGTAAAACATATACCATAAGGAGAGGCGGCTGGGATCGGGTAATGGTGCTGGGAGTGAGGAGGAGTACGACGGCCGTTTCGCGCCGATGCGCTTCCACGGGTCCAGGTGCACAAATAAAAAACGTCATATCCTTTATAGGAAATTCCATGACGTTAAGTGAACAGGTGTGAAACTTAAAAACATAATAAATTATGTGCAAAACCATTATTAACAAGCACAAATATAGAATCACATTTCGAAACAAAAATAATGCAGTAAGTATTACTTACTAATAATACAAAAAGATAGTCATATCCAGTTTATCGTTGAGACCAATAGGTCCCTGCGCATTGGTTTCCATTATCCATCTCCCTTCCCGTTGTAACAACATTCTATTGCGGTCGCCTCCCTGTGCAGGGCTTTTTACAACCTCTAAGCCTGCGAAGCGCAATACATTAGGGTCACCATTATGATGATCCCGCATATGTTGAATGAACCGGGGACGGCCTTTACCGGATAACACCGAATTATAGTGTTCCTTAAATCTGGTGACCATTGGACGTATGGTTTTACCAATGTAGTAGTGAAAACAAGGGCAGAGAATCAGGTACACCACGTATTGGGTTTTACACGTAATTAAATGCCGAACTACATGAGTAACAGGACCTATTCGAATAGGATTTTCCAGCAATCTCAAGTGGCAAAATTTGCAATTCCCGCACTTATGGTTACCCGTTGGTGAAGCTTTTGAAAGCCAATTATTTACCGTCGGGAGGAGCCTATTCCTGACTAATAAATCGCTCAGGTTTTTTGTGCGTTTGTAACCAAATCTTGGTCGACTTGTTGCCAGGGATTTCAATTCTCTGTCATTTTGCAATATGTGCCAGTTTTTGTTTATGGCTGCGTAAATTTCTCGATCGATTGGACTATGTGTGAAGGTGAACGTAAATCTTTTTTGTTCATGCTCATTGCGGGGGTTTAACCTTGTACGTTTGCGAGTTTTTAGTAAATCTTTTTGTGTGAGGTGCTCCACTCTATGTTCCGCCGAAGCTAGGATATCGGATGGATAATTTCTATTAGAAAGGTCCGTTTTTAATTCTGCTATTTGTTGCTTAAACGTTATTTCGTTATTATTAATTTTTCTATACCGCACCATTTGGCTATATGGCAAGCTGTTTTTAGTATGGTGCGGATGAGCACTAGAATAGTGCAAAAAGCTATTAGTTGCAGTAGACTTTTTGTGGACCCTCGTATTTAGTATTCCCTCCCATACTTCAAGCTTTACGTCTAGATATTCTAATGTATTTCCCCCGAAGCAAGCTGAGAATTGCATATTCTCATTATTCTCTGCATTAAGATGGGCAACGAACAAATCAAAATCTTTTTGGGACCCGTCCCAGACGATAAAAATGTCGTCTGCGAATCTTAAATATAGACGGATGTATTTCAAAAAGGGATTCATTGTGGAAGTGATATATTTCTCCTCAAATACTGCTAAAAATAAATTCGCAAAAACGCAAGCGACGGGCGTGCCCATCGCAGTTCCAGTACGTTGAAGGAACCACTTTTCCCCAAATTTAAATGCGTTGTGAGACAAAATAAAGTGCAAGCTTTCAATAATGAACGCAATAAAGTCCTGGTCCTTATTTGTATTTAACAAAACAGTTTCCACAGCTTCTATGCCTTTATTCTGTGGTATCCTTGTATAAAGGCTGCAACATCGATTGAAGTTAGTGCATATGAAGGTTGCCAGTCAATAGATTGTAGAACAGTTAGGAAATCACCTATGTTGAGCACCCCTGGGCATTACTGCAGGTACGCCCGCCATACGAGTCCGTTGAGGATCTAGCAGACTTTCACCATAATTTGTGGAATACAGCTTGGTGCCGTTCACACATCTTGGACTTTGTTGTTTGGAAACCCCTTTAAATGCTATCCACCCTTCTTTTTGATGCTCCATCATAGTATTGACAAACTCTTTATCAGCTATAAGTCTTCTAATGTCTGGTCTGACGAACACACCTTCCTTCAATTTTTCCTCCGAGAGGCTTGGAAACTTGGTGACCAAGTATTTGAAGCATTCTCCATCTCTTGGAAGTGATTTTATGAATTGCTTAATCTTAATCAAGCCCAATTTTATGTAGAGAGGTTGTAGAAGAACTTTATAGGGAGGTACCAAAGTTTCTCAGAGGACATTTTTTTCACCGACTGTGAGCACCTTCGGCTTCCAACTCTTCTTGGTCCAGTGATTTTGTCGGCCTCGACTGTCCCACAGACAGAGAAAATAACGGTATTTGGGATACCCAGCTTGTTGCATGCACAAGACCTTCAAATCCCTTCACACTTGCCAACCGTGGTCTTCATATTTAAGCTTACGAATAACTATTTCCAAGTTCTTGTAGGTTTCTTTCAAGTGTACAGAATGACCTACAAGGATGGAAGCGTAAAAACCGCCATTGTGGAGTAAAACTGCTTTGAGACTTCTTTAGGAAGTATCTATAAAAAGAAGCAATTGCGCTGAATCATATTGGATTTTGAATTGACCCATCAAACCTTCGACATAGATGCACTATACTAACTTGTCTTCCTGAGCAAAGTAAGGAACAAACTCCTTTTCACGATGTCTGAACCATGAAAAAGACACTCCTGGGAACATTAAATTCCTTCTTTTGAGCCTTGATCTGTGTAACTCAGGGGCATCTTTGGGAAGATTCAAGTCTCTTACCAAATCCTTCATCTCCTGGGAAAAAAATGTTGGTCTTGTATTATCTTCAAAGTCAGAACTTGATTCGTAATTTGGTTTAGGTATGATTCCACCTTCAGCTAGGTATCTCTTCCAAGGTAGCAGGTGCCTTGGGTACTGGTATATCTGTGCCATGGGTGATGGGATAAATTGCTGAGTGAAGACTGGGGTATAAAATGGAATGCTTCCATTTGGAATTATACCCTTTCATATTGCATGAACAAAAGTAACAGTCGTCACTATGCTTCTTTTGCTCTTGCCATACCATAGGAATCCCATAATGGAAAGTTTTTTATTGCCCTTTAACCAATTTTGAAGGTCCTCAACAGACATTTTACACACTTTATGAGGCGCCCAAACTTTATTTTGATCTCTAAGTTTTAGTCCAAAGTATGCGAAGTATACTTTTTTCCCAATGTCTGTATTATTCAGCTGTTGATTCAACACTGTATATTTACCACAAATGAAACAGAAATAGGCAAATTAATTCGCTTTTGCAAAGCCATAACGCTAATTTGGGGAAACACGGTTGGTGAATGAAATTGCAATGCAAATTTCTTGAAAGCATGAGGACCTTTCATTATGTCACTAGCCACCTAACTTCCAACAGCCATTCACGCAGTTCCTATTGATGTTAATGGGGAAAGAAAATAAGCTGCAGAAGCACCTATAGGTTTGTGGCAAGTCCTGACATTTAGGATTTTTTTCAATATTTTTTTCGTTATCAAAACATCAAAATACAGGGAAATTATATCAAAATAATCAAACAGCTTTTTAGTCCCACACCTGTGTGATGAACCAACAAGAAAAAAGAAAAAAGCAAGAGAATGACTAATCACATGTTCAATAAAAGTGTATAGTTTTTATTAAGTAACATTAAAGCACATGAAAAATGCTAAAATACAGAGATACATTGAATAAATTGGATGTTTCACAAGACCCCAGATGAAGCTGTGGTGAAACACACTTCTTTTGGTGGGTGCGATATCTACATTTCTCCAACTATGACACTCATCTTATCAGAGTAAATCTTGGGTCACTGTGACCATTACTGTCTCTATTTCCCCTTTTTCTATTGTTAACTTCAATATTTTGCTCTTCATTTATGTCTTCATTTCCTTGAAGTGATTCCTTTGATCCATGTATATACATAAAAATGTTTGTTCATTCACTCAATATTATTAATTTTTTGGCATTTTTCATATGTTTTTAATGTTATTCCATAAAAGCTATATATATCTTTATTAAACATGAGATTATTTATATCTTGTACTTTTTTCTTTTCGGTTCACTCTTACTTAACAAGTCAATACGAATGGAGATTTTTTTTTTGCGATTAGTGAAAGTTTTTTTTTTATTTATTATCCCTAAATATTAGGACCTACATACATAAGGTTAATCTCACTGGGTAGCATCAAATGGGAAACCCAATCGACACCATTTTAAGGCTATAGGTCCATCTCCGCTTTCTTTTCCCCAACTTCTGAACATTTCTCTCCTTCTCCTGGAACATAGAAGATGAACTAAAGGAAGACAAAAGGCATACATAGGGTACATAGCATTAATGGAGCAGTTTAATGCTCACCTGGCCTAGTTGTGAGAAGCAGAACTGTATATGGACATTGAAGAGATGTCCAACTGCTGCTGCTCCTCTTGTTGGATGAAGTCCAACGTGGATTAGTAGACGGAAACGGATAGCAGATAAGGAGATAGATAGAATCCAGGAGACATAAGGATGGACAATCATACAGTCTACTCTCTAATACTCAACGCGTTTCGAAGTCGTGCCAAATTCTTCTTCAGGAGAACCACATTTTCAGTACAAGAAAACTACATAGTGCTAGTCTTAATAGTTTGTTGAAATGAACAAAAATGCTATACATACGCCCAGAGGGCATTTTTGGCACCATATTTCAAAGTAAAACAATAAACGAAAGAAGAAATTAGATAGGAAAAAAGGTGTGTGTATAGCATTGGAAAAATATATACCAATGAGTATGTGAAGAACTATGAGGAGAATTTTGAATTGGAGTGGAAGAAACAATTGAAAATTTAAGAAAAACAAAAAAAAACAAAGAAGCGATTGAATAAAGAGATACATTCCCCCCTCCACACACTTTTATTTAACCTTCCTTTTTCGTTGCTTTTATGTTGCTGAAATGGACAAAAACACCATGTACACTCCCAGAGGGAGTTTTTTTGCGCCATATTTCAAACTATTCAAATTGATGCTGTGTGGTTTTCTTGCACTGTGAATGTAGGTCACCTGAGGAAGAAGTTGGTATTACTTCGAAACGCGTTAAGAAATAGAAAATAACCTGCATGATTGTCCATGAGTATGTCTCCTGTGCCGGCGGCACAGCAACTTATCCTTTATCCATTTCCTTCTTCTGGAACATTGTACTGTATGATGGTTTTTACGTATCTAATTGCCACTAAGCTTTTGGGAACTTTGCTGTAACCCATACTTGATTACTGCAACAACAACAAAAAATCAGTTCGGTGGATAGACATGTACTATGTAATATGGATCCAGACTTTCATCATGCCAAAAAAAAGTCTAATCTTTAGATGTATTCCAAGTCTGAAGCTATCTAATCTTTTAAATTGTTTTTACGAGATTCAGTGTGACCACTGGAAGCCATGGTAGGCTATCATACTATTTGCTTAGACTCCGAGATACATGGAAATATTGGGATATGTCTATACCATCTTTAATCCTGTGAATGTTTACACATGTCCATGTGATTCCATAGGATTAGGAAAATATGTTAACTGGATCCACATTTTCACCAGCACAAAATAACAAATAAATAACAGCAAACAATCAGAAATTCCCCCTTAATATAAAATGCACCTAAAAAAGACAAAAAGTAAAGAAAAATCATAACAACATTAAACACTTTTGGCAAATAGGGACATAAAACAGTCACATAGTTAATCCCCGTGCTAATTATTTGTCCCAATTTTTTTTTTCTGTTAATACAAATGAAATGTTTCTCTTGGTTAATGACAAGTTTGATCAAACAGTTCATAAACTGATGGATTGTCTTTGAAATGAATTCAGAATAGAAAAAAAAAAGAAAGAAAGAAAAATGACACGATATGAAGTTGGCAGAAGGCCGTCTCTAGTGGGAACAGATGCCCAACAAATTTGGCGAGTAGTTTTGTTCTTTCTATCTGTTGCAGTTCACAATCCTAATGAATGTAATGTTTAAATAACATGAATAAAGATAGAGGGGAAAATGAATTCAACTCCGGTTTGAGCAGCAGAATAAAAATGAGCAAACTGTATTATCTACTGCCACCTAATCTGGGTTGAATTTCCTCTGTATCGTTTATTGTTTGTTGAAGATTCCCTTTTCTTCGTTCTCCTTCGCCATTGACAAGGTCTTTTGAGATGAATATGAAAAGATAGATTTAAAGGTTATGGTCAGGGTCAGATGGTTGCAGATGTTTTGTGAGAGATTGTTTGGTTCTCGTCCTGACTCAAGCGTACCATGCGAATTACCACATGGGCAGCAACTGTCTGTGTGTTTTTTTCCTTTCCTTTTTTTTACTTTCTTATTTATTACTCTATTGATCCTTGAAAACACAAACAAACAGGAGACTTAAGATCTTCGTTCTCGCCTGACGCGCTAATTTGCTTCTGCAAACAGGTACATAAACCTTGCTAAGCTGCCATAATATTTTACCAAACCGTGTCTATACGCAAGGATACTCCGCAACCTGGAAATATACCCACAAGACAATTTTGCAAGGACATGATATACTTGTTATTACTGTAGTTGCACGTATTTTTGAGCTTAAGACCAGATTAAACAGAAAAAAATGGGATTTTTTTATTTTATTTTTATCCATGCAAAAAAAAAAGTCACAAGTACTGGGATTTTGGACAACTGTGTGCTACCATCTGCGCATTATAGAACAGTAATTTCCACCGCTGGCATGTAATTCAGTAAGAAGGGAACGGAACGCTAAAAGGTCTTGAAGTGTTTACAAGAACCTGCTAAAAAGTGGTTAGAAAACTTTCATCTGATGAAATACTCTATTTGGAAATTAAAATCGCGTTATCCTCTATGACCCCACACTTCTTTTCACAAAGCATTAATATAATTATTTCCTTGTAATTTCATTTTTTCCAAGGTGCGATATTATTAGTCAGTTATTAGAAAATTATAGCATGCTGCAGCAGCCCGAAAGGAATGCTTTTTATATACTGTGTATTAATGTCTAGTGCATTATTAGCCAGCACTTTCTTTGAAACATGGTAATTTTGCAATACTAGTTTAGCTAATGGCCTGCCTACAGCAGCTCTGATCAGCTAAGTTCCCTAAGCGATTCTCTCTTTCTCTCGAGTTGACCTATAATTATTTAACTTTGCTATGTTGATTACTAAGCAATGGGATTATGGATAGTGCTAATTAGAAGATCCAGATGGGCTGTATATTGAAGAAGGACTAGATAGTCACGCGCTACGCTGCTATGGGTGCGGCAAAACCAAAGATAAGTATATTATCAAATTGTTATCATTAGAAACAATTGTTTGCAATTATTAGAGCTTATGCCCAAGGCTGTATTATGCTTCATTGATGTACAGTTTTGTAGTACTGCAGCCAAACTACTGTACTAAAATGTATCATGCAATTTTTGAACATGGACCAAAATGTCCAAATGTACTATTTGCTAACATAGAAAACCCAAGAAAAAAATCCAAAATGAGAATATACCCTGAAAGAAGTAAATAAGTAAATAGTAATTATACACATAAATAACTATAATAATACTATTTTAATATTAAAAAAAGCATAAAAGCAATCCCACCACAACAAGGTGTACCCAGTCGGGATGGTACTATCCTGTCTTTAATGTTAAAACCTCACCTTTTGTCAGTCGACCTCAATATAGATAGGGACAGAGCAAGACACGGGCCCCACTGTTTCAGACACCTGCCTGGGACGCTATATTGATGAAATGTCTAGCTCAAAAAGGGGGACCACACTGTTATGACCCCAATGGCAGAGGGTCTCAGTAATAATTACTAAGTCTGCAAACACAAAAAACCAGCTCATAGGGCAGAGGTAACTGAGCTGACCATATATCTAATCCTAGCACTACAAATAGAAGCAGCCGGGGAACGTGCCTACGTTGGTTCTAGACGTCTCGCGCCAGCCGGAGAACTAACTAACCCTAGAAGGGAAAAGAAAGACCTTTCTTGCCTCCAGAGAAAAGACCCCGAAAGTTGGATACAAGCCCCCAACAAATAATAATGGTGAGGTAAGAGGAAAAGACAAACGTAAGAATGAGCTAGGTATTTAGCAAAGAGAGGCCCACTAGCTAATAGCAGAATATAGTAAGATGACTTATATGGTCAGCAAAAACCCTATCAAAATATCCACGCTGGATATTCAAGAACCCCCGAACCGTCTAACGGCCCGGGGGGAGAACACCAGCCCCCTAGAGCTTCCAGCAAAGTCAGGAATCACATTTAGTACAAGCTGGACAAAAATAAGAGCAAAGCAAATGAACAAAAAAAACAAAGAAGCATGACTTAGCTTAATTTTGCACGAACCAAGACCAGCAGACAGGAGCAAACAGAAAGGATCTGATTACAACGATGCCAGGCACTGGACTAAGGATCCAGGAAGTTTATATAGCAACACCCCTGGACTAACGACCCAGGTGGGTGCCAAACTGAGGAAAGACAATCCCAGAGTCATATCACTAGTAACCACAAGAGGGAGCCAAAAAGTCTAATTCACAACAGTACCCCCCCTTAACCCCTTCCCGACCTTTGACGCATACGCTGCGTCATGAAAGTCGGTGCCAATCCGACCTGTGACGCAGCGTATGCGTCATGGAGGGATCGCGCTCCTGCAGATCGGGTGAAAGGGTTAACTCCAATTTCACCTGATCTCCAGGAACAGGGGGAGTGGTGCTTCAGCCCAGGGGGGGTGGCTTCACCCCCTCGTGGCTACGATCGCTCTGATTGGCTGTTGAAAGTGAAACTGCCAATCAGAGCGATTTGTAATATTTCACCCAAAAAAACGGTGAAATATTACAATCCAGCCATGGCCGATGCTGCAATATCATCGGCCATGGCTGGAAAACCTAATCTGTCCCCCCCCACACCCACCGATCTCCTCCCCAGTGCTCCGTTACGTGGTCCGCCCCCCTAAGTTGTCCTGTCCGCTCCTCCGTCCTCCTGTCCGCTCCCCCCGTGCTCCGGTCCCCCCTCCCTGTGCTCCGGTCCCCCCCTCCCCCCGTGATCCGATCACCCCCCTTTCATACTTACCGGGCCTCCCGGTGTCCGTCCGGCTTCTCCATGGGCGCCGCCATCTTCCAAAATGGCGGGCGCATGCGCACTGCACCCGCCGAATCTGCCGGCTGGCAGATTCGTTTCAGATGTATTTTGATCACTGCGATATAGCCTATCACAGTGATCAAAATAAAAAAAATAGTAAATGACCCCCCTTTATCACCCCCATAGGGACAATAATAAAAATAAATAAAATATATATATTTTTTTTTTCTACTAGGGTTAGGGTTAGAACTAGGGTTAGAATTAGGGTTAGAATTAGGGGTAGGGTTAGGGTTAGGGGTAGGGTTAGGGCATGTGCACACAGTGCGGATTTGGCTGCGAATCCGCAGCGGATTGCCGCGGATCCGCAGCGGATTGGCCGCGGATCCGCAGCGGATTGGCCGCGGATCCGCAGCGGATTGGCCGCGGATCCGCAGCACATTGGCCGCGGATCCGCAGCGGATTGGCCGCTGCGAATTCGTAGCAGTTTTCCATCAGGTTTACAGTAACATGTACACCTATGGAAAACCAAATCCGCTGTGCCCATGGTGCGGAAAATACCGTGCGGAAACGCTGTGTTGTATTTTCCGCAGCATGTCAATTTTGTGCGGATTCCGCAGCGTTTTACACCTGTTCCTCAATAGGAATCCGCAGGTGAAATCCGCACAAAAAAACACTGGAAATCCGCTGTAAATCCGTAGGTAAAACGCAGTGCCTTTTACCTGCGGATTTTTCAAAAATGGTGCGGAAAAATCTCACACGAATCCGCAAAGTGGGCACATAGCCTTAGGGTTAGGGTTGGAATTAGAGTTAGGGTACCGTCTCACAGTGGCACTTTGATCGCTACGACGGTATGATCCGTGACGTTCCAGCGATATCCATACGATATCGCTGTGTCTGACACGCAGCAGCGATCAGGGACCCTGCTGAGAATCGTACGTCGTAGCAGATCGTTTGGAACTTTCTTTCGTCGCTGGATCTCCCGCTGTCATCGCTGGATCGTTGTGTGTGACAGCGATCCAGCGATGCGTTCGCTTGTAACCAGGATAAACATCGGGTTACTAAGCGCAGGGCCGCGCTTAGTAACCCGATGTTTACCGTGGTTACCAGCGTAAAAGTAAAAAAAAAAAAACGTACATACTCACATTTCGGTGTCCTTCAGGTCCCTTGCTGTCTGCTTCCCGCTCTGACTGTCTGCCGGCCGGAAAGTGAGAGCACAGCACAGCAGTGACGTCACCGCTGCGCTCTGCTCTCACTGTATGGCGGCACTCAGTCAGAGCGGGAAGCAGACGGCAAGGGACCTGAAGGACACCGAAATGTGAGTATGTACGTTTTTGTTTTTTTTTACTTTTACGCTGGTAACCACGGTAAACATCGGGTTACTAAGCGCGATGTTTACCCTGGTTACCCGGGACCTTGGCATCGTTGGTCGCTGGAGAGCGGTCTGTGTGACAGCTCCCCAGTGACCACACAATGACTTTCCAACGATCACGGCCAGGTCGTATCGCTGGTCGTGATCGTTGGTAAATCGTTATGTGAGACGGTACCCTTAGGGTTGGAATTAGGGCTAGGGTTGGAAATAGGGTTAAGATTAGGCTTGTGGTTAGGGTTAAGGATAGGGTTAGGGTTGTGTTGGGGTTACAGTTGTGGGTAGGGTTGGGATTAGGGTTAGGATTAGGGTTAGGGTTGTATTTAGGGTTACGGGTGTGTTGGGGTTAGGGTTGTGGTTAGGGGTGTGTTGGGGTTAGGGTTGTGATTAGGGTTATGGCTACAGTTGGGATTAGGGTTAGGGGTGTGTTGGGGTTAGTGTTGAAGTTAGAATTGAGGGGTTTCCACTGTTTAGGCACATCAGGGGTCTCCAAACGCAACATGGCGCCACCATTGATTCCAGCCAATCTGGCGTTCAAAAAGTCAAATGGTGCGCCCTCCCTTCCAAGCCCCGACGTGCGCCCAAACAGTTGTTTACCCCCACATATGGAATACCAGCATACTCAGGACAAACTGGGCAACAACTATTGGGGTCCAATTTCTCCTGTTACCCTTGCAAAAATAAAAAATTACTTGCTAAAACATAATTTTTGAGGAAAGAACAATTATTTTTTATTTTCACGGCTCTACGTTCTAAACTTATGTGAAGCACTTGGGGGTTGAAAGTGCTCACCACACATCTATATAAGATCCTTTTGGGGTCTAGTTTTCAAAATGGGGTCACTTGTGGGGTGTTTCTACTGTTTAGGCACATCAGGGGCTCTGCAAATGCAACATGACGCCCGCAGACCATTCCATCAAAGTCTGCATTTCAAATGTCACTACTTCCCTTCCAAGCCCTGACGTGCACCCAAACAGTGGTTTACCCCCACATATGGGGTACCAGCATACTCACAACAAACTGGGCAACAAATATTGGGGTCCAATTTCTCCTGCTACCCTTGTGAAAAAAAATTTACTTGCAAAAAAAATCTTTTTTGAGGACAGAAAAATGATTTTTAATTTTCACGGCTCTGCGATGTAAACTTCTGTGAAGCACTTGGGGGTTGAACGTGCTCACCACACATCTAGATAAGTTCCTTCGGGGGTCTAGTTTCCAAAATGGGGTCACTTATGGGGTGTTTCTACTGTTTAGGCACATCAGGGGCTCTGCGAATGCAATGTGACGCCCGAAGACCATTCCATCAGTCTGCATTTCAAATGTCACTACTTCCCTTCCGAGCCCTGACGTGCGCCCAAACAGTGGTTTACCCCCACATATGAGGTATTGGCGTACTCACAACAAACTGGGCAACAAATATTGGGGTCCAATTTCTCCTGTTACCCTTGTGAAAATAAACAATTGCTTGCTAAAACATCTTTTTTGAGGAAAGAAAAATGATTTTTTATTTTCACGGCTCTGCGTTGTAAACTTCTGTGAAGCACTTGGGGGTTGAAAGTGCTCACCACACATCTAGATAAGTTCCTTGGGGGGTCTAGTTTCCAAAATGGGGTCACTTGTGGGGGGTTTCTACTGTTTAGGCACATCAGGGGCTCTGCAAACGTAACATGATTCCCGCAGACCATTCCATCAAAGTCTGCATTCCAAATCGTCACTACTTCCCTTCCGAGCCCTGACGTGCGCCCAAACAGTGGTTTACCCCCACATATGGGGTATCAGCGTACTCAGGAGAAACTGGACAACAACTTTTGGGGTCAAATTTTTCCTGTTACCCTTGGTAAAATTAAAAAATTCTGGGCTAAAAAAATATTTTTGAGGAAAGAAAACACATTTATTATTTTCACGGCTCTGCGTTATAAACTTCTGTGAAGCACTTGGGGGTTCAAAGTGCTCACCACACATCTAGATTAGTTCCTTGGGAGGTCTAGTTTCCAAAATGGGGTTACTTGTGCGGGAGCTCTAATGTTTAGGCACACAGGGGCTCTCCAAACGCGACATGGTGTCCGCTAATGATTGAAGCTAATTTTCCATTCAAAAAGCCAAATGGCGTGCCTTCCCTTCCGAGCCCTGCCGTGCGCCCAAACAGTGGTTTACCCCCACATATGGGTAATCATCGTACTCAGGACAAACTGGACAACAACATTTGGGGTCCAATTTCTCCTATTATCCTTGGGAAAATAAAAAACTCCGGGCTAAAAATCATTTTTGAGGAAAGAAAAATAATTTTTTATTTCCATGGCTCTGCGTTATAAACTTCTGTGAAGCACCTGGGGGTTTTAAGTGCTCACTATGCATCTAGATTAGTTCCTTGGGGGGTCTAGTTTCCAAAATGGGGTCACTTGTAGGGGAGCTCCAATGTTTAGGCACACAGGGGCACTCCTAACGCGACATGGTGTCCACTAACGATTGGAGCTAATTTTCCATTCAAAAAGTCAAATGGCGCGCCTTCCCTTCCGAGCCTTGCCGTGCACCCAAACAGTGGTTTACCCCCACATATGAGGTATCGGCGTACTCAGAGGAGAAATTGCCCAACAAATTTTAGGATCCATTTTATCCTGTTGCCCATGTGAAAATGAAAAAATTGAGGCTAAAAGAAATTTTGTGTGAAAAAAAAGTACTTTTTCATTTTTACAGATCAATTTGTGAAGCACCTGAGGGTTTAAAGTGCTCACTATGCATCTAGATAAGTTCCTTGGGGGGTCTAGTTTCCAAAATGGGGTCACTTGTGGGGGAGCTCCAATGTTTAGGCACACAGGGGCTCTCCAAACGTGACATGGTGTCCGGTAGCGATGGAGATAATTTTTCATTCAAAAAGTCAAATGGCGCTCCTTCCCTTCCGAGCCTTACCATGTGCCCAAACAGTGGTTTACCCCCACATGTGAGGTATCGGTGTACTCAAGAGAAATTGTCCAACAAATTTTAGGATCCATTTTATCCTGTTGCCCATGTGAAAATGAAAAAATTGAGGCTAAAATAATTTTTTTGTGAAAAAAAAGTACTGTTTCATTTTTACGGATCAATTTGTGAAGCACCTGGGGGTTTAAAGTGCTCACTATGCTTCTAGATTAGTTCCATGGGGGGTCTAGTTTCCAAAATGGGGTCACTTGTGGGGGAGCTCCAATGTTTACGCACACGGGGGCTCTCCAAACGCGACATGGTGTCCGCTAAAGATTGGAGCCAATTTTTCATTGAAAAAGTCAAATGGCGCTCCTTCCCTTCCAAGCCCTGCCGTGCGCCCAAACAGTGGTTTACCCCGACATATGAGGTATCAGCGTACTCAGGACAAATTGGACAACAACGTCAGTGGTCCAGTTTCTCCTTTTACCCTTGGGAAAATAAAAACATTTTCGCAAAATATCATTTTTGTGACTAAAAAGTTAAATGTTCATTTTTTACTTCCATGTTGCTTCTGCTGCTGTGAAACACCTGAAGGGTTAATAAACTTCTTGAATGTGGTTTTGAGCACCTTGAAGGGTGCAGTTTTTAGAATGGTGTCACTTTTGGGTATTTTCAGCCGTATAGAACCCTCAAACTGACTTCAAATGTGAGGTGGTCCCTAAAAAAAATGGTTTTGTAAATTTTGTTGTAAAAATGAGAAATCACTGGTCAAATTTTAACCCTTATAACTTCCTAGCAAAAAAAAAATTTGTTTCCAAAATTGTGCTGATGTAAAGTAGACATGTGGAAATGTTATTTATTAACTATTTTGTGTCACATAACTCTCTGGTTTAACAGAAAAAAAATTGAAAATGTGAAAATTGCAAAATTTTCAAATTTTTCGCCAAATTTCCGTTTTTTTCACAAATAAACTCAGAAATTATCGACCTAAATTTACCACTAACATGAAGCCCAATATGTCTCGAAAAAACAATCTCAGAACCGCAAGGATCCGTTGAAGCGTTCCTGAGTTATTACCTCATAAAGGGACACTGGTCAGAATTGCAAAAAATTGCAAGGTCATTAAGGCCAAAATAGGCTGGGTCATGAAGGGGTTAAGGAGGGGTCACCGAACCCTCACCAAGACCACCAGGGCGATCAGGATGAGCAGCGTGAAAGGCACGAACTAAATCGGCCGCATGCACATCAGAAGCAACCACCCAGGAATTATCCTCCTGACCATAGCCCTTCCACTTGACCCGATACTGAAGCCTCCGTCTGGAGAGACGAGAATCCAAGATCTTCTCCACCACGTACTCCAACTCGCCCTCAACCAACACCGGAGCAGGAGGCTCAACAGAAGGAACCATAGGTACAAGGTACCGCCGCAACAAAGACCTATGGAACACGTTGTGAATGGCAAACGACACCGGAAGATCCAAGCGAAAGGACACAGGATTAAGGATTTCCAATATCTTGTAAGGACCGATGAAGCGAGGCTTAAATTTAGGAGAGGAGACCTTCATAGGAACAAATCGAGAAGACAGCTATACCAAATCCCCAACACGAAGTCGGGGACCCACACCGCGGCGGCGGTTGGCAAAACGCTGAGCCTTCTCCTGTGACAACTTTAAGTTGTCCACCACATGATTCCAGATCTGCTGCAACCTATCCACCACAGAATCTACCCCAGGACAGTCAGAAGGCTCCACATGTCCCGAGGAAAAACGAGGATGGAAACCAGAGTTGCAGAAAAATGGCGAAACCAAAGTAGCGGAACTAGCCCAATTATTAAGGGCAAACTCAGCCAATGGCAAGAAGGTCACCCAATCATCCTGATCTGCCAAAACAAAACACCTCAAATAAGCCTCCAGAGTCTGATTAGTTCGCTCCATTTGTCCATTAGTCTGAGGATGAAAGGCAGACGAAAACGACAAATCAATGCCCATCCTAGCACAAAAGGATCGCCAGAACCTGGAAACAAACTGGGATCCTCTGTCAGACACAATATTCTCAGGAATGCCGTGTAAACGAACCACATTCTGAAAGAACACAGGGACCAGATCGGAAGAGGAAGGCAGCTTAGGCAAAGGCACCAAATGGACCATTTTAGAAAAGCGATCACATACCACCCAGATGACAGACATGCCCTGAGACACCGGGAGATCTGAAATGAAATCCATGGAAATGTGTGTCCAAGGCCTCTTCGGGACAGGCAAGGGCAAGAGCAACCTGCTGGCACGAGAACAGCAAGGCTTAGCTCGAGCACAAGTCCCACAGGACTGCACAAATGACCGCACATCCCGTGACAAGGAAGGCCACCAAAAGGACCTAGCCACCAGATCTCTGGTGCCAAAAATTCCCGGATGCCCTGCCAACACCGAGGAATGAACCTCGGAAATGACTCTGCTGGTCCACTTATCAGGAACAAACAGTCTGTCAGGTGGACAAGAGTCAGGTCTACCAGCCTGAAATCTCTGCAACACACGTCGCAAATCAGGAGAAATGGCCGACAAGATAACTCCCTCTTTAAGAATACCAACTGGTTCTGCGACTCCAGGAGAGTCAGGCACAAAGCTCCTTGAAGGAGCATCAGCCTTCACATTCTTTGAACCTGGTAAATACGAGACCACAAAGTCAAAACGGGAGAAAAACAATGACCAGCGGGCCTGTCTAGGATTCAGGCGTTTAGCAGACTCGAGATACATCAAATTTTTGTGATCAGTCAAGACCACCACACGATGCTTAGCATCCTCGAGCCAATGACGCCACTCCTCAAATGCCCACTTCATGGCCAGCAACTCCCGATTGCCAACATCATAATTCCGCTCAGCAGGCGAAAACTTCCTAGAGAAGAAAGCACATGGTCTCATTACCGAGCAACCAGGGCCTCTCTGCGACAAAACGGTCCCTGCCCCAATCTCAGAAGCATCCACTTCAACCTGAAAGGGAAGTGAGACATCAGGCTGGCACAAAACAGGCGCCGAAGTAAACCGGCGCTTCAACTCCTGGAACGCCTCCACGGCTGCAGGAGCCCAGTTAGCAACATCAGAACCTTTCTTGGTCATATCCGTCAAAGGTTTAACAGCGCTAGAAAAATTAGCGATAAAACGACAGTAGAAGTTAGCAAAACCCAAGAACTTCTGAAGACTCTTAACTGACGTGGGTTGAGTCCAATCATGAATAGCTCGGACCTTGACTGGGTCCATCTCCACAGCAGAAGGGGAAAAAATGAACCCCAAAAAGGGAACCTTCTGTACTCCAAAGAGACACTTTGAGCCCTTAACAAACAAAGCATTCTCACGCAAAACTTGAAACACCATCCTGACCTGCTCCACATGTGAGTCCCAATCTTCAGAGAAAACCAGAATATCATCCAGATAAACAATCATAAATTTATCCAGATACTTCCGGAAAATATCATGCATAAAGGACTGAAACACTGAGGGAGCATTAGAGAGCCCAAAAGGCATTACCAAGTACTCAAAATGACCTTCGGGCGTATTAAATGCTGTCTTCCATTCATCTCCTTGCTTAATGCGCACAAGGTTGTACGCACCACGAAGATCTATCTTGGTGAACCACTTGGCACCTTTAATCCGGGCAAACAAGTCCGACAACAGAGGCAAAGGATACTGAAATTTAACAGTGATTTTATTCAGAAGCCGATAGTCAATACAAGGTCTCAAAGATCCGTCCTTCTTGGCCACAAAAAAGAATCCCGCACCAAGAGGGGAAGAGGATGGACGGATATGCCCCTTCTCCAGAGACTCCTTGATATACGAACGCATTGCGGCATGCTCAGGTACAGACAGATTAAATAGTCTTCCCTTAGGAAATTTACTACCTGGAATCAAATCTATGGCGCAGTCACAGTCCCTATGAGGAGGCAGAGCACTGGACCTGGACTCGCTGAATACATCCTGATAATCAGACAAATACTCAGGAACTTCCGAAGGAGTAGAGGAAGCAATAGACACCGGCGGGGAATCAGCATGAATTCCCTGACAGCCCCAACTTGACACAGACATTGCCTTCCAATCCAAGACTGGATTGTGGGTCTGTAACCATGGCAGACCCAAAACGACCAAATCATGCATTTTATGCAGAACAAGAAAACGAATCACCTCCCGATGTTCAGGAGTCATGCACATGGTTACCTGCGTCGAAAACTGCGGTTTATTTTCCGCCAATGGCGTAGCATCAATACCTCTAAGAGGAATAGGATTTACCAATGGTTCAAGAACAAAACCACAGCGCTTGGCAAATGACAGATCCATAAGACTCAGGGCAGCACCTGAATCCACAAACGCCATAACAGGGTAAGAAGACAATGAGCAAATTAAAGTCACAGACAAAATAAATTTAGGTTGCAAATTACCAATGGCGACAGGACTAACAACCCTTGTTAGGCATTTAGAGCATGCTGATATAACATGTGTAGAATTACCACAGTAAAAACACAACCCATTCTGACGTCTATGATTTTTCCGCTCATTTCTAGTCTGAATTCTATCACATTGCATTAAATCAGGTGTTTGTTCAGACAACACCACCAGAGGATTAGCAGTTTTGCGCTCCCGCAAACACCGGTCAATTTGAATAGCCAGCGCCATGGAATCATTCAGACTTGTAGGAATGGGGAAACCCACCATCACATTCTTAATGGCTTCAGAAAGGCCATTTCTGAAATTTGCGGCCAGAGCACACTCATTCCACTGAGTAAGCACGGACCATTTCCGAAATTTTTGGCAATACACTTCAGCTTCATCCTGGCCCTGAGAAATAGCCAGCAAGGCTTTTTCTGCCTGAACTTCAAGATTGGGTTCCTCGTAAAGCAATCCGAGCACCAGAAAAAACGCATCAATATTTGCCAATGCCGGATCTCCTGGCGCTAGCGAGAAAGCCCAATCCTGAGGGTCGCCCCGTAATAAAGAGATAACAATTTTAACTTGCTGAGCTGAATCTCCAGATGAACGGGGTCTCAAAGATAGAAACAATTTACAATTATTCCTGAATTCCTAAACTTAAATCGATCTCCAGAGAACAGTTCAGGAATAGGTATTTTAGGTTCAGACATAGGACTACTGGTAACAAAATCTTGTATGCCCTGCACACGAGCAGCAAGCTGATCCACACTTGTAATCAAGGTCTGGACATTCATGTCTGCAGCAAGCACAAGCCACTCAGAGGTAAAGGGGAGGAAGAGAGAAAAAAAAAAAAAAAACTCAGAATTTCCTTTCTTATTATCCCACTTCTGCAATGCATTAAACATTCAATGTTGGCCTAGCATACTGTTATGACCCCAATGGCAGAGGGTCTCAGTAATAATTACTAAGTCTGCAAACACAAAAAACCAGCTCATAGGGCAGTGGTAACTGAGCTGACCATATATCTAATCCTAGCACCACAAATAGAAGCAGCCGGAGAACGTGCCTACGTTGGTTCTAGACGTCTCGCGCCAGCCGGAGAACTAACTAACCCTAGAAGGGAAAGAAAGACCTTTCTTGCCTCCAGAGAAAAGACCCCGAAAGTTGGATACAAGCCCCCAACAAATAATAACGGTAAGGTAAGAGGAAAAGACAAACGTAAGAATGAGCTAGGTATTTAGCAAAGAGAGGCCCACTAGCTAATAGCAGAATATAGTAAGATGACTTATATGGTCAGCAAAAACCCTATCAAAATATCCACGCTGGATATTCAAGAACCCCCGAACCGTCTAACGGCCCGGGGGGAGAACACCAGCCCCCTAGAGCTTCCAGCAAAGTCAGGAATCACATTTAGTACAAGCTGGACAAAAATAAGAGCAAAGCAAATAAACAAAAAAAACAAAGAAGCAGGACTTAGCTTAATTTTGCACGAACCAAGACCAGCAGACAGGAGCAAACAGAAAGGATCTGATTACAACGATGCCAGGCACTGGACTAAGGATCCAGGAAGTTTATATAGCAACACCCCTGGACTAACGACCCAGGTGGGTGCCAAACTGAGGAAAGACAATCCCAGAGTCATATCACTAGTAACCACAAGAGGGAGCCAAAAAGTCTAATTCACAACACCACACCCTTGTTTTTACAATGTACAAGAAACTTATTCTCCAGCTCATTTCCTTGGTTTTGCTGTAATTTCTTGTACTTTGTACAAACAGGTGCGTGGTACTTTTTAAAGAGAGTTTTTCATCTACATAGCATCCCATGGGCAGGTGGCTGAACAGTCGGACCCCGGTCCTGCTCTCCCCTTACCTATATTCAGTTCAATTGACAGAAGGTGAGGTTTTAATACTAGAGGTTGGGACCATCCCGATTGGGTACACCATGTTGTGGTGGGATGGCTTTTACGCTTTTTTTATCAAAATTGTTTTAACTGAGTCCCCTATGTAACTTACATGTAGTATTATTATTTATTTGCTACAGGGTATTTGCTGATTTTGTTTTTTTCTTGGTTTATGTCTGTGAAATGGTCACAGTGTGAACATACTCTTACATATTGCATGTATACCAACTTATGCTCTGGCTCATATCTTTGGTTTTCCTATTTGCTAAGAAAATCTGGTGGTCAGAGTATGTGCGCACAATGTCTGTTTTAGAGTCTATTGTTTCGTTTTTTCCTGAAGTGTCTTTTTTACCGTTTTGGGTCTTTTCCTTACCACTTATTCAATGTTTTTGACAACTGGTGATTTTTTTGAGCGTTTTTGCAGCATTTTTATTTTCTCACTTTTACTGACGTTTTTCGGTCATTTTATTAACTCCAATCAAAAATGAAGAAACCACTAGTGCTTTTTACAAGCTCAGACGTCTTTTGAGCTTTCCAAATGATTTCTATTAGAAAGAATAGTATTCAGAATGGAAAATACCTGATGAATAGTCAGGTTACTTCCTTTAGTTGCTTGGTGTCTTTGGAAACCTGAATCAGTTCAAAGACTATCTAAAGACAATCAATAAACACTGAAGTTTTTACATAGAAATGCATATGTTCGTTTGTTTGAGCATTTAGTTAATTCTTTTTCAAATGGTTTCCAGAGTGGAATCCCCACTGAAAAATACATTGTGTGGACATACAGTACCGACCAAAAGTTTGGACACACCTTCTCATTTAAAGATTTTTCTGTATTTTCATGACTATGAAAATTGTACATTCACACTGAAGGCATCAAAACTATGAATTAACACATGTGGAATTATATACTTAACAAAAAAGTGTGAAACAACTGAAATTATGTCTTATATTCTAGGTTCTTCAAAGTAGCCACCTTTTGCTTTGATGACTGCTTTGCACACTCTTGACATTCTCTTGATGAGCTTCAAGAGGTAGTCACCGGGAATGGTTTTCATTTCACAGGTGTGCCCTGTCAGGTTTAATAAGTGGGATTTCTTGCCTTATAAATGGGGTTGGGACCATCAGTTGTGTTGTGCAGAAGTCTGGTGAATACAAAGCTGATAGTCCTACTGAATAGACTGTTAGAATTTGTATTATGGCAAGAAAAAAGCAGCTAAGTAAAGAAAAATGAGTGGCCATCATTACTTTAAGAAATGAAGATCAGTGAGTCCGAAAAATTGGGAAAACTTTGAAAGTGTCCCCAAGTGCAGTGGCAAAAACCATCAACTGCTACAAAGAAACTGGCCACATGAGGACCGCCCCAGGAAAGGAAGACCAAGAGTCACCTCTTATCCGAGTCACCAGCCTCAGAAAGCGTAGGTTAACAGCAGCTCAGATTAGAGACCAGGTCAATGCCACACAGAGTTATAACTGTCTGCTACACATCTCTTCAACAACTGTTAAGAGGAGACTTTGTCAATACTTATTTTATTTTTTCACTTTTGTATTGACACCCTATTGGTGCTAGGTTAATTAGTGGGTGGGGTTATGTGTATATAATGGTGGTTAGAATGGTGTATACTGTGCTTGATTAAAGTCTGTTGACTGAAACGTCGCTACAGGAGGCAAAATAAATGTAAGCTCCTATTTTTTCACCATCTATTGTGGCGCTGTCTTTTTGTTCTTTGAAGTCTGAGAAAAGAGTCAAACAACAGTTGGGAAATACATCCCACCATCATTCCCAACTGTTACACACCTCCTTTGCAAGACAACCCTCTCTTCACAAACATGCCTTCCTTCTCAATTTCCTCCTATATTGCCCGCCCTCATGTTATATGAATGGAGTTTATTATAAGTAATGAATCATTGTGTGACCTGTGACAATTTCAGGATGGGTCATTGTACAGAAAGTAGCCACCTCATGACCTGTTATATTTTGCCTTTTGATGACTTAAGAGAGGAGAGGACCATCATACAAAATGTCATTGGACTACCAGTCGCATAACCTTGATAAGACATTTTGTTCCTAGACTGGAAAGTGTATTAGTGAGATTAGAATTATATTCATGCTAGAGCAACAGAAAAATATGTTTGAAAGTTTACGTAACCCTCTCTAAGTCTCGCTAAGTCCAATAAACACTCCTCAACATTTAACTTACCACACCAAGAAGGAAACGTCATGGAATTATGAAAATCACAGGATTGATAATGTTATGCAGATGTGACATGCAGAAATAGTGCTAACTGCTGTTGCTTCAAAAGCATCCAGCAACTAGAGGGGTTAACACAGTCATAGGAGACAGGGAGTGGTTAGCAGAGCCCCATGGGGATTGTGGGAAACTTGTTTACCATTCTGGCAGCAGCCAAAGGAATGAGTGGTGTGTTTCTGTGATCTCTCTCACAGAAGTTCAGGCAAGTGAACCATAGGGATACTGGATTCATGTACAGAGTGGAGTTGGGCTACCCCTATACTGCTAGTTGAGGAAGTCTAACAGGAGTGGAAAGATAAGGACTGGAAGAAGTTGTGTACAGGGATAATCTCCCTCAGCAAACCCCCCTCCCTCCTCCATTACACTGTGCTGGAAGGAATGCTGTGTACTACTGTGCTTTTGTAAAGAGTCTTGATCTGTGCTGAACTGTGCTATCTAAAGAGGCTGTAAATCAATGTGCCTTTAATAAGCAGCTGTCTTGTTTAAGAAGCCTGTGCTTAAGAGACTTGAATTGTGCTGAATTTGCTGTAACATTAAACTACATTGTTCATCTGTTCATGAGGACTCTATCATTGTATCTGTGTGAGCAAGTGGACCCATCTTGTGCCTGAGGAAGCTGCAGTACATGGTCGCACTGAGTAACGGTTCCCCCAGAGTTCCAAAGAATTCATGAGACCTGTTCCGCTCCTACCTGAACCTAGTGGCGTGCATGTAACATTGGTGGCCCGTACGGGGAATTCTGAGCGGGAATTAGCGTGTAGAGGGAAAAGAGGCAAAGTGACTGGAAAATACTGCAGCACAGCACTTCACCTTAACTCTGCTGCACCAGTTAAAAGGGACCAGCCCTAAAGTAGCACAGCACCTCAACTCAACTCTGCTACACCAGATAAAGGGGACCAGCCCTAAAGAAAACTCACTAGTAGCAATAGACATGGAGATACAAATGGACAGGATCAGTGATCTGCTTCTTCAGTTAACATGTGAAGAACTGAGAACAGTAGCAGAACATATAAAGATGTCAGAAGAACAGATCTCTAAAGCACGCTCCCACAGACAACTTGTAGCTGCCATTAATACACAGATGGATGAGCTGGGGGAGAAAGAAGCTGAAGATGTCATGAGGACATTTCTCCAGGGGTTTGCACAGTTTCTAACCGGGTTGAAGTTGGAAGATGGAGGAGCAGCACCAATTACCAAGAGCGGGAATTTCTTTCCGCCGACAGAACTACAGGAATTGAAAGAACAATTCAAAGCCTTAACAACAGCCCTGCAGAAATCTACCCAACCCTCTGACTCTGACAGAACCTTTAATCTGCTTGGGTTTGATAAATCAGGAAAACAGTACTCTTCAACACCACAAATCACCATAAGGAAAGAATTCAAAATCCTGTGACAGATTGGAGAGTGTGAGCAGAAGGAGAAACTGTCTTATATGAACTCGTTGCATCAGATTGACGAAGGATTATTGAAAGGCTACCAGCCAGATGAGATCATTGAGGGGGTGGTGAAAGCGATCAACCCAGGACTGAACCGCCGCAGTATGCTAGAGTCTACAGAGGCGTAGCTAGAGTTTTGGTTCAGGGGGGATGAAACTTCTGAGTGGGCCCCTAACCAGGTAACCTTGATTACAACTCGGTGACGCCCCCTAATAGTTGAGGAGAACCTCAGCAGATGACCGCGCTGTTACTGAAGATAATCTCTATATAACGACCAACATGGATAATACCGCCATATGGTCAGTGGTAGATACCAGTCCTACAAAACATATAAGAGATCAAAGCACAGTTACAGATAATGACTTACTGCTGATGTCCTTTCTGATGGAATCATTCACTTTTCCCGTCTTTTCCATCAGGCCCAGACCAACATGACAACTTCTTCCAGCAACAACTCACCTGCAGAGAATACAACAAAGACACATTTCACTTCTCACATTCCAGCCCCATCACCATCTATTCCCAACCTGCACAAACTCCTCATCCTGCTGATACCCCAATACTGAGCCGCTGCTGCAGTACGTGTCCCCATTACAGCACCTACTGTGTGGTTCTCTGTGCCTTCTAAATTTTAAAGCACCCCTCTATAATAGAGTAATGCTGGGTGCAAGTGCTCTAGGAAACAGTGTCCATATTTTTCCCCCTAGAAAGTAATAATGCCCTGTGTGCCCCTTTGATAGTCACAGTAACCTGAGTTCCCCTATAACAATAAGTGCCCACTTTACATTTAATAATGTCCCGAGTCTCCCCCTGTACAGATCCCCTATACACAGTATGATGCTGTCTTATACACAGTATAATGCCCCCTCACTGTATAGTACCACCCGCACACTACACTGACTCCATAGTAGCCCCAAATTGTTTGATGGCTCCAACAATGTATAATGACCCCCACACTGTAATCTCCATACTGTATGATGGCCCCCTAGATAGCCTTCATATACAGTAGCAAAATGCACCAAATAGTCCACAATATAATATAATGCACTTCCCATAGGCAGACTCTGTAGCATAAGGCAGCCCCCATAGGCAGATTCTATAGCATAAGGCAGCCCCATAGGCAGACTCTACAGCATAAGGCAGCCCCCATAGGCAAACACTGTAATAAGACAGCACCCCCATAGGCAGACCCTGTAATAAGGCAGCCCCCATAGTCAGACCCTGTAATAAGGCAGCCCCCATAGTCAGACCCTGTAATAAGGGAGCCCCCATAGTCAGACCCTGTAATAAGGCAGCACCCCCATAGTCAGACTCTGTAATAAGGCAGCCCCCATAGTCAGACTCTGTAATAAGGCTGCCCCATAGTCTGACCCTGTGATAAGGCAGCACCCCTATTGTCAGACCCTGTATTAAGGCAGCACCCCCATAGTCAGACCCTGTAATTAGGCAGCCCCCATAGTCAGACCCTGTAATAAGGCAGCACCCCTATAGGCAGACCCTGTAATAAGGCAGCCCCGTAGTCAGTCCCTGTAATAAGGCAGTCCCCATAGTCAGACTCTGTAATAAGGCAGCCCCCATAGTCAGACCCTGTAATAAGGCAGCCCCCATAGCCAGACCCTGTAATAAGGTAGCCCCCATAGTCAGACCCTGTAATAAGGCAGCCCCCATAGTCAGATCCTCTAATAAGGCAGCACCCCCATAGTCAGACGCTGTAATAAGGCAGCCCCCATAGTCAGACCCTGTGATAAGGCAGCACCCCTATAGTCAGACCCTGTAATAAGGCAGTACCCCCATAGTCAGACCCTGTAATAAGGTGGCAAACCCTGTAATAAGGCAGCACCCCTATAGGCAGACCCTGTAATAAGGCGGCACCCCTATAGGCAGACCCTGTAATAAGGCGGCAGTCCCTGTAATAAGGCAGCACCCCATAGGCAGACCCTGTAATAAGGCGGCAGACCCTGTAATAAGGCAACACCCCCATAGTCAGACCCTGTAATAAGGTGGCAGACCCTGTAATAAGGCAGTACCCCCATAGTCAGACCCTGTAATAAGGTGGTAGACCCTGTAATAAGGCAGCACCCCCATAGGCAGACCCTGTAATAAGGCAGCACCCATAAAAAATAGTAAATAGTCACCTCTCTTCTTCTTGGTTCCTGCGCTGCAGTGCTCCCGATGATCTCCGGACGGTGGGTGCCAGGCAGTGAGGTCATCGCGCAAGGTGAGTCCTTGGCAAGGTGATCAAAAGGTGAGTGTGACAGGTGACGTGGTGCAGATCCAAAACACTGTCAGTGCAGAAAGAGTCAAATCCAGGTATGTAGTAAACACAGGGAAGTCCAGAACAAGTCCACAGGTTAATCCCAAGTGTGGCATGAACACAGGTAAGTCCAGAAACTAGTTCTCAAGTTGACCTCAGTTGTGGCATAAACACGGGTAAGTCCAGAAACAAGTTCACATTAAAGTATTATACTGGTGTAGATTCCAGCAGCTGCCACCGGGGGGAGTAAATGAAGGATTAAGTAGCAAAACACAGTCCAGCAACATAGTTCAAAAACACAGTTCAGAAACAGAGTTCTTACCAGGAGGAGTGTACCAAGGGTTAAGTTCCAAACTCAACAGAGTAAAGATAACTTAGAGAGCGTAGCTTACATACGCAGAGAATGTCCAGAGCCACTGGTAGAAGCACAGTAGAACAAGCAGCTGAGCTGAAGGGGAACGGAAGCAGAATACTCCAGCAAGGAAGCTGACACCTGAGCCGGGTTTTAAACAAATGAACAGGAAGTAGTGCAGACAAAAACAGCAAACTCCATCTTAACAAAGGGCAAGATCATTCACAACGTGACTTGGAAAACCCGGAATACTGACAAACAGGCTTAATCAGCAAAGATATTAAGTTACAGCTGAAACAGTACCTAGAAGATCCTGGCATTATGGATGAAGTCCTTGTTGAAAAAATGAATGAGGCAGCTAGTTTAGAGTCAGAGAGCGAACAGCAGTTAAAGAAGGGCTCGGCTCCTAAAACCACCAAAATGAGTCAGCTGAAGTTGGAGACCCATGGTTACCAGTCCAAAGATCACGATGAAGACCCTCCAGTACCACCGCTGAGAGTGAACCTTAAACCACCAACAAAAGCGAGGACAGCCAGAGCTGACTGGGAAGAAGTAATAGGAGAACTGCGAGCTGAGCTAATGGAGGTGAAAGAGTTGATTTGTTCCCGGCCAGAATCTATATCTCTCAGACCCAGGAGTGGGTTCCAAAACAGAAGATACCCGGCTTGTGAGGCGTGCCATTCAACAAATCAGAGGGCGGTATATGTTCACTGTTTGTGGTGAGAAAGGACATTATGCCAAGGAATGCCAATGGTCACGGTTGTTTGGGTTAAAAGACAGGAGGTTACCAGTGCGGGGCGACTGGTAACCACGACACAGAGGAGGCCCCAGAAGCAAATCCAAATCCCACCAATGCCCAGAACAGCGCATGAGGTAAAACAGCTGCGTCAGCACTATCCCCAAGTGTGTTCCCGTCTACAACCGCTGCAAGAGAAACAGGGGTGTCAGTTACTTAATTGCTAGTGCCAAGGCCGGCTCCATGTTTTTGAGGGCCCCGGACGAAAGAGTCTCAGTGGCCCCTCCCTTTTAACACATACCACAATTCATGATGCACAGATACAGCAGAGAAATATAGGTATAGTACAATGCCAGATTTCACTTCTTACGTGAGTGATAGTTATTATAAATTCTACAAAACCATACAGCAGAGGGGAGAGGGAGCGTCAGCTTGCAATCTCACCTCAATCATTGCTGTGAACTGTACCAGCAAATGCCGGTATAGTTAAATGCTGCGGCGGGGGAGTCTTCGCTGGCGGCAGGAGGGCCCCCCCTGCCTCACAGGGGCCCCATAGTGGCTGTGTGATGTGCTGCTAGCTGAGGGCCCCTTTGGGGAGCAGGGGCCCTAAGCAGCTGCCTGACCCTAGCATCAGCCCTGCCTGCAGGGGCCCCACGGAGCCTCAGTGTACCATACCGTGAATAGGACCGCTGTGGGGTCACGCTGTCAGATGTCAGCATTATCCCACAGCTGTGACCTGAGGTAAAAAGCAGATAATAAACAAGAAAAGGAGAGCCACTATACTGTATGCACACCACCAAAAGTTATAATGAATCAAACAAGCTTTATTGGTAACACATAAAAACAATTAAAACCATACATACAAAACTCCCTCCATATACGTGTGCCCAACACTGCCCAATACACAATATTTATACATCAAATATGGCAGATAATCAAATAGTATATAAATAATTACTGGCAAAAGCCGCCCTGTCCTGATCAGCAAAAGATATATCTGTTGATAACAAAAACCCTGTCAGGCTGCAGCTTACTTACAGCAAATAGTCCTCCTGGTATGTAATGGGTAGGGCACAAGCAAATACGGCGAAATAATTACCCCAAATAGGAAGAAGGAGCACGGCTGTCAACCGTCCTGAGCATGAGAGGGGAACATGCTGCGGCAGCTAGAGGGTGATCCAGACAGAAGGCTCACAGCATATGGAGAAAATGTAGCAAGAACTGGGCAGCCAGCAAGTGAAGGAGGGAGAGCCCAACGCGTATCGCTGTTCAAGATAGCTTCGTCAAGTTTATTGTTTATTATCTGCTCTGCGTATTAGCCATTGTTTTGCACCCCCAGTATATATTTATTTATTTGATATCATTGTGGTGCGCCAACCTATTTTTTCTATTATGCCTGAGGTAAAAAGCGTACCGCAGCGGTGCCGTAAGTGACTTCACCGGGGCTCATCGGCTGATGAACTCCGGTGAACTTTCTCACCGCAACTCAGCGCTACACACTGCAGGAGTGATTATACACTCCTGTTAGTGTGTCGACAGCTGCAGCCTAGAGCAGCCACATTAGTGATTACTCTCAAAGTCATCAGAATTGATGTGGGACATTATGGATTATCTCCACTTCGGACAGGTGAAGAATATTGTTGTTTACTATTTTAATTCATTCAGGGGACATTGGCTTCAGTGGACTGGGCAAAGTGAGCATGGTTGAATTTAGAGTCAATAAAGGAGTCTTTGTTATTATTAACCATAAATAAACCATGTCACAAAGGTGACATCAACCCCACAAATATGAATCCCACTTGCCACCGCCACAGGCCAGAATTGGCGCATCTTATAAATTCACCATTTCTCGGTGGCTGCTATTTTTAGGCTTGGGGACCGATATCCATGACCACTTGCCAGCCTGTGAATACCAGCCCCTAGCTGTCAGCTGTAGCTTGGCTGGTTGTCAAAAATAGGAGGACCCCACGCCGTATTTTTAAATTATTTAAATAATTAAAAAAACAGCATGGGGACCCCTCTATTCTTGATAACCAGCCTCGCTAATGCTGACAGCTAAGAGTTGTAGCCCACAGCTATCAGTGTTGCCTGGCTAGTTATCAAAAATACATGGGAAAAACGTCAATTTTTTTAATTATTATTTATTTATATTGCAATTGATGCCACTTTTACTGATGTCTGCCCCTAATTTGAGCTATTTTGGCAGCTTTTGGGCCCCCTGAAGGTGTCGTCTATGCATTTAGTGTTGCCTCCCATTGAAGTTAATGGTGTTCAGTTATGTTCGGTGTACATTGCGAAGTTTGGCGCACATACTGAACCAAAGGTTCACTCATCTCTATTCAGTTCCACTTCTGTCTGCAGCTTCCAGTATTACAGTTCCCCTGTCTGCAGATTTCAGTACCACGGCTGTCTGCCATTTCAGGATGTCTCCTGTCTGCCTTTGGGTTCCATGGTATTCAATCTTTCTAGTTACTCCATAGCTTTGTCTGCAACTTGTCTGCGGTCTCCAGAATGTCTCCTGTCTGCGGTGTCCAGTTCCTCAGTTCCTATCTGTGTCCTGCATGCCCCAGCCGTTTGCTGCTCTGATGCCTGTGGTCATGTGCCCACCCGTCCTTGGGTTTAGAGGATCCACTTTAACCAGTGAGCCCCTTTTTTGATAGATTCCTTGTGAAGGCCTATTCATGACATGGTCCTGCCATATTAAAAAAATGGCACATAGTGATCTATTCAGTAATGTAGGTGAAACTAGATGTCACATATCAAGCTGTAAATTGGGCTATAAGCCAGACATCCAGATACAGGTATTCCATCAATTTCATGCCACCGCTCTCAAAGACTATCATGGTGCAGAGCAAGGCAGCAATAGAGGCTGGAATGGAAGACTACCTCTTTTGTCTTGGAAACAATGATAGCCAGAGATTGGTCTGGAGACCAAGTGACCAATGCTATGAAGAAGCCTTCATGCTGGATAGTTAAAGTGTCCCAGGAGCTGCTTTTCAACTTTACAATGCCAGGTCAGATGTTGCTTGTGCTACTGTGAACCTCAGTGACCTAAATATGCTATCATGACTGTAGCATCTCCGTACTTGTCTCTCATTGAGCACATCTGGGACGACATTGGTCAGCAATTACAAAGGGAGCTGCCAGTAACTAGTTTTTTTCTGTTGGTAATGGTTGCTAACTGATGACAGATCTGTGAAAAAGTTTCTTTGCTATGTTGGACTTTGTTGGTCATTTTTGGGTGCGGTTTTTGGAGAGATGTTAATGCCAAACAACCGCTCAGCACCTCATCAGTAGATGACCAAATGAGGCCTCATATCACAGCAGAGATCATTAATCCTTTTGCCATTTTATCATATGACATTGTCGTCTAAAATGACATTCTTCACAGACCAACAATTATCAACATATCATTGAGCAAAGTTGTTTTTTTTCTATTTTACAAAAATGTTATTCAGCTGAAAATCCAAGTCCAAGGTCTGTTGAATTAGAAGACTAAGACAGATAGTAATGAATTACCTCTAGAGTTCCATTTTAGATGTTTTATCATTATAGATCCACACTTCTGATGCACAGTACCAAGTTAATTAATCCTTTAAGAGGACAACACTTGAGAGTCTTAAGGTGAGATTTGGACTCTACGAAGTGCACTATCAACTCATACCAGTCACAAGAATACCATATTATTATTATCTTTTGCATATATTTAAAGTGACATTGTAAATAATACATACAAGTCCTAAAAACCTTGTCTTGAAGTCCAATTGTGGTGGCCATGTGGAAGCGGTAAGGTCTTCTCAGTGTGAGCGATAAGGTCTTCTCAGTGTGAGTTGAATTAGAATGTAACATTACACCTCATTGGTATTCGAGCAACCAATATATTATATCAATAATACAACCAACCATGGACAAATAGACAAAAAAAAAAGCCTTAACACTTTTCATTCTCAAGACACAAGCATTGCCTTATTTATTGTGACTTCTTTCTCCATCCTTCTCCTCTGTCATTATTTGAGGTAATCAGAACAATTACAACACAGGATTACTGTAACCGAGAGGCGGATATGAAATGTATTATCAATAGACTTATTATTTGACTTTATCATCATTAAGGAAATTATTCAGAGTGTCTAGAGGTTGAAGAGAGCACGAGAGTGTTTCCATTTAAATATGACAGCTCCGCTCAGGTTATTTCAGCTCATGACAATAGTTTTCTCTCTCTTTATCTTCAGAGGAAGCTGCCTTGAGCTCACAATCAGAAGTGAATGGAGGTGTCATGACACAGGATTAGCAGTAACCAGATACTAAATCAAATGTTCTTGATGGGAAAAAAAAGAAATAAGGAATGTGACAAGCATCCTTATTGTGATCCGGCAGCATTTTCTAAGTATCAGTAGGAAGTCATTTATGGAAACCCATTGATGGGATTTATAGCTGATTATAACTTGAATTTGACAACTGATCCTGGGTTATCAACAGAACCTTCTCCCTTACAGACTCTGTCTCATTTTTGAGGGATAAAGAAGTCACCAGGTTATAAATAAGGGTTACTAGAACAATTATATGCTGGCTTCTGTTTTTTAAGTCTTTGTGGATAATGTGGATAAATATGTTGAAGTTCCATAATAATTCGGCACAGATTTGAAAATATGGATATTTCTTGGAAGGTTTCTAAAGATGAGCTTTTGCTACCTATTCTTGGATTTTAAACTAATCTTGTGCCTAACTGAAAAGAGGTAGTAACAGTTGGAAGATACCACCTTTGTAAATCTAGAGGTGTACAGCTCCACAATACACAATAAATTGCTGTTGGTCGAATGATGGCGCAACTGACAAATATCTCTACTGACATAGTAGCGCTCAGCTGAGCTAAGCTTTCCTGTGGTCTCTACGGAGAGGTGGTGGCATATCTCACTAAGAACAGAGAGGATTAGAAGTCCGAAATCAGATATAGTAGGTGCTTCTCCCCCTGACATCCATCGGGAGAATGATGGAAGGCCCTCACACGCATTAGACTGTGGGCAAAGCATGATGATTCTGGTGGTTTTGCCCAAGTTTAGTCTAATTTGTTTGGAAGTCTTAAGCCACCTCTAGAACCATCTTATCAATTATGGGAACAAAAGATCTGGCAATTAAACAGAACAATCCTACACTTTTTTCCAAACAAAATTTTGTCAAGGAAAGTTTGAAGGTCCACATATACAGTGGGGGGAAATAAGTATTTGATCCCTTGCTGATTTTGTAAGTTTGTCCACTGACAAAGACATGAACAGTCTATAATTTAAGGGTAGGTTAATTTTAACATTGAGAGATTGAATATCAAAAATAAAATCCAGAAAATCACATTGCATAAATTATATAAATTTATTTGCATTTTGCAATGAGAAATAAGTATTTTATCCCCTACCAACCATTAAAAGGTCAAGCTCCTACAGACCAGTTAGATGCTCCTAATCAACTCGTCACCTGCATTAAAGACAGGTCTTACATAGTCTTACATAGTCACCTTTTATAAAAGACTCTTGTCCACATACTTAATCAGCCAGACTCTAACCTCTACAACATGGGCAAGACCAAAGAGCTTTATAAGGATGTCAGGGACAAGATCAGAGACCTGCACAAAGATGGAATGGGCTACAAAACCATAAGTAAGACACTGGGTGAGAAGGAGACAACTGTTGGTGCAATAGTAAGAAAATAGAAGAAATACAAAATGACTGTCAATCGACATTGATCTGGGGCACCATGCAAAATCTCACCTCGTGGGGTATCCATGATCATGAGGAAGGTGAGAGATTGGCCTAAAACTGCAAGGAGAGAACTTGTTAATGATCTCAAAGCAGCTGGAACCACAGTCACCAAGCAAACCATTGGTAACACATTACGCTGTAAAGGTTTAAAATCCTGCAGTGCCCGCAAGGTCTCCCTGCTCAAGAAGGCACATGTGCAGGCCCATCTGAAGTTTGCCAATGAACACCTGGATGATTCTGTAAGTGATTGTGAGAAGGTGCTGTGGTCAGATGAGACCAAAATTGAGGTCTTTGGCATTAACTCAACACGTTGTATTTGGAGGAAGAGAAACGCTGCCTACGACCCAAAGAACATCGTCCACACTGTCAAGCATGGAGGTGGAAACATTTATGTTTTGGGGGTGATTCTCTGCTAATTGCACAGAACTACTTCACCGCATCAATGGGAGAATGGATAGAGCCATATACCATAAAATCCTGAGTGACAGCCTACTTCCCACCGGTAGGCCATTAAAATGGGTCGTGGCTGGGTCATCCAGCAAGACAATGACCCAAAACATACAGCCAAGGCAATAAAGGAGTGGCTCAAAAAGAATCACATTAAGGCAATGGAGTGGCCTAGAGAGTCTCCAGGCCTTAATCCCACAGAAAACTTATGGAGGGAGTTGAAGCTCCAAGTTGGCAAGTGACAGCCTCAAAATCTTAATGATTTAGAGATGATCTGCAAAGAGGAGTGGACCAAAATTCCTACTGACATGTGAGCAAACCTCATCATCAACTACAAAAAACATCTGACTGCTGTGCTTGCCAACAAGGGTTTTGCCACCAAGTATTAAGTCTTGTTTGCCAGAGGTGTGAAGGAACAAATTATGAAAGGTTCTCCATTTTGTGTTCTCGACTCCATTTTCTTGTTGCTTAAAGATAAATTCTGGTATTTAATTAGGTAAAAAGTTATAACTGCCATGAAGTAATTTTATCTTGTTGTTCACAAGCCTGTTATTCAACTAGGCTATGTGTTATGGTTCTCAATGGCAAGAGAACATAGCCCAGCAAACATAAGTACTAGCTCTTGGAAGGATGGAAACTAAACTGACCATGAACTAAACCTGCCGCACAACTAACAGTAGCCGGGTAGCGTTGCCTACGTTTTTTATCCCTAGACGCCCAGCGCCGGCCGGAGGACTAACTAATCCTGGCAGAGGAAAATATAGTCCTGGCTCACCTCTAGAGAAATTTCCCCGATAGGCAGACAGAGGCCCCCACATATATTGGCGGTGATTTTAGATGAAATGACAAACGTAGTATGAAAATAGGTTTAGCAAAATTGAGGTCCGCTTACTAGATAGCAGGAAGACAGAAAGGGCACTTTCATGGTCAGCTGAAAACCCTATCAAAATACCATCCTGAAATTACTTTAAGACTCTAGTATTAACTCATAACATCAGAGTGGCAATTTCAGATCACAAGAGCTTTCCAGACACAGAAACGAAACTACAGCTGTGAACTGGAACAAAATGCAAAAACAAACGAGGACTAAAGTCCAACTTAGCTGGGAGTTGTCTAGCAGCAGGAAGATGCACAGAAAGGCTTCTGATTACAATGTTGACCGGCATGGAAGTGACAGAGGAGCAAGGTTAAATAGCGACTCCCACATCCTGATGGAAACAGGTGAACAGAGGGGATGATGCACACCAGTTCAATTCCACCAGTGGCCACCGGGGGAGCCCAAAATCCAATTTCACAACAGCTATGGTTCATAATTGGTATAAAGACCTTGAGTCTTCTGACTCGAGCCAGATAATAGATTCGGGGGTATATTGCTATACAAGACTGAGACACCTGTTAGTATGTGATTTCTATGCCAAGAAGATATGACCATATATGTAGTTTCCGGTTTTTCTGTATTCTCATGGGTTAAGTTTTTCCTGCATTCTTATAGGTTAAGAACTGTGAGTGTGTTCTTATGCTGATTGGTTGAAGTATAATTTCCATGACTATGAAAAGTGAAATAGCATAAAACTGGGGCCAGAGATCTGCTCGATCCCCCATACAGAGGCACACGTCTCCGTCTGGTCATTTTCAGTTGCCGGCAACGCCCTGTAGATTAATTTGGAAATCACTGAGTCAACCGTGAAGGATCAATTTAGATCCTCCCTCAACTGTTGGCGCCCGAAACATGGGGCCCCAAGCAGGAACGCCTCTACCCCCCGGAGGACAACAAGACAAAGGACCCTCGGACCGGACACAGGCACTGGAAAATTGGGACTGATCATACCCCACAACAACCACGGTAAGTTGGCAGCTATACTGTCCAGACTGACCGTTTGGTGTGGTTTTCCTGTGTTTGTTGCTGCAAAGAGGATCTGAGGTTTGTCCCCGATAGTGGGGTGATTTTTGGGTGGAATCATATAGAGGTGTAGTTCCGTTGGGAGCCCAGTGCTCGAACCGTACCTCATAAGGGACGGACACCCCGGATTGACCAGTGATGTAATTCTCTTTACAGTCAAAATATCCTGAATTCCTGATCACTGTTAGAATCAGGCGCGGTGAGGTGATCGAAGATTGGGTAGGATGCGTAACTCAGGAATTATATATTTATATATGTCCAGAGGTGTCCAGAGGGAAAGTCTAAGACGCCCTCCTCCTTTCACTGAGTACTGCGTTTTTGGGTTGTCCCAGCGGGGGACAGAGAGACCCAGTGGAACAAAACCGTAAGGCCGTTGGTATTGTGCACGACAAAGTAAGGATATTTAGCTCTAAAGGAGAATCAGTTTCCGTGGAAGGAAAAGAAGACTTTGAATTTGTGTGATGAATCTGATATTGTTAGCCCAAAGACGGGGAAAATATTCTCAATTATGGGTTTTTCTAAGGTGTTCTGGTATGTGAATTGTGCGATGAAGGTTTTGTAGAAATTAATCAAGTCTGAGAACTGCTGTATTCCGTTTCTGTGTTTATCTCTAAGATACCCGATGGGAGGGGGGAGTCAAACAGCTGCGTTATTGCTTTCTCTGTGTTGAGGAATGCTGTGATTTTCTTATCTTTGCTGTGCTTCTGGTATGGAGGGGGCACGTAGCTGCGTTTTAAGTTTCTCTATATTTTTTGTCGCGCTGGGAGATTTGTGTTTAAACAATAGTTGAAATATGGTACCTAGTTTTAGAAGGAAACTTGTAAGTGATTGTTTGATTATCAGTGTAATTGAAATATTGGTAAAAGATTCACCTGCTTCAAGTTGAGTGGTTGATATATAGCAAATTGAGGATCAACAGAGGATGTGAATTCTGATTGTTTTTGGGACGCTGAAAAAGGAAAGTTGTCTATTACTATGACAAAAAACTGGATGTTTTGTGGTGCAAGAAGGAACTGAGAAAGTGACTGAGATTAATGTGTCAGAAAGACAAACAATTAAAAATGATGATCTGGAACAGGGGGTCTCCCTGCTAGATGATAAGGTCCCTCCCCAGGAAATCAAGCCTCTTCTCCCGACTGTAAGCTCTGTGCCCCTTAACCCCAAGGCACCAATATATCCTGGACTGCCGAGAAGTTCTATGGGCGTCTTATGGTAGTATTTAAAGATCTGGGATTCTCATTGTAAAATAAAGCCCATTCACACCTTTTTGTGACAGCTTAATGTTTGACCTTAAATCTGAATTGAAAGAGGCAATAATGTCAGTTAGACCCGATATTGAGACTTCCATTCCAGATGATGCATTAAAAGTAGTAAAAAAGGTTTTAAGAACTTAGCCCATTCTGCATCACCAGGGAAATTAAAGGTTAAATCTGTAGCCGCAGCGATTTCTGCTCCAACCTTAGCCCCCCCCCCCCCCACACACACACACACACAGCTGCAAGGACGCAGCTCCGTTCCTTATCAGTGGCCCACGTAACAGACTTCAGCTCCTGCCCTCCCTACCTTACACAAATCCAATATCTTTTTTAACCCTATGTCTGGGAATCTCCCTCCCCAGCCCCGCCATGTCAATTCTCAGACCAAGAGCTTGTTTTAATCGGTGTAGATGGCAGACCCAATAAATATACTCTCACAAAACCCATCCCTGTGGGACCTTTCCCTGAAGTTACTGCTCAGTTCGTAATCTCTCCTATATGTCCGGTAAATTTACTGGGGGCAGATTTATTATCACAGTTCCGCTCCAGAATACAATTCCAAGATGATGGTCAGATGGTCCTTACGTTATATAACCCCTATGCAGATGCACACAATGAGGAGATCTGTATCCTACATGCCCTTCCCACGGTTATGATGGCCCTGATAGGCCCAGATCCACCCCCAATAATGCCTGTAAAACCAGTAAAAGTGTTTTTCAAACCTGGTGCCCCTTTTCCCAAAGTCCATCAGTACCCTTTGAAACATGATCAGGAGCGGGGCCTCAAGGGGCAAATACAAACGTTACTCGATAATGGTGCCCTAGTACCCTGTGTTTCCCCATGTAACATGCCCTTGTTTCCCGTTAAGAAAAAGACCCCACCCGGCCAAACCCCTGTGTACCGGCTGGTACAAGATCTACGGGCAGTTAATGCAGCTACTGTTCTGGAAACTCCAGTGCCTAAGCCACATACTCTTTTGTCCCAGATACCTCAGGATGCTGCTTGGTAAACAGTTATCGACCTTGCCAATGTCTTCTTCAGCATTCCATTACACCCAGATTGCCAGTTCTGTTTGCATTCATTTATCAGGGACGAAAACAGAGCAGGAAACCATTGCTGCCACTGTTAGCCTCCTCAAGTATCTGGCAGATCTGAACTGTCGGGTTTCGGCCTCGAAACTTCAGTTCTGCCTTGGTCAAGTGATATTTTTGGGTCACTGTCTCCTTCAGGGTGTCAGACACCTCTCAAAAAAAAAGAAAAATAGCCATCAGCTCCCTTCCTTTTCCAAAAGATGAGACTGAACTCCAGCGTTTTCTTGGACTATGTACTTATTGTCGTCAGTGGATACCGGACGCATCCCGCATAATGCAACCTCTCTACAATGCCCTGAAAGACGGTTTAAGATATGCTGATGATTTTGGCAGATTCCACCCCAGATACGCTGTTACTACGGAAGACACTGTAGTGCACGGAACTGCACTCCCTCCCTCACTGTCAACACAAGAAGTAGAACTTCAGACTCTGACTACTGCATGTGTTCTGGTCAAAGACAGGTGGGCTGATTTATACACGGACTCACAGTATGCATTTGGTATTGCTCATGATTTCGGAGCCCTATGGGTCAATCGAGGGTTTATTACTACTGCCGGAACTCCAGTGAAGAATGCTGAAGCTGTTAAAACCCTCATGGACTCAATCAAATTACCTACCCAGGTGGCCATTATCAAAATTAAGGCGCACGGTCCTAGGAAAAGTCCACACACTGTTGGTAATGCCTTTGTGGATATGCAAGCAAAAGCTGCTGCTCTCCTACCCGTTGAACTGACTATACCAGCTATGGTGACCACACGCTCTCAGCATAAACAGTTACAAGAAACACTGACTCTACAGGAACCTGATGATCGACGACAGACTGAAGTTTTCTGTCGGACCCCGCGAGACCGCTTAATGACGATGCAGAGAATGTCCCCAAAAGGAAGAAGTGAAGCAGTGGAAGGCTGATGGAGCATGTATGGACAATGGTCTCTGGAAAAAGGACCAACTTGTGTGTCTCCCTAAGCGGATGTACCCTGCTATTGCCACGTGGGCACATGGGCCCACACATCGAGGAAAAAAATGTACAAAAATTCTACTGGGCTCCAGGTATTTCTACAGTCCTGACAGCACTCAACCATGCATGTAACATCTGTCAGACCTGCAATCCCGGTCAACTTCAACGTGTACCCCCAAAGTACCTTGCTAAGTCCGACTATCCTTTCCAAAGGCTCCAAGTGGACCACATCACGTTGCCTAAGTCTGGAAGGTATGAATATTGTCTGGTGGTTGTCGACATGTTCTCCAGTTGGCCTGAAGCATTCCCCGTTACCAACATGACTGCAAAAACTACAGCAAAGAAACTGGTGATGGAAGTTATATGCAGATATGGTGTTCCAGAAGTCGTCGAAAGTGACCAAGGCCCGGCCTTTTCTTCTCATGTGTATCATGAGGTTCTGACAATGCTTGGATCCACTGTAGCTCTCCATACTCCGTACCATCCACAATCCAGTGGGAAAGTTGAGAGGCTGAACGGCACACTGAAGGGACAATTGACCAAAATGATGCAGGAGACTACGGCTCCATGGCCAGAGCTCCTACCCATTGTACTGTACCATATTCGTACTACCCCTAAGGCAAAATATGGCCTGTCCCCATATGAGATATTATTTGGTGCTAGGCCCCCAGTTGCAAATTTCCAGTCTCAGTAGTTGTCAGAAGAAACTGACCGTGCTGTTCAATATGTTATTCAGCTTAGTAAAAATCTTGCTAACACCCATGTTTTAGTTTTTTTCTTCCCTTCCAGATTCAGCAGAAACCGGCACTTGTCACAACTTAAAGTCTGGTGGTTTCGTGGTCGTGAAAAGGCATGTCAGAAAACACGGACTAGAACCCTTGTATGATGGTCTCTACCAAGTCCTCCTTATCACTCCTATGTCAGTAAAGCTGGAAGGAAGGTCGACGTGGATCCACGTATCGCACTGCAAGCTGTTCAAACAGACTAGTAGCAAATAAGGGGACATAATGTTTTGGTTCTTCGTATTTCCATATAATAATATTGGTAACCGCATGGGACAGCCTAAATTCCCCAATATCCTTGAGTAATAAGTTTGTACAATATCATGAAAGATTAGTAGTACAGATGGGTATAGCCAATAAAATTGTTAGTTCTATTTTCATTTACCCTATGATTACACAAATGTGGGATAAATTGGTTAGGGCAACAGATTATCTAGATGATCAAATTTGAGATATATTGGATATACTTAATACTACTGTTGTTGTCCAAAACCAACTTATTATAGTCACTAATCAATATACTGTATTACTTAACAGCAGCACAGGGTGGTATGTGTCAGGTTATTGGACCTGCGTGCTGTCATTATACAGATCCCAATAGCACTATGAAGTTAAAGTTAGAAGATATTAAAAGACTCAGAGATTAATATAATAAAGACAATGACCGTAATAAGGACAGTTGGTGGGCAGACACCTTCTCCTTTCTTAATCCAGCCAATTGGTTTGAGGGATCTGGGGGCTGGATAGCTGAAATCTTGCAAAGTTTGTTATATATTGTTGCCTTTATCCTTGTCATGTATGTAATACTAAAACATGTAATTTGGTGTATTTCTGTATGTATTAGGAAACTCTGCACTAAGACAACTAATGATGATACCAAAAGCGTTGCCACCCCTGCTCTTCTCTACACCGATTTCACAAAGTTACCTGATGAAGATGTTGAAACCAAGTGCATGGCTATCTTCAAAAGATCACCACTGCTGTTATCAATAATTGTTATTCGTAAATTCTAGTATACAGGGGGGACGGGTACGCCGCAACAGCCATGGCTGGTAACATGGCACCAGTCATGTGAAGACCAGTACCCCTCGAGCTTAGAGCTTGGGATAGTACCTCTGATGCTGGACATTAATTAACAAAATTTATCTAGGGGGGAATGTGAAGGAACAAATTATGAAAGGTTCTCCATTTTGTGTTCTCGACTCCATTTTCTTGTTGCTTAAAGATAAATTCTGGTATTTAATTAGGTAAAAAGTTATAACTGCCATGAAGTAATTTTATCTTGTTGTTCACAAGCCTGTTATTCAACTAGGCTATGGTTCATAATTGGTATAAAGACCTTGAGTCTTCTGACTCGAGCCAGATAATAGATTCGGGGGTGTATTGCTATACAAGACTGAGACACCTGTTAGTATGTGATTTCTATGCCAAGAAGATATGACCATATATGTAGTTTCTGGTTTTTCTGTATTCTCATGGGTTAAGTTTTTCCTGCATTCTTATAGGTTAAGAACTGTGAGTGTGTTCTTATGCTGATTGGTTGAAGTATAATTTCCATGACTATGAAAAGTGAAATAGAATAAAACTGGGGCCAGAGATCTGCTCGATCCCCCGGCAATGCCCTGTAGATTAATTTGGAAATCACTGAGTCAACCGTGAAGGATCAATTTAGATCCTCCCTCAACAGAGGGATCAAATACTTATTTCTCACTGCAAAATGCAAATAAATTTATATAATTTATACAATGTGATTTTCTGTATTTTATTTTTTATATTCTATCTCTCAATGTTAAAATTAACCTACCCTTAAAATTATAGACTGTTCAAGTCTTTGTCGTTGGGCAAACTTACAAAATCAACAAGGGATCAAAAACTTATTTCCCCCACCGTACCTGAGGGTGCATTTACACTACCAAATATCAGGAAACAAGCATTCCTATTTTTTGTGGAAAAAAAGTACAGTAGTGACATTTTGACACTTCAATCAGATGCAGCATAACAGGCTTTAAAAAATATGGAGATGACCAGAATGGAAATTATTTCATATGAAGAGGTCAAATAATGAAATCACAGAAGAAAATCCAGCTCACCACCTGCGATTACACACTTCTGGAGCACAGATAGCACCTGGGCAGGGTGCAACATCCATTTGAGAAAACAGAAAAACCCAGCTCACAGATGAAATAATAAAAAGGGCATTTTATTACCCAAAGTACATGAAGCAAAGATTAAAATTGTGTGTTCACAAAAAGGAGAATACAGACATGACAAAGAGCGCATGTCGCTTGAAACACGTCAAAAGATGCCTGTATTCTCTTTTTTGTGAACACACAATTTTAATCTTTGCTTCATGTACCTTGGATAATGAAATGCCCTTTTTTTTCATCTGTGCTCTGGATTTGTCAAATAATGAGCACCAAGTCTCCTTCATGACTTGGCAGGTACAGCCTAAAAAAATTAGAAAAATAGTCCCGAAGACATTACTTCTGTAATGTTACCATGCATGTAGTAGCATATATATGCTAAGTAGCATATTGGCAAAGGGCAAAAAAGCGACTCAAAACATGTCAAATAATAAAGGAGAAAAATGAGTCAAAACTGCCAATATTTTACAAACGTGAACAAACTTTATTAATTATCAAAATACATAAAAACAGAACTGTTAATGTATATACATACAGTTCATAGAGCAATCAATATATAATATAACAGCATGACAATAGGAGGTGTAGGACAAAACTCCAATTAAATAGTATACTGAAACAAAATATCCTCAGTAACTGTGGTACAATATGTACAGCATAGGTATATGCAAGTAGATTTAGTGAGGGAGGCTGAGTCATATACTGCATACAGGGAGGGGAGGGGCTTGAGAGCAAGACAGGTCTCAGTGGCCTCCGTCACTCCCAATCTCACCCACTCCAAACAGCCCAAAGCATGTTAAAAACAGTAATAGCCATTCTAATAGAAACTACTAACATAGCAAAGTAAACCACAGTAGCAGGAAAATTACAAGCGATAGTTACCCATGTTGTGACAGGCTGGCGTGACCGGACCTAACTCCCCAACGCACGTTTCGGTGCGGGTACACCTTCTTCAGAAAATTTGCATTTTTTTCACCACTTAAATAAAAAAGAATCTATACATGTTTGGTATATGCAAACTCATAAAGACCTGGAGAATCATAATGGCAGGTCAGTTGTCAGTTGTAGCATTTAGTTAACATATTAAATTTTTTTTTGTAAAATTGCACTTTTTTGCAGTTTAACAGCACTTTTTTTTCCTTTTTTACAATACACTATATGGTAAAATCAATGATATCATTCAAAAGTACAAGTCGTCCCACAAAAAACAATCCCTCACACGGCCTTATCGAAGGAAAAATAAAAAAGTTATGGCTTTGGAAAAATGAGGAACAAAGGAAAACGGAAAATCCAAAGTTGGTGAAGAGGTTTAGCAAGGGATATGTAAAAAATCAACATTTTATTTTATTAAACATACAAAGATGTACAGTGCACATTTAAAAAGTGAGAGACCAGAGTAAAAACAAACAGTGAGTATACCTGGATACTAAAATGAACATGATGGTAAAATTATTTGTAAAATAATAAATGCAAAGACCAGTTAGAGTGGCAGTGGTAAATGTTTGGGCACTCTGGTCACTATTACTGTTATTGTGAACTGTTAAGCAAGTTGAAGATTAAATCATTTCTAAGGGCCAACATTAAAGATTACACATTTCATTTGTATTTTAGGCAAAACACTATACTGTATATATATACATATGCAACATATATATATATATATATATATATATATATACCGTATATAGTCGAGTATAAGCCGAGATTTTCAGCCCATTTTTGGGGGGCTGAAAGTCCCCCTCTCGGCTTATACTTGAGTCATACCCAGGGGTCGGCAGGGGAGAGGGAGCGGGGGCTGTCTAATTATACTCACCTGCTCCTGGCGCGGTCCCACCAGGTCCCTGCTTACCCGGCGCTTCTGCTTCTTCCTGTACTGAGCGGTAACATGGTACCGCTCATTACAGTAATGAATATGCGGCTCCATAGCGGTGGAGCCGCATATTCATTACTGTAATGAGCGGTAACGGTGACCGCTCAGTACAGGAAGAAGCAGCAGCGCTTGGGAAGCAGGGACTGCACTGCACCAGGAGCAGGTGAGTATAATGGGGAGGGGGAGTGCTGCGTGATATTCACCTTCTCCCTGTTCCAGTGCCGCTCTGTCTGCAGCGTCTTCTGCAGTAATGCTCAGGTCAGAGGGTGTGGTGATGTGGTTAGTGCGCGCCCTCTGCCTGAACGTCAGTGCAGAAGATGCTGAAGATGGAGCGGCGCCAAAACGAAGTCAGGTGAATATTGAAAGTGCCAGGGGCCTGAGCGACGGAGAGGTGAGTATGTGATTTTTTTTATCGCAGCAACAGCAAATGGGGCAAGTGTCTGTATGGGGCATCTTATGGGGCCATAACGTTTGTGCAGCACTATATGGGGCAAGTGTCTGAATGGGGCCATAATCAATGTTTGTGCAGCACTATATTAGGCAAGTGTCTGTATGGAGCATCTATGGGGCCATAACGTTTGTGCAGCGCTATATGGGGCAAGTGTCTGTATGGGGCCATAACCAATGTTTGTGCAGCACTATATGGGGCAAGTGTCTGTATGGATCATCTTATGGGGCCATAACGTTTGTGCAGCACTATATGGGGCAAGTGTCTGAATGGGGCCATAATCCACATTTGTGCAGTACTATATGGGACAAGTGTCTGTATGCAGCATCTCTGGGGCCATAATGTTTGTGCAGCACTATATGGGGCAAGTGTCTGTATGGGGCCATAATCAACGTTTGTGCAGCACTATATGGGGCAAGTGTCTGTATGGAGCATCTATGGGGCCATAACATTTGTGCAGCATTATATGGGGCAAGTGTCTGTATGGGGCCATAATCAATGTTTGTGCAGCACTATATGGGGCAAGTGTCTGTATGGAGCATCTTATGGGGCCATAATCAAGGTTTGTGCAGCACTATATGGGGCAAATATCTTTATGGAGCATCTTATGGGGCCATAATCAACATTTGTGCAGAATTATATTGGGCAAATGTGTCTATGGAGCATCTTATGGGGCCATTATTAACCTTAACCATTATTAACCTTTATGCAGGATTATATGGGGTATATTTTAATATGGAGCATCTTATGGGACCATCATAAACTTTATGGAGCATTATATGGGGCTCCTGATTCAATATGGATATTCAAAAACACAACCTACTGATGTCTCAGTTAATTTTACTTTTATTGGTATCTATTTTTACTTTTGACATTTACCGGTAGCTGCTGCATTTCCCACCCAGTTTTTGTGGCAAAATTAGGGGGGTCGGCTTATACTCGGGTCAGCTTACACTCGAGTATATACGGTATATAATATTTTGCCTAAAATACACACACACACACATATATATGTATGGCATCTCTCCTGTATATAGTATATGTACCTGTATGTCATCTCTACTGTATATAGTATATACCTGTATGTCATCTCCCCTGTAAATAGTATACACCTGCTGTATGTCATCTCCTCCTGTATATTGTATATACCTATGTGTCATCTCCTCCTGTATATAGTATTACCTGTATGTCATTGCTTCTGTATATAGTAAATACCTGTATTTCTTCTCCTCCTATATATAGTAAATACCTGTATGTCATCTCCTGTATATAGTATATGCCTGTATGTCATCTCCCCTGTATATAGTATATACCTGCTGTATGTCATCTCCTCCTGTATATACCTATGTGTCATCTCCTCTTTTATATAGTATATATCTGTATGTCATCTCCTCCTATATATAGTATATACCTGTGTGTCATCTGCTCCTGTATATAGTATATACCTGTGTGTCATCTCCACCTGTATATTGTATATACCTGTGTCATCTCCCCCTGTATATAGTATATACCTGTATGTCATCTCCACCTGTATATAGTATATACCTGTAAGTTATCTCCTGTATATAGTGTATAACTGTATGTCATCTCCTCCTGTATATAGTATGTACCTGTATGTCATCTGCTCCTGTATATAGTATATACCTGTATGTCATCTCCTCCTGTATATAGTATATACCTGTATGTCATCTCCTCCTGTATATAGTATATACCTGTATGTCATCTCCTCCTGTATATAGTATATACCGGTAAGTCATCTCCTTCTGTATGTAGTATATACCTATATGTCATCTCCTCCTATATGTAGTATATACCTGTATGTCATCTCCTCCTGTATATAGTATATACACCTGTGTGTCATCTGCTCCTGTATATAGTATATACCTGTGTGCCATCTCCTCCTGTATATACAGTTATATGAAAAAGTTTGGGCACCCCTATTAATCTTAAGCTTAATGTTTTATAAAAATTGTTTTTTTTGCAACAGCTATTTCAGTTTCATGTATCTAATAACTGTTGGACACAGTAATGCACCTGTCAAATTTTGTTTGAATGCAGATTGCACATTTTCTGTTAGTACAATAAACCTCATTTCAAGGCAGAAACATTACTGTGTCCAACAGTTATTAGATATATGAAAAAGAAATAGCTGTTGCAAAATAAACAATTTTTATAAAACATTAAGCTTAAGATTAATAGGGGTGCCCAAACTTTTTCATATAACTGTAGTATATATATCTGTGTGTCATCTCCTCCTGTATTAGACCTCATTCACACGTTATTTGGTCAGTATTTTTACCTCAGTATTTGTAAGCTAAATTGGCAGCCTGATAAATCCCCAGCAGTTGTGAATTCTGCTTTTGGGTTCCCTCCGTTGGTAGTAGGTGGTAATGCAGTTGTCCCTGGGTTGCAGTCCTGGTCAGGTGTGTCTGCTGATTGCAGTTCTGACTGGTGTATTTAGGTGTGCAGGATTCATTAGTCCTTGCCAGTTGTTAATTGTTGTTGGGAGGTGTTGGACCTCTGCCTGGTTCCTCCTGCCTTTCTGCCAAATCAGCAAAGATGTGTCTGGGTTTTTTTTTCCTGTGGCACACATGCTGTGTGCTTCACAATTCAGTGCTCTTCTTTGTGTTTTCTTGTCCAGCTTAGACTGTGTCAGTATTTTCTCAGTCTTGTTGGATTCTCTGGAGTGGCAGATATACATTCCATGTCTTTAGTTAGATTGTGGAACTTTTTGTATTATCTGCTGTGGATATAGTTGGAAGGGTTTTAATACTGACCGCCTAGTAATCTGTCCTATCCTTTCCTATTTAGCTAGAGTGGCCTCTTTTGCTAAATCCTGTTTTCTACCTGCGTGTGTCTATTCTTCTCCTACTCACAGTCATTATTCATGGGGGGCTGCCTATCCTTTAGGGGTCTTCTCTGAGGCAAGATAGCATTCCTATTTCCATCTATAGGGGTATTTAGTCCTCCGGCTGTGTCGAGGTGTCTAGGGTTTGTTAGGCACACCCCATGGCTACTTCTAGTTGCGGTGTTAGTTCAGGATTTGCGGTCAGTACAGGTTCCACCGACTTCAGAGAAAGTTTTCATGCAGCTCCAAGGTCACCAGATCATAACACCCAGCCAACAGAAAGACCTCCCCCTGGCAGTATATATTAGCTCACACATACACATAATAGACAGGTCATGTGACTTAGAGCTGCCGTATTTCCTATATGGTACATTTGTTGCTCTTGTACTTTGTCTGCTTATTAATCAGATTTTTATTTTTGCAGAATAATACCAGACTTGTGTGTGTTTTAGGGCGAGTTTCATGTGTCAAGTTGTGTGTGTTGAGTTGCGTGTGGCGACATGCATGTAGTGACATTTGTGAGATGAGTTTTGTGTGGCGACATGCGTGTAGCAACTTTTTGTGTGTCGAGTTGCATGTGACAGGTTAGTGTAGCAAGTTGTGTGCAGCAAGTTTTGCACATGGCGAGTTTTGCACATGGCGAGTTTTGCGCGTGGCGAGTTTTATGTGTGGTGCGTTTTGAGTATGTGCAAGTTTTGTGTGAGGCAACTTTTGCATGTGTTGCAACTTTTGTGCATGTGGCAATTTTTTCACGTGTGCAAGTTTTGCGTGTGGCGAGTTTTCCATGAGGTGGGTTTTGCACGTGTGGCGAGTTTTGCGTGAGCCTAATTTTGCATGTGGCGAGTTTTGCGCGTGGCGAGTTTTGAGCGGTGACTTTTGTGTTTCGACTTTTATGTGGCGAGGTTGGTGTATGTGTGGTGAAATGTGTGCTGAGGATGGTATATGTGTTCAAGCACGTGGTAGTGTGTGGCGCATTTTGTGTTCATATCCCCGTGTTTGGTGAGTATCCCATGTCGGGGCCCCACCTTTGTAACTGTATGGTATATACTCTTTGGCACCATCGCTCTCATTCTTTAAGTCCCCCTTGTTCACTTCTGGCAGCTGTCAATTTGCGTCCAACACTTTTCCTTTCACTTTTTAACCATTATGTAGATAGGGGCAAAATTGTTTGGTTAATTGGAATGCGCGGGGTTAAAATTTTGCCTCACAACATAGCCTATGACGCTCTCGGGGTCCAGACGTGTGACTGTGCAAAATGTTGTGGCTGTAGCTGCGACTGTGCAGATGCCAATCCTGGACATACACACATACACACACACACACATTCAGCTTTATATATTAGATATATCTTTTACATTTTAAAAATTACAAAAAGGAAAATGGGCCCATGCCAAAGTTTGGGCACCCTGCACGGGTGCATACTAGTAGCACTGCCATTTGAAAGTATCACAGCTTGTAAATGCTTTTTGTATCCAGACAACGGTCTTTCAATTCTTGTTTGAGGGATTTTCATCCATTCTTCCTTGGAAAATTCTTCCAGTATTTTTAGATTTCTGGGTCGTTCATTTTCAGAATGCTAGGCAGCTGCTTAGAAGAACCCATGGCTACTGCAATTAATTTCTTAGCATATATGCAGACTCATAATATTTGATCTTTATAGCTGGTGTACAACTGAATTGTTTGCATCAAACTATATGCATTGTGTTTAGTCACACATGAATATATCTGTGTATCAATTGTGTAGTCATTTAAGCACATTAATTAATTTTTTTGACTGGGTCTTTGCATTTATTATTTTACCAATAATTTTACTATCATGTATATTTTAGTATCCAGGTATACCCACCGTTTGTTTTTTCTGTGGTCTCTCACTTTTTAAATGTACTTCTAGATATTTGTTATACTTTGTATGTTTAATAAAATAAAACATTGCTTTTATACATAGCCCTTGTTTAAAGCTTTTTCCTTTTTGTGTACATCTATTGCTATGGTTTATGACTTTCCTTTGTGGAATAAATGTTTTGATGTATATATATTCATTAGACAAAATATTTGAAACTCCAAAAACAGAATAAAAAAAAGGAAATGTAAAAAATAATTTTAAATAAAAAAACCCTAAATAATAGTAAAATCTTTTACCATTAAAATACATTTATTGATATTTATTATGCAACACAAAAATTCACATTTGGTATTGTCAAATTCGGAACAATCCAAACTGTTAAACTGTCATATTATTTTGCGCATGCAGTGAACACCGATATGAAAATAAATAAATAACAGCAAAAACACTGTTTTTCATGATACTACAGCAAAAGAGTCAAATAAAATGAGATCAACATGTCAAGTGTAAAGAATAGTGGTACCTGAAAAGGTCATGTTCATCTTGACTGGCAAAAATCAAGTCCTAACTCAACTGCGTTGGCAGAAAAATGAAAAAAAACAGTTACTGCACGCAAAGTATGGTGATGCAAAAGCCAATTTTTTTTTTTTTTAATTAAGTTTTATTACTTTTTACCCGCTAAAAACCTAAACAATACTATGTACCATGAATGTGGTATCACTGGGAATATACTAAGAATGACAATCTCCACAGCCAGAGACTTGAACCCATTCATGGTGGATGGAGATAAATTTTAAACAATAAATGTCATATAGCTGTACCTCAGGTCATAGTAACGTGGACTTCCCACACCCCAACACGCGTTTTGCCGCTGGCTTCTTCCAGGGTCAAAACTTGAATATATTTTGATCCATCAAGTATTGCGTGCTTTGAGGTCCTTTTTTTGTGGTACATAACACACCCAAAAATCATTGAAACTTTTTTCTGGACTACATTTCTCAGCCATACACTATTCCATAGCGTGGAGTACATTTTTGTGATCTCTAAAACTGACAAAAAGCTTTTAAAAAATTTGTAGATTTCCATTTCTCAGCTGTAGAGTGTTACATGATCTGTGAACATTTCTGAAATCTCTAAAACATAAAGAAAAGCTTTTAAAAATGTTGTAGGCTTCCATTTCTCAGTCATACAGTGTTACATGGTCTGTGAAGACTTCTGTGATCTCTAGAACTGAAAACAAGCAATTAAGCGTTTTTCTGGGTTGAATTTGATTGTCAACCATACACATTTGCATTCTGTTCCATTGCGGTGGAATAAACTCAGAGAAACCACCTTGACTGCTGCAGGTGACTTTTTTTTATTAAAAATAAGCTTGGTTTCAAGAGACCTAGCAATTGCAAAATGCATAATGCTTGTGGAGCGCCACCAGACACAGGGCCGCGGGGTACTCGGTACCGGGCCTCTCTGTCTCAGTCCTGGGGTTGTCATGGTGGCTAGAACCGGTCCGTGACCCTGCTAAGGGGCGTCCAATGAAAGGTGTGATGGTGGTGCGGGGTGCAAGGCACGATGAATAACGAGGACACAGGGTTGCAGTCTCTTTACCTCTTTACTGAAGGCTCCAGGATCCGCAATCCAGAGTACTGCTAACAGGGCTGGCTGAGACCGGCCGGTCCGAAGGCACATCCAGAGTTCCCTTTGCAGGTGGAAATCAGTGCCTACCTTCTAGCGCCTGTGTGTTGTAGTACCTCCCTGCTGAGCACCACGGGATAGTCCTCACAACTGTTGTGTCTGTTTCTGATGTTCTTTCTCACAACTCGTATCTGTTCTGATGTTCTTCTCCGTCCCCCAGATGATATGGATAGGACGCACCCGTATGACGGGTAGGTGTGGAGTTCTTCCGGGACCCTAGCGTCGCCCCTCTCCCACAATTGCCCCCTATGTCTGCTTAGGTGATTTAGGTGAGACAGCCAACCTATAATTAACTGTCCTGCCGCTGTTTGAAGTAATGCTTGGAGCCTAATACTTCCTCGGCGTTCCGGCCACCGGCTACGCGCCTCAGTAGGATGTTGCCACGATCTTAAGGCACGACTCCTACTGGCTTTATCTCCTTTTTGCTGCAATCTCATTTCTCACTTCTCCACAGTAAACCTCGCTTTGTTTCCTTTCTTAGGATGCCACCGCAATGGGTGCAGGCACGGCTCCATAACGTTCTGTTCTGTTCGCTGGGCCACTGTCAGGATCCCACCCCTGACAGAGACCCCCCTGAATCTTCCCCTGCAACACCCTCTGCCACAGGATGTTGCCTGGATCCAACCCAGTCAGCTTCTGACTAACTTCCTATCCGGCCCCCAGTTTTACCAGATTGTGAGGAGTGGCCTAATACATAGAACCCTTTGCTCCCCCTGGTGGCTAGAGTGTGACGTGTAATGTGTGACTGTGATACCTGGTCAGGTGAACTCCTTAAGTGCCATCAGACGTACCATCACTCCCCTTAGTGGCGGAGCGTCAGTACTGCAATGACCAGGACTCTGGGGCGCTGCACTCCCCCCGGTTAAATCCAGTACTCCCAGACTGGGAAGAAAACAACAATACATGTCAGCAAAAGACATACAAAATTTTGAAATGCAATGAACAAGTAAATATAACAGTGCTTCCCTTTATGGGAGGTGAGGACTCTTGAACGTTACAAACAAAACATGGTTCAATATTTTAAACTAGACTGTGGCCCGATTCTAATGCATTGGGTATTCTAGAATATGCATGTCCCCGTAGTATATGGACAATGATGATTCCAGAATTCGCGGCAGACTGTGCCCGTCGCTGATTGGTCGAGGCAACCTTTATGACATCATTGTCGCCATGGCAACCATTATGACATCTACGTCGATACTGTGCCTGTCGCTGATTGGTCAAGGCGAATTCGCGGCAGACTGTGCCAGTCGCTGATTGGTCGGTGCAACCTTTATGACATCATCGTCGCCATGGCAACCATTATGACATCTACGTCGATACTGTGCCCGTCGCTGGCGGCCTCGACCAATCAGAGACGCGGGATTTCCAGGACAGACAGACAGACAGACAGAAAGACAGACAGACAGACAGACAGACAGACGGAAAAACCCTTAGACAATTATATATATAGATAACATACTATAAATAACTTCTATTACCCAGCCGGGTATTCTACTAGGTGCAAATTCTGAACAATAATTTAACTTTTCCTTTAAGGGCGTATAGGCTGAACCCACTAAAGGCTTACTATAAAACTCTAAAATATAAATTAACTTTTTCTTTATTGCTCTCTTCTAAGTGCAACACTCTTCTTTTCACTCTCTGATTTTTCATATGCAGAACCGCCTGTCTATCTGCCCAGGCCTACTGCCTCTTTGCTTAGTACAGGATCACTGAGCCATCTCTCTATGGCTCTCAGGAGGACTCACTAACTAACCCCTACGGGTTTACTTTATTGAAATTCGGCTTTCAACTCTTTCCTGTCCTCATTCTCTAGTAACATTATTAAACATTCTCTATAACTGTCTAGCTAACTACATATTACTTCTATGTAAAACATTATTACCATCTACTTTCTTTAAGGCAACACTATACTTTAAGTGCAACCGGTGAACGTTCCCTTTAAGGGGGAACTGTTGTGAATTAGACTTTTTTGGCTCCCTCTTGTGGTCACTAGTGATATGACTGATGGATTGTCTTTCCTCAGTTTGGCACCCACCTGGGTCGTTAGTCCAGGGGTGTTGATATATAAACTTCCTGGTTTCTCAGTCCAGTGCCTGGCATCGTTGTAATCAGTTCCTTTCTGTTTGCTCCTGTCTGCTGGTCTCGGATCTTGCAAAATTAAGCTAAGTCCTGCTTCCTTGTTTTTTGGTTTTTTGCTTTGCTCTTATTTTTTGTCCAGCTTGTAATAAATGTGATTCCTGATTTTGCTGGAAGATCTAGGGGGCTGGTGTTCTCCCCCCGGGCCGTTAGACGGTTCGGGGGTTCTTGAATATCCAGCGTGGAAATTTTGATAGGGTTTTTGCTGACCATATAAGTCATCTTACTATATTCTGCTATTAGCTAGTGGGCCTCTCTTTGCTAAATACCTAGCTCATTCTTACGTTTGTCTTTTCCTCTTACCTCACCATTATTATTTGTTGGGGGCTTGTATCCAACTTTCGGGGTCTTTTCTCTGGAGGCAAGAAAGGTCTATCTTTTCCCTTCTAGGGTCAGTTAGTTCTCCGGCTGGCGCGAGACGTCTAGAACCAACGTAGGCACGTTCCCCGGCTGCTGCTATTTGTGGTGCTAGGATTAGATATATGGTCAGCCCAGTTACCACTGCCCTATGAGCTGGTTTTTTGTGTTTGCAGACTTGGTATGTACTTTTGAGACCCTCTGCCATTGGGGTCATAACAGTATGCCAGGCCAAGGTTGAATGTTTAATGCATTGCAGAAGTGGGATTACAAGAAAGGAAAGTCTGAGTTTTTTTTTTCTTTCCTCTCTTTTTTCCTCCCCTTTACCTCTGAGTGGCTTGTGCTTGCTGCAGACATGAATGTCCAGACTTTGATTACAAGTGTGGATCAGCTTGCTGCTCGTGTGCAGGGCATACAAGATTTTGTTACCAGTAGTCCAATGTCTGAACCTAAAATACCTATTCCTGAACTGTTCTCTGGAGACCGATTTAAGTTTAGGAATTTCAGGAATAATTGTAAATTGTTTCTATCTCTGAGACCCCGTTCATCTGGAGACTCAGCTCAGCAAGTAAAAATTGTTATCTCTTTCTTACGGGGCGACCCTCAGGATTGGGCCTTCTCGCTAGCGCCAGGAGATCCGGCATTGGCAAATATTGATGCGTTTTTTCTGGCGCTCGGATTGCTTTACGAGGAACCCAATCTTGAAATTCAGGCAGAAAAAGCCTTGCTGGCTATTTCTCAGGGTCAGGATGAAGCTGAAGTGTATTGCCAAAAATTTCGGAAATGGTCCGTGCTTACTCAGTGGAATGAGTGTGCTCTGGCCGCAAATTTCAGAAATGGCCTTTCTGAAGCCATTAACAATGTGATGGTGGGTTTCTCCATTCCTACAGGTCTGAATGATTCCATGGCGCTGGCTATTCAAATTGACCGGCGTTTGCGGGAGCGCAAAGCCGCGAATCCTCTGGTGGTGTTGTCTGAACAAACACCTGATTTAATGCAATGTGGTAGAATTCAGACTAGAAATGAACGGAAAAATCATAGACGTCAGAATGGGTTGTGTTTTTACTGTGGTGATTCTACACATGTTATATCAGCATGCTCTAAACGCCTAACTAGGGTTGTTAGTCCTGTCGCCATTGGTAATTTGCAACCTAAATTTATTTTGTCTGTGACTTTAATTTGCTCATTGTCCTCCTACCCTGTTGTGGCGTTTGTGGATTCAGGTGCTGCCCTGAGTCTTATGGATCTGTCGTTTGCCAAGCGCTGTGGTTTTGTTCTTGAGCCGTTGGTAAATCCTATCCCTCTTAGAGGTATTGATGCTACGCCATTGGCGGAAAATAAACCGCAGTTTTGGACACAGGTAACCATGTGCATGACTCCTGAACATCGGGAGGTGATTCGTTTTCTTGTTCTGCATAAAATGCATGATTTGGTCGTTTTGGGTCTGCCATGGTTACAGACCCATAATCCAGTCTTGGATTGGAAGGCAATGTCTGTGTCAAGTTGGGGCTGTCAGGGAATTCATGGTGATTCCCCGCCGGTGTCTATTGCTTCCTCTACTCCTTCGGAAGTTCCTGAGTATTTGTCTGATTACCAGGATGTATTCAGCGAGTCCAGGTCCAGTGCTCTTCCTCCTCATAGGGACTGTGACTGCGCTATAGATTTGATTCCAGGTAGTAAATTTCCTAAGGGAAGATTATTTAATCTGTCTGTACCTGAGCATACCGCAATGCGTTCGTATATCAAGGAATCTCTGGAGAAGGGGCATATCCGTCCATCCTCTTCCCCTCTTGGTGCGGGATTCTTTTTTGTGGCCAAGAAGGACGGATCTTTGAGACCTTGTATTGACTATCGGCTTCTGAATAAAATCACTGTTAAATTTCAGTATCCTTTGCCTCTGTTGTCGGACTTGTTTGCCCGGATTAAAGGTGCCAAGTGGTTCACCAAGATAGATCTTCATGGTGCGTACAACCTTGTGCGCATTAAGCAAGGAGATAAATGGAAAACTGCATTTAATACGCCCTAAGGTCATTTTGAGTACTTGGTGATGCCTTTTGGGCTCTCTAATGCTCCTTCAGTGTTTCAGTCCTTTATGCATGATATTTTCCGGAAGTATCTGGATAAATTTATGATTTTTTATCTGGATGATATTCTGTTTTTTTCTGATGATTGGGACTCGCATGTAGAGCAGGTCAGGATGGTGTTTCAGGTTTTGCGTGAGAATGCTTTGTTTGTTAAGGGCTCAAAGTGTCTCTTTGGAGTACAGAAGGTTCCCTTTTTGGGTTTTATTTTTTCCCCTTCTGCGGTGGAGATGGACCCAGTCAAGGTCCAAGCTATTCATGATTGGACTCAACCCACGTCAGTTAAGAGTCTTCAGAAGTTCTTGGGTTTTGCTAACTTCTACCGTCGTTTTATCGCTAATTTTTCTAGCGTTGTTAAACCTTTGACGGATATGACCAAGAAAGGTTCTGATGTTGCTAACTGGGCTCCTGCAGCCGTGGAAGCCTTTCAAGAGTTGAAGCGCCGGTTTACTTCGGCGCCTGTTTTGTGCCAGCCTGATGTCTCACTTCCCTTTCAGGTTGAAGTGGATGCTTCTGAGATTGGGGCAGGGGCCGTTTTGTCGCAGAGAGGCCCTGGTTGCTCTGTAATGAGACCATGTGCTTTTTTCTCTAGGAAGTGTTCGCCTGCTGAGCGGAATTATGATGTTGGCAATCGGGAGTTGTTAGCCATGAAGTGGGCATTTGAGGAGTGGCGTCATTGGCTCGAGGGTGCTAAGCATCGTGTGGTGGTCTTGACTGATCACAAAAATCTGATGTATCTCGAGTCTGCTAAACGCCTGAATCCTAGACAGGCCCGCTGGTCATTGTTTTTCTCCCGTTTTGACTTTGTGGTCTCGTATTTACCAGGTTCAAAGAATGTGAAGGCTGATGCTCTTTCAAGGAGCTTTGTGCCTGACTCTCCTGGAGTCGCAGAACCAGTTGGTATTCTCAAAGAGGGAGTTATCCTGTCAGCCATTTCTCCGGATTTGCGACGTGTGTTGCAGAGATTTCAGGCTGGTAGACCTGACTCTTGTCCACCTGACAGACTGTTTGTTCCTGATAAGTGGATCAGCAGAGTCATTTCCGAGGTTCATTCCTCGGTGTTGGCAGGGCATCCGGGAATTTTTGGCACCAGAGATCTTGTGGCTAGGTCCTTTTGGTGGCCTTCCTTGTCACGGGATGTGCGGTCATTTGTGCAGTCCTGTGGGACTTGTGCTCGAGCTAAGCCTTGCTGTTCTCGTGCCAGCGGGTTGCTCTTGCCCTTGCCTGTCCCGAAGAGGCCTTGGACACACATTTCCATGGATTTCATTTCAGATCTTCCGGTGTCTCAGGGCATGTCTGTCATCTGGGTGGTATGTGATCGCTTTTCCAAGATGGTCCATTTGGTATCTTTGCCTAAGCTGCCTTCCTCTTCCGATCTGGTTCCTTTGTTCTTTCAGAATGTGGTTTGTTTACACGGCATTCCTGAGAATATTGTGTCTGACAGAGGATCCCAGTTTGTTTCCAGGTTCTGGCGATCCTTTTGTGCTAAGATGGGCATTGATTTGTCATTTTCGTCTGCCTTTCATCCTCAGACTAATGGACAAACGGAGCGAACTAATCAGACTCTGGAGGCTTATTTGAGGTGTTTTGTTTCTGCAGATCAGGATGATTGGGTGACCTTCTTGCCGTTGGCTGAGTTTGCCCTTAATAATCGGGCTAGTTCCGCTACTTTGGTTTCGCCATTTTTTTGCAACTCTGGTTTCCATCCTCGTTTTTCCTCGGGACATGTGGAGCCTTCTGACTGTCCTGGGGTAGATTCCGTGGTGGATAGGTTGCAGCGGATCTGGAATCATGTGGTGGACAACTTGAAGTTGTCACAGGAGAAGGCTCAGCGTTTTGCCAACCGCCGCCGCGGTGTGGGTCCCCGACTTCGTGTTGGGGATTTGGTATGGCTGTCTTCTCGATTTGTTCCTATGAAGGTCTCCTCTCCTAAATTTAAGCCTCGCTTCATCGGTCCTTACAAGATATTGGAAATCCTTAATCCTGTGTCCTTTCGCTTGGATCTTCCGGTGTCGTTTGCCATTCACAACGCGTTCCATAGGTCTTTGTTGCGGCGGTACCTTGTACCTGTGGTTCCTTCTGTTGAGCCTCCTGCTCCGGTGTTGGTTGAGGGCGAGTTGGAGTACGTGGTGGAGAAGATCTTGGATTCTCGTCTCTCCAGGCGGAGGCTTCAGTATCTGGTCAAGTGGAAGGGCTATGGTCAGGAGGATAATTCCTGGGTGGTTGCCTCTGATGTGCATGCGGCCGATTTAGTTCGTGCCTTTCACGCTGCTCATCCTGATCACCCTGGTGGTCTTGGTGAGGGTTCGGTGACCCCTCCTTAAAGGGGGGGTACTGTTGTGAATTAGACTTTTTTGGCTCCCTCTTGTGGTCACTAGTGATATGACTCTGGGATTGTCTTTCCTCAGTTTGGCACCCACCTGGGTCGTTAGTCCAGGGGTGTTGATATATAAACTTCCTGGTTTCTCAGTCCAGTGCCTGGCATCGTTGTAATCAGTTCCTTTCTGTTTGCTCCTATCTGCTGGTCTTGGATCTTGCAAAATTAAGCTAAGTCCTGCTTCCTTGTTTTTTGGTTTTTTGCTTTGCTCTTATTTTTTGTCCAGCTTGTACTAAATGTGATTCCTGATTTTGCTGGAAGCTCTAGGGGGCTGGTGTTCTCCCCCCGGGCCGTTAGACGGTTCGGGGGTTCTTGAATATCCAGCGTGGAAATTTTGATAGGGTTTTTGCTGACCATATAAGTCATCTTACTATATTCTGCTATTGGTCAGTGGGCCTCTCTTTGCTAAATATCTAGTTCATTCTTACGTTTGTCTTTTCTCCTTACCTCACCGTTATTATTTGTTGGGGGCTTGTATCCAACTTTTGGGGTCTTTTCTCTGGAGGCAAGAAAGGTCTATCTTTTCCCTTCTAGGGTCAGTTAGTTCTCCGGCTGGCGTGAGACGTCTAGAACCAACGTAGGCACGTTCCCCGGCTGCTGCTATTTGTGGTGCTAGGATTAGATATATGGTCAGCCCAGTTACCACTGCCCTATGAGCTGGTTTTTTGTGTTTGCAGACTTGGTATGTACTTTTGAGACCCTCTGCCATTGGGGTCATAACAGGGAACCAAGTCTCTTTGAGGTAATGCAGACTCTTTCTATCTGCAAGTCCGTTTAAAGGCCCCGTCACACATAGCGATTTACCAACGATCACGACCAGCGATACGACCTGGCCGTGATCGTTGGTAAGTCGCTGTGTGGTCGCTGGGGAGCTGTCACACAGACAGCTCTCTCCAGCGACCAACGATCAGGGGAACGACTTCGGCATCGTTGAAACTGTCTTCAACGATGCCGAAGTCCCCCTGCAGCACCCGGGTAACCAGGGTAAACATCGAGTTACTAAGCGCAGGGCCGCGCTTAGTAACCCGATGTTTACCCTGGTTACCAAAAAAAACAAACCGTACATACTCACCATCTGATGTCCGTCAGTTCCCTTGCCGTCTGCTTCCTGCTCTGACTGAGTGCCGCCGTACAGTGAGAGCAGAGCGCAGCGGTGACATCACCGCTGTGCTGTACTTTCACTTTCACTTTGCGGCGCTCAGTCAGAGCAGGAAGCAGACGGCAAGGGACCTGACGGACATCAGATGGTGAGTATGTACTGTTTGTTTTTTTTTACATTTACGCTGGTAACCAGGGTAAACATCGGGTTACTAAGCGCGGCCCTGCGCTTAGTAACCCGATGTTTACCCTGATTACCAGTGAAGACATCGCTGGATCGGTGTCACACACACCGATTCAGCGATGTCAGCGGGACCTCAACGATGAAAAAACGGCCCAGGCCATTCCGACACGACCAGCGATCTCACAGCAGGGGCCTGATCGCTGGTACGTGTCACACATAGTGAGATCGCTACTGAGGTCGCTGTTGCATCACAAAACTTGTGACTCAGCAGCGATCTCGCTAGCGATCTCGCTATGTGTGATGGGGCCTTAAGGCAAGAGCTTCCATGCTGTACTCAGGAACAGTCTCTTCAAAAAGCTCTCTCCTTTGTAAGACCAGTAAAGGGCACCTTTAAGAAGGTGGGAACTATTTACAATACAGTTTGTGAACCACTATCCGTCCATGATTCGGCAGTCTTTGTAACCAATGATGAACAAAAAGCAAAAATAAAATAAAACTAGAGCAAAAAAAAAAAACAATAGGGATCCTGGGTAAACAAAGGGATCCCTTTAAGAATAACCCATGTCGGGTATTAGCAGCAAAAAGCAGGGAAAAAAACAGTTAACTATTTACATACTCATGGTTCCGAGGTTTATCCTTACAGGAGGTTACACTGCATCAGCTGGTGGCAGACACTCTCCGGCCGGTAAGGCTGCGGTCCTCTGTCCTCGGCGGATGCAGGATCGATGTCATTGTCTGGTCTCCCAGGCACGGTCAGATCACCCGGTGTCTGGATTCGAATGTCAGCTGTGGTTGCAAGTTAAGTAGCGGCGATAATACACACTGTGGCGACAGTAGTAGCGTTTGTCAAATCACGGTTAGTCGTAGTCGGGACAGCAGGTGGCGCTACTGCCGGCTCGCATCGTTGGACATCTCGAGCGCACCACCCCTGCGCACTCCGGTGGCGAGTGTAGGTCACCTGGTCCCCTTTACATGGTAGCTGATTGTCACATCTATTGCGGGACCGGGTTTTCACATTGTAGCTGGTAAAGAAGATTTCAGTCGGCAGTCCCGGTTCTTGTATAGAGCCCCAACCCCGCTTCGGGTGAAAGGCTAGTATAGTCCCCTGCCTTACCGAATTCCTCTTATTGTGTTCAGTCTTTGGTCTCTGTACTTTTGGTGGGTCATTTGATTCTGTCTCTTTTTGGTTTTGCCATTGTAGAATTAAGCATTGCTTATACTGTTCCCAGGTGAGCGCAGCAATGCTGAGGCCCTCCTGCCTTGCCCCATCCGGCCCAATCCGTGGGGTGTCCCACTGGAAGATCACCCCCTTTGAGCTCACATATAGCGGTTTCCCCATCGTTGTTGGTAACGGAGGCACCAGCTTCTCCATCGTGCCTGGGGTTATCACTACCAGCTCAGCGGTGAAAACTCGGTTATTGTCGGGCTGGGGAGCGGTCATGGGAGCAGGATCGGTCGGGGAAGCAGGGACGCTTTCCATACCTGCGTCTGATGTGGTTCCACCGATGTCGATCTGTTCCGTTGACAAGGACACTGGAATCGGCTGCAGCCCGGACTGCGGTTCCTCCAATGCGACCCTCTCGCCCGGCTCTGACTTCCGTGGCTTCACAGCGGCTGGCTCCGCGTTCGGGATAGGCTGGCTCGGCTCCGCCACCTGTAGCTCTGAGAGGTCTGGATCCTCCAGCTGCGGTGGGTTCGGGTCCGTCTCCGGTGGGCAAGGACAGGCCGGGATCACTTCGTCGTCGCTCTGGGACTCGCTGGTCGCCATCCCTGCTCCGGGATCTTCGATGGCACATGCACGTTGCCTGTTATGACCCCAGTGGACAGGGTCTCAGAGGAACGTGTAAGTCTGCAAGATACAAAAATCCAGCTCATAGGGCTGTGGTAACTGGGTTGACCAAATAGCTACTCCTAACGCCAACACTAGAAGTAGCCGGGGATCATGCCTACGGTGATCGCTAGATGACTCGCGCCAGCCGGAGAATCTAACTACCCCTAGGAGATGAAAACAAAGACCTCTCTTGCCTCCAGAGAAAGGGACCCCAAAGCAAGATACAAGCCCCCCACAAATAATAACGGTGAGGTAAGAGGAAATGACAAACACAGAAATGAACCAGGTTCAGCAAAGAGAGGCCAGCTTACTAATAGCAGAATATAGCAAGATAACTTATCTGGTCAACAAAAACCCTATAAAAATCCACGCTGGAGATTCAAGAACCCCCGAACCGTCTAACGGTCCGGGGGGAGAACACCAGCCCCCTAGAGCTTCCAGCAAAGGTCAGGATACAGATAGGAACAAGCTGGACAAAAATACCAAACAAAACAAAAGCAAAAAGCAAGGAAGCAGACTTAGCTTGAAAAACAGGAACCAGGATCAGAGGACAAGAGCACAACAGATTAGCTCTGATTTCAACGATGCCAGGCATTGAACTGAAGGTCCAGGGAGCTTATATAGCAACGCCCCTGAACTAACGGCCCAGGTGAGGATATAGGAAAAGACAGACGCTCCAGAGTCAAATCACTAATGACCACTAGAGGGAGCAAAAAGCAAAATCACAACAGTTGCCCCTCCATTTTCTGAGGGCGTAGCTTCTTCTTTCTCTCGTTCCCGCCGTTGCAAATCAGGGGGCGGTTCTCCTCTGCTTCTGGGCAGGTCGTCATCTCGCAACAGTAGTCGGAGGGGGCGGTCGCCACTTTTGGCGTCACTTTGATAGTCTCCTCCCATGGCATGCCCTTCTTCTTCCTTTGCGCTCCCCGTGGCGCTGAAATGGCGGCGGTTTTGGCGGGAACTTTTGGCGGCAATCCGCAGTCTTTGCAATAAATCACAGTTCAAGCACAATTCAGACACAGTTCCAAGGCACACATGACCTGATTCTTCAGGCTTAAGTATATCCTGTTCGTGACGCCAAGTTGGAGCGACCCCAGACGCAGGGCCGCGGGGTACTCGGTACCGGGCCTCTCTGTCTTGGTCCTGGGGTTGTCACGGTGGCTAGACCCGGTCCGTGACGCTGCTAAGGGGCGTCCAATGAAAGGTGTAATGGTGGTGCGGGGTGCAAGGCGCGATGAATAACGAGGACACAGGGTTGCCATCTCTTTACCTCTTTACTGAAGGCTCCAGGATCCGCAATCCAGAGTACTGCTAACAGGGCTGGCTGAGACCGGCCGGTCCGAAGGCACATCCAGAGTTCCCTTTGCAGGTGGAAATCAGTGCCTACCTTCTAGCGCCTGTGTGTTGTAGTACCTCCCTGCTGAGCACCACGGGATAGTCCTCACAACTGTTGTGTCTGTTTCTAATGTTCTTTCTCACAACTCGCATCTGTTCTGATGTTCTTCTCCGTCCCCCAGATGATATGGATAGGACGCACCCGTATGACGGGTAGGCGTGGAGTTCTTCCGGGACCCTAGCGTCGCCCCTCTCCCACAATTGCCCCCTATGTCTGCTTAGGTGATTTTGGTGAGACAGCCAACCTACAATTAACTGTCCTGCCGCTGTTTGAAGTAATACTTGGAGCCTAATACTTCCTCGGCGTTCCGGCCACCGGCTACGCGCCTCAGTAGGATGTAGCCACGATCTTAAGGCACGACTCCTACTGGCTTTATCTCCTTTTTGCTGCGATCTCGTTTCTCACTTCTCCACAGTAAACCTCGCTTTGTTTCCTTTCTTAGGATGCCACCGCAACGGGTGCAGGTGCGGCTCCGTAACGTTCTGTTCTGTTCGCTGGGCCACTGTCAGGATCCCACCCCTGACAGAGACCCCCCTGAATCTTCCCCTGCAACACCCTCTGCCACAGGATGTTGCCTGTATCCAACCCAGTCAGCTTCTGACTAACTTCCTATCCGGCCCCCAGTTTTACCAGATTGTGAGGAGTGGCCTAATACATAGAACCCTTTGCTCCCCCTGGTGGCCAGAGTGTGATGTGTAATGTGTGACTGTGATACCTGGTCAGGTGAACTCCTTAAGTGCCATCAGACGTACCATCACTCCCCTTAGTGGCGGAGCGTCAGTACTGCAACGACCAGGACTCTGGGGCGCTGCACTTGCATTAATAAGGGGAAGAGGAAGTGCTGATGATGGTGCACGGAGATTCCAAAGATGTGGAGCAGGTACGACTAAACCTGTTGCTGGAGCACAAGTAACACACCCCTTACATGACAGATAGGCTCCTGTCCCACTTTGCAGGGAGGCACGGTACACCACTTCTGAAGCCAGTGTAGTGTGAACAGGTGGTGAGTTGGATAGCAGATAATGCTTCCAGCAGGCTTGGCAGCACCACACAGTCTTCCACACAGTCCAGAAGGCGGGCACCTGTGCACAGACCACCGACACTCCTGAACTTTTTTAAGAAGAGTTCTGAGACAAACAAAATGGATATTTGTAACTTGGGCCATGCCAAGATCAACAGGGGCCTGACCACTAAGAACCTAACCACCATCAGCATGATCAGGCACATGTCATCTAAGCACCCGACTCGGTAAGCCAAATGCCTGGGTCCACTACACCACTATCGGGTTACACCACTACCTCTTCCCCTGTGCTAGATGCTTCCCAACCCCCTGTCCAAAACACTGGCACAGATGACTCCTGTACTGCATGTATCCTGGTACATTCTGACTTACCATCATCAGGCACTTCCACATCCTTGATCCAGCACAGTGTTCAGCTGTCACTACCCCAGGCCTTGAAATGAAAAAGAAAGTTCACAGCCACCAATGTTAAACAGGCACATTTTAAGGCTGCCTGCTATGGAAATATTGTCATTTAAGCTAGTAGACATGGAGGATTTCCACCGACTCATGGCAGCAGCCATCCCTCTGTACTAGGTACATACCGCCACTTTTTCTCCTGGTGTTGTAGAACATCATCTGTGCCCTTACCAACACACTTACTGGCATTGTTCACTTAATGACTAACATGTGGACAAGTGCTTGTGGTCAGGGATGCTACATTTCTCTGATGGCACACTGGGTGGACATTGTGGAGGCTGTGGCCAAGTCACACCCTGGCACAGCGCATGTGCTCCTGACACCGAGGATTGCTGGCCCTACTCTTGTCAGGGATTTCTCCACCTCCTACAGCAGTTCCTGCATCCCCTTCTGCTCCTCCTCATCCTCCATCTCTGATATGGTATCTTAGAGCATGTCGTTCACATCAGCCGGAAGCTCTTCAGCAAAGCGGCAACAGGCTCTGCTGAAGCTTATTTGTCAAGAGACAAATCGTACACCACGGCAGAGTTACTAAAAGGATTAGCAGACCAGACAGATCTGTGGTTTTTATGCTGAACCTTCAACCAGACATGGTCGTGTGTGATAATTGGCGTAATCTGGTGGTGGCTGTGAAGCTTGGCAAGCTCACACACGTACCATGCTTGGCACATGTGCTTAACTTTGTAGCTCAGCAGTTTCTATTTGTAGTGTCCCAGTACCTCCTCCTATCTGTTGAAAAACATAGTTGTCAGGTGGATATCAAAAACCTATGTCCTGTTATGTGGTTTATTCAATAAATTGTCCTATACTGCCATCTACTGTCCAAAGTGTAAAGGGGCAAGAGTTTGGTCACATGACACTCTCTCAGCTTGGTTTCCTGCGGAAGCCTCTAGAAGTTGCTGAAGTAAAAGTCAGAGAGGAGTTCCTATCCTTTCGACGTGAGGAGAAGTCGACTTCCTAGGCTGCTCTGCCTTTAGTCTAGGTCCCACTTCCCTTGATAGTCAATCGGCCAGGAAACTGCCACAGCCTACGCCAGGAGGGCATCTGTTGTGAAATTTGATTCTGGGCTCCCCCGGTGGCCACTTGTGGAATTTAACTTGTGTGCATCATCCCCTCTGTTCACCTGCTCCTATCAGGATGTGGGAGTCGCTATATAACCTTGCTCCTCTGTCAGTTTCATGCCGGTCAACAATGTAATCAGAAGCCTTCTGTGCATGTTCCTGCTACTAGACAACTCCTAGCTAAGTTGGACTTTTGTCCTTGTGTGTTTTTGCATTTTGTTCCTGTTCACAGCTGCTGTTTCGTTACTGTGTCTGGAAAGCTCTTGTGAGCGGAAATTGCCACTCTGGTGTTATGAGTTAATGCTAGAGTCTTAAAGTAATTTCTGGATGGTGTTTTGATAGGGTTTTCTGCTGACCATGAAAGTGCCCTTTCTGTCTTCATGCTATCTAGTAAGCGGACCTCGATTTTGCTAAACCTATTTTCATACTACGTTTGTCATTTCATCTAAAATCACCGCCAATATATGTGGGGGCCTCTGTCTGCCTTTTGGGAAAATTTCTCTAGAGGTGAGCCAGGACTGTCTTTTCCTCTGCTAGGATTAGGTAGTTCTCCGGCTGGCGCTGGGCATCTAGGGATAAAAAACGTAGGCATGCTACCCGGCCACTTCTAGTTGTGCGGCAGGTTTAGTTCATGGTCAGTATAGTTTCCATCTTCCAAGAGCTAGTTCTCATATATGCTGGGCTATGTTCTCTCGCCATTGAGAATCATGACAGTTTGACCGGCCCAAAAAAGGAAAGAAGTCTGCTACAATTTTTTTTTTTTTTTTTTTTTCCTCTAGTTCTGAGTGTGCTCTTAATTGAATTTCTTGCTAGTTTGCCTATGCTGCAGCCTTCCTCTCTTTCTCTCCTTCTAATCCTTGAATGGCTCTGTGTTCACCTGTTTCAAATGGATCTTCAGAGTGTAGCTACAGGTTTGAATAATCTCGCCACAAAGGTACAAAATTTGCAAGATTTTGTTGTTCATGCACCTATGTCTGAGCCTAGAATTCCTTTGCCTGAATTCTTCTCGGGGAATAGATCTCACTTTCAAAATTTTAAAAATAATTGCAAATTGTTTTTGTCCCTGAAGTCTCGCTCTGCCGGAGACCCTGCACAGCAGGTCAGGATTGTAATTTCCTTGCTCCGGGGCGACCCTCAGGACTGGGCTTTTGCATTGGCACCAGGGGATCCTGCGTTGCTCAATGTGGATGCGTTTTTTCTGGCCTTGGGGTTGCTTTATGAGGAACCTCATTTAGAGCTTCAGGCGGAAAAGGCCTTGATGTCCTTGTCTCAGGGGCAAGATGAAGCTGAAATATACTGCCAAAAATTCCGCAAATGGTCTGTGCTTACTCAGTGGAATGAGTGCGCCCTGGCGGCGATTTTCAGAGAAGGTCTCTCTGATGCCATTAAGGATGTTATGGTGGGGTTCCCTGTGCCTGCGAGTCTGAATGAGTCCATGACGATGGCTATTCAGATCGATAGGCGTCTGCGGGAGCGCAAACCTGTGCACCATTTGGCGGTGTCTACTGAGAAAACGCCAGAAAATATGCAATGTGATAGAATTCTGTCCAGAAGCGAGCGGCAGAATTTTAGACGAAAAAATGGGTTGTGCTTCTATTGTGGTGATTCAACTCATGTTATATCAGCATGCTTTAAGCGTACTAAGAAGCCTGACAAGTCTGTTTCAATTAGCACTTTACAGTCTAAGTTTATTCTATCTGTGACCCTGATTTGTTCTTTGTCATCTATTACCGTGGACGCCTATGTCGACTCTGGCGCTGCTTTGAGTCTTATGGATTGGTCCTTTGCCAAACGCTGTGGGTATGATTTGGAGCCATTGGAGGCTCCGATACCTCTGAAAGGGATTGACTCCACCCCATTGGCTAGTAATAAACCACAATACTGGACACAAGTGACTATGCGTGTTAATCCGGATCACCAGGAGGTTATTCGCTTTCTGGTGCTGTATAATCTACATGATGTTTTGGTGCTGGGATTGCCATGGCTGCAATCTCATAACCCAGTCCTCGACTGGAGAGCTATGTCTGTGTTAAGCTGGGGATGTAAAGGAACTCATGGGGACGTACCTTTGGTTTCCATTTCATCATCTATTCCCTCTGAGATTCCTGAATTCTTGTCTGACTTTCGTGACGTTTTTGAAGAACCCAAGGTTGGTTCACTACCTCCGCACCGGGAGTGCGATTGTGCCATAGACTTGATCCCGGGTAGTAAATACCCTAAGGGTCGTTTATTTAATCTGTCTGTGCCTGAACACGCGGCTATGCGAGAATATATAAAGGAGTCCTTGGAAAAGGGACATATTCGTCCTTCGTCATCTCCCTTAGGAGCCGGTTTTTTCTTTGTGTCTAAGAAAGACGGCTCTTTGAGGCCGTGTATTGATTATCGACTTTTGAATAAAATCACGGTTAAATATCAATATCCGTTACCACTGCTTACTGATTTGTTTGCTCGTATAAAGGGGGCCAAGTGGTTCTCTAAGATTGATCTCCGTGGGGCGTATAATTTGGTGCGAATCAAGCAGGGGGATGAGTGGAAAACCGCATTTAATACGCCCGAGGGCCATTTTGAGTATTTGGTGATGCCTTTTGGTCTTTCAAATGCCCCTTCAGTCTTCCAGTCCTTTATGCATGACATTTTCCGCGATTATTTGGATAAATTTATGATTGTGTATCTGGATGATATTCTGATTTTTTCGGATGACTGGGACTCTCATGTCCAGCAGGTCAGGAGGGTTTTTCAGGTTTTGCGGTCTAATTCCTTGTGTGTGAAGGGTTCTAAGTGTGTTTTTGGGGTTCAAAAGATTTCCTTCTTGGGATACATTTTTTCCCCCTCTTCCATCGAGATGGATCCTGTCAAGGTTCAGGCTATTGGTGATTGGACGCAACCCTCTTCTCTTAAGAGTCTTCAGAAATTTTTGGGCTTTGCTAACTTTTATCGTCGATTTATTGCTGGTTTTTCTGATGTTGTAAAACCATTGACTGATTTGACTAAGAAGGGTGCTGATGTTGCTGATTGGTCCCCTGATGCTGTGGAGGCCTTTCGGGAGCTCAAGCGCCGCTTTTCTTCCGCCCCAGTGTTGCGTCAGCCTGATGTTGCTCTTCCTTTTCAGGTTGAGGTCGACGCTTCTGAAATCGGAGCTGGGGCGGTGTTGTCGCAGAGAAGTTCCGACTGCTCCGTGATGAGACCTTGTGCCTTTTTTTCCCGTAAATTTTCGCCCGCCGAGCGGAATTATGATATTGGGAATCGGGAGCTTTTGGCCATGAAGTGGGCTTTTGAGGAGTGGCGTCACTGGCTTGAGGGGGCCAGACATCAGGTGGTGGTATTGACTGACCACAAAAATTTAATTTACCTTGAGTCTGCCAGGCGCCTGAATCCTAGACAGGCGCGCTGGTCGTTGTTTTTCTCTCGGTTTAATTTTGTGGTGTCTTACCTACCGGGTTCTAAGAATGTTAAGGCGGATGCCCTTTCTAGGAGTTTTGAGCCTGACTCCCCTGGTAATTCTGAGCCCACAGGTATCCTTAAAGATGGAGTGATATTGTCTGCCGTTTCTCCAGACCTGCGGCGGGCCTTGCAGGAGTTTCAGGCGGATAGACCTGATCGTTGCCCACCTGGTAGACTGTTTGTTCCTGATGATTGGACCAGTAGAGTCATCTCTGAGGTACATTCTTCTGCGTTGGCAGGTCATCCTGGAATCTTTGGTACCAGGGATTTGGTGGCAAGGTCCTTCTGGTGGCCTTCCCTGTCACGAGATGTGCGAGGCTTTGTGCAGTCTTGTGACGTTTGTGCTCGGGCCAAGCCTTGTTGTTCTCGGGCTAGTGGATTGTTGTTACCCTTGCCTATCCCGAAGAGGCCTTGGACGCACATCTCGATGGATTTTATTTCGGATCTGCCTGTTTCTCAGAAGATGTCTGTCATCTGGGTGGTGTGTGACCGTTTCTCTAAGATGGTCCATCTGGTTCCCTTGCCTAAGTTGCCTTCTTCTTCCGAGTTGGTTCCTCTGTTTTTTCAAAATGTTGTTCGTTTGCATGGTATTCCGGAGAATATGGTTTCTGACAGAGGGACCCAATTCATGTCTAGATTTTGGCGGGCATTCTGTGCTAGGATGGGCATAGATTTGTCTTTTTCGTCTGCTTTCCATCCTCAGACTAATGGCCAGACCGAGCGGACTAATCAGACCTTGGAGACATATTTGAGGTGTTTTGTGTCTGCGGATCAGGATGATTGGGTTGCTTTTTTGCCTTTGGCGGAGTTCGCCCTCAATAATCGGGCCAGCTCTGCCACCTTGGTGTCCCCGTTTTTCTGTAATTCGGGGTTTCATCCTCGATTTTCCTCCGGTCAAGTGGAATCTTCGGATTGTCCTGGAGTGGATGCTGTGGTGGAGAGGTTGCATCAGATTTGGGGGCAGGTGGTGGACAATTTGAAGTTGTCCCAGGAGAAGACTCAGCTTTTTGCCAACCGCCGTCGTCGTGTTGGTCCTCGGCTTTGTGTTGGGGACTTGGTGTGGTTGTCTTCTCGTTTTGTCCCTATGAGGGTTTCTTCTCCTAAGTTTAAGCCTCGGTTCATCGGCCCGTACAAGATATTGGAGATTCTTAACCCTGTGTCCTTCCGTTTGGACCTCCCTGCATCCTTTTCGATTCATAATGTTTTTCATCGGTCATTGTTGCGCAGGTATGAGGTACCAGCTGTGCCTTCCGTTGAGCCTCCTGCTCCGGTGTTGGTTGAGGGTGAGTTGGAGTACGTTGTGGAAAAGATCTTGGACTCTCGTGTTTCCAGACGGAAACTCCAGTATCTGGTCAAATGGAAGGGATACGGTCAGGAGGATAATTCTTGGGTCACTGCCTCTGATGTTCATGCCTCCGATCTTGTCCGTGCCTTTCATAGGGCTCATCCTGATCGCCCTGGTGGTTCTGGTGAGGGTTCGGTGCCCCCTCCTTGAGGGGGGGGTACTGTTGTGAAATTTGATTCTGGGCTCCCCCGGTGGCCACTTGTGGAATTTAACTTGTGTGCATCATCCCCTCTGTTCACCTGCTCCTATCAGGATGTGGGAGTCGCTATATAACCTTGCTCCTCTGTCAGTTTCATGCCGGTCAACAATGTAATCAGAAGCCTTCTGTGCATGTTCCTGCTACTAGACAACTCCTAGCTAAGTTGGACTTTTGTCCTTGTGTGTTTTTGCATTTTGTTCCTGTTCACAGCTGCTGTTTCGTTACTGTGTCTGGAAAGCTCTTGTGAGCGGAAATTGCCACTCTGGTGTTATGAGTTAATGCTAGAGTCTTAAAGTAATTTCTGGATGGTGTTTTGATAGGATTTTCTGCTGACCATGAAAGTGCCCTTTCTGTCTTCATGCTATCTAGTAAGCGGACCTCGATTTTGCTAAACCTATTTTCATACTACGTTTGTCATTTCATCTAAAATCACCGCCAATATATGTGGGGGCCTCTGTCTGCCTTTTGGGAAAATTTCTCTAGAGGTGAGCCAGGACTGTCTTTTCCTCTGCTAGGATTAGGTAGTTCTCCGGCTGGCGCTGGGCATCTAGGGATAAAAAACGTAGGCATGCTACCCGGCCACTTCTAGTTGTGCGGCAGGTTTAGTTCATGGTCAGTATAGTTTCCATCTTCCAAGAGCTAGTTCTCATATATGCTGGGCTATGTTCTCTCGCCATTGAGAATCATGACAGGCATCTTAAATTTCAATCTTCATAGAGACCGAAGAGATAGAGCTGCACAAGGGCTCTTCTTTGGTATTCTAGTCAGCCTCCACACATAACAACTCAACAGTGAGCATGAATGTCCAACATTTGTGTGGTTTTCCAAGACTTTGAGGACTCCATAAAGATGATGAATGGCGATGACCCCATAGTCAGCGTAACTATCCTGCTTCTGTGCCTACTTAAACAGTCACTGCTCACAATTAAACATGAAGCTTTGCATGCAGACCAGATGGAGATGAAGGAAGACATAACACAGAGAGATTGTAGCCAGCCAAGCCTCATTTTATCTGTTCAGCGAGGATTGGGTATCAATGAGGTGGTGGATGATGAAGAGGAGGAACAAGAGCTGGTGGCTAGCGCAACAGAGGCTAGTAGCCACACAATTTTTGTCCAGCCTCTCCTACGTGGATGGGCTGAGGATGGGAATGAGGAGGAAGAGTGGAAAGAGGAGGAGGAGGTGGAGTGTCACCATCATGGTGGAGACAGGGAAGTGTTAGCTGTATGGAGCTTGGCACATATGGCCAACTTTATGTACTGCTGCCTTTCCCATGACCCCCAAGTTGCAATAATCTTAGGCAAAAAAGAGTACTGTTTTTCACCCTGTTAGACACACACTACAAGGAGAACTTTGCATGTCTTCTTCCTGAGGAGTAGGCGTCTTCTAAAATGGTGCTATACCAGAAGGCCATTGTGGAAAATGTGTTGAAAAAATTCCCATCAGACAATGCTAGTGGCAGGAGGGAGCTTCCTTGCCCAAACAAGAGCAAAGGCCAGGGAGTCACACAGGAGAAGCAGGGGTACACTGTTAAAGGCATGGGCCAATTTCATGACTCCAGCCTAGAACCCAGGGCCTGATGACCAAGTATTTTTGACAAGGAGGGAAAAGTTTTTAAAGATGGTCAAGCAATACCAGGCCAACCAAACCAGCCTACTCCCTAATTCTGCTGCGACTTTCCACTATTTAATCTCACAGCTTGACACCTGGCTTGAGCTGTCACTCTATGCCTTGGAGATGTTGTGCTGTCCTGCCTCTAGCCTCTTGTATGGGCGGGTTTTTAGTGCTGCTGGGGGTGTCATAATAGACAGGCACCTTCACCTGTCAACAGAGAATGCAGAAAAGCTCATTCTAATAAAAATGAACAAAGCCTGGATTAGCCCACACTTTTTCACACTACCAGGGGACTATGGATTACCCTCCTCATAATTTCTGTCTGGCTTTGCACCTTCTGCAAAGCCTTTATGACTGTAAAAGTACATCAACTACACTTCCAAAAAAAAAAATAATAATTTTATTTTATAGATTCAATGACTCATCCATACCATTCAACATGGTTATTTTTGCATTAAGGTGGTATGCAATACTTACAGAAAATGTGGAAAAATATTTCAGGATTAGATTACTCATTCATAGAGTATTACAAGCTTTCTGTCACATTTTGAGGATCTATAACAGTACAAAAAAGGGTTTGAAAGTGTTGCTTGTTTGTTCTTATTTCTTACCCATACACTTTTTCGTGTTCTGGGGTACATTTTTGTGATTTATAAGACTCCAAAAAAAATTACAAATTTTGCTGGGTTACATTTCTCAGGCATACAGTATTATGTGTTCTTGGATACATTTTGTTGGTGTATAACCCTCAAAAAACTTGTTTCAAATTTATCAGTATTATATTGCTCATCCATAGACTTTTACATATTCTTGATACAGAAAAGATGTATATCTTTGTACCGTGTTAGTCAGTAATCTAAATATGTTTCTACATATTCTTGAGTAGATTTTAGGGGTATTTAAGCCTCAAAAAACTTGTTCAAAATTTTATCGGTATTATATTGCTCGCCCATAAACTATTCCATGGTCTGGAGTACATTTCCTTGGTATATGACCCTCAAAAAAATTGTTCAAAATGTAATCAATATAATATTTCTCATTCATAGGGCATTACATTTTCTTGTATACAGTTCGTTGCTATATAAGCCTCAAAAAAATTGTTAGAAATGTTATCGTTATTATATTGATCACTGATAGACTATTCCATGGTCTGTAATAAATTTGGTTGGTATTTAACGATCAAAAAAGGTGTTCAAAATGTATTGGTATTATATAGCTCATCCATAAGGTATTACATATTCTTGAGTACATTTTGTTGCTATATAAGCCTCAGAAAACTTGTTCAAAATTTTAGACTGTGTGCATACGTTGCAGATTGATGCGTTTTTGTCATGTTTTTTCAACTCAAACCTGACAAAACCTGAATTAAAAACCAGCAAAGTGAATGAGAAAACTTAAGTGCACACGTTAACTATCAAAAACGAAAACTATTATGCACACGTTAAGTATTTTTGACTTGCAGGCTTTCAATTCTCTGTGCATTTTTGCCCTGCGTTTTCACCATTCACTTCACTCAAATCAACCAAAAACACAGTTCAAAAACACAGCAAAAACACACCAAAAAACAGGCAACGAGCAACCAAGCATTTTAGTGCTTGCTCATCTCTAGCCATAAAGTGTTTCTAAAAGTTGTCTACGGACTTTAATACTCAGGTGAGAAGTTTAACATAATTATATATGCTGATTTGCAGGCAATTTGTGTCCCAAAACTAGTATCTTGTGATGGGCAAGCACTAAAATGCTCGGGTGCTCGTTGCTCAGGTCGAACAAATTGGAATGATCGGGTGCTCGACCCAAGCATGTAAGTCTATGGGAAACTTGAGTATTTTTCCGGCGGCCCTCCCCCCAGCGGTCTACAGATGGACTAGAAATTGTGGAAATCGGTGAGAACAGTGCTCAAATGACATGGGAGCAGCATGGGGAAGACCCCTGGAAGCATTTCTGACTCCCAGGTTACTGTTGTGAACAATGTTGTCAGAGTCTTACGCCACTTTTGCAGACTCACAATCAAACATACAAAAGCGAAAAAAAAATGGATTTTCCTGAGAAATCTGCTAAGGAACATCCTTTCCAGGGTAATGACTTGTATATAAGGCAAAATAAATAACCAAAAACAAAACTGCTACTCCACACCTTGGGCTATGTTCACACATAGCAGTTGTAATGCGTTTTTGAACTTTAGCATTGCTTTCAACCAAGACAAATGCAGTCATTGGGTAATGTCATTGTAACTAGTGTTGAGCGATACCGTCCGATACTTGAAAGTATCGGTATCGGAAAGTATTGGCCGATACCGGCAAAGTATCGGATCTAATCCGATACCGATACCCGATACCAATACAAGTCAATGGGACTCAAGTATCGGATGGTATTCCTGATGGTTCCCAGGGTCTGAAGGAGAGGAAACTCTCCTTCAGGCCCTGGGATCCATATTAATGTGTAAAAGAGAGAATTAAAATAAAAAAATATTGCTATACTCACCTCTCCGACGCAGCCTGGACCTCACCGAGGGAACCGGCAGCGTTGTTTGCTTAAAATTTGCGCTTTTCCTTCCTTACGTGAAGTCCCGGCTTGTGATTGGTCCCGTGCCGCCCATGTGGCCGCGACGCGACCAATCACAGCAAGCCGTGACGTAATTTTAGGTCCTTCAGGATTTTAAAATTACGTTCTGGCTTGTGATTGGTCACGTCGCGGTCACATGGGCGACGCGACCAATCACAAGCCGTGACGTCACGGGAGGCTGGACACGTGCGCATTTTAAAATGCGCGCGTGTCCTGCCTCCCGTGACGTCCCGGCTTGTGATTGGTCGCGTCGCCCATGTGGCCGCGACGCGACCAATCACAGCAAGCCGTGACGTAATTTTAGGTCCTTCAGGATTTTAAAATTACGTTCTGGCTTGTGATTGGTCGCGTCGCGGTCACATGGGCGACGCGACCAATCACAAGCCGTGACGTCACGGGAGGCTGGACACGCGCGCATTTTAAAATGCGCGCGTGTCCTGCCTCCCGTGACGTCACGGCTTGTGATTGGTCGCGTCGCCCATGTGACCGCGACGCGACCAATCACAAGCCAGAACGTAATTTTAAAATCCTGAAGGACCTAAAATTACGTCACGGCTTGCTGTGATTGGTCGCGTCGCGGCCACATGGGCGGCACGCGACCAATCACAAGCCGGGACTTCACGTAAGGAAGGAAAAGCGCGAATTTTAAGCAAACAACGCTGCCGGTTCCCTCGGTGAGGTCCAGGCTGCGTCGGAGAGGTGAGTATAGCAATATTTTTTAATTTTAATTCTCTCTTTTACACATTTTTACATTAATGTTGTTTCGATACTGATACCCGATACCACAAAAGTATCGGATCTCGGTATCGGAATTCCGATACCCGCAAGTATCGGCCGATACCCGATACTTGCGGTATCGGAATGCTCAACACTACTCAACACTAATTGTAACATTTAACAACACTAGCTGGCCATGTGGTGTGTGACACATCATCAGACACAACCTGTTTCATTTATGGAGGAGGGACTCTGAAAGTCACAAAGTCTATTTTTATAGAGCCATCAGGCGGCCTTTACTATTCTTAAAGGACCAGCAGTTGGCCCTCACTATTCTTAGAGAGCCATCAGCCGGCTATGCTTTGTTGTTCCCACTATACTGTTATTGCGTATGGAGTGAGTGGCAGTGCTGCCAAAAATTTGGACGCACCCCAATACCCCTTTGACAAGACGTACAGGAGGGCCTTCTGAAAACAATGTTCCCATTATTAGGAAGTGATTCTCCCATACTGTTTGCCTATGCAGTGAATGCAAGGCCTGCCCAAAATTTAGACGCACCCCAATACCCCTTTGAAGAGACGTACAGTAGGGCTTTCTGAAAACAATGTTCCCATTACTAGGAAGTGATTATTCCATCATGTTTGCCTATGCAGTGAATGTAAGGCCTGCCCAATATTTAGACGCACTCCAATACCCCTTTGAAAAGACGTACAGAAGGGCCTTCTGAAAACAATGTTCCCATTATTATGAAGTGGGTCTCCCATACTGTTTGCCTATGCAGTGAATGCAAGAGCTGCCAAAATTTTGGAGGCACTCCAATGCCCCTTGGAAAAGATGTGGAGGAGGGCCTCATAAAATATTTTCCCATTAGAAAGGAGCAGGTCTCCTATACTTGTGAATTGATGCCCATGCACTAAGTGTATGTACTGACAAACATTTACCCCTTGGGGGTATATATGAATATACTGTATAACAATTTTTTTAAAGGCATCATAAACACCCTGTAAAAAAAATGTGAGTGTTGCATCACGAACCACGGTCACCCTGGTGATATGGTGGTGGAGGATGAGGATGAGGAGAAGGACAACAGCAAATAGCCAAAATCTGGAAGCGAATACCCATGTGTGGATGTGAAGAGGTGCATGGGAATAGACCTCCCAAAAAAAGACACTGGATTTGAGTTTATGTTACACTGCTATCATTTGGTGGTGTTGAGAAGTCTGGCCCAATCCATCCCTTGTTCATTTTTATAAGGGTCAGCCTGTCAGCATTTTCAGTTGACAGGTGGATTCGATTATCAGTTATAATTAAACCAGCGGCACTAAAAACCCACTCTGACAAAACGCTAGCGGCAGGGAAGGCCAGGACCTCCAATACATAGAGAGGCAATTCATGCCACGTGTCCAACTTGGATACCCAATAATTATAAGGCACAGAGGAATCATGGAGGATGTTGGTACGGTAGACAAGGTACTCCCTCACCATCTTCCCAAACTTTGCACTCCTTGTGAGAGTACACCGCGCCTCAGTGCCTGTGCAATGGGAGGGTCTGAGAAAATTCTCCCAGAACTTTGATAGTGTTCCCCTGCCTCTACTGGATTGGAGTTGTGTCTCTCTCGCCTGTACTCCTTGGCTGTCCAATGAACTGTGACCTCTGCTGCCAGCGTTCTCAGATGGGATTTTTTTTAATAATTCCGCAACAAGGGCATTTTGGTACTGCCCCATTTTAGTAGACCTGTCTGCCTCGGGAATAAAAGATAGAAAGTGCTCCTTGTAGTTTGGGTCTTGAAGTGTCACCAACCAGTAATGACTGTCACCCAATATTTTGAGAACGTGAGGGTCACGGGAAAGGCAGTGTAATAAACTCAGCCATGCGTGCCAGACTGCTAACAGGCAAGACTTCCATGTCCTCACCAAGAGGATGACTGACCATGCTCTGCTCCTCCACTTCCTCCCTGTCCTCAGGCTAGCCACGCTGAACGGACAGTATGACAGTTGTGCAGGTAGTACCATCTATAGCGAATGAAACTAGCTCCTGCTCTTACTCCTCGTACTACTCTTTTTCAGTGTCACCCATTCCACATTGGGATGAAATGAGGCTGGGCTGTGTGTAATCACCCTGTATGGTTCTTTGCTCCATCTCATTGTGCTTCGCCTGCAATGCATTCTCTTTGATAATGAGAAGAGAGCGTTTCAGAACACAGAGAAGTGGGATGGGGATGCTAACTATGGCGTCATCGCCGCTCACCATCTTGGTGGAGTCCTCAATGTTTTGGAGGATGGTACATATGTCTGACATCCATGTCCACTCCTTTCGTCTTATGTGTGGAGTCTGAACTGAATACGGACGGCCTTGTTGATGCTGGTAGTCAACAACTGCCCTCTTCTGCTCACAAATCCTTTCCAACGTCTGTAGTGTAGAGGTCCAATGAGTGGGGACATCACACACCAGTCAGTGAGCCGGAAGTGTTATGATCTGGTGGCCTAAGAGCAGCATGAGACGTACTCTGGAGAAGGTGGTACCTGTACTGACCGCAGACCCTGAACTTAACACCGCAACTAGAAGTAGCCGTGGAATGTACCTAGCGCTCCCTAGACATCTCGACACAGCCGGAGGACTAATTACCCCTAGAGATAGAAAAGGGAAAACTATCTTGCCTCAGAGAAAATCCCCAAAGGATAGGCAGCCCCCCACAAATATTGACTGTGAGAGGAGAGGGAAAAAACATACACAGACTGAAATGAGAATTTAGCAAAGGAGGCCACTTCTAGCTAAATAGAAAGGATAGGACAGAGTACTATGCGGTCAGTATTAAAATACTAGAAAATATCCACCACAGAAAATACAAAATCTCCACAGCTAACTAAAGATATGGAGGGTATATCTGCATCTCCAGAGATACCAGCTTGGCTAAACAAATCCTTATACAGACCAAGCTGGACAAGATAAAACATAGAAAAGAACTGAACAATAAGGCCACAGCATGTGGACAGCAAAATCAAGGCCAGAACTTATCTTTGTTGAAAAGAACTGCAAAGCAGAAGAGACCAGGCAGGGATGTGAATCCTCCAGGAACAATGGACAACTGGCACTGACTAAAGGGTGAAGCAAGACTAAATAGCCCAGTCAAGATTGCAAAAAGTGAACACACCTGATAAATGCTGCGATTCAGAGACAGCAGCGCTACCACTTACAACCACCGGAGGGAGCCCAAGAGCAGAATTCACAACAGTACCCCCACCTTGGGGAGGGGTCACCGAACCCTCACCAGAGCCCCCAGGCCGATCCGGACGAGCCAAATGAAAGGCACAAACCAAATCATCAGCATGAACATCGGAGGCAACAACCCAAGAATTATCCTCCTGGCCATAACCCTTCCATTTGACAAGATACTGAAGCCTCCGCCTCGAAAAACGAGAATCCAAAATCTTCTCAACCACATACTCCAACTCCCCATCAATCAACACCGGGGCAGGAGGATCAACAGAGGGAACAACGGGCACCACATATTTCTGCAACAAAGATCTATGAAAAACATTATGGATGGAAAAAGAGGCTGGAAGGGCCAAACGAAAAGACACTGGATTGATAATCTCAGAAATCCTATAAGGGCCAATAAACGAGGCTTAAACTTAGGGGAAGAAACCTTCATAGGGACATGACGGGAAGACAACCAGACCAAATCCCCAACCCGAAGTCGGGAACCAACACACCGACGACGGTTAGCAAAACGCTGAGCCCCCTCCTGAGACAACACCAAATTGTCAACAACATGAGCCCAAATTTGCTGCAACCTGTCAACCACTGAGTCCACCCCAGGACAATCAGAAGGCTCAAATTGCCCCGAAGAAAAACGAGGATGAAAACCAGAGTTACAAAAGAAGGGTGAAACCAAGGTAGCAGAACTAGCCTGATTATTAAGGGCAAACTCAGCCAATGGCAAGAAAGCCACCCAATCATCCTGATCAGCAGACACAAAGCATCTCAAATAAGTTTCCAAAGTCTGATTAGTTCGCTCGGTTTGGCCATTTGTCTGAGGATGAAATGCGGAAGAAAAAGACAAATCAATGCCCAGCGTAGCACAAAAGGCCCACCAAAACCTAGAAACAAACTGGGAACCTCTATCGGACACAATGTTCGCCGGAATGCCATGCAAACGAACAACATGCTGAAAAAACAACGGAACCAAATCAGAAGAGGAAGGCAACTTAGGCATAGGCACCAAATGAACCATCTTAGAAAACCGGTCACAAACCACCCAGATAACCGACATCTTCTGGGAAACCGGAAGATCCGAAATAAAATCCATAGAAATATGCATCCAAGGCCTCTCAGGGACCGGCAAAGGCAAAAGCAACCCACTAGCGCGGGAACAAGAAGGCTTGGCCCGCGCACAAGTCCCACAGGACTGCACAAAAGAACACACATCCCGTGACAAAGAAGGCCACCAAAAGGACCTACCAACCAAATCTCTGGTACCAAAAATCCCAGGATGACCGGCTAACACAGAACAATGAACCTCCAAAATCACTTTACTAGTCCATCTGTCAGGAACAAACAATTTCCCCACTGGACAGCGGTCAGGTTTATCAGCCTGAAATTTCTGAAGAACCCGTCGTAAATCAGGGGAGATGGCAGAAAGAATCAACCCTTCCTTCAGAATACCGACCGGCTCAAGGACCCCAGGAGAATCAGGCAAAAAGCTCCTAGAGAGGGCATCAGCCTTAACATTCTTAGAACCCGGAAGATACGAGACCACAAAATCAAAACGGGAGAAAAACAGGGACCATCGGGCCTGTCTAGGATTCAGCCATTTGGCAGACTCGAGATAAATCAGATTCTTATGATCGGTCAAGACCACAATACGGTGCTTGGCCCCCTCAAGCCAATGTTGCCACTCCTCAAATGCCCACTTCATAGCCAACAACTCACGATTGCCGACATCATAATTGCATTCCGCAGGAGAAAACTTTTGAGAAAAGAAGGCACACGGTTTCATCAAGGAACCATCAGAATTCCTCTGAGACAGAACGGCCCCTGCCCCAATCTCAGAAGCGTCAACCTCAACTTGAAAGGGAAGAGAAACATCCGGCTGACGCAACACAGGGGCTGAAGTAAATCGGCGTTTAAGCTCCTGAAAGGCAGAAACAGCTGCAGAGGACCAATTCGTCACATCAGCGCCTTTCTTCGTCAAATCGGTCAGGGGTTTAACCACACTGGAGAAGTTGGCAATGAAACGGCGATAAAAATTAGCAAAGCCCAAAAATTTCTGAAGGCTCTTCACGGATGTGGGCTGGATCCAATCATGAATGGCCTGAACCTTAACCGGATCCATTTCTATAGATGAGGGAGAAAAAATGAAGCCCAAAAAAGAAATCTTCTGTACTCCAAAGAGGCACTTAGACCCCTTCACAAACAAGGCATTATCACGAAGGATCTGAAATACCATCCTGACTTGTTTCACATGAGACTCCCAATCATCTGAAAAAATCAAAATATCATCCAAATATACAATCATGAGGTTATCAAGATAATTCCGAAATATATCATGCATGAAGGACTGAAACACAGATGGAGCATTAGAGAGTCCGAATGGCATCACAAGGTATTCAAAATGGCCTTCGGGCATATTAAACGCAGTTTTCCATTCGTCACCCTGCTTAATACGAACAAGATTATATGCCCCTCGAAGGTCAATCTTAGTAAACCAACTAGCCCCCTTAATCCAAGCAAACAGATCAGAAAGCAAAGGCAAAGGGTATTGGAATTTGACCGTGATCTTATTCAAGAGGTGATAATCAATACAGGGTCTCAAGGAGCCATCTTTTTTGGCAACAAAAAAAAAACCTGCTCCCAATGGTGAAGAAGATGGCCGAATATGCCCCTTCTCCAATGACTCCTTAACATAGCTCCGCATGGCGGTATGTTCTGGCACAGACAGGTTAAAAAGTCGGCCCTTAGGGAACTTACAGCCCGGAATCAAGTCAATAGCACAATCACAGTCCCTATGCGGCGGAAGGGAACTGGACTTGGGCTCATTGAATACATCCTGGAAATCTGACAAAAACTCAGGAATTTCAGAAGAGGGGGAGGAGGCAATTGACATCAAAGGAACGTCACCATGAACCCCCTGACAACCCCAACTCGTCACAGACATAGACTTCCAATCTAATACCGGATTATGCACCTGTAACCATGGGAAACCCAGCACAATAGCATCATGCAAATTATGCAACACCAGAAAACGACAATCTTCCTGATGGGCTGGCGCCATGCACATGGTCAGCTGTTTCCAAAACTGAGGTTTATTTTTAGCCAACGGTGTAGCATCAATGCCCCTCAAAGGAATAGGACTCTGCAAAGGCTGCAAGGGGAAACCACAACGTCTGGCAAATTCTAAGTCCATTAAGTTTAGAGCGGCGCCTGAATCCACAAATGCCATGACAGAACATGACGATAATGAACAGATCAGGGTCACAGATAACAGAAATTTAGGTTGTACAGTACTGATGGTAACAGAACTAGCGATTCTCTTGGTACGCTTAGGGCAATCAGAAATAACATGAGCAGAATCGCCGCAGTAAAAACACAACCTATTCTGAAGTCTGAATCCTTGTCGTTCAGCTCTAGACACAATCCTATCACACTGCATAGGCTCAGGACTCCGCTCGGAAGACAATGCCATAGTGTGCACAACTCTGCGTTCGCGCAAGCGCCGATCAATCTGAATGGCCAGAGACATAGAATCACTCAGACCAGCAGGCGTGGGGAACCCCACCATAACATCTTTAACGGATTCAGAAAGACCCTTTCTGAAGATTGCCGCCAATGCATCCTCATTCCATTTAGTCAGTACAGACCATTTTCTAAACTTCTGGCAATATGATTCTGCCGCTTCCTGACCCTGAGACAGGGCCAACAAGGTCTTCTCAGCATGATCCACTGAATTAGGTTCGTCATACAATAACCCAAGCGCCTGAAAAAAGGTGTCTACATTAAGCAACGCCGGATTCCCAAGTTCCAGGGCAAATGCCCAATCCTGGGGGTCACCACGCAGCAGAGATATAATAATTTTAACCTGCTGGATGGGCTCACCAGAGGAACGGGGTTTCAGAGCAAAAAACAGTATACAGTTATTTTTAAAGCTCAGAAATTTGGACCTATCCCCAAAAAACAAATCAGGAGTTGGAATTCTAGGCTCTAAAACTGGAGTCTGAACGATATAATCGGAAATACCCTGTACTCTAGCAGCAAGTTGATCCACACGAGAAGCCAATCCCTGAACATCCATACCAGCGCTGAACTCCTGAGCCACCCAGAGGTAAAGAGGGAAGAAAAAAAAACACAACAGACTACAGAAAAAAAATGGCTCAGCACTTTCCTTCCCTTCTTCTGAGATGCGGTTAACTCATTGTTGGCCAGTTGTACTGTCTGGTGGCCTAAGAGCAGCATGAGACGTACTCTGGAGAAGGTGGTACCTGTACTGACCGCAGACCCTAAACTTAACACCGCAACTAGAAGTAGCCGTGGAATGTACCTAGCGCTCCCTAGACATCTCGACACAGCCGGAGGACTAATTACCCCTAGAGATAGAAAAGGGAAAACTATCTTGCCTCAGAGAAAATCCCCAAAGGATAGGCAGCCCCCCACAAATATTGACTGTGAGAGGAGAGGGAAAAAACATACACAGACTGAAATGAGAATTTAGCAAAGGAGGCCACTTCTAGCTAAATAGAAAGGATAGGACAGAGTACTATGCGGTCAGTATTAAAATACTAGAAAATATCCACCACAGAAAATACAAAATCTCCACAGCTAACTAAAGATATGGAGGGTATATCTGCATCTCCAGAGATACCAGCTTGGCTAAACAAATCCTTATACAGACCAAGCTGGACAAGACAAAACATAGAAAAGAACTGAACAATAAGGCCACAGCATGTGGACAGCAAAATCAAGGCCAGAACTTATCTTTGTTGAAAAGAACTGCAAAGCAGAAGAGACCAGGCAGGGATGTGAATCCTCCAGGAACAATGGACAACTGGCACTGACTAAAGGGTGAAGCAAGACTAAATAGCCCAGTCAAGATTGCAAAAAGTGAACACACCTGATAAATGCTGCAATTCAGAGACAGCAGCGCTACCACTTACAACCACCGGAGGGAGCCCAAGAGCAGAATTCACAACACGGAAGCTGCAAATGCTGCTGAAGCATGGCAAGAGCGGTGCAAGCTGTAGCTGACTTTCTAAAATGGGCACACAGGTGGCATACTTTGACAAGCAGATCCGGCAGCTTCGGGTTGGTTTTGAGAAACCACTGAACCATGAGGTTAAGGACATGGGCCAGGCATGGTATGTGAGTGAGCTCGCCTCAGAGCCGCCAGGTTCCGGCCATTGTCACACATGACCATGCCTGACTGTAGGTTCAGTGGTGTCAGCCACAGATCTGCTTGCTGTTGTGAATTCCGCTCTTGGGCTCCCTCCGGTGGTTGTAAGTAGCACTTTTGTGAATTCTGCTCTTGGGCTCCCTCCTGTGGTTTTGAGTGGTATAGCTGCTTCTTGGATTTAGCATCAGCAGCTGCTTCCACTGATCGTCTTTCTGGCTCGGCTATTTTAGTCTGGCCTTATCCCTCAATCAATGCCAGTTGTCAATTGTTCCTGCTTGGAGTCACTGCTCTTTTGGAATTTCCTGACACTCTGACCAGTTCAGCAAAGATAAGTCCTTGCTTGTCCTTTTGCAGTCCACTTGTTGTGGACTTTATTGTTCAGCACATTCTATGTTTTGCTCATTTGTTCAGCTTATCATTATGGATCTATTCAGCTAAGCTGGAAGCTCTGGGCTGCAGATTTTGCCCTCCACACCTTTAGTCAGGTGTGGAGATTTTTGCATATCTCTGCGGTGGACTTTCTCTAGTTTTTATTACTGATCGCACAGTGTTCTTTCCTGTACTATCTATCTAGCTAGAAGTTGCCCCTCCTTTGCTAAATCTTGTTTCATACTACGTATGTCATTTCCTTCTCCTCTCACAGTCATTATTTGTGGGGGGCTGTCTATCCTTTGGGGATTTTCTCTGAGGCAAGATAGCTTTCCTGTTTCTACCTTTAGGGGTAGTTAGTTCTCCGGCTGTGACGAGGTGTCCAGGGAGTGACAGGAACATCCCACGGCTACTGCTAGTGTTGTGTTAAGATCAGGAACTGCGGTCTGTATAGTTACCACCTGCTCAGAGCTAGTCGCATGTCGCTCCTAAATTATCAGTCCATAACAGCTTGCTCTTTCAGAGCTGTCCACAAATCTTCAGCATTGTGTGGTTTGTCACCTAAGCATATTAGCTTCAGCACAGCCTTTTGCCGCTTGGCTGAGGCAGTGCTGCAGTGCTTCCAGCTTGTGACTGATGTGGTAATATCAGAGATGGAGGCTGAAGAGGAGAAGGAGGAGGAGGTGCAGGAGCTGTAGACTGTGGTAGCAACCCTGATTGACCTAAGGCCCGCAATCCTTAGCATCGGGAGGACGTGTTCCATCCCAAGGTATGACAGGGTCCCGGCTTCCACTATGTTAACCAAGTGTGCCGTCAGTGAGATTTACCGTCTTTGCCCACAAGCACATGTCCATGTGTCTGTGGTTAAGAGAACTTTCCCAGTAACAGCATTGTTGAGGGCATGGCTAATGTTGTGGGACACGTGCTTGTGTGATGCGGTAAGGCACACCAGGAGAAATAGTGGTGACTGTGGACCGAGCACCGAGTGATGGCTGCCGCCATCAGGTTGCGAAAAGATCCATCTCCATGAGCTCAAAAGGCAACATTTCACGAGTAGGTGATCGCAAAATGTGTGAACGTAATAGTTTGGTCTGTGGGGCGTTGGCTGCGTATCTGGGCTTGCGTTCCAAGGACTGGTATATGGACAACTGAATGTTGCGCTGGGACAAGGAAGTGGACGTGCTTGATGATGGTGCTAGTTGAATGTATGCAATGACAGGTGCAGGGTAGGAGGCACCTTCACATTCACTATGGACAGGGGATTGGCTTGCATGCACAACAGCGAAAAAGGCAGTGCTGTCACCCACAGACACTGTTCCTGGACCCTGGGGTTCGGCCCACAAAGTCAGGTGCTTTGCTGCCATGTGCCAGATCATGCTGGTGGTGGTCAGGCTGGTAGTTTTGCTACCCCTGCTGATGTTGGCCTAGCAGGTGGTGTAAATTTCCTTTTTGGGGTTATCAGCAGTCTTTAAAACAACCAGACTCAGGAAGAGCTAACAGTTGTACTGGCAACTTCCGTCATGTTGGTGTTACTGGGAACGGTTGCCCGCCTTCTGTCTGCAGCCACCACATTGCTACTTCCTGCTTGTTGGGGTGCTATGCATTCCTCACCCTCTGTGCTGCTGTGATCACTCTGCAGGTCCTTCTGCCAGCTTGGGTTAGTTACTATATCATCCACCACCTCGTCTTCCACTTCCGCACCCTGGTCCTCCTCCTGACTTTCTGGCAATTGTGTCTCATCATTGTCCACCACTTGTGGCACTTTCTCACCGTCGACTTCGTGTGACCGTGGCGGCTCAAATATTTGGGCATCACTACATGCGATCTCCTCTTGCCCCGCTTCAAGTTATCTCCGGGCACTCGGCATGGTGGTAGGAAGGAGGAGCATGGTGAGGAATATGCGGCCCAGACTCTCAGCTACTGAGACTTGACCGTGTGGAAGACAGGGTGGTGATGGTGGTGGCAAAGTGACTTTAAGCATTATCCACTATCCAACAAACAACCTTTTGACACTGCTCTGGGTTCAATAGAGGTGTGCTGCTGCAGTCCCCTAGTAATTGGGACAGGAAGGTCGGACGAGAAGATGTGTGTGTTTGTTGTGGCAAAATTTGAGCTTGCCCACAACCTAAGCCTCTACCTCTGCATGTACCATCACGTCCAGTTCCCCGTCCCTTGCCATGCGCCTTGCCCATTTTAAATTGAGGACAATAATTTTCCATGTTCACTGTTATGAGCTGGTGGTTTAGGAGCAACATGGAACGAGCTCTGGAGGAGGTGGTACCTGTACTGACCGCAGTTCCTGAGCTTAACACAACACTAGAAGTAGCCGTGGGATGTTCCTGTCACTCCCTAGACACCTCGTCACAGCCGGAGGACTAACTACCCCTAAAGATAGAAACAGGAAAGCTATCTTGCCTCAGAGAAAATCCCCAAAGGATAGACTGCCCCCCACAAATATTGACTGTGAGTGGAGAGGGAAATGACATACGCAGAATGAAACCAGGATGTAGCAAAAGGAGGCCACTCTAGCTAGATAGATAGAACAGGACAGAATACTGTGCGGTCAGTATTAAAAACTAGAAAAATCCACCACAGAGTTTACAAAAATCTCCACACCTGACTAAAGGTGTGGAGGGTAAATCTGCTTCCCAGAGCTTCCAGCTTAACTGAATAAATCCATTCTGACAAGCTGGACTAGAAAAAACATAGAAAGTGCAGAACAATTAAGTCCACAACAAGTGGACTGCAAAAGAACAAAGCAAGGACTTATCTTTGCTGAACTGGACAGAATATCAGGGAAATCCAAGCAGAGATGTGAATCCAACCAGGAACCATTGACAACTGGCACTGGCTGAAGAATAGAACCAGGCTAAATAGCCAAGCCAGAAAGACAATCAGTGGAAGCAGCTGCTGACTACTAAATCCAAGGAGCAGCCGTACCACTTAAAACCACCGGAGGGAGCCCAAGAGCAGAACTCACAAAAGTGCCACTTACAACCACCGGAGGGAGCCCAAGAGCGGAATTCACAACAGTTCACTACAAATGGCTGAATTTGGAGCGAACCTATATATGATCCGTGTGACAGAAAACCACAGTTTAAAATATCTGGCCTGTAAGTATTTTTTTTCCAGCAAACTGGTGTCAATAACTTTGCTAAGACACTACAACAAAATTTAAATGGAGGCCTGAAATGGTACAATTTTGAGCACACTGATATGTGATCCGTGTGACGGACAAACCACAGTTTGAATTATCTGGCCTGTTGGTAACTTTTTTTCAGCAAACTGGTGTCAATAACTTGTCTAAGGCACTGCAAAAAAATTTAAATGGAGGCCTTAAATGGCAGAATTTTGAGTGCACTGATATGTGATCCGTGTGACGGACAAACCCCGGTTTAAAATAGCTGGATTTTTAGCGCTATAATATGGAAAGGATCTGGCTGTATTCTACAGTGCCAACAAGCAAATGGAGCACAAAAACGGTGTTCTCTGGATTGCTTTTTATCCCCTTAATCCCATATGATGTACTATCCCATCGAGGTGACCTGGGACTTAATTCTCAGTGACGGGATAGTATGTCATATGCAATCGGCCGTGCTCACGGGGGGAGCATGGCCGATCGCGGCCGGGTGTCAGCTGACTATCACAGCTGACATCCGGCATTATGTGCCAGGAGCGGTCACGGACTGCTCCTGGCACATTAACCCCCGAAAGACTGCGATCAAACATGATCGCAGCATTCCGGAGGCATAGGGAAGCATCACGCAGGGAGGGGGCTCCCTGTGTGCTTCCCTGAGACCCTCGGTACAAGGCGATGTGCTCACCTTGTACCGAGCGTCTCTTCCCTGCAGGTCCTGGATCCAAAATGGCCGCGGGGCTACTTCCGGGTCCTGCAGGAAGGTGGCTTACAAGCACCTGCTCAGAGCAGGCGCTGGTAAGCCTGCAGCCCTGCTTGTCAGATCGCTGATCTGACAGTGCTGTGCCAAGTGTCAGATCAGCGATCTAACCCTATAGTGTGATGTCCCCCCCGGGACAACATTGTATAGTGAAAAACTAATATTTAGATGTGTAAAAAAATGTAAAAAAAAATTCCTAAATAAAAAAAATATATATTGTTCCCATAAATACATTTCTTTATCTAAATAATTACATATATTTAGTATTGCTGCGTCCGTAACGACCCCACCTACAAAACTGTCCAACTAGTTAACCCCTTCGGTGAACGTTGTAAAAAAAAAAAACGAGGCAAAAACAACGCTTTATTATCATACTGCCAAACAAAAAGTGGAATAACACGCAATCAAAAAGACAGATATAAATAACCATGGTACCACTGAAAATTTCATCTTGTCCCACGAGCCACCGTACAGCATCATCAGCAAAAAAATAAAAAAGTTACAGTCCTCAGCATAAAGCGATGCAAAAATAATTATTTTTTCTATAAAATAGTTTTTATTGTATAAAAGCGCCAAATCATAAAAAATGATATAAATGAAGTATCGCTAAAATCAATCTGACCTGAAGAATAAAACAGTTTTATCAATTTTACCAAACGTGGAACGGTATAAACGCCCCCCCCAAAAGAAATTCATGAATAGCTGGTTTTTGGTCATTCTGTCTCACAAAAATCGGAATAAAAAGTGATAAAAAAATGTCACGTGCCCGAAAATTATACCAATTAAAACGTCAACTCGTCCTGCAAAAAACAAGACCTCACATGACTCTGTGGACTAAAATATGGAAAAGGTATAGCTCTCAAAATGTGGAGACGCAAAAACAATTTTTTGCAATAAACAGCGTCTTTTGGTGTGTGACAGCTGCCAATCATAAAAATCCGCTAAAATACCTGCTATAACTAGTAAATCAAATCCCTCTTCATCACCCCCTTAGTTAGGGAAAAATAATAAAATTAAAAAAATGTATTTATTTCCATTTTCCCATTAGAGTTAGGGTTAGGGCTAGGGTTAGGGTTAGGGCTAGGGTTAGGGCTAGGGTTAGGGTTAGGGTTAGGGTTAGGGCTAGGGTTAGGGTTAGGGCTAGGGTTAGGGTTGGGGCTAGGGTTAGGTCTAGGGTTAGGATTGGGGCTAGGGTTAGGGCTACAGTTAGGGTTGGGGCTAAAGCTAGGGCTAGGCCTGGGGCTAAAGTTTGGGTTAGGGTTGGGGCTGAAGTTAGGGTTTAGGCTACAGTTAGGGTTGGGGCAAAAGATAGGGTTGGGGCTAAAGTTAGGGTTGGGGCTAAAGTTAGGGTTAGGGTTGGGGCTAAAGATAGGGCTAGGGCTTCAGTTAGGGTTGGGGCTAAAGTTAGGATTGGATTACATTTACAGTTGGGATTAGGGTTAGGGGTGTGTCAGGGTTAGGGGTGTGGTTAGGGTTATGGTTGGGATTTAATGTTAGGGGTGTGTTGCAGTTAGGGATGTGGTTAGGGTTAGGATTAGGGTTAGTGGTGTGGTTGGGGTTAGGGGTGTGTTTGTGACTAGGGGTGTGGTTGGGACTAGGGGTGTGCTTGGGTTAGGGTTTCAGTTAGAATTGGGGGTTTCCACTGTTTAGGCACATCAGGGCTCTCCGAACATGGCATCTGATCTCAATTCCAGCCAATTCTGCGTTGAAAAAGTAAAACAGTGCTCCTTCCCTTCTGAGCTCTCCCGTGTGCCCAAACAGGGGTTTACCCCAACATATGGGGTATCAGCGTACTCAGGATAAATTGGACAACAACTTTTGGAGTCCAATTTCTCTTGTTACCCTTGGGAAAATAAAAATTTGGGAGGCTAAAAAACATTTTTGTGGGAAAAAAATTATTTTTTATTTTCATGGCTCTGCGTTATAAACTGTAGTGAAACACTTGGGGGTTCAAAGTTCTCACAACACATCTAGATAGGTTCCTTGGGGGGTCTAGTTTCCAATATGGGGTCACTCGTGGGGGGTTTCTACTGTTTAGGTATATTAGGGGCTCTGCAAATACAATGTGATGCCTGCAGACCATTCCATCTAAGTCTGCATTTCAAAAGGCGCTCCTTCCCTTCCGAGCTCTGCCATGCGCCCAAACGGTGGTTCCCCCCATATATGGGGTATCAGAGTACTCAGGACAATTTGCTCAACAACTTTTGGGGTCCAATTTCTTGGGGCGAAAAGATCATTTTTGCGAAAAAATATAATTTTTTATTTTTACGGCTCTGCATTATAAAAAATGCTCACCACACATCTAGATAAGCTCCTTATGGGGTCTACTTCCCAAAATGGTGTCACTTGTGGGGGGTTTCAATGTTTAGGCACATCAGGGGCTCTCCAAACGGAACATGGCATCCCATCTCAATTCCTGTCAATTTTGCATTGAAAAGTCAAATGGCGCTCCTTCCCTTCCGAGCTCTGCCATGCGCCCAAACAGTGGTTTACCCCCACATATGGCATATCAGCGTACTCAGGACAAATTGCACAACAACTTTTGAGGTCTAATTTCTTCTATTACCCTTGGAAAAATAAAAAATTGGGGGTGAAAAGATCATTTTTGTGAAAAAATATGATTTTTTATTTTTACGGCTCTGCATTATAAACTTCTGTGAAGCACTTGATGGGTCAAAGTGCTCACCACACATCTAGATAAGTTCCTTAGGGGGGTCTATTTTCCAAAATGATGTCAATAGTGGGGGGTTTCAATGTTTAGGCACATCAGTGGCTCTCCAAACGCAACCTAGTGTCCCATCTCAATTCCAGTAAATTTTGCATTGAAAAGTCAAATGGCGCTCCTTCCCTTCCGAGCTCTGCCATGCGCCCAAACAGTGGTTTACCCCCACATATGGGGTATTGGCATACTCAGGACAAATTGTACAACAACTTTTGGTGTCCATTTTCTCCTGTTACCCTTGGAAAAATAAAACAAATTGGAGCTGAATAAATTTTTTGTGAAAAAAAGTTAAATGTTCATTTTTTTTTAAAACATTCCAAAAATTCCTGTGAAACACCTGAAGGGTTAATAAACTTATTGAATGCAGTTTTGAGCACCTTGAGGGGTGCAGTTTTTAGAATAGTGTCACACTTGGTTATTTTCTATCATATAGACCCCTCAAAATTACTTCAAATGTGATGTGGTCCCTAAAAAAAATGGTGTTGTAAAAATGAGAAATTGCTGGTCAACTTTTAACCCTTATAATTTCCTAACAAAAAAAAATGTTGGTTCCAAAATTGTGCTGATGTAAAGTAGACATGTGGGAAATGTTACTTATTAAGTATTTTGTGTGACATATCTCTGTAATTTAAGAGCATAAAAATTCAAAGTTGGAAAATTGCCAAATTTTCAACATTTTTGCCAAATTTCCGTTTTTTTCACAAATAAACGCAGGTAATAGCAAATAAATTTTACGAATGGCATGAAGTACAGTATGTCAGAATCATCAGGATCCATTGAAGTGTTCCAGAGGTATAACCTCCTGAAAGGATAGTGGCAGAGGCGTAGCTAGGGTTTCAACTTAGGGGGGGCGAAACATCTGAGTGGGCCCCTAACCAGCTAACCCTGATTACAGCTACGGTTGCGTACTCTTATTGTGAATATAGGGGAACCTCAGAGTATGACCCATACTGTCCCCATGTACTGCTCCATTATACACAGTATCGTGAGCTTAAAGCTTCCCTATACACAGTCTAAGGCCCCCACAGCTCCCCTATACACAGTATGATGTTCCCACTGCTCCCCTCTACACAGTATGATCCCACTGCTCCCCTATAGATAGTATGAGCCCAATGCTCCCCTATACACAGTATAATGCTGACAGAACTCCACTATAGAAAGTATAATGCCCCCCAGAGCTCCCCTATATACAGTGTAATGGGCCAACAGCTCCCATATGCACAATATGCCTTCACAGTTCCCTATACACAGTATGATGGACCCGCAGCTCCCTTATACACAGTATGATGGGCCCGCAGCTCCCTTATACACAGTATGATGGGCCCGCAGCTCCTTTATACACAGTATGATGGGCCCGCAGCTCCTTTATACACAGTATGATGGGCCCACAGCTCCCTTATACACAGTATGATGGGCCTGCAGCTCCCGTATACACAGTATGATGGGCCACAGCTCCCTTATACACAGTATGATGGGCCCGCAGCTCCCTTATACACAGTATGATGGGCCCGCAGCTCCCTTATACACAGTATGATGGGCCCGCAGCTCCCTTATACACAGTATGATGGGCCCGCAGCTCCCTTATACACAGTATGATGGGCTCGCAGCTCCCTTATACACAGTATGATGGGCCCGCAGCTCCCTTATACACAGTATGATGGGCCCGCAGCTCCCTTATACACAGTATGATGGCCCGCAGCTCCTTTATACACAGTATGATGGGCCCGCAGCTCCCTTATACACAGTATGATGGGCCACAGCTCCCGTATACACAGTATGATGGGCCACAGCTCCCTTATACACAGTATGATGGGCCCGCAGCTCCCTTATACACAGTATGATGGGCCCGCAGCTCTTTTATACACAGTATGATGGGCCCGCAGCTCCCTTATACACAGTATGATGGGCCCGCAGCTCCCTTATACACAGTATGATGGGCCACAGCTCCCTTATACACAGTATGATGGGCCCGCAGCTCCCGTATACACAGTATGATGGGCCCGCAGCTCCCGTATACACAGTATGATGGGCCACAGCTCCCTTATACACAGTATGATGGGCCCGCAGCTCCCTTATACACAGTATGATGGGCCAGCAGCTCCCTTATACACAGTATGATGGGCCCGCAGCTCCCTTATACACAGTATGATGGGCCCGCAGCTCCCTTATACACAGTATGATGGGCCCGCAGCTCCCTTATACACAGTATGATGGGCCCGCAGCTCCCTTATACACAGTATGATGGGCCCGCAGCTCCCTTATACACAGTATGATGGGCCCGCAGCTCCCTTATACACAGTATGATGGGCCCGCAGCTCCCTTATACACAGTATGATGGGCCCGCAGCTCCCTAAGTCTACGTTCACATTAGCGTTCGGTGCCGCAGCGTCGGGCGCCGCAGCGTCGCCGCATGCGTCATGCGCCCCTATATTTAACATGGGGGCGCATGGACATGCGTTTTGCGACGCATGCGTTTTTTTGGCCGCAAGCGTTGGGCGCAGCAAACGCAGCAAGTTGCATTTTTTTTGCGTCCAACTTTCGGCCAAAAAGGACGCATGCGTCGCAAAACGCAGCGTTTTAGCGTGCGTTTTGTTGCGTTTTTGTTTGCGTTGTGCGTTGCGTCGCCGACGCTGCGGCGCACAACGCAAATGTGAACGTAGCCTTATACACAGTATGATGGACTCACAGCTCCCTGTCATGATTTGGATACCCTGGTCATTTACTCATCCTCCAGCGTATTCCCTATGTTGTGGCACTGCTGCAGTGCCGCTGCTCAAACTTGTGAGCGCAGCTTCTGACAGGCCAGAAGCCAGAAGCTACATATGTCTATTTATGTTTACACCTGCTCCAATAGAAAACTGCAAGTGTAAACCCACAGCGCAATCCGCAATAGAAACCGCGATAAATCCGCAGGAAAAACCGCAGCGGTTTTGCCCTGCGGATTTATCAAATCTGCTGTGGAAAAATCTGCAGTCCTCCACAATACGTGTGCACATACCCTAAAACAGATGAAAACGCCAGAAGGCGAGTATCAGACAGGGGGCAGGGGACATGGATTTTCAGCACTGCTCCAGAAATTAAATAAAAAATAATGCTGGAGTGGTGCTGTAAATGTGATGCAGCTCTTGGTTACTGTATGCGGCTCCTTATACTAATACTCATAAAAGACCCAGGTGGTACGTATCAAAAGCCCCCTGCCCCCCATCTCCAGCCTCCCCAGACAGCAAATATTATGTGATGGATCACATATAATATCATAACTAAACATTATAATATTCAGCCCCCAGTGATCTGTCCCCCCTCCCCCACTTCAGCCCCAATACCCCCATCATCTCACATCCACCCCTCAGTGCCCTGTCCCACCTCACCCACCTTCTGCCCTCACAACACCCAAATGGTCTCACATTCACCCCCCAGTACCCTGTCTCCCCTCCCCCACAATATCCCTATGGTCTCACATTCACCCCCCAGTACCCCATCCCCCCTCACTCACTTTCAGCCCCCACAATACCCCAACGGTCTCACCGTGACATACCTGAAGTTAATAAACCTAATAAGTCCCATCCCCAGCACTTACTGATAACGTTTGCACTGCAGGCAGGACCAGGAAGTGTCAGTGAAATGCAGGTGGGCACTAGGACCCAGCGTGCCTGAGCCAATCCCAGCGTGCACACCACCCCCGGGTTAGCCCCCCCTTATTGAGAATTTGGGTAAAAAATGATTCCATTCGTTAGATCTTTGTTAGATCCGGTTTGATCAACCAAAACTAACGTTAGATCTGCCCTACAAAATTAGATATTTACGATCTATTTCAGGGGGGGCTAACCCGTAGCTAACCCCCCCTACTTTGAAATTTGCTGTTTTTTGGATGGATTCTAATAGATATTCGTTAGATCTGGTTAGATCAACAAAAATTAACGTTAGATCTCCTTTCGTTCCCAAGATATTGGGGGTGTCAAGTGGGGGGTTAGCTACGGGTTAGCCCCCCCTACTTTGAAATTTGCCGTTTTTTGGATGGATTCTAATAGATATTTGTTAGATCTGGTTTGATCAGCAAAAATTAACGTTAGATCTCCTTTCGTTCCTGAGATATTGGGGGTGTCAAGTGGGGGGTTAGCTACGGGTTAGCCCCCCCTACTTTGAAATTTGCCGTTTTTTGGATGGATTCTAATAGATATTCGTTAGATCTGGTTTGATCAGCAAAAATTAATGTTAGATCTCCTTTCGTTCCCAAGATATTGGGGGTGTCAAGTGGGGGGTTAGCTACGGGTTAGCCCCCCCTACTTTGAAATTTGCCGTTTTTTGGATGGATTCTAATAGATATTCGTTAGATCTGGTTTGATCAGCAAAAATTAACGTTAGATCTCCTTTCGTTCCCAAGATATTGGGGGTGTCAAGTGGGGGGTTAGCTACGGGTTAGCCCCCCCTACTTTGAAATTTGCCGTTTTTTGGATGGATTCTAATAGATATTCGTTAGATCTGGTTTGATCAGCAAAAATTAACGTTAGATCTCCTTTCGTTCCCGAGATATTGGGGGTGTCAAGTGGGGGGTTAGCTACGGGTTAGCCCCCCCTACTTTGAAATTTGCCGTTTTTTGGATGGATTCTAATAGATATTCGTTAGATCTGGTTTGATCAGCAAAAATTAACGTTAGATCTCCTTTCGTTCCCGAGATATTGGGGGTGTCAAGTGGGGGGTTAGCTACGGGTTAGCCCCCCCTACTTTTAAATTTGCCGTTTTTTGGATGGATTCTAATAGATATTCGTTAGATCTGGTTTGATCAGCAAAAATTAACATTAGATCTCCTTTCGTTCCCGAGATATTGGGGTGTCAGGTGGGGGTTAGCTACAGGTTAGCCCCCCCTACTTTGAAATTTGTGTTTTTTGGATGGATTCTAATTGATATTCATTAGATCTGGTTTGATCAGCAAAAATTAACATTAGATCTCCTTTCGTTCCCGAGATATTGGGGGTGTCAGGTGGGGGGTTAGCTACGGGTTGGCCCCCTCTACTTTGAAATTTGCCGTTTTTTGGACAGATTCTGATAGATATTCGTTAGATCTGTTTGAGCAGCAGTCCTGAGGTGTAGATCGAGAAGAGGAGGGGTCCAAGGACAGAGCATTAGGGGAAGACCAACAGAGAGAGAGTGAAGTGAGGAGTTGGTGAGTGAGTGGGACAATATGAAAGTTCGGTCAGTGAGTCATTCTCGTCCCTCGTGATGCCTATAGGCCCGCCTCTTCCCAATCATTGCAGCACACTTCCCCCCTTCCCCACCGCGACACATCGCCAGTGAAGTCCTGATGCTGCCCACAACTGGCCCCCGCCGAAGTCGCCGCTGCTCAAATGGATCTAACGAATATCTATCAGAATCCATAAAAAAACAGCAAATGTCAAAGTGGGGGGGCTAAACCGTAGCTAACCCCCCACCTGACACCCCCAATATCTCAGGAACGGAAGGAGATCTAACGTTAATTTTTGCTGATCAAACCGGATCTAATGAATATCTATCAGAATCAATAAAAAAAGGCAAATTTCAAAGTAGGGGGGCTTGTTTTTTGCGTAGCCAGTTGTATTTTTCCTTGGCACCACTTTAGGGTATTCTATAATATTAAACATTTGAAAAAATTTATATCTAGTCACATTAGTAATTTTCTTTGTTTTTTGTAATTTTCTTTGTTTTTTTGTATAAGTCAAACACCGATAACTCAGGAACTCCGTCTAGATGTTAAAATGTATGTGTTCTATTTATATTACAGGGATTTGCAGTCCTAAACTTTCAGGTTTCCATTGTGAAATATCTATTTCTGTAAGGTAGTACTTTTACTTGTATTTTTCACTGTACTAATAAGTAAGATTTATTTTTTTGATAATTGAATTGATTAAAAATGAGACCACATGAGGAGTTTTTGTTTAGTTCTATGTACAGGCATTTTTAACCCCTTGACGACCGCCCATTGACTTTTGCCGATGAGGCTAGTCGGGCCTTATTCCTCCGACATACAGCTTTCATGTCGGGCGGGGGAATGGTAGCCCCAGCTAGCCCTTCGGCAATCGAGGGATCCTAGCTGTCCTACCGTCAGCTGGGATCACAACCCCCCAAAATTAAATATTGTAATATTTATTCCACACGTTAAACGCCATAAAAAATTAAAAAAGCCATAATTTCTTTTTTTTCTCTGTTTGAGTCACAAAAAAAGTCATGAAACGGATATACCCCAAAATGGTCCGAATAAAAACTACAACTCTTCCGCAACAAATGAGGCATCCAACAGCTCCGTAGTCAGACTAATAAAAGCGCTACGGGGCTGCGCATGCAGCGAGGCAAAATCCTCTCTCATTACGTAAAAAAAACGGTTTTACTTTTTAAAAGTAGTAAAAAAAAAAAAAAATTACATAAATTTGTTATAGGTGTGTCCGACCTGACCCGGAGAATAAAGTAATTCTTTTATTTTTAACGCACGGGAAATTAACTAAAAATGAAACTAAAAAAAATTAGCGTAATTAATTTTTTTTTAAATTTTCCCTCTCCTAAAAAATAAATAAACGTTATACAATACAGTATATGCACCCCAAAGTGGTGCCAAGGAAAAATACAACTGGCTACGCAAAAAACAAGCCCCCCCTACTTTGAAATTTGCCTTTTTTTAATTGATTCTGATAGATATTCATTAGATCCGGTTTGATCAGCAAAAATTAACGTTAGATCTCCTTCTGTTCTTGAGATATTGGGGGTGTCAGGTGGGGGGTTAGCTACGGTTTAGCCCCCCCACTTTGACATTTGCTGTTTTTTTATGGATTCTGATAGATATTCGTTAGATCCATTTGAGCAGCGGCGACTTCGGCGGGGGCCAGTTGTGGGCAGCATCAGGACTTCACTGGCGATGTGTCGCGGTGGTGAAGGGGGAAGTGTGCTGCAATGATTGGGAAGAGGCGGGCCTATAGGCATCACGAGGGACGAGAATGACTCACTGACCGAACTTTCAGATTGTCCCACTTACTCACCACCTCCTCACTTCACTCTCTCTCTGTTGGTCTTCCCCCAATGCTCTGTCCTTGGACCCCTCCTCTTCTCGATCTACACCTCAGGACTGCTGCTCAAACAGATCTAACGAATATCTATCAGAATCTGTCCAAAAAACGGCAAATTTCAAAGTAGAGGGGGCCAACCCGTAGCTAACGCCCCACCTCACACCCCCAATATCTCGGGAAAGAAAGGAGATCTAACATTAATTTTTGCTGATCAAACCGGATCTAACAAATATCTATCAGAATCCATCCAAAAAACGGCAAATTTCAAAGTAGGGGGGCTAACCAGTAGCTAACCCCTCACTTGACACCCCCAATATCTTGGGAATGAAAGGAGATCTAACGTTAATTTTTGCTGATCAAACCAGATCTAACGAATATCTATTAGAATCCATCCAAAAAACGGCAAATTTCAAAGTAGGGGGGGCTAACCCGTAGCTAACCCCCCACTTGACACCACCAATATTTCGGGAACGAAAGGAGATCTAACGTTAATTTTTGCTGATCAAACCAGATCTAACGAATATCTATTAGAATCCATCCAAAAAACTGCAAATTTCAAAGTAGGGGGGGTTAGCTACGGGTTAGCCCCCCCTGAAATAGATCGTAAATATCTAATTTTGTAGGGCAGATCTAACGTTAGTTTTGGTTGATCAAACCGGATCTAACAAAGATCTAACGAATGGAATCATTTTTTACCCAAATTCTCAATAAGGGGGGGCTAACCCGGGGGTGGTAGCGTGCACAGAGTGAAGAAAACTGCAGCCAGGAAAAAGCTTCATGATCAGGTCAGACGGGCGAAACCATTCACTGCAGGAGGGAGACTGCAGCCGGCCACTGTGCTAGCAGCGTGCAGACATCAGACGGGAGCAGACATTATACTGCTCTGCTGCTCCTATGTGGTGTTCTGCCTCCTCACAGTAGTGTCCCTGGCTCCCAGTGGGCCCCTTCATGTGACAGGGCCCGGGGCGATGGCCCCCTCTGCCCCCCCAGTAGCTACGCTACTGGATAGTGGTCAGAATTGTAAAAATTGGCTCGGTCATTAACGTGCAAACCACCCTTGGGGCTTAAAGCGTTAAACAAATAATCAGGATTAAGATCCAAAAAAAATTATTCCTGGCCCCTGATACCGGGGGCTATGTCTACAAATATCTTTAATAGGCAGCAGCAGACAGAACTGGAATGGACCCTCTTGCTATATGCACTGAAGTCTGCAACAGACACTGCCTGCCTGCCTGCCTAACACTGATATCTATGCAGCTTTATTAGTCCTCAGAAGGACTGTTAGTTGAAATGGATATGTGTATTATATATGGTACAGTATATACACACTAAGTACGAAGCAAACAAATCTCTCCCTAGCTCAGCAGCAACTCTCCCTACACTGCCTGATTCCAGAGCAGACTGTGACGAGCATGGCGGCGCTAGGTCTGATACAGACCTGATGACGCTGTGTGGCCAGCCAATCACTGTAATGCCACAACCAACATGGCTGTGGTATTACAGTGTGTGGCAGACAATCCCTGCATGTTCATTGGCTCTCTAAAGAGCACCTGCAGGGAGGGGACCCGAGCTCCCTTCAAACAACCCCGGAAATACTCGGCGATCTCCGAGCATCTCAAGCAGTAATTTGTAATTCTTCAGTTCTCCATTATTCAAAAGTCAAGGGGAAAAAATTCCTATCTGTTTTTTTTAGAGCTATGTATCTAATATATAAAGCTGAATGTGTGTATGTGTGTATGTGTGTATGTATGTATGTATGTCCGGGATTGGCATCTGCACCGTCGCAGCTACAGCCACAAAATTTTGCACAGTCACACGTCTGGACCCCGAGAGCGTCATAGGCTATGTTGTGAGGTGAAATTTTAACCCCGCGCTTTCCAATTCACCAAACAATTTTGCCCCTATCTACATAATGGGGAAAAAGTGAAGGGAAAAGTGTTGGATAAAAATTGACAGCTGCCAGATGTGAACAATGAGGACTTAAAGAATGACAGCGATGGCGCCAAAGAGTATATACTGTACAGTTGCTAAGGTGGGGCCCCAACATGGGATAATCACCACACCACCACGGGGATATGAACACACACACAAAATGCGCCACACACTACCACGTGCTCGAACACATATACCACCCTCAGCGCACATTTCACCACACATACACCAACCTCGCCACATAAAAGTAGAAACACAAAAGTCGCCGTTCAAAACTCGCCACGCGCAAAACTCTCCACATGCAAAACTCGCCACACGTGCAAAACTCACCTCATGGAAAACTCGCCACACCCTCAGCACACATTTCACCACACACACACCAACCTCGACACATAAAAGTCGAAACACAAAAGTCACCACTCAAAACTCGCAACGCGCAAAACTCGCTACATGCAAAACTCGCCATATGCAAAACTAGGCTCACGCAAAACTCGCCACACGTGCAAAACTCACCTCATGGAAAACTCACCTCATGCAAAACTTGCACACACAGAAAAATTGCCACATGCACAAAAGTTGCACCAAATGCAAAAGTTGCCTCACACAAAACTTGCACATACTCAAAACGCACCACACATAAAACTCGCCATGCGCAAAACTCGCCATGCACAAATCTTGCTGCACACAACTTGCTACCACTAACCTGTCACATGCAACTCGACACACAAAATGTTGCTACACGCATGTCGCCACACAAAACTCATCTCACAAAAGTCGCTACATGCATGTCGCCACACGCAACTCAACACACACAACTTGACACATGAAACTCGCCCTAAAACACACATAAGTCTGGTATTGTCCTTCAAAAATAAAAATCTGATTAATAAGCAGACAAACTACAAGAGCAACAAATGTACCATATAGGAAATACGGCAGCTGTCAGTCACATGACCTGTCTATTATGTGTATGTGTGAGCTAATATATACTGCCAGGGGGGAGGGCTTCCTGTTGGCTGGGGATTTATCAGGCTGCCAATAGCAACCAATCACAGCTCAGCTTCTATTTTGCTACAGTTAATTAACCTGAGCTCTGATTGGTTAATATAGGCAACAAAGACATTCTCAGTATAACAAAGCTAATATATGTTGTGAAATTCTTCTATTAGCTTAGTTTTTGCCTTTTAATAATTACATTTCTATCTATTTGTTTTGTGGTTTTTGTGTGCAGAATAAATTTTTGTTAACACATTCTATTTTGCTAACAGCAGTCATTAACCCGGGCGAAGCCGGGTAGTACAGCTAGTTTCTTAATATATTTGCATACTCAGTTCTTATTGTTTTAAATTATCTTCTCATTATCAATGGCTGGAAAACAATAGAGCACAACTGGTGGAATCTTTGATTTTTATGGGAATCTGTCACCAGTTTTTTTTTTATCCCATCCAATAATATTTCACTTACTGGGCTGCTTTCTGCAGTTTGGATAAAATCACAGTTTTATCTATTGCTTATCTACTGCAGATCTAGCAGTTCTCTGAATGCTGAGCTATGTATAACCCTGTCCACATCACTAATTGGCAGCTCTCTGTGTGCTGCCAGTTAGTTGTGGGGGGCGGGGTTGGACTACCTGGCAGCGGGATTACTAGTCCTCTAGTGATTTCCTGCTGATAAAAAATTAACTTTATTAAAACTACAGCAAGCAGCCCTGCAAGTGACATCACTGGAATCAGGGTCTCTTTCTCAAATTATACTGCACTCAGTTTAAGTGGCAGAAACCTGGTGATAGATTCCATTTAACAAAAATGTCCATTAATTGAAACCAAACTTAAAAAGGAACCAACTAGTGCACCAGATTACTAAATGATCTCCCAGTGTGTTTTGGCTCTTATATAATAACTAGCTGTACTACCCGGCTTCGCCCGGGTTAATGACTGCTGTTAGCAAAATAGAATGTGTTAACAAAAATTTATTCTGCACACAAAAACCACATAATAAATAGATAGAAATGTAATTATTAAAAGGCAAAAACTAAGCTAATAGAAGAATTTCACAACATATATTAGCTTTGTTATACTGAGAATGTCTTTGTTGCCTATATTAACCAATCAGAGCTCAGGTTAATTAACTGTAGCAAAATAGAAGCTGAGCTGTGATTGGTTGCTATTGGCAGCCTGATAAATCCCCAGCCAACAGGAAGCCCTCCCCCCTGGCAGTATATATTAGCTCACACATACACATAATAGACTGGTCATGTGACTGACAGCTGCCGTATTTCCTATATGGTACATTTGTTGCTCTTGTAGTTTGTCTGCTTATTAATCAGATTTTTATTTTTGAAGGACAATACCAGACTTATGTGTGTTTTAGGGCGAGTTTCATGTGTCAAGTTGTGTGTGTTGAGTTGCGTGTGGCGACATGCATGTAGCGACTTTTGTGAGATGAGTTTTGTGTGGCGACATGCGTGTAGCAACATTTTGTGTGTCGAGTTGCATGTGACAGGTTAGTGTAGCAAGTTGTGTGCAGCAAGATTTGTGCATGGCGAGTTTTGCGCGTGGCGAGTTTTATGTGTGGTGCGTTTTGAGTATGTGCAAGTTTTGTGTGAGGCAACTTTTGCATGTGGTGCAACTTTTGTACATGTGGCAATTTTTCTGTGTGTGCAAGTTTTGCATGAGGTGAGTTTTCCATGAGGTGAGTTTTGCACGTGTGGCGAGTAATGCGTGAGCCTAGTTTTGCATATGGCGAGTCTTGCATGTAGCGAGATTTGCGCGTTGCGAGTTTTGAGTGGTGACTTTTGTGTTTCGACTTTTATGTGGCGAGGTTGGGGTGTGTGTGGTGAAATGTGTGCTGAGGGTCTTATATGTGTTCAAGCACGTGGTAGTGTGTGGCGCATTTTGTGTTTGTGTTCATATCCCCGTGTGTGGTGAGTATCCCATGTCGGGGCCCCACCTTAGCAACTGTACGGTATAAACACTTTGGTGCCATCGCTCTCATTCTTTAAGTCCTCATTGTTCACATCTGGCAGCTGTCAATTTTCCTCCAACACTTTTCCCTTCACTTTTTCCCCATTATGTAGATAGGGGCAAAAATGTTTGGTGAATTGGAATGCGCGGGGTTAAAATTTCACCTCACAACATAGCCTATGACGCTCTAGGGGTCCAGACGTGTGACTGTGCAAAATTTTGTGGCTGTAGCTGCGACGGTGCAGATGCCAATCCCGGACATACACACATACATACATACACACATTCAGCTTTATATATTAGATATACCTGTATGTAATCTCCTGTATATAGTATATACCTGTGTGTCATCTCACCTATATATAGTATATATCTGTGTGTCATCTCCTCCTGTATATAGTATATACCTGTATGTCATCTCCTCCTATACATAGCATATACCTGTATGTCATCTCCTCCTGTATATACTATATACCTGTAGGTAATCTGCTCCTGTATATAGTATATACCTGTGTGTCATCTCCTCCTGTATATAGTATATACCTGTATGTCATCTCCTCCTGTTTGTAGTATGTACCTGTATGTCATCTCCTCCTCTATATAGTATATACCTGTGTGTCATCTCTCCTGTATATAGTATATATCTGTGTGTCATCTCCTCCTGTATATAGTATATACCTGTGTGTCATCTCCCCTGTAAATAGTATATACCTGTGTGTCATCTCCTCCTGTATATAGTATATATCTGTATGTCATCTCCTCCTGTATTAGCTCTCGTTCACACGTTATTTGGTCAGTATTTTTACCTCAGTATTTGTAAGCTAAAATGGCAGCCTGATAAATCCCCAGCCAACAGTAAGCCCACCCCCTGGCAGTATATATTAGCTCACACATACACATAATAGACTGGTCATGTGACTGACAGCTGCCGGATTCCTATATGGTACATTTGTTGCTCTTGTAGTTTGTCTGCTTATTAATCAGATTTTTATTTTTGAAGGATAATACCAGACTTGTGTGTGTTTTAGGGCGAGTTTCGTGTGTCAAGTTGTGTGTTGAGTTGCATGTGGCGACATGCATGTAGCGACTTTTGTGAGATGAGTTTTATGTGGCGACATGCGTGTAGCAACTTTTTGTGTGTCGAGTTGCATGTGACAGGTTAGTGTAGCAAGTTGTGTGCAGCAAGTTTTGCGCATGGCGAGTTTTGCGCGTGGCGAGTTTTATGTGTGGTGCCTTTTGAGTATGTGCAAGTTTTGTGTGAGGCAACTTTTGCATGTGTTGCAACTTTTGTGCATGTGGCAATTTTTCTGCGTGTGGCAATTTTTCTGCGTGTGCAAGTTTTGCGTGTGGCGAGTTTTCCATGAGGTGAGTTTTGCACGTGTGGCGAGTTTTGCATGTGGAGAGTTTTGCGCGTGGCAAGTTTTGAACGGCGACTTTTGTGTTTCTACTTTTATATGGCGAGGTTGGTGTATGTGTGGTGAAATGTGCGCTGAGGGTGGTATATGTGTTCGAGCACGTGGTAGTGTGTGGCGCATTTTGTGTGTGTGTTCATATCCCCGTGGTGGTGTGGTGATTATCCCATGTTGGGGCCCCACCTTAGCAACTGTACAGTATATACTCTTTGGCGCCATCGCTGTCATTCTTTAAGTCCCCCTTGTTCACATATGGCAGCTGTTAATTTGCCTCCAACACTTTTCCTTTCATTTTTTCCCCATTATGTAGATAGGGGCAAAATTGTTTGGTGAATTAGAAAGCGTGGGGTTAAAATTTCACCTCACAACATAGCCTATGACGCTCTCGGGGTCCAGACGTGTGACTGTGCAAAATTTTGTGCCTGTAGCTGCGACGCCTCCAACACTTTTCCTTTCACTTTTTCCCCGTTATGTAGATAGGGGCAAAATTGTTTGGTGAATTGGAAAGCGCGGGGTTAAAATTTCACCTCACAACATAGCCTATGACGCTCTCGGGGTCCAGACGTGTGACTGTGCAAAATTTTGTGGCTGTAGCTGCGACGGTTCAGATGCCAATCCCGGACATACATACATACATACACACATACACACATTCAGCTTTATATATTAGATATACCTGTATGTAATCTCCTGCATATAGTATATACCTGTGTGTCATCTCACCTATATATAGTATATATCTGTGTGTCATCTCCTCCTGTATATAGTATATACCTGTATGTCATCTCCTCCTATACATAGCATATACCTGTATGTCATCTCCTCCTGTATATACTATATACCTGTAGGTAATCTGCTCCTGTATATAGTATATACCTGTGTGTCATCTCCTCCTGTATATAGTATATACCTGTATGTCATCTCCTCCTGTATGTAGTATGTACCTGTATGTCATCTCCTCCTCTATATAGTATATACCTGTGTGTCATCTCTCCTGTATATAGTATATATCTGTGTGTCATCTCCTCCTGTATATAGTATATACCTGTGTGTCATCTCCCCTGTAAATAGTATATACCTGTGTGTCATCTCCTCCTGTTATTAGTATATATCTGTATGTCATCTCCTCCTGTATTAGCCCTCGTTCACACGTTATTTGGTTAGTATTTTTACCTCAGTATTTGTAAGCTAAAATGGCAGCCTGATAAATCCCCAGCCAACAGTAAGCCCACACCCTGGCAGTATATATTAGCTCACACATACACATAATAGACTGGTCATGTGTTGTGAACTCTGTTTTCAGGCTCCCTCTTGTGGTCACTGGTGGTATGGTGTGACTTTTGCTTTGGGCTCCCCCTGGTGGCTTTGTTTGTTATCCTGCTGGTCTCTGGCTATCAGCTGGTTCGTTATCCTCTGGGAGGTTCCTATATAGCTCTGTTTTACTTCCACTTGTAGCCGGCTGTCGATGTAATCAGTGCTACTCAGATTCCTTCTGACTACCTTGCTCCCAGTCCATCCAGGATAAGCTAAGTTTTGTGTGCTCATTTTTTGATCAGCAGTGTTTATCATGTTTTCTGTTCCAGCTTGCTAAAATGTAATTCCCTCGCTTGCTGGATGCTCTAGTGGACTGAGTTTCTCCCCACACACCGTTAGTTGGTGTGTGGGTTCTTGAAATCTCAGGATGGATATTTTGTAAGGGTTTTTAATTGATCGCATAGACCCCTGCTCTATTTTCTGCTTTCTAGTACTAGTGGGCCTCTTTTGCTGAATCTGATTTCATCCCTACGTATGTGCCTTCTTCTTACTTCACCGTTAATATTTGTTGGGGGCTTCTATATCTTTGGGGATTATTTCTCTGGAGGCAAGCGAGGTCTTTCTTTCTCTTTAGGGGTAGCTAGTTCCTCAGGCTGGCTAGAGACGTCTAGGAATTTTTTAGGCACGTTCACCGGCTACCTCTAGTTGTTTTGGATAGGTTCAGATTTGCGATCAGTCCAGTTACCATCTCCCTAGAGCTTGTCCTTAGTTTATTCACTTGCTGGTCTATTCGTGATCCTCAGCCACTAAGGATCATAACAGTACAGCCGGCCCGTAAAGTGTTAATTGCATGGCAGAAGCAGGAGAAAAGAAGCCTTGAGAATTTTTTTTTTTTTTTTTTTTTTGCCGTTTGTCTAGCTGCTGTGGCTAGCTTCTCTCCTCCTCTTAATCTTGGTGTGGCTCTGAATTCAGCTGCTGACATGGATGTCCAGAGCTTGGCTTCCAGTCTGGATCATCTTGCTGCTAGGGTTCAAAGTATTCAGGATATTGTTGTTCACAGTCCTATGTCAGAGCCTGGAATACCTATTCCGGAGTTGTTTTCTGGAGATAGATCTAGGTTCCTGAATTTTAGGAACAATTGTAAGTTGTTTCTTTCTTTGAAACCTCGTTCCTCTGGTGATGCCGTTCAGCAAGTTAAGATTATCATTTCCTTTTTGCGTGGTGACCCCCAAGATTGGGCCTTCGCATTGGCGTCAGGGGATCCTGCATTGCTTAGTGTAGATGCGTTTTTTCTATCCCTTGGATTGCTCTATGAGGAACCTAATCTTGAGAACCAGGCTGAAAAAACGTTATTGGCCCTCTCGCAGGGGCAAGATGAAGCAGAGGTGTACTGCCAGAAATTTCGGAAATGGTCGGTGCTTACTCAGTGGAATGAGTGTGCCCTGGCTGCAAATTTCAGAGAAGGTCTTTCTGAAGCCATCAAGAATGTCATGGTGGGGTTCCCTACGCCTGCAGGTCTGAATGAGTCAATGACTCTGGCCATTCAGATTGATCGGCGTTTGTGGGAGTGCAAACCTGTGCACCATTTGGCGGTGTCTTCTGAACAGACACCTGAATCTATGCAATGTGACAGAATTCTGACCAGAAGTGAACGGCAAAATTATAGACGGCAAAATGGGTTGTGCTTTTACTGTGGTGACTCAGCTCATGTTATCTCAGCAAGCTCTAAGCGCAAAAAAAAGGTTGATAAATCTGTCACCATTGGTACTTTACAGCCTAAGTTCATTTTATCTGTTACCCTGATTTGTTCCCTGTCATATTACCCGGTTAATGCTTTTGTAGATTCAGGTGCCGCCCTGAGTCTGATGGATTGGTCATTTGCCAGGCGCTGTGGTTTTGATTTGGAGCCTTTAAAATTCCCTATTCCACTAAGGGGAATTGATTCTACACCATTGGCTACGAATAGACCTCAGTACTGGACACAAGTGACCATGTGCATGACTCCTGTTCATCAGGAGGTGATTCGCTTTCTTGTACTGCATAATTTGCATGATGTCGTCGTGTTGGGTCTACCATGGTTGCAGACTCATAATCTAGTCCTGGATTGGAAAGCTATGTCGGTCTCAAGTTGGGGTTGTCAGGGAATTCATGGTGACGCTCCTGTGGTGTCAATTGCTTCGTCCACTCCTTCTGAAGTCCCTACGTTTTTGTCAGACTACCAGGATGTATTTGAGGAGCCCAAACTCAATTCTCTACCTCCTCATAGGGACTGTGATTGTGCTATTAATTTGATTCCTGGTAGTAAGTTTCCTAACGGACGACTTTTCAATTTATCTGTGCCGGAGCATGCTGCCATGCGGAGTTACATAAAGGAGTCTTTAGAGAAGGGACATATTCGCCCGTCCTCATCCCCTCTTGGTGCAGGATTCATTTTTGTGGCTAAAAAGGATGGTTCCCTGAGACCCTGTATTGATTATCGCCTTTTGAATAAAATCACGGTCAAGTTTCAGTATGCTTTGCCATTGTTAACTGATTTGTTTGCTCGCATTAGGGGGTCTAGTTGGTTCACCAAGATAGATCTTCGTGGTGCGTATAACCTTGTGCGTATAAAACAGGGTGATGAATGGAAAACTGCATTTAATACGCCTGAAGGCCATTTTGAGTACTTGGTGATGCCTTTTGGACTTTCTAATGCTCCTTCAGTCTTTCAGTCCTTTATGCATGACATCTTCCGTGAATATCTGGATAAGTTTATGATTGTGTATCTGGATGATATTCTGGTTTTTTCGGATGATTGGGAGTCTCATGTTAAGCAGGTCAGGATGGTCTTTCAGGTCCTACGTGACAATGCTTTATTTGTGAAGGGCTCAAAATGTCTTTTTGGAGTCCAGAAGATTTCTTTTTTGGGTTTCATCTTTTCTCCTTCTACTATTGAGATGGACCCAGTCAAGGTTCAGGCTATTCATGACTGGACGCAGCCTACATCTGTTAAGAGTCTTCAGAAGTTCTTGGGTTTTGCTAATTTTTACCGTCGCTTCATAGCTAATTTTTCTGGCGTTGTTAAGCCTTTGACGGATTTGACCAAGAAGGGTTCTGATGTGACTAATTGGTCTTCTGCGGCTGTGGAGGCCTTTCGGGAGCTGAAGCGTCGGTTTTCTTCGGCTCCGGTCTTATGTCAGCCAGATGTCTCACTTCCCTTCCAGGTGGAGGTTGATGCTTCCGAGATTGGAGCGGGGGCTGTTTTGTCGCAGAGAAGCCCCGATGGCTCTGTGACGAAGCCATGTGCTTTCTTTTCAAGAAAGTTTTCGCCTGCCGAGCGGAATTATGATGTCGGTAATCGGGAGCTGTTGGCTATGAAGTGGGCATTTGAGGAGTGGCGACATTGGCTCGAGGGAGCTAAACATCGTGTGGTGGTCTTGACTGACCACAAGAATTTGATTTATCTCGAGTCGGCCAAGCGGCTGAATCCCAGACAGGCTCGTTGGTCGTTGTTTTTCTCTCATTTTGATTTCGTGGTCTCGTACCTGCCGGGTTCGAAGAATGTGAAGGCTGATGCTCTTTCTAGGAGTTTTGTGCCTGACTCTCCTGGAGATTCAGAGCTGGATGGTATCCTTAGAGGAGGGGTGATTTTGTCTGCCATCTCCCCAGATTTGCGACGTTTGCTGCAAGAGTTTCAGGCGGATAGACCTGACCGCTGTCCACCGGAGAGACTGTTTGTCCCGGATAGATGGACCAACAGAGTCATCTCCGAGGTTCATTCTTCGGTGTTGGCGGGCCATCCTGGAATATATGGTACCAGAGACTTGGTGGCCAGGTCTTTTTGGTGGCCTTCCTTGTCGCGGGATGTGCGTTCCTTTGTGCAGTCTTGTGGAATTTGTGCTCGGGCGAAGCCTTGCTGTTCTCGTGCCAGTGGGTTGCTGTTGCCTTTGCCTGTCCCGAAGAGGCCTTGGACGCACATTTCCATGGATTTTATTTCAGATCTCTCTGTCTCTCAGAGAATGTCTGTCATCTGGGTGGTGTGTGATCGTTTTTCTAAGATGGTCCATTTGGTGCCCTTGCCTAAGTTGCCTTCCTCCTCCGAGTTGGTTCCTCTGTTTTTTCAAAATGTGGTTCATTTGCACGGGATTCCTGAGAACATTGTTTCTGACAGAGGATCCCAGTTTGTGTCTAGATTTTGGCGGACCTTTTGTGCTAAGTTGGGCATTGAATTGTCTTTTTCGTCGGCCTTCCATCCTCAGACGAATGGCCAAACCGAGCGAACTAATCAGACCTTGGAGACTTATTTAAGATGTTTTGTTTCTGCTGACCAGGACGACTGGGTTACTTTTTTACCGTTGGCCGAGTTTGCCCTTAATAATCGGGCTAGTTCTGCTACTTTGGTTTCTCCTTTTTTTTGTAATTCGGGGTTTCATCCTCGTTTTTCCTCGGGTCAGGTGGAGCCTTCTGACTGTCCTGGAGTGGATGTTGTGGTGGATAGGTTGCATCGGATTTGGAATCATGTGGTGGACAATTTGAAGTTGTCACAAGAGAAGGCTCAACTCTTTGCCAACCGCCGTCGCTGTGTGGGTCCCCGACTTCGCGTTGGGGACTTGGTGTGGTTGTCTTCTCGCTTCGTTCCTATGAAGGTCTCCTCTCCTAAGTTCAAGCCTCGGTTTATCGGTCCTTATAAGATTCTGGAAGTCCTTGGCCCTGTGTCATTCCGTCTGGACCTCCCGGCATCATTTGCTATTCATAATGTGTTCCATCGCTCGTTGTTGCGGAGGTATGTGGTGCCTGTGGTTCCTCTGGTTGAGCCTCCTGCCCCGGTGCTGGTTGAGGGAGAATTGGAATACGTGGTGGAGAAGATCTTGGATTCTCGTGTTTCTAGACGGAGGCTCCAGTATTTGGTCAAGTGGAAGGGCTATGGTCAGGAGGATAATTCTTGGGTTGTCGCCTCTGATGTTCATGCGGCCGATTTGGTTCGTGCCTTCCATGTGGCTCATCCTGATTGCCCTGGGGGTTTTCATGAGGGTTCGGTGACCCCTCCTTAAGGGGGGGGTACTGTTGTGAACTCTGTTTTCGGGCTCCCTCTTGTGGTCACTGGTGGTATGGTGTGACTTTTGCTTTGGGCTCCCCCTGGTGGCTTTGTTTGTTATCCTGCTGGTCTCTGGCTATCAGCTGGTTCGTTATCCTCTGGGAGGTTCCTATATAGCTCTGTTTTATTTCCACTTGTAGCCGGCTGTCGATGTAATCAGTGCTACTCAGATTCCTTCTGACTACCTTGCTCCCAGTCCATCCAGGATAAGCTAAGTTTTGTTTGCTCATTTTTTGATCAGCAGTGTTTATCATGTTTTCTGTTCCAGCTTGCTAAAATGTAATTCCCTCGCTTGCTGGATGCTCTAGTGGACTGAGTTTCTCCCCACACACCGTTAGTTGGTGTGTGGGTTCTTGAAATCTCAGGATGGATATTTTGTAAGGGTTTTTAATTGATCGCATAGACCCCTGCTCTATTTTCTGCTTTCTAGTACTAGTGGGCCTCTTTTGCTGAATCTGATTTCATCCCTACGTATGTGCCTTCTTCTTACTTCACCGTTAATATTTGTTGGGGGCTTCTATATCTTTGGGGATTATTTCTCTGGAGGCAAGCGAGGTCTTTCTTTCTCTTTAGGGGTAGCTAGTTCCTCAGGCTGGCTAGAGACGTCTAGGAATTTTTTAGGCACGTTCACCGGCTACCTCTAGTTGTTTTGGATAGGTTCAGATTTGCGATCAGTCCAGTTACCATCTCCCTAGAGCTTGTCCTTAGTTTATTCACTTGCTGGTCTATTCGTGATCCTCAGCCACTAAGGATCATAACAGTCATGTGACTGACAGCTGCCAGATTCCTATATGGTACATTTGTTGCTCTTGTAGTTTGTCTGCTTATTAATCAGATTTTTAGTTTTGAAGGATAATACCAGACTTGTGTGTGTTTTAGGGCGAGTTTCGTGTGTCAAGTTTTGTGTGTTGAGTTGCGTGTACCGACATGCATGTAGGGACTTTTGTGAGATGAGTTTTGTGTGGCGACATGCGTGTAGCAACTTTTTGTGTGTCGAGTTGCATGTGACAGGTTAGTGTAGCAAGTTGTGTGCAGCAAGTTTTGCGCATGGCGAGTTTTGCGCGTGGCGAGTTTTATGTGTGGTGCCTTTTGAGTATGTGCAAGTTTTGTGTGAGGCAACTTTTGCATGTGTTGCAACTTTTGTGCATGTGGCAATTTTTCTGCGTGTGGCAATTTTTCTGCGTGTGCAAGTTTTGCGTGTGGCGAGTTTTCCATGAGGTGAGTTTTGCACGTGTGGCGAGTTTTGCATGTGGAGAGTTTTGCGCGTGGCGAGTTTTGAACGGTGACTTTTGTGTTTCTACTTTTATGTGGCGAGGTTGGTGTATGTGTGGTGAAATGTGCGCTGAGGGTGGTATATGTGTTCGAGCACGTGGTAGTGTGTGGCGCATTTTGTGTGTGTGTTCATATCCCCGTGGTGGTGTGGTGATTATCCCATGTTGGGGCCCCATCTTAGCAACTGTACAGTATATACTCTTTGGCGCCATCGCTGTCATTCTTTAAGTCCCCCTTGTTCACATATGGCAGCTGTTAATTTGCCTCCAACACTTTTCCTTTCATTTTTTCCCCATTATGTAGATAGGGGCAAAATTGTTTGGTGAATTGGAAAGTGCGGGGTTAAAATTTCACCTCACAACATAGCTTTGACGCTCTCGGGGTCCAGACGCGTGACTGTGCAAAATTTTGTGCCTGTAGCTGCGACGCCTCCAACACTTTTCCTTTCACTTTTTCCCCATTATGTAGATAGGGGCAAAATTGTTTGGTGAATTGGAAAGCGCGGGGTTAAAATTTCACCTCACAAAACATAGCCTATGACGCTCTCGGGGTCCAGACGCGTGACTGTGCAAAATTTTGTGCCTGTAGCTGCGACGCCTCCAACACTTTTCCTTTCACTTTTTCCCCATTATGTAGATAGAGGCAAAATTGTTTGGTGAATTGGAAAGCGCGGGGTTAAACTTTCACCTCACAACATAGCCTATGACGCTCTCGGGGTCCAGACGTGTGACTGTGCAAAATTTTGTGGCTGTAGCTGCGACGGTTCAGATGCCAATCCCGGACATACATACATACATACATACATACATACATACATACACACATACACACATACACACATTCAGCTTTATATATTAGATGACACCAAAAGTTTAGCAGCATACAACTCCATATGATGGGGTTTATACCAAGCATTTTCCACTAGCGTCTATACTGATTCACAATATCCTATTCCACCTCTTACATCCTGCAATCCATGATACAATTTATAATGGCCATTCACATGCTCTTTGCGTATTCAGGGTGATTTGGATCCATGGTATCCCAGATCTGCATTGAGGAGAGACAGAAATCAGTGAAAAAATTTAAACTGTATATTAACAAGTTGGATTAAAGCAATGTAGCTCTGGACCAGATCCAGTCTGTAAATATGAAAGGATTATGGTTGATCTTAACAGATTTATCTCTTTTTTAATCCAATTACTTTGCCACTGTGTAAAGTACCTTGCAGTTTCCCAGAATGCCTGCTATATTTAGACTTTGCGATACATTTTGGAACTTCACAAGCAAATAGAACCTATCCATTGTTTGTAGTCATACAGTCATTAGGGATTATATCATTAACACATTTCTCTTTTTGCTATCCAGAAGAACACCATCAAGCGAGTAGTTCGAAGGTCTGCTTCAAATAAACATATCAACTGTTGAATGATTGTCTGAATGGTGGTAGCTTCAATTCTCTAAACTAGAGATGAGCAGATCAGGAAAAATGTAAATTCGCCTGTTCACACATTTTTTTTTTTTTGCTAGGAAATTTTTTTCACAGATAATGTTAGGTTCACCTTGTGAATTGGACGCCCTAAACCTCAGGTCCGGGTGGGTACACTGACCCCGGTCATTGGTGCAACTGGCAGAATGGCATGTGTGAAGTGAGGATGTAGGACACTCAGGAATCTTGGTAGCGGCAGGATGGATGAAGTGAAGTCAGCAGGAATAGAATCAGGTGAAGCATGGTGTGCACAGAAGGTGGAGTACACCAAACTAAAGTATTGAATCTCAATCCTGATACACAGGTGCATGTCTTAATAGGAATTAAATAAGATCGTGGAGGTGATGAAACTGAGCCACGTGGGGAAACCCACAAAACCAGACATGGAGCACAACAGAGGACAGGTTTGCAACAGATAAGTTATTCTCCATTAATTTAATGTTCCTTATTATGCTCTCGGGTCTCTGTAGACCCCAGACCATAATAAATGTAATATTTAAAAAATATTACTTCTGGATTTGATGTGATCTGAGAGTGTTTTGCACAGTAACTTGATAAGGGTTATATACAAGGGAAAGCGGCTACAAAGCCTTGTGGATGTTTCCTTTACAGTTAGAAGCATTTTCCACATAGTATCCTTTCTTTGTAATATAATCCAGGACATTCTAAGTCCACTGTTTCTCACTACTCTCCCACAACCCAGCTTTAAAGCTGCAGGATCTCGCTATCCCTTCTCTTCAGTCTCCTTTCACTTAGGGTCACCCCCTCAATGCAGCATTTTGCCCTCTGTTTGCCCTACCATTTTGTTTCCCTCTGTTTTCCCACATAGCTCCTCCCATTCTGGGCTAGTTCCAACCATTAACTGTATCCCACCCTATAGTCAACTATCTACATATCTATTGCATAACATTACTTATCTTCCAACACTATACCTTATACTATAGTCAACTATATACATCACAGCACACATCAACACACATTTTAAGCACACTACTTACATATTAGGACCCAATATACATTACAAAGTATTTATAAAAGACTTAAGACATTATTCACATTACAACACATAACACAATCAGCTTTTATCAATGTTGAAGGCTAAAATTACCATTAAAAGCAAGCAAATTGCAGTAAGCAAGCCATACTTGTAATATATGGGCACATCATATCTTTCAAAAAGAATTCTTTCATAGAGACTCACCAAAAGAAAGGGACTCTTTCTACAACCTACATATGACTAAAAGTAGGCAACTCCATTAATACAAAAGAAAGTTGCAGATTGATGAAAAATGTAAAGACAGTCTTAGAAAGATGGATTCCTTTTAGTAGGTTTGTAAAGCACTGCCGTAAAGGCTCATGCACACAACCTCTAAATTGTACAAATCCGTAATATAGTTGCCACAAAAGTTCATGGAGACCTCTTATGCCTTAGCATGACCTGATTTGATATGGAGAGAAACAAAATTGTTGAATGTTTAATCAGGCACTAGATTGCTTTTACTGGCGACTGACCAAGAATCACTGGCGTAACTAGAGTCTAGTGGGTCCCGATGCGTTCTAAATTCTATAAAGATATACATGTAGCCCCCTCATAATGTAATAATATCCTCCATCCTGTACTAATGTAACATATCCTGAGCCCCTTCCAGTAAAGTCCCTCATCCTTTGCTCCTTGCAATTTTAATATCCATCAACCAGTGCCCCTTCCAGTACTTAAGTCCCTGAGCCTGGGCCCCTTCCAGAAAAAATGTCTGACATCCTGGACCCTTTCTTAGTATATTGTCCCCATTCTGTCTCCCTTTCTGTTATAATGTCCCCCCCCCATCCTAAGGCCTTTCCAGTAATATATGTCCCCCATCCTGGGCCCTTCCAGTAATATATATCCTCCATTCTAGTGTAGTGTACTGTCCCCATCCTGAGCTCTTTCTAGTAATAATGTCCCCCACCCTCTGCTCCTTGCAATTTTAATGTCCAACATCCAGCGCCCCTTCCAGTAGTTAAGTCTCCGAGCCTGGGCCACTTCCAGAAATAATGTCTGACATCCTGGACCCTTTCCTACTATATGGTCTCCCCTTCTGCCTCCCTCCCTGAGCCCCTTCCTGCTGTAAAGGTCCCCCATCCTGAGCCCCTTCCAGTAATATATGTTCCCCATTCTGGTGTAATGCCCCATCCTGGCCCCTTCCACTAATATATGGCCCCCATTCTTGCCCTTCCACTAATACATTAGTATGCCCTTCATCCTGGTCCCTTCCAGTAATATATGTGCCCTATACTGTTGCCTTTCCAGGAATATATGTCCCCCATCCAGCAATATATTACTGGAAGGGGACAGGATGGGAACATTACACCAGGATGGGGACATATATTAATGGAAGTTGCCCTGGAAGGGGCCATATATTAATAGGGATATTACACCAGGATGGGGGACATATATTACAGGAGGGACCAGGATGGAGGACATATATGTCCTCCATCCTGACCCCTTCCATTAATATATGTCCCCATCCATGGCTCCTGCCTGGTATAATGTCCCAGCTCTTAGTTTTTCACCTTCTCAATCCATTTCTCGATAAAATGGTAATATAGGGAGGTAGCATGCAAATGTGTGCCTATTCTCAAAGTTATTGATCAGATCAAAGAGCACTTTGCTCATCCATAACATTGGTAATTCATAAAGTTACCACTTTGTATACTAACCGCATTTATATATTAAAATAGTGTGAGTCTGTTATACAACCTCATTTCCTCTTCTCTTGTCACGGATGTTGCCGTTTCACTTGAAGAACCACTTAAGTTATTATTTTAATTGTTTTTCTGAAAAATAACTACAAAGTAATAGCTCTCTATATTAAATTGCAATTTCGTTCAGCCAAAAGATAATACCACTAAGAGAATACATCCATTATAAAACTTAAAAAATTAATAAATAAAAGCACAAAAATATTTGTCTCCAAGCATTCAGTAAACTCCATTTCCTAAAACCAAAGTAATTAAAGATGCAAACTTTAATATATGTTCCCAAGTAACAAACGTACTGTTAGATAACACATCCACAAGTATGAATGGCTAATTATATTTTGCATACTTTCAGCAAAGACAATTAGCAAATAGCTTTTATATGCAAAATAAATGAAAAAGTAATTAAGATTCACTAACCAGTGCCGCAATATCAAGTCTGTTGTCTTGTGATTCGTCCCTAACAAACATAATAATTATGCATTAATTGTCATATAATTAAAACGGCTCTGTCCTTTAGGAAACTGTCGACTGTCACCTGACAAGAGGCAAAAAAGTTCCTTGTATTTGTAGACGGGATAATTACCAATATTCATTCAGGAAATACGAGACTTGTTTTGATTACAAATATTGTTCTTTTTCTCTTGGTTTTTAATTGTCGGAGTGATCAAATAATGTTGAATTTTGCATGAAATTGCAAGGACTATATTTGTCTTTCCTTCATTAGTTTTGGCTGATGTTGCAACCCAGCACATCTGTTCTTTGTTGGTAAACCTCATAATTTGTCTCTGATATGGAATAACAAAACAGGAGCGATCCGAACAACCAATGACTGCGTGCACATCGATACGTTCTTTAGTATTCAAATGGTTTGTCGAGCAGAATGAAAGGAGAGAAACGGGTCAATTAGTTGGATGAAATTGTTTCGTCTTTTGGCACTTTCCTGTGATGTCTGGGACAAAATCAAAAGATGTAGAAGATTTAGTTTAACCCCTTAATGACTGTCAATACGTCTTTTAACTGACCTGAGATATAAGAGACTAGCCTCCCCATACAGGTGACAATCCAGCAGCTGTCAGCGGTACACTATAGCTAACAACTTGCTGTATCAGCCACGATCAGTGTTTGCACCGTCCAAATCTGTTTAACCCTTTAGATCACAGTTACATAGTTATTAAGGTTGAAGGAAGACTTTAAGTCCATCTAGTTCAACCCATAGCCTAACCTAACATGCCCTAACATGTTGATCCAGAGGAAGGCAAAAAAAAACATGTGGCAAAGAGTAAGCTCCACATTGGGGATGCTGCTGTCAATAGTAACTACGTCATATAAATGGTTAACAGAGTGTGGTTTCTCCCTCTTTATCCCAATTGGTGCCCTCAGATCATGATTGTGTGGTCCTGATGTTTGCCATGGCAATTCATGACCAAATAGCGGCCTTAGAGTCTGACGGCTGTTGTAACCTGTTCAGAAGTTAGCGGCATTTATGTGGTAAAAATACACATTTTCATTTCTGTCATCCCACTTTGCATTAATTCCTGAAAATCACCTGAAGGGTTAATAAACTACCTAACTGCAGTTTTAAATATGTCAGGGGGTGCTGTTTTTAAAATGGTATAACTTTTTTGGGTTTCCCAGTATATGGGACCCCTAAAGGCACTTCAAACATGGATAAGTCCCTAAAAAAATAAATTTTGTAAATTTCCTTGAACAAATGAAAAATTACTGCTACATTTATAAACCTTCTAAAATGCTAACAAAATAAAAGAACATTTTACAAATGGTGCTGATGTAAAGCCGACATGTGGGAAATGTTATTTATTAATGCTTTTTTATGGTATGACTATCTGGATTAAAGGGATAATCATTCAAAGTTTGAAAATTTGTAATTTTTTGACATTTTTCTCAAATTTCTGATATTTTTTATAAATAAGCACAAAACACATCGACCTAAATTTACCATTATCATAAAGTATAATGTGTCACGAAAAAACTATCTCAAAATCACTGGGATTTGTTGAAGCGTTCCAGAGTTATTACCACATAAAGTGACACTGGTCAGATTTCAAAAATTTGGCTCCATCGCTAAGGGGTTAAAACGTATAGGTTAGAATAGAAAGTCAATTCCCCCCATCAAGACCTAAAAATGCTCCTCCACAAAATAATCAATATTGGTTCCCTATTTACAGTAGGATACATAAAAGAGAAGAGGGACTAAAGTTAAAGGTCAAAATTGGACCCCAACTGGAGAACAGCAATTAGATAAAAGACCCTGGTGTTTGTTTCCATTTCAACAACATTTCCATAATCATATGACAAATTCTTAAATCCTGCTAATACAGATCCTTTAAAAAAAATGAGACATAGGCAGGTTTCTCCAACTCGTTAGCAAAGGCGATAAGACCAACAAGGGCTTGGCCTTTTTTTCAACCTGTTATTCACCTTGTCCATTTTAAAAGTCTGTGGGTATAAATGACTTTAATTTACAATTATAATAGCACCCTTTCAGTAGCGATTGGAAAGTGTGACAACTCACTTTTCATGGTGTTTGGGCCATTTCCTTACCCCCTTTTAATTAATTTCCCTTACAAACTTGAGTGGTGCACAAGTTCCTTCAACCCAGGAAACAAACCGAATGAAGTCAACAATAGCTGGCTGTGGTACTGCAGAATATAATATAAGCAATTGGATGGTGGCTGGTTTAACAAAGGGAACCTGACAGCTGATACATGCTCCCAATCCATAGGCAGCATGTATCAGGCACTGGCTGCAAAAATTCAGCCATACTGTATATGCTTGACTCAAACGCTGCAGCGTTAAAGAGAAGGTCATACTTTAAGATTCACAGAGGACTGAGTCTCAAGGAATAATATTCGAATACAGGGAGAGACCCATCATCCAAGGAGAGTAAGTGGAGAGAAACCAATGGGTACCCGTTGGCCTGACTAGTCTCCTGTGCAGTTCGGTCCTCGGCGACTTTTATATTTTTCTTTGAAAAGTTGCAGCGCGTCAGAATCAAACTTGCATTGCTGAGATCATACATCCAATGTCTGATATGTGCTGCCTGTGGATAGGGAAGAATGTATGAGCCATTAGGTTCACTTTGAGGAGACTAAAAGATAAGCAAAGTAATTAAAAAATACAACTTCCTAAAATTCTATATTAAATTTGAATCACCCTGCTTTTCCCCACCAAGAAAAATAAATAAAAAAAATTTAAACAAAAAAATATATTGTACTTGGCATAAGAGCAACTCAAACTGTCTGATCTATCAAAATATAAAATCAATTAACCCACAGAGTAAAAGCCGCAAAGGGAAAATAAAACGTTTAATAAAACGCTCGCTAATGTAAAAAAAAGTTTGATCACCCAGCTCAATCGATGTTAAAATAAAAATGTTGCAGTTCTCAGAAAACAGCGACACAATCCCAAAAATGTTTTTTTAAACATTTGAATTTTTTTGCCCAATTAAACAAAAAAAATCTATGCAAGTTTGGTTTTGCCATAATCTAAATAAATCGGGAGAATCATATTATTTGGGTGATTTTTTTGTCATAGAATAAATGCTGTAAAAACAAAACAACCCAAGCATTTTTCAGAGCATTGCATGGTAAAAGTGGTAAAATAAACGTCAAAATTATTCAAAACTGAAACTTATCCTGGAAAAAAAATAAGCCCCCATATGGCAATGTCAACGGAAAAATTAAAAAGTTATGCCTCTTGGAAGAAGTGGAGGGGAAAAAAGTGAAAAAGCTAAAAAAAAAAAAACACTCTGCATTTAAGGAGTTTAATAAATTTAGTCTTCTCATATAGAACCTTTTGGCTGTAACTAGGCTCCAGGAGTCTGGTGTCCTGGCATCCCCTGCACACACCACAGTTATGCCATTGCCTAGAACTCTCATTTTAATTGCCAACTAGTGTTGAGCGATACCGTCCGATACTTGAAAATATCGGTATCGGAAAGTATCAGCCGATATCGGCAAAGTATCGGATCTAATCCGATACCGATACCCGATACCAATACAAGTCAATGGGACACCAAGTATCGGACGGTATCCTGTATGGTTCCCAGGGTCTGAAGGAGAGGAAACTCTCCTTCAGGCCCTGGGATCCATATCAATGTGTAAAAGAAAGAATTAAAATAAAAAATAGGGATATACTCACCTCTCCGACGCAGCCTGGACTTTACCGCCGTAACCGGGAGCCGTTGTACCTAAGAATGCGCGCTTGAAGGGCCTTAGATGACGTCACGGCGCTCTGATTGGTCCGTAGCGGTCGCGTGACCGCTACGCGACCAATCACAAAGCAGTGACGTCACCTAAGGTCTTTCAAGCGCTTGAAATACCTTAGAAGACGTCCGCAGCTTCTGATTGGTCGCGTAGCGGTCGCGTGACCGCTACGCGACCAATCACAAAGCAGTGACGTCACCTAAGGTCTTTCAAGCGCTTGAAAGACCTTAGGTGACGTCACTGCTTTGTGATTGGTCGCGTAGCGGTCACGCGACCGCTACGGACCAGTCAGAGCGCCGTGACGTCATCTAAGGCCCTTCAAGCGCGCATTTTTAGGTACAACGGCTCCCAGTTACAGCGGTAAAGTCCAGGCTGCGTCGGAGAGGTGAGTATATCCCTATTTTTTATTTTAATTCTTTCTTTTACACATTGATATTAATCCCGATACCGATTCCCGATACCAAAAAAGTATCGGATCTCGGTATCGGAATTCCGATACCCGCAAGTATCGGCCGATACACGATACTTGCGGTATCGGAATGCTCAACACTATTGCCAACCCATCATTTCAATATCTGACTTCATTTAGTACCGCACAATACCCGACACGCTCATGAATGTAATATAGTATTTTTGCATCACTATTATCAGTGATCCTGTGTTCATTCATGAGGAAAGAAGAGATGGTTCCACTTAGCAAGCACAAGGCAGCGCATATAAGGCATAAAGAGCAATCATTTCACGCCAGGAGCAATGTAAAGTGATAAAAGGCAATAGATTTCTGAGCGCGCAGAATGTCACAGTGAAGGTTACTTACAGCGCACATTATGTAAAAGAGACAGGATCAAATAAGCGTCCATTGTGCATTATGAATATTACATTATAATCAATATTCACCTAAGGCTCGGAGCCAGGCTCATATCATTCACAAGAAAGTCATGTATGGCAGAAGCATCTTAACATTTTTCTATTTCATCTGCAGGCTGCATCCCACACTGACCAATAATTGAGGTGTAACAAAGTAACCATCATTTATTTATTTTTGTCATAAATCAATAGTACACATGAAAATAAGAAACTTTGTACTATATCTTATCAAAGAAATGCACTTCTAAGTCCTCCTGGACTGATCTTTCATTCTCAAAATTCTCGTTTCGTTGGTAAAATCTGTTTACAGTGAATACAGATTTTCCCATTACTAAGGTAAGAGATGACACTTGGTGCTTGCAAAGTTCTATGGAACTTGGAATATCTGTGTCGTCCTCTAGCTCCTCCCTTCTCCACAGAATTTTCTCCAACTGTCATCTCCTATCTCACTAATGAGAGCATCTGTCTTCACTGAATTCAGATTTTACCTGTGAATTGAAAATGAAAGCTCAGTCCAGGAGGAGAAAGAAGTAAATTTATTTGACAAGATACATTACAAAGTTGCTTATTTCATTCTGTATTATTGATTTATTAAATAAAAAAATTAAACAATGGTCTCTTTTTAAGATCCTGGATCTCAACATAATTTCTGTAAAAGGACCCCACCCATCAAAGGCTACTTCCAGGTTTATAATGGCCTATGATCAATAGGATCCCACTGGGCCTCTCTTTAAATTTATTTCTTTTTCTCTTTGACTTCCAACATTTATAAATGTGTCATTTTTTCAGCAATGGAGTTGTATTGAGCGTTTTTCGCAATAGGAGCTGGTTTTTGTTAAATACCATTTTGAGTTTCTGATCTATTTTTATTCCTTTATAGGTAAATTAACTACAAAAAAACACAATGGAATTTGTAGATGTGCAGTACATAAAGTCGGGTGTTATGGACCTGGTGGTTAGGTGCACCAGGAATGACCTGATAGTTAAACACGGAATCAGGACGAGCTCTGGGGAAATGGGAACTCTGCTGACCGCAAACCCTACTCCTATCAACACAACTAGAAACAGCCGTAGAGCGTGCCTGACTCTGCCTAGACGCCTCTTCACAGCCTAAGAGCTAACTACCCCTAAAGAAAGGAAACAAAGCCTTACTTACCTCAGAGAAATTTCCCCAAAGGTAAAAGCAGCCCCCCCACAAGTATTGACTGTGAGATAAGAGTAAATCACAAACACAGGATGAAATAGGTTTTAGCAAAGAGAGGCCAGTCTAACTAAACAGACTGAGGATAGAAAAGGGATCTTTGCGGTCAACACAAAAAGCTACAAAAACCACGCAGAGTGTGCAAAAAATACCCCCGCACCGACTCACGATGCGGTGGTGCCAGTCTGTACCCCCAGAGCTTCCAGCTAGCCAGGTAGTTTCATGATAGCAAGCTGGACTAGAACTTAGCAAGAAAAACCATATGTAACAAATGAACAAGCAGGAACTTAGCTTGTGCTGGAGTAGACAGGTCCTCAGAAAGATCCAGGAGAGATCTGAACCAGTACTAGAACATTGACAGCTGGCATGGAGTAACGATCTGAGTGGAGTTAAATAGAGAATCAGCCTAGCCCCAAACGAGGGCAGCTGGAGAAGGAATCTCAGAACCAGCAGCTCCACTAACAGCCACCAGAGGGAGTCCACGGACAGAACTCACCGAAGTACCATTCATGACCACAGGAGGGAGTTCGAGAACGGAATTCACAACAGTACCCCCCCCTTGAGGAGGGGTCACCGAACCCTCACCAAAGCCCCCAGGCCGATCAGGACGAGCCAAATGAAAGGCACGAACAAAATCGGCAGCATGGACATCAGAGGCAACAACCCAGGAATTATCCTCCTGACCATAGCCCTTCCATTTGACCAAGTACTGAAGTTTTCGTCTCGAAATACGAGAATCCAAAATCTTCTCCACCACATACTCCAACTCCCCCTCGACCAACAACGGAGCAGGAGGATCAACGGAGGGAACCATAGGCGCCACATATCTCTGCAGCAACGACCTATGGAACACATTATGGATGGCAAAAGAAGCAGGAAGGGCCAAACGAAATGATACAGGATTAAGAATTTCAGAAATCTTATAAGGACCAATGAAACGAGGCTTAAACTTAGGAGAAGAAACCTTCATAGGAACATAACGAGATGATAACCAAACCAAATCCCCAACACGAAGTCGGGGACCAACACGGCGACGGCGGTTAGCGAAACGTTGAGCCTTCTCTTGGGACAAGGTCAAATTGTCCACCACATGAGTCCAAATTTGTTGCAACCTGTCCACCACAGAATCCACACCAGGACAGTCCGAAGGCTCAACCTGCCCTGAAGAAAAACGAGGATGAAAACCAAAATTACAAAAAAAAGGCGAAACCAAAGTAGCCGAACTGGCCCGATTATTAAGGGCGAACTCAGCTAATGGCAAGAAGGTCACCCAATCATCCTGATCCGCAGAAACAAAGCATCTCAGATAAGTTTCCAAAGTCTGATTGGTTCGTTCGGTTTGGCCATTTGTCTGAGGATGGAAAGACGAAGAAAAAGACAAATCAATGCCCATCTTAGCACAAAAGGACCGCCAAAACCTTGAAACAAACTGGGAACCTCTGTCAGACACGATGTTCTCCGGAATGCCATGCAAACGAACCACATGTTGGAAAAATAATGGAACCAAATCAGAGGAAGAAGGCAATTTAGGCAAGGGTACCAAATGGACCATTTTAGAGAGGCGATCGCAAACCACCCAGATGACCGACATCCTTTGAGAAACAGGAAGATCTGAAATAAAATCCATGGAAACATGCGTCCAAGGCCTTTTCAGGACCGGCAAGGGCAAAAGTAGCCCACTGGCACGAGAACAGCAGGGCTTAGCCCGAGAACAAGTCCCACAAGACTGCACAAAAGAACGCACATCCCGCGACAAGGAAGGCCACCAAAAGGACCTAGCCACCAAATCTCTGGTACCAAAAATCCCAGGATGACCAGCCAACACCGAACAATGAACCTCAGAGATAACTCTATTAGTCCATCTATCAGGGACAAACAGTTTCTCCGCTGGACAACGGTCAGGTCTATCAGCCTGGAACTCCTGCAGCACCCGCCGCAAATCAGGGGAGATGGCAGACAGAACTACCCCCTCTCTGAGAATACCAGCCGGCTCAGGAACCCCAGGAGAATCAGGCACAAAACTCCTTGAAAGGGCATCAGCCTTCACATTCTTAGAACCCGGAAGGTACGAAACCACAAAATTGAAACGGGAGAAAAACAGCGACCAACAAGCCTGTCTAGGATTCCACCGCTTGGCAGACTCGAGATAAGTCAGATTCTTGTGATCTGTCAAGACCACCACGCGATGCTTGGCTCCTTCAAGCCAATGTCGCCACTCCTCGAATGTCCACTTCATAGCCAACAACTCCCGATTGCCAACATCATAATTACGCTCAGCAGGTGAAAACTTTCTCGAAAAGAAAGCGCATGGCTTCATTACAGAGTAATGAAAAAATGCACACGGCACTCAAGGTTCCTGTGTGGTGCTCAAGTCGGGTTTCCAGCCCCTCACTCTGATACTCAAAAAACACTTGGCACTCAGAAGAAATATGTTGCAAGTTGATTATTCCATTTATTTGTGCATCCAGTTAGAGAATTTAAACGTTTTCGGTCCAAACATCAGACCTTCATCAGAAATTCCTTTTTTAACAAACTGAAACACAGGTAGATAATACAACAATTGAATATCTATACACAAACAATCACAAGATACACAATATATGGTGCACAACATGGAGAACAATAAATCTATAATGATACGTTTCCAGACCAAATCCATTATGTGACAGACCGAGTGCATACAACCGTGGCGGCTGGAGAAGTTCCGGGTAGGTGGTCCGTGAGTTGTGAGTGCTTCCAATTATCAAAAACTAGGTAACAGGAGGTAAAAGGCTGTGCAGCTGAACGTGCAGATAAGGAAAGAACACATGGCATATAAGCAGAAGGTTATGCTATAAGGATAGTGAGTCCTGTCATAGGACCTTAATTATGGTCGAGTTCTGTCATAGGACCACAGTTATGGTAGAGGTCCGTATTGCCCCAAAAGGATACTACGAAAGAGATTAATCCGGGTGCTTGCAAGGAGTGCTGTGCTCTATAACGGACTAGTGTCAGCCTACAAAGCAATTGTGACAACATATGTTAATTAACACAGAAATTGGTATCCAGGCTGTCCGGAGCATTAATCATAGTGTAAATGCTAAGCGTAACCCGTTTATCCCAGATACTGAGCTGGTGGTCTAGGCACATAAGGTGAAAGGTAAGATACAGAGACAAGAAAAAACAGGAGATAAGAAGGCCATATGTGGATTTTGTTGGAGCCAAGCGGCATCCCTAATGGTGATGAATAAATGAATGCTAGGTGGTGAAATGAGATGAACCGATGTGAGGAGAGGTCCTGAAAACAATAATGGAATAACGTTACCTGGATGAAAAGAGTATGGAAGGGTATATCATAGCCTATGCAGGCCAGAGCTGAGTGACCCGGGATAAAGGCCAAGAGGCTGATAGCCTAAGAGATGTAAGGGAAATTCTAAATGTTACCCCCGTTGCAAATTCACAAAAGCTATGTGGGTAATGATAAAGGGTGGTTATCAGATTACCTCGCTATGCCTGAGGCGGTGATCCTGAATGTAGGCGCCGATCTGCCACTGTGGGTAGCATTTAGAATTTCCAGGCTATGATATCACAACTCACGGACCACCTACCCGGAACTGCTCCAGCCGCCACGGTTGTATGCACTCGGTCTGTCACATAATGGATTTGGTCTGGAAACGCATCATTATAGATTTATTGTTCTCCATGTTGTGCACCATATATTGTGTATCTTGTGATTGTTTGTGTATAGATATTCAATTGTTGTATTATCTACCTGTGTTTCAGTTTGTTAAAAAAGGAATTTCTGATGAAGGTCTGATGTTTGGACCGAAAACGTTTAAATTCTCTAACTGGATGCACAAATAAATGGAATAATCAACTTGCAACATATTTCTTCTGAGTGCCAAGTGTTTTTTGAGTATTCATTACAGAGCAATCAGAACTTCTCTGAGACAAAACAGCCCCTGCTCCAATTTCAGAAGCATCAACCTCGACCTGAAAAGGGAGCGAAACATCTGGCTGACACAACACAGGAGCCGAAGAGAAACGACGTTTCAACTCCTGAAAAGCCTCAACGGCCGCAGAGGACCAATTCACCACATCAGCATCCTTCTTGGTCAAATCAGTCAATGGTTTAACAACACTAGAAAAATTAGCAATGAAGCGACAGTAAAAATTGGCAAAGCCCAGAAATTTCTGAAGGCTCTTCACAGATGTAGGCCGAGTCCAATCATAAATAGCTTGGACTTTAACAGGATCCATCTCGATAGTACAAGGGGAAAAAATGAAGCCCAAAAAGGAAACCTTCTGAACTCCAAAGAGACACTTAGATCCCTTTACAAACAAGGAATTAGCACGAAGGACCTGGAACACCATTCTGACCTGCTTCACATGGGACTCCCAATCATCCGAAAAGACCAAAATATCATCCAAATATACGATCATGAATCTATCCAGATACTTTCGGAAGATGTCATGCATAAAGGACTGAAACACAGAGGGAGCATTAGAAAGGCCGAATGGCATCACCAGGTACTCAAAATGGCCCTCGGGCGTATTAAATGCTGTTTTCCATTCATCGCCCTGTTTAATACGCACGAGATTATACGCCCCTCAAAGGTCTATCTTGGTGAACCAACTAGCCCCCTTAATCCGAGCAAATAAATCAGACAGTAGAGGCAAAGGGTACTGAAATTTGACCGTGATTTTATTAAGAAGGCAGTAATCTATACAAGGTCTCAGAGAACCATCCTTCTTGGCCACAAAAAAGAACCCTGCTCCCAATGGTGACGACGACGGGCGAATATGCCCTTTCTCCAAGGACTCCTTTATATAACTCCGCATAGCGGCGTGTTCTGGCACAGACAAATTGAAAAGTCGTTCCTTAGGGAACTTGCTACCAGGAATCAAATTAATAGCACAATCACAATCCCTATGAGGAGGTAGGGTACTAGACCTGGGCTCATCAAATACATCCCGGTAATCCGACAAAAACTCAGGGACTTCAGAAGGAGTGGACGAAGAAATTGACAATAATGAAACATCCCCATGTACCCCTTGACACCCCCAACTGGACACCGACATTGATTTCCAATCCAATACTGGATTATGGATCTGCTGCCATGGCAAACCCAACACGACCACATCATGCAGATTATGCAACACCAAAAAGTGAATATCCTCCTGATGCGCAGGAGCCATGCACATAGTCAACTGGGTCCAGTACTGAGGCTTATTCTTGGCCAAAGGCGTAGCATCAATTCCCCTCAAAGGAATGGGATGCTGCAAGGGCTCCAAGAAAAAACCACAGCGCCAGGCAAACTCCAAGTCCATCAAATTCAGGGCAGCGCCTGAATCTACAAATGCCATAACAGAATAGGATGACAAAGAGCAAATCAGAGTAACGGACAGAAGAAATTTAGGCTGTACAGTACCAATGGTGACGGACCTAGCGAACCGCTTAGTGCGCTTAGGACAATCAGAGATAGCATGAGTAGGGTCACCACAGTAAAAACACAGCCCCTTCTGACGTCTATGTTCTTGCCGTTCAGCTCTGGTCAAAGTCCTATCACATTGCATAGGCTCAGGCCTCTGCTCAGAGGATACCGCCAAATGCTGCACAGTTTTGCGCTCACGTAAGCGCCGATCGATCTGTATGGCCAAGGACATTGATTCATTCAGACCAGCAGGCGTGGGGAACCCCACCATAACATCCTTAAGGGCTTCGGAAAGACCCTTTCTGAAAATTGCTGCCAGGGCACACTCATTCCACTGAGTAAGCACAGACCACTTTCTGAACTTCTGGCAATATACCTCCGCTTCATCCTGACCCTGACACAAAGCCAGCAAAATTTTCTCTGCCTGATCCACAGAATTCGGTTCATCATAAAGCAAACCCAGCGCCAGAAAAAACGCATCTACATTACGCAATGCAGGATCTCCTGGCGCCAGGGCGAATGCCCAGTCTTGAGGGTTGCCACGCAACAAAGAAATAATGATTCTTACTTGCTGAATAGGGTCACCAGAAGAGCGGGGTTTCAGAGCAAGAAACAGTTTACAATTGTTTTTGAAATTCTGAAATTTAGATCTATCCCCAGAAAACAAATCAGGAATTGGAATTCTAGGCTCCAACATAGGATTCTGAACTACATAATCTTGAATGTTTTGTACCCTTGCAGCGAGTTGATCTACACTAGAGGACAAACCTTGAATGTCCATATCCACACCTAAGTTCTGAACCACCCAGAGTTTAAGGGGAAAAGAAAGGCAAAACACACTGCAGAGAAAAAAAAAATGGTCTCATAACTTCTCTTTTCCCTCTATTGAGATGCATTAACACTTTGTGGGCCAGCTGTACTGTTATGGACCTGGTGGTTAGGTGCACCAGGAATGACCTGATAGTTAAACACGGAATCAGGACGAGCTCTGGGGAAATGGGAACTCTGCTGACCGCAAACCCTACTCCTATCAACACAACTAGAAACAGCCGTGGAGCGTGCCTGACTCTGCCTAGACGCCTCTTCACAGCCTAAGAGCTAACTACCCCTAAAGAAAGGAAACAAAGCCTTACTTGCCTCAGAGAAATTTCCCCAAAGGTAAAAGCAGCCCCCCCACAAGTATTGACTGTGAGATAAGAGTAAATCACAAACACAGGATGAAATAGGTTTTAGCAAAGAGAGGCCAGTCTAACTAAACAGATTGAGGATAGAAAAGGGATCTTTGCGGTCAACACAAAAAGCTACAAAAACCACGCAGAGTGTGCAAAAAATACCCCCGCACCGACTCACGATGCGGTGGTGCCACTCTGTACCCCCAGAGCTTCCAGCTAGCCAGGTAGTTTCATGATAGCAAGCTGGACTAGAACTTGGCAAGAAAAACCATATGTAACAAATGAACAAGCAGGAACTTAGCTTGTGCTGGAGTAGACAGGTCCTCAGAAAGATCCAGGAGAGATCTCAACCAGTACTAGAACATTGACAGCTGGCATGGAGTAACGATCTGAGTGGAGTTAAATAGAGAATCAGCCTAGCCCCAAACGAGGGCAGCTGTAGAAGGGATCTCAGAACCAGCAGCTCCACTCCCAGCCACCAGAGGGAGTCCATGGACAGAACTCACCGAAGTACCATTCATGACCACAGGAGGGAGTTCGAGAATGGAATTCACAACAGTCGGGATCATTGTTATTGGCACCCATGAAGCTTAAGGACATAATGTGGAATATCTCCTGAAAAAAATGAATCAAGTGAAGCAGTTTTTCTGTATAAAACACTCGTGTTAAATACAAAAGAGCAAATTATAATCATTGAAAACAAAAACAATGGGAGGGAAAAATAGAGAAACACCTAAAGCTTGCTGTGGCACTGGTATTGGCACCCTTAATGTTAAATTAGCATGGAATCACATTCTGACTTCTATGTGGTAAATCCCAAATAAGAATCAACTGTGATTAATAGTCAGTGCCCATGTGACATGAATTAGCCAATGGATGATGACTTCACGGTTTTAAAAAGCCACATGGTAGGCCCCGTTCCTTTGTCACAATGGTGAAGACAAAGGAGCTGTCTGAGGACATCACAACTGCTATTATTAGCAAACACAACACTTCCAAAAGGTGTAAGGCCATCTCAAAAGACCTTGGTATCACAGTTTCAACAGAGCGCAAAGTTATTAAGAAGTTTGCCAAGTATGGAACCATTAACCCCTTCACAACCTTTGCCGTACTAGTACTGCTCTGCGGGAACTGCATTTCTGCCCCTGAACAGTACTAGTACGGCGCCACAATCACCACGGCCTCACACTGAGCGCTGCAGCGATCGAATGCGGGTGTCAGCTGTATGTGACAGCTGACACCCCGCAGCAACACCCACGATCGATGCTAGCACTTATTATGGGCATTTAACGCCTCTGATGTCGCTGACAGTAGTGACAGTGGAAGAGAGAAGCATCGTGCAGGGAGGGGGCACCCTGCACGCTCCCACTAGAACAACGCAATGCGATCGTGCTGTTCTGATGTTCTCCATGGAGATCCCCAGCACCAAGATGGCCACGGGGTCCTTCAGGGTCCTGCAGGGAGGTGGCTCGTCAGCGCCTGCTCTCAGCATGCCTCCTTCCCTACCTGTCAGATCGCTGATTTGATACTCAGCAGTGCTAAGTGTCAGATCAGCGATCTGACATTATATAGTAATTTCCCATACTGGGACAATGTAAAAACATTAAAAAAATATTATATTATGTAAAAATATTTTTTTTTTAAATCCCCAAATGGAAAAAAAATAAATACAGTATTTTACCAATAAATATATTTATGTAGATAAAAAAAGTTCACATATTTGGTATCGCTGTGTCCGTAATGACCCGCTCTATAAAACTGTCCCACTAGTGAACCCCTTCAGTGAACACTGTTAAAAAAAAAAGAGGCAAAAAACAATGCTTCATCTCTAAACTCTTGGAGTGCCTGATCTACTCCCACCTTACCCGTTTGTTCTCCACTTATTCCCTCCTAGACCCTTCACAGTCTGGTTTCTGCCCCCTACATTTGACAGAAATGGCACTCATCAAGGTAACCAATGACCTTCTGGCAGCAAAATGTAATGGTGATCATTCTCTGCTCATTCTTCTCATCCTTTCTGCAGCTTTCAACACTGTTGACCACCCTCTCCTACTCTCTAGGCTCCAGTCACTAGACATTAAGGACACTGCGCTCTCCTGATTCTCCTCCTATCTTTCTGACTGCTCCTTCAGTGTTCTCTTCTCTGGCTCCACTTCATCTCCTCTTCCTCTCATTGTCGGGGTAACTAAGGGCTCAGTCCTTGGCCCCCTCCTCTTCTCCTTCTACACGGCCCCAATTGGACAGACCGTCAGCAGATTTGGCTTTCAGTACCATCTTTATGCTGATGACACACAACTATACACATCATCCCCTGACCTTTCTCCCGCTGTACTACAGAACGCCAGTGACTGTCTGTCCGCAGTCTCCAACATCATGTCCGCTCTCTATCTGAAACTCAACCTCTCCAAAACTGAACTTCTTCTGCTCCCGCCATCTACTAACCTCCCTAAATCTGACATTTCCCTCTCTGTGGGTGGCACCATAATAACACCCCGGCAGAAGGCGCGCTGTCTGGGTGTTATGTTTGACTCCAATCTCTCCGTCACATCCCATATACAATCTCTTGCCTGCTCGTGCCACTTACACCTAAAGAACATCTCTAGAATCCGCCCTTTTCTCACCATGGAAACAACAAAAACCCTCACTGTTGCCTTGATCCACTCCTGCCTAGACTACTGCAATGCTCTACTAATTGGCTTCCCCCTTACTCGACTTTCCCCTCTCCAGTCTATCCTTAATGCAGAAGCCAGGGTTGTCCATCTAGCTAATCGTTACTCGGACGCGTCCGCTCTTCGCCAGTCATTACACTAGCTGCCTATTCATTACAGGATACAATTCAAAGCACTTGTTCTCACCCACAAAGCTCTCCACAGTGCGGCACCCCCTTACATCTCTTCCCTCATTTCTGTCTATTGGCTTAACAGACCACTGCGCTCTGCAAATGACTTTCGATTAACCTCTGTACTAATCCATACCTCCCTCTCCCGACTCCAAGACTTCTCCCGTGCTGTGCCAATCCTCTGGAATGCTCTACCCGGACAATCTTTGTCCCGTCTGTGCCTTTAGGCCCACCAGCTTCCTGCCATACACCTGGTCTGGCTTCGAATTAAAGGGTAACAGGCTCACTGTCTCAGCTTCACCTACTCCCTGCCATAAGCTTCTGATCCTCCTTGGAACAGTCCTATTTAAGATGGTGACTGCCTGCATGACACTAAGCCTGGGGCCCCTTCTTGCCTAAGCAACCTTATCCCCATGGCTGTCAGACTGTCTCAATGTACTGCTGCATCACAGCTTGCCCTGGGAATGGCTGCCTGGGTTCTGCTCTCTAACCAGGAATTGTCTTCTCTATATCCCCACTATTGTGCTCTACACTACTCTGTAGCTCCTCCCATTCTGAAAAACCCCTATGCTGCCTATTACCAAGCTAATACTCTTAGTCCCTGTCTCTAGTATGCCCCCTCTATTCTAATCCCACTATTATCCTATACTACCTTCTATTCTATCCCTAATTCTGTACACGACATATATCAAATACATTCCCGTTGCAGTACACAAACACATCAACACTTATAAACCCTCTGGAACCGCACGCATCAAATGTGAACAATGTCCAAAGGGAGGGAAGCATATGACGGACTCCGACCCCTCCTTACATCAATATAATCACTGCATCCCTAGATGAATTCGTTGAGAGGTTTAATTGGGAAAATGGGGTCATTTTGGGGGGTTCTACTGTTCTGGCACCTCAGGGGCTCTGTCATTGTAACATGGCACCCTCAAACAAGTGCAGCAAAATCTGCACTGTAATATGGCACTACTTCTCTTCTGAGCTTTGCACTGTGCCTCAAAAGTAGTTTTCAACCACATATGGGTTATCAGTGAGCTCAGGAGAAATTGCACAACAAACTTTGGGGGTCAATTTTCTCCCTTTTCCCTTGTGAAAATGCAAAATGTGTAGCTAAAAAAGATTGTTGTGGGAAAAATGTGATTTTTTTTTTATATTTTCACAGCTTAACTTTATAAACTTCTGTGAAGCACCTGTGGGTTCAAGGTGCTCAATACACATCTAGATAAGTTTCATAAGGGGTCTAGTTTCCAAAATGGTGTCACTTGTGGGGGGTTGCCACTGTTTAGGCACATCAGGGGCTCTCCAAACGCGACATGGCAACAGCTAATTATTCCAGCATATTTTACATTCAAAAAATCAAGCCGTGCCCTGCCGCGTGCCCAAACAGTGGTTTTCACCCAGATATGGAGTATTGGCATGCTCAGAAGAAATTGCACAACAAAATGTATGGTTCATTTTCTCCTGTTACCATTGTGAAAGTAAAAAAAATTAGGTCTAAAGGAACATTTTTGTGAAAGAAAAGTAAATGTTTATTTTCTCTTCCACATTCCAAAAATTCCTGTGAAGCACCTAAAGAGTTAATAATAGTGTTGAGCGATACCGTCCGATACTTGAAAGTATCGGTATCGGAAAGTATCGGCCGATACCGGCAAAGTATCGGATCTAATCCGATACCGATACCCGATACCAATACAAGTCAATGGGACTCAAGTATCGGACGGTATTCCTGATGGTTCCCAGGGTCTGAAGGAGAGGAAACTCTCCTTCAGGCCCTGGGATCCATGTTAATGTGTAAAATAAAGAATTAAAATAAAAAATATTGCTATACTCACCTCTCCGACGCAGCCTGGACCTTACCGAGGGAACCGGGAGCCTTCTTTGCTTAAAATGCACGCTTTTACTTCCTTCCGCGACGTCACGGCTTCTGATTGGTCGCGTGCCGCCCATGTGGCCGCGACGCGACCAATCACAGCAAGCCGTGACGTAATTTTCAGGTCCTCAATGCCTAATTCTAGGCATTCAGGATTTTAAAATTACGATCCAGCTTGTGATTGGTCGCGTCGCGGTCACATGGGCGACGCGACCAATCACAAGCCGTGACGTCACGGGAGGCAGGAAACGCGCGCATTTTTAAAATTACGTCACGGCTTGTGATTGGTTACGTGCCGCCCATGTGACCGCGACGCGACCAATCACAGCAAGCCGTGACGTAATTTCAGGTCCTGAATGCAGAAATAGGCATCAGGACTTGAAATTACGTCACGGCTTGCTGTGATTGGTCGCATCGCGGTCACATGGGCGGCACGCAACCAATCACAAGCCGTGACGTAATTTTAAAAATGCGCGCGTTTCCTGCCTCCCGTGACGTCACGGCTTGTGATTGGTCGCGTCGCCCATGTGACCGCGACGCGACCAATCACAAGCCGGATCGTAATTTTAAAATCCTGAATGCCTAGAATTAGGCATTCAGGACCTGAAAATTACGTCACGACTTGCTGTGATTGGTCGCGTCGCGGCCACATGGGCGGCACGCGACCAATCAGAAGCCGTGACATCGCGGAAGGAAGTAAAAGTGCGCATTTTAAGCAAAGAAGGCTCCCGGTTCCCTCGGTAAGGTCCAGGCTGCGTCGGAGAGGTGAGTATAGCAATATTTTTTATTTTAATTCTTTGTTTTACACATTAATGTTGTTTCGATACCGATACCCGATACCACAAAAGTATCGGATCTCGGTATCGGAATTCCGATACCCGCAAGTATCGGCCGATACCCGATACTTGCGGTATCGGAATGCTCAACACTAGTTAATAAACTTCTTGAATGTGGTTTTGAGTACTTTGAGGGGTGCAGTTTTTAGAATGGTGTAATTTTGGGGTATTTTCTGTCATATAGGCCCCTCAAAGTCACTTCAAGTGTGAGGTGGTCCCTAAAAAAATGGTTTTGCAAATTTTGTTGTAAAAATGAGAAATCGCTGGTCAACTTTTAACCCTTATAACTTCCTAACAAAAAAATTATGTTTCCAAAATTGTGCTAAAGTAGACATGTGGGAAATGTTATTTATTAACTATTTGTGCGATATGACTCTCTGCTTTAAGTGCATAAAAATTAAAAGTTTAAAAATGGCGAAATTTTCAAAATTTTCGCCAAATTTCCATTTTTTTCACAAATAAATGCAAGTCATGTCAAAGAAATGTTAACGCTGACATAAAGCACAATATATCATGAGAAAACATTCTCAGAATCACCGGGATCTGTTGAAGCGTTCCAGAGTTATTACCTCATAAAGTGCCAGTGGTCAGAATTGTAAAAATTGGCCTGGTCATTAAGGTGAAAAAAGGCTAGGTCTCAAAGGGGTTAAGAACGTCCCTGGACATGGGAGAAAGAGGAAAGTTGACAAGATATGTCTTTGAAGGTTGGTACGAATGGTGGAAAAACCACCACATCAAACAGCCAAAGACCTGAAGGAAAACCTGGAGCAGTCTAGTGTTATGGTTTCAACAAGTACCATACGCCACATACTAAACCAAGCAGAGCTCTATGGGTGAAGGCCAAGGAAGAATCCATTGCTGATGAAAAGACATAAAAAGGAATAACTGATCTTTGACAAAGAGTACCTTGACAAACCACAACCTTTTTGAGAAAATGTTCTGTGGACAGATGAAAAAAATAGAGCTTTTTGGCAATGCAAAGCAACAATTTGCTTACATATAGCACAATGAAACTTATAAGGAAAAGAACACAGTACCAACATTTAAGCATGGTGGAGGATCCATAATGCTCTGGGGTTGGATTGCTGCGTCTGGTACTAGAGGCCTTGACCGTATCATAGGAATCATGAAATCAGAGAATTATCAAGAGATTTTAGAGCAAAACGTTCTACCCAGTTTAAAGAAACTTGCTTTGAGTCGAAGATTATGGGTCCTCCAGCAAGACTGACTGAAAGCACACATCCAAAAGTACACAGGAATGGTTTAAAAAGAAAAAATGGACTGTTTTAAAATGGCAATCAATAAGTCCTGACATCAATCCCACTGAAAATCTTTGTGGTGAGCTGAAATCTGCCACTAGTAAAAAGAACCCTGCAAACATTCAAGAGCTTGAACAAACTGCAAAGGAAGAGTGGAAGAAAATACCAGCTGAAAAGTGGAAGAAGCATATAGATTTATAGATGGCTACAAGAAATGTTTGGAGGCTGTCATCAATGCCAAAGGGTGTGCAACCAAGTGTTAATTAGGGGTCTTTTGAAACTGAGCATGCGAGGAAGAATTCTCTCTTGCTCTCTCTCTCTCTCTTTTTACTATTGATGCTGCCTATGCAGCATCAATAGTAAAAAGATATAATGTTAAAAATAATTAAATAAAATCGTGATATTCTTACCTTCCTGCGTCCCCTGTAGCCTTCCTGATGCTCTCGATGCTGCCTACAGCTCCCGTTCCCAGTAATGCCTTGCGAAATGATCGCTACGTCATCACAGGTCATTGCTCGCAAGGCATTACTGGAAACGGGAGCTGCCGGCAGCATCGCGAGCATTGGGAAGGCCGCGAGAAGGCTGCGGGAGACGCCGGAAGGTAAGAATATCACGATTTTTTGTTTTTTTATTATTTTTAACCTGGGTTGTTTTGTGTATGCGTTTTCGCAGCGGAAAAATGCGGTGAAGACGCATACATAACGTGTGCACATAGCCTTGACGGATCCATTAAAAAAACGGACCCAGTGCACCCGTTTTTTACAATCTGCACAGGATCCATCTTTTCAACATTTTGACGGATTGTGACTGATTGTAAAAAACGAAAGTGTGAAAGAGGCCTAAGTTGAAAAACAATGTTTTATTGTTGTATTACTTTGGACCAGCAATTAAAAAATCCTGAGGTTATAACTTTGGTACATTTCCATTTATTTCTGAAGATAATGTACAGTCTATGAAAAAATGAAGGTGTGCTAATAAAGGTGACCAGCACAGTACATGGCAGAGTTATGATCTTGAGTAGGCACCTTGCTGCCATGACAATACCATTGATAAATTACTGACAATTTTAATTTACATGTAAATCAATTCTCAGGGCTAATTAAGGCTAATTGAATATTATAAATTTTAAAAGCCAAGCACCTTCAATGACTCATATCTTTTTCATCTTAAAGCTTGGTCTTAACCCTAGATTAGAACAGGTCAATGCTTGAAAAAAAAAGTCTTTAATTTCATTAAGCGTAATGACTAGGACAAATTACTTATGGTACTGATGAGAAAGCTGTTTATTTTCTCTTTATCATGCATTCATGGCAGGATTGCAAGTTTAAGAATTTATTTATAAAAAAAACCTCTATAATGGTACATACAAGATTGAAGCAGCACACAAGAAAAATGCTAACATTTGTAGGATGCTAGCAGGAGCGTAGGATGCAGTGACACACAGGAGACAGAGCAAGGGTTAACAGGGATTTTATATAACACAACAATAGATCAAGCAGGGGGGTATTATAATAAAAGGTAACAACAGTTCAACTTATCAGTCTCTGGACCTTGATAGGAGGTGGTTGGAAGATCCCTTGGTGACGCGAGAAGTCTCATATCCTGTCTCCCAGAAAGGCGATGCACTGTCTCCTTGCAGTGGTGAATCCTCCGGGTCCTTCGGCATGTGGTCTCCTGTTACGGGCACGAGATGTTGTAGAGGTGTGGGTCCGCGGCACAGCAGATGTAGCAAACAGTTCAGCAGACAAGGCCGCAGAAGTAGTATGCAGTCCACCGGTTACGGCCACAGGAGCAGGCTGGCACTCAGTAGGCACCACAGGGATAGGACTCAGCGGTGCCTCTGTGTTGGTGATTGGAACGTTGCTCTGAAGTCTGTACTGGTCACTGTACGGTGCGGGGATCTTTCTGGGCTCGGTGTCATCAGTCCGGATGGTGCTGCTAACCGAGTGGGAAGGTACGGATAGCTGGTGTGGGTAAGTCAAGAGGGAGTCAACTGTCTCTGTGCTCTCACACTGGTTCTCTGCCAAAAGCCCCGTCTTTCCGTGCACACCGCTATTTAAGGCAGACCGACCCCCATCAGTCAGGTGTCCTGAACTGCTCCGGTCAGAAATCTCTTCCCCCCGGAATAATGGTGAAAGCCCCGACATTTCCAGCCCAGACACGTAAGAAAGACCGTTAGACTGGCTCTCCTCCCTACACATTAAATATATGACTTTTGAACTGTACCATTGCTATATAGACTATACTTTTGCACTAAGTACCTCAATTGTATAAGTATAGTCTATATAGCAGTAATGCAAGTGTCCAACCCACTGATGAAGCTGGGTGAAACATTTACTTCATTTTGCTAGGAGGTGCTGATTGAGGCGATTGTATTCTATAATTATAATGCACGTGTAGTCATTGATGGTCAAGTAGTGATGGCCAAGTAGTGGCGGTCACAGTCAGAAGAGGCCCCTGTGCATGAGCAACATATGGGCCATTTTCAGTCCAATAGTTCATCATAAAGCACAATATCACTTTCTTTGGAGATGGTGGTGGCCCCCTTACCTCTTGGGACCCAGAGCGGCTTCACAGGTTGCACCAGTATTATGTCCACCCCTGAGGCCTAAGATCACTTTTTTTAATTCATCGGGATATCCAAGTTACATTTCTGTCATGGGGCAGCACAGTGGCTCAGTGGTTAGCACTGTATGGTGGCTCAGTGGTTAACACTGTGTGGTGGCTCATTGGTTAGCATTGCAGCCTTGCAGCTCTGGAGTCCTGGGTTCAAATCCCACCAAGGACAACATCTGCAAGGAGTTTGTATGTTCTTCCCGTGTTTGCGTGGGTTTCCTCCGGGTTCTCCAGTTTCCTCCCACATTCCAAAGACATACTGATAGAGAATTTAGATTATGAGCTCCATTGGGGACAACAATGCTAATGTGTGCAAAACTGTAAAGCGCTGCGGAATATGTTGGCGCTATATAAATAAAGAGATTATTATTATATATTTTATATTCTCTAAATAAATTGTGCTATAAGATTCCTGATCATTATTACGTATGTGTACATCCTGTTAATGGTAGTCTACCTCAGAGTACATGTGAACAATTGTGTTTGGCATTAATGGTACATTATAAGGATCATCCACTTTGCTCATTTATTTTCATAGTCAAGCAGAACAGTCATTTTTTTAAACAAAATAAGCCCAATATTTTAACTTAATATATAAAAAATAAATCACGAAAAAGTGTACAAGAGTGATGAGCCACAAATACCATAGACTAATTATATAAATATGCACACTGAGAAAATTCTATGTCATAGTCTTACAGTTGCATATGTATACACTGGGAGCAAGAATCCACTAAGGTCCCGTTTATCAAGACTAATGTTGTTCATGACGGTCTTGATTCGATGGCCTTGCTGGAGTCAGAGGCACTGGATTCATTAAAAGGCTCACACTTCTAAGTAAATCAAGCATATTTGAAAAGTTGCATGTGTGGCACTCCAGGAGTTCGGGTACCACAGAGGTGCTGCCTTCCTCTCGGGGAGGGTAATACCATGCCTGGAGACAGGAGGGATCCCTTTGGTAGGTAAGCTGTATACACAACACATTCTAACTCCAGGAAAGAAGGGGAAGCTCAAAACCCAGTTTAAGGGGAGCGTCCCTCAATATACATCCTGGTCTGGAGGAGGAGTTAGTGAGTTTGGTTCAGACAAGAGACAGGGAAGGCGCAGAGGAGTGATCAAGAGCTAGAGGAGGCTGCGATAGGGCCCCTCAAAGCTGAGCGCAGAAACTGGGCACCGGGAACCCGAGGCTGTGGGCAACTGCAAGTCCCACAGCAGAACCGGAGGGCAGAGAGCTGAAAGTAACCTGCTCATATAAAACCTGAGGTACAGCAGCATTCCAGAGCCCAGAGTCACCTTGTAAAGAGACCCCAGAGAAACGTCTCAAGCTGCCTACCATGCAGGCACTGTCCAAGGATAGGAGAGAACAAGGACCTTGTTAGGACACTACAGGTAGCAAGGCACTAATAGACCAGTGCAAAATGGAATGCTCCCAAACTGAACTATCAAAGGGGTTTCCACCTGTCTTCAGGCTGCCTGGACTCCATCTCCACCTGTTGCCGGTACCCTGGACTGTGGCCTGCTACCATCAGTAAACCAGGTAAAGACTGCAACCCTGTGTCCTCCGTTTATTTACTGGCAACCCACCATCCTTGCCAACTACACTGGGAGCCCTGGGAACCCCGCTTCACCTGTGGGAAGTGTTATCAACTTGCTGCAGTAACATCACCCCAGAGGACCCCTTTAAGCAGCATCGGTCCCCTCTGACCGAGAACCGCAGGTGGTGTCATGAAGACAAACTTTATTCACCAATCCCTTTAAAGACCTTTCCTCTTTACTTGAGCGCCCCAGGCCACAGACTGGGTCGCTGCCACCATGACCACCCCTTTAATTGCAACCAGACCCAGCACTGAGTCTCCCCATTGCCCTGGTGGGCGACTCACATGTGCCTTGCCACAGATCTTACTCCAATCAGGAATTGCGGTAAGATTTCTGGTGTAAGGAACGCCACAGCTCATCATGAATTAGAGAAATTGTGGTGTCGCACCTCCAATCCGCCCCATCCCACCCCAGCTTTACCTACTTTGACTGAGCTGGGCCAAACTAGTGTGAAGATGCCAAAAATTGCAAAAGATTTTTTGGCACCTTAGGTCACGCAAAAATTTTGTGACTTATCAAAGTGTTTTACGGACAATTTCTGGATAAAACACTGATGACTTGGGGCCATAGTTGCTAAATGTGATGCAAAACTATCAGTTATACAATAGGGAGATATAAGACGCAAAGTAGCTTGAAGAATTTGGGACAAAATGGAGGGGGCATTTGGAAAGTATGCCGCACAGTTTCACCAAGAGTTCCTCAAATTATTTATACAGGGTGTAGTCTGGGTTCTTGGCTTTGGATTAGTTCCCTTTTACTTTGAGTCATGGTATAACATGAATTGTATGGGTAAGCAAGTAAAATTAACCAAACAATATGGAAGAAGAGAGTTAGTTGGGCAGTCTTTACAGCAGAGGGATATTTTGTAAAATTATTGCTTTGATATTTCAGTGAAGAATCTCGTAAAGTTCTGCACTCCCCAGTTGTAGACAAAGTAGATTAAGGTCTAGGGCCAAAACCGTTTCATATATGTGACATTCACAGTCTGAGTATGAACTGTGATGTCCAAACCGGACCCTGGTCTCTAGACCAAAATCAACAGCCTAAAATATGCTTCATGTAAGCCATTGAGTTCAGAGTCAGACGTTGAGTTCAGAGTCAGAAGACCCACAGCCAACCTGGACATCACAGTTCACACTCAGATCATGAATGTCTGACATGTGTAAACTTCCTTAGTCCTTGGGACAATGTTCGGATCATGGCCCATGGTTCATTATTGTGCAAACATTATTTGGATGAAAGGTACATTTCAGATGCAATCGTAGACTATGGTCAGACTATTGCCAGACTTATGGACTTCAAAGACCTCCCCATCTTTGGCTGGTTATACTTAGGAATTGTTATAGTGCTAAAATTGAACAAGTCTGAGCTCTCAGTTTTAAGGCCTGTATTTCATATGGATTAGATTATTCAGTGCTCATAGGCTTAAATTGTTTTCAGCACCACATGTCCTGTTTATGATGTGTCGTCAAAAACGATGATCTTTTGTGAAAATTAAAAGATCACTTCACCCGATGAATAAGCGTTTCACCTGCTCATCGGGAGATCAGCAGCCTGTTTACACGGCAATATTATAAAAAATAAGTGTTCCTAGGATAGCACATTTACAATAATCTAACAGTGTAAATGGACCTTTGCATTTTTTTTATCTGCTAGATCTACTTCACTTTTAGCTCAAAAACTGCAATAACATAAAAAAAGTTTGAAACTACCCTAAATATACATGTGTTTGACTGTAAATGACAGTAAATATTTATGTCAATGGTACTTCTGAATTATAGCTATCAACATGTGATGTGTTAGAAAACCAGAACATAGAATTTTACTATTAATATCAATTTTTGATCATTTATAATTAGGTTATTTTGTAAGATCCATGGTCACCCTTAAAATGGCTTAATATTGATTACTACTATGTACTTGCTTTCTACTATTACATTAAGATTAATATTTAGGTTCTATTATAAGACCCATTGCCATTGATTTAAAGGGGTTGTCCAGTATTCTGATAAAAGTCTACTCAATGTGAATGGAGATATCTGAATCCTTACAGCATGAGCATTGCATGTTGTCAAGATTCTCCAGTATTGCTGGCGAGAGCGAGCGGTCACATGACTACAAGTATGTGATTTGCATTCTGACTAGATGTGCACAATACAAGTGAATTGAATGAGTCGAAATGTGGGCAGAAGTATGAAAATCATATATTTTGTAGCTCACTCCCATTGCCAATACTGGAGAATCCTGGCAGTGAGTGGTGTGCATCCGATAATGATTCAGAAGGGTGACTGCTGACTTTTATAGGAAGACTGGAATACCTCTATAAAGTTTAAAATTGCTTAACCTGTGCATTTGCTGTCCCTTTTGAAATGGATGCCACCAATGGCAATTCAACCAAAGCTTGTGTCCATTATTATGTATGAAGCGGTTATATTGGTGACTGTTGGTATTATTGAAAAATTGTATGGTTGCTACCATATATTGATACTTAAGGGGGTTACTGAATAGCAATGCCACTTAGACAACTGTATTTGTCTTACGGCTTCTTTATACTGCACGATAGACCACTACATGGTAGCATGGTCTATCAGTACAGCACAGATCACCATATATCTCAAGCCAGGTAACGGTAAGACTCTAATATGCTTGAGTTTCTGCTGCCAATAGAGAAGAGCATGTGATCTTGTAAACCTTTAAATCAATGACATACTGTGAGGCTGCTGGTATTTCCATAGCACGGAGGGGGCATTTAGAGCCTGTCTAGGACATCAATTCATCCATATGACTTAACAGAGTATTTTATTCGAGACTGTCCACATTTAGAGGGAACTATCATTTCCTGAGGACACAGCTATTTTAACAACCCTGGAAAGGTGAGAACTTGCATTTCATTGCCTCCTGTGGCTTTTGCCTCACTTCTCAATGTTGTTTTGCTTACTTACTTAGCAGGGAAACAAACACCAAAATGAGTTCCTTAACTGATGCCCTCTAATAAAAACTATGGCTGCTGAGAAACAATTCATCCTGCAGGGCGCATGTCTTCTTCCTATAATTTTGCATTTGAAGCTCTATAAACACATTTCACATGAAAAAAAAATAGATTTTTACTTATGTTAGTAATCCAGGTATCAGATTAAAATGTTCAAAAATCAGTTTCACAGTTTTACATGAACAGTAGCATTTGCAATAATAATGAAGAACAATATGACACGAATATGAACTCGCTCCAATGCTCCAACTAGTAGAGAACAATCGCCTCGAAACATGGTCAACCAATTACTGAAAGTCAAACATATTTCGGATTTGAATTCCCATTCCTCCCTTTTGCAGGTCTAATCATTGAACAAGTGAATGATCTACATTTACGATACATGTTCAAGATTTTTTTTCACTCACCTAAATGATCTCAGGCACAAGGAACAAACGTTTTTGGATACATCTTTCAGTCGCTCATTCCATTCACATTATACAATTTTCATGAACAATCACTCGTTAACATTAGAATCTGAAGGATTATCAGCCAATGTAAGTGAGCATTAAGGGTACCGTCACACAGTACCATTTACATCGCTACGACGGCACGATTCGTGACGTCGCAGCGTCGTATAACTATCGCTCCAGCGTCGTAGACTGCGGTCACACGTTGCAATCACGGCGCTGGAGCGATGCCGAAGTCCCCGGGTAACCAGGGTAAACATCGGGTTACTAAGCGCAGGGCCGCGCTTAGTAACCCGATGTTTACCGTGGTTACCAGCGTAAAAGTAAAAAAAAAAAAAAAAACGTACATACTCACCATCTGATGTCCGTCAGGTCCCTTGCCGTCTGCTTCCTGCTCTGACTGAGATCCGGCCGTACAGTGAGAGCAGAGCGCAGCGGCGACGTCACCGCTGTGATCTGCTCTCACTTTCCGGCCGGCAGACAGTCAGAGCGGAAAGCAGACGGCGAGGGACCTGACGGACATCAGATGGTGAGCATGTACGGTTTGTTTTTTTTACTTTTACGCTGGTAACCACGGTAAACATCGGGTTACTAAGCGCGGCCCTGCGCTTAGTTACCCGATGTTTACCCTGGTTACCAGCGAACGCATCGCTGGATCGCTGTCACACACAACGATCCAGCGATGACAGCGGGAGATCCAGCGACAAAAGAAAGTTTCAAACGATGTGCTACGACGTACGATTCTCAGCTGGGTGCCTGATCGCAGTAGCGTGTCAGACACTGCGAGATCGTAACGATATCGCTAGAACGTCACGAATCGTGCCGTCGTAGCGATAAAAATGCCACTGTGTGATGGTACCCTTAGTCCTAGATTTGTCCTCTTCTCCTATTACTGGGCCTCCAGCTGTCTTAAGCTGTACTGAAAGTCTGCTGTCTAGGAGTAACCCTTGACTCTGCCCTGTCCTTCAACCACACATCCAAGATCTTACCACCTCCAACTCAAAATTATTCAGAGAATCCTTTTTTTCCTCAACCCTAAATCTACTAAAATACTAGTACATGCCCTCATCATCTCCCGCCTCGACTATTACAATATCCTCCTTTGTGACCTTCATGCTAAAAGTCTCGCACCTCTCCAGTCCATGCTTAACTCTGCTGCCTGACTAATTCACTTCTTTCCACCTTACTGCTCTGCTTTTTGTTTCTGCAAATCCCTTCATTGTCTCCCAATTCCCCAATGTATCCAGTTCAAACTGCTAACATTAACTTACAAGGCTGTCCATAATCTGTCTCTCCATATATCTCCCAACTAATCTCCCACACCTAAGGTACCTTCACACTAAGCAACGCTGCAGCGATATCGACCAACGATGCCAAAGTCCCCGGGTAACCAGGGTAAACATCGGGTTGCTAAGCGCAGGGCCGCGCTTAGTAACCCGATGTTTACCCTGGTTACCAGTGTAAATGTAAAAAAACAAACACTACATACTTACATTCGCGTCCCCCGGCATCCGCTTCCCTGCACTGTGTAAGCGCCGGCCCTAAAGCACAGCGGTGGCGTCACCGCTGTGCTTTGCTTTCCGGCCGGCGCTGACACATTCAGTGCAGGAAGCTCTGAGCAGCAGCGTGGACGCCGGGGGACGTGACAGACATCAGAGGGTGAGTATGTAGTGTTTTTTTTTTTACTTTTACAATGGTAACCAGGGTAAATATCGGGTTACTAAGCGTGGCCCTGCGCTTAGTAACCCGATATTTACCCTGGTTACCATTGTAAAACATCGCTGGCATCGTTGCTTTTGCTGTCAAACACAACGATACATGCCGATCTGACGACCAAATAAAGTTCTGAACTTTCAGCAACGACCAGCGATATCACAGCAGGATCCTGATCGCTGCTGCGTGTCAAACTCAACGATATCGCTATCCAGGACGCTGCAACGTCACGGATCGCTGTCGTTATCGCTGCAAAGTCATTTAGTGTGAAGGTACCTTTAGTCTCTGGTCCTTCTAAGACCTTCTCTTCTCATCGCTTGTATGCTCCCCACCCAATTGCCTCTAAGAATTCTCCCGAATATCCATCATCCTCAGAAATTCTGTGCCCCAATACGTCCGATTATCCGCCACATTAAGAACTTTCAGACAGAACTTGACAACCCATCTCTTCTAGATATCTTACAACCTGCAATGAACCCATTGCCGCCTCACCACCACCGGAGTTGCCGCAATCCCCTAACCTATTGTCTCCTTCCCCATTATCCTGTAGAATGTAAGCCTGCGATCAGAGGGCCCTCTCCGTTATGTATCAGTTTTTCATTGTTACTTAGTTCACTGTAATTTACAGCTCTGGGAAAAATTAAGAGATCACTGCAAAATGTTCAATTTCTCTGATTTTTCTCTTTATAGGTATATTTTTGAGTAAGGCCGGCGTCACACTAGTGTGTTTTACAGACTTATGAGAGGCGCAGAAAATACGGATTGCACACAGTACAATGATTCTCTATGGCCCAGCTCCTATCTGCCATATTTTACGTATCCGTATTATACGGTCTTGTACGGCCGTAGAAAATCGCAGCATGCTGCATTTGTCAGTGTATTGCGCAAAAAATACGCCAATGAAAGTCTATGGGGGCGAGAAAAATACGGATTACACACAGACCAGCAGTGTGACTTGCAAGAAATACGCCAGATATCTCCAGGTGCCAGGAAATGTGCCAAGCCCTCAATCAGGAAGCTCAGACATGCTAATTAGCTGAAAAAGCCAGACAGACATCCCGGAAGTCTGGCGCTCGCCTCCACGGAGTTGCAAGCAGCATGGCAAGCATCATCAACGTCGATATGCTCCTCATCCTGGTCCAAGAAAGGCCTGAAATCTGGGACCAGCGGGATCCAAATTATTCCAACCAAGCCAAGAAAGAGGCAGCTTGGAGGATCATCTGTGGGATCCTATTCCCAGATTATGCCCAACGGCCACGTGCGGAGCAGACACAACTTTGTAAGTACACTCATGTTGCGACATTAATGAACCTTGAAAAATGCTTTACCTACATGATTTCTGGCCGTTTTTTTTTGGCTTAGTGTGGTTTATTTTTTTGAATTTTTGTTCAAAAACAAAGATGATGAACATGAGAAAGTGTTTAAGTACATAGATAATATAGATGTTGCATTGGGTACTATTTTTGTTAACGCAAGACTGGTACAGAGGGGAGTGAACCCTGTCCTTGTGTTGTTTCATTTTATTGTGTAGAATGTATTTGCTGTTGTAAGCAATTTAAACTTTAGGGAAATCATTTAAGAAGGCATTTTATTAGCATCGTTAAAATATGATCAATCAATGCCAACTGTTTTAAGCAATGTGCAGAATGAGCTAATAGAATATTTGTTACCATGTCATTGCAGTGGATGATGTTATGACACGATGGCGGGAACGGCAGCAGCGGGCAAGAAGTGGCTCAGCAGCAACAAGCAAAAATAGAAAGTACATACTACGATCAACTTTCATTTTTGGATCCCAGTATGGATCTAAGACAGTAAGTAAAAACATCACAACACAATTATTATTATTATTATTATTTGTTATTGTTATAGCGCCATTTGTTCCATGGTGCTTTACATGTAAGGAGGGGTATACAGAATCAAAAAAAGGTAAATAATCTTAACCAATACAAGTCAGAACTGGTACAGGAGGAGAGAGGACCCTGCCCGCAAAGCCTCACAATCTACAAGGGATAGGTGAGAATACAGTAGGCAAGGGTAGAGCTGGTCATGCAGTGGTGTGGTCGATTGTTGGTGAATGCAGGTTATATGATTGTCGGAAGAGGTGGGTCTTCTGGCTCTTTTTGAAGCTTTCAATGGTAGGCGAGAGTCTGATGTGTTGTGTTGTGGTAGAGAGTTCCAGAGTAGGGGGGATACACAAGATAAATCTTGTATACGATTGTGTGATGAGGAGATAACAGGATAGTAGAGAAGGATATCATGTGAGGATCGTAGATTGCGTGTAGGTAATTACCGGGAGACTAGGTCACAGATGTCTAATAAACTTATATTAGAAAATGACTCAACTATTATTATTTTTTATTCTTTTTTTTTTCATACCAAAACACAGTCCAACCTCACTGAAAGGGAGACCGGGTCAGACTCGGAGGTTGTCATAGATCCGGTTGCTGTTGATGAAGAGGTGGCAGGCCCATCTTTGGCCTCTTCTAGCTCCATCCTTCCTGGACCATCGGCTTCTGTATCACAAGAGACAGCAACAAGTTTCCAAGATGCAGCACCAACAACATCAGCAGGACCTGATCCTGTAAGCCAGGAAGAAGAGCATGGACACAGCAGCAGCCCTACTGTACCACTGGTGTCTTCCCCACAGGCATTTGGGCCTTTACGCAGAGGCCGCAGAAGGAGATAGCTGCAAGCCACTAGGAGGGAAGTGGACGCTGGGGTCCTCAATTATTTGGCCAGGGCAGCCACGGATGATGGTGAGGAGGCCTTTGCTTGTAGCCTGGCCCAGTACCTTCATCCCCTTCTCTGTGAGGTGAGGCTACATGTGAGAGGGTGTATTCAAATCCTGATTGATTTAAGCACCGCCCCAAATGACCCCATGAGGTTTTTGAATTTATTGAGAGAAGGCAGCTTTCACCACATAACCTCTTGCGCCTTCCACGAAATCAACAGGTGCATGGTCAATCAGGATTTGAAGCACCTCCTCCACGTGTGCCTACACCTCAACTCCTCCCAACCCAAAATCAACCAAGGCCAGCACCGTACCATATGGCAGCTGTTATGATCCTCAGTGGCCTAGGATCACAAATCTAACCAGCTAAGTAGAAAATAATAGGACGAGCTCTGGGGATGTGGTAACTGGACTAACCGCAAACCTGAACCTAACCGCACACACTATAGGTAGCCGTGGAACGTTTCCTGAAATCCTAGACGTCTCTTCACGGCCTGAGAAACTGACTACCCCCCTAGAGAGAATGTAAAGACCTCACTTGCCTCATAGAAATACCCCCAAATATATAGAAGCCCCCCCACAAATAATAACGGTGAGTTAAGAGGAAAAGACAAACACAGAGATGAAACAGGTTAAGCAAATGAGGCCCGCTAACGCTAGATAGCAGAAAATAGCAAGGGATCTGTGCGGTCAGTAAGAAACCCTATGCAAAAATATCCACGCAGAGAATGCGAGAACCCCCACACCAACTAACGATGTGGGGGGAGCAACTCAGCACCCCAGAGCACCAGCAAGCAGGGAAATCACATATTAGCAAGCTGGACCAAACACATCATATACTAGGAAACATCTTGAACACAGATGAGCAAAAATAAGCAAACAAAACTTAGCTTCTCTTGGAGAGACTGATAACGGATGTAGACAGGAGCAATCAGAATAGCACTGAATACAACGACAGCAGGCAAGGAATGAAGGACCAGGAAACCTGACTAGCAGATGACGAGACAGCTGATCCCAGCCAGAAACCTGCAGAATAACAAAAAGAGCCACCAGGGGTAGCCCAAAGAGAGAACTCACACAGTACCACTCACGGCCACAGGAGGGAGCCCGGAAACAGAGTTCACAACAGTACCCCCCCTTGAGGAGGGGTCACCGAACCCTCACCAGAACCCCCAGGGCGATCAGGGTGAGCCACATGGAAGGCGCAAACCAAATCGGCCGCATGAACATCAGAGGCGACAACCCAGGAATTATCCTCCTGACCATAGCCCTTCCACTTAACCAAATACTGAAGCCTCCGTCTCGAAATACGAGAATCCAAGATCTTCTCCACCACGTATTCCAATTCTCCCTCAACCAGCCCCGGAGCAGGAGGCTCAACAGAAGGAACCACAGGCACCACATACCTCCGCAACAAAGACCTATGGAACACATTATGGATGGTAAACGATGCCGGGAGGTCCAAACAAAATGACACAGGGTTAAGGATTTCCAAAATTTTATAAGGACCGATAAAACGAGGTTTAAACTTAGGAGAAGAAACCTTCATAGGAACATAACGAGAAGACAACCACACCAAATCCCCCACACGAAGTCGGGGACCCACACAGCGACGACGGTTAGCAAAGCGCTGAGCCTTCTCTTGTGACAACGTCAAATTGTCCACCACATGGTTCCAAATCTGCTGCAACCTATCCACCACAGAATCCACCCCAGGACAGTCAGAAGACTCAACCTGACCCGAGGAAAAACGAGGATGAAAACCAGAATTACAAAAAAAAGGTGAAACCAAAGTAGCCGAACTAGCCCGGTTATTAAGGGCAAACTCGGCCAATGGCAAAAAAGTCACCCAATCATCCTGGTCAGCAGAAACAAAACATCTCAAATAAGTTTCTAAGGTCTGATTAGTTCGCTCGGTTTGGCCATTCATCTGAGGATGGAAGGCCGACGAAAAAGATAAATCAATGCCCATCTTAGCACAAAAGGACCGCCAAAATCTGGACACAAACTGGGATCCTCTGTCAGACACAATGTTTTCAGGGATGCCGTGCAGACGAACCACATTCTGAAAAAATAGCGGGACCAAATCGGAGGAGGAAGGCAACTTAGGCAAGGGCACCAAATGGACCATTTTAGAAAAACGATCACAAACCACCCAGATGACAGACATTCTCTGAGAGACCGGAAGATCCGAAATAAAATCCATGGAAATATGCGTCCAAGGCCTCTTAGGAACCGGCAAAGGCAAAAGCAACCCACTGGCACGAGAACAGCAAGGCTTAGCCCGAGCACAAATCCCACAGGACTGCACAAAGGAACGCACATCCCGCGACAAGGAAGGCCACCAGAAGGATCTAGCCACCAAATCTCTGGTACCAAAAATCCCAGGATGACCCGCCAACACCGAAGAATGAACCTCGGAAATAACTCTGCTGGTCCATCTATCTGGGACAAACAGTCTCTCTGATGGACAACGATCAGGTCTATCCGCCTGAAATTCCTGTAACACCCGTCGCAAATCTGGGGAAATGGCAGACAAAATTACCCCCTCTCTGAGGATACCAGCCGGCTCAGAAACTCCAGGGAAGTCAGGCACAAAACTCCTAGAAAGAGCATCAGCCTTCACGTTCTTCGAACCAGGAAGGTACGAGACCACGAAATCGAAACGTGAGAAAAATAACGACCAACGAGCCTGTCTAGGATTCAACCGCTTGGCCGACTCAAGATAAATCAAATTTTTATGATCAGTCAAGACCACCACACGATGCTTAGCTCCTTCTAGCCAGTGTCGCCACTCCTCAAATGCCCACTTCATTGCCAACAACTCCCGATTACCAACATCGTAATTTCGCTCAGCCGGCGAAAATTTTCTTGAAAAGAAGGCACATGGCTTCATCACAGAGCAATCAGAGCTTCTCTGTGACAAAACAGCCCCTGCTCCAATTTCAGAAGCATCCACCTCGACCTGGAAGGGAAGAGAGACATCTGGCTGACATAAAACTGGAGCCGAAGAAAACCGGCGCTTCAGCTCCTGAAAGGCCTCAACGGCCGCAGGAGACCAGTTAGTCACATCAGAACCCTTCTTGGTCAAATCCGTCAAAGGTTTAACCACACCAGAAAAATTAGCAATGAAGCGACGGTAAAAATTAGCAAAACCCAAGAACTTCTGAAGACTCTTAACCGATGTAGGTTGAGTCCAATCATGAATAGCCTGGACCTTGACTGGGTCCATCTCAATAGAAGAAGGAGAAAAAATAAAGCCCAAAAAGGAAACCTTCTGGACTCCGAAGAGACATTTGGAACCCTTCACAAATAAGGCATTGGCACGCAGGACCTGAAATACCATCCTGACCTGCTTCACATGGGATTCCCAATCATCTGAAACGACCAAAATATCATCCAGATACACAATCATACATTTATCCAGATATTCTCGGAAGATATCGTGCATGAAGGACTGAAACACAGAAGGGGCATTAGAAAGTCCAAAAGGCATCACCAAGTACTCAAAATGGCCTTCGGGCGTATTAAATGCTGTTTTCCATTCATCGCCCTGCTTTATACGCACAAGATTATACGCACCGCGAAGATCTATCTTGGTGAACCAACTAGACCCCCTAATCCGAGCAAACAGATCAGACAACAATGGTAAGGGATACTGGAATTTGACCGTGATTTTATTTAGAAGGCGAAAATCTATACAGGGTCTCAACGAACCATCCTTCTTGGCCACAAAAAAGAATCCCGCACCAAGAGGGGACGAGGAGGGGCGAATATGTCCCTTCTCCAAAGACTCTTTTACATAGCTCCGCATAGCGGCATGCTCTGGTACAGACAAATTAAACAGTTGTCCCTTAGGGAACTTACTACCAGGAATCAAATTTATAGCACAATCACAATCCCTATGAGGAGGTAGGGCACTGGATTTGGGCTCATCAAATACATCCTGGTAGTCCGACAAAAACTCAGGGACTTCAGAAGGAGTAGAGGAAGCAATTGATACCAAGGGAGCATCGCCATGAATTCCCTGGCAACCCCAACTCAACACAGACATTGCTTTCCAATCCAGGACTGGATTATGAGCCTGCAACCATGGCAGACCCAACACGACAACGTCATGCAAATTATATAACACAAGAAAGCGAATCACCTCCTGATGTGCAGGAGTCATACACATGGTCACTTGAGTCCAGTATTGAGGTTTATTCTTGGCCAATGGTGTAGCATCAATTCCCTTCAATGGAATAGGGAACTGTAATGGCTCAAGGATAAAACCACAGCGCTTGGCAAATGACAAATCCATCAGATTCAGGGCAGCACCTGAATCTACAAACGCCATAACAGAGTAAGATGACAGAGAGCAAATCAAAGTAACAGACAAAATGAATTTAGGCTGTACAGTACCAATGGTGACAGATTTAGCGAAGTCTTTTGTACGCTTAGAGCATGCTGAGATAACATGAGCTGAATCACCACAGTAAAAGCACAACCCATTCTGACGTCTATGATTTTGGCGTTCAATTCTGGTCAGACTCCTATCACATTGCATTGACTCAGGTCTCTGTTCAGAAAACACCGCCAGATGGTGCGCAGGTTTGCGCTCACGCAAACGCCGATCAATCTGAATGGCCAAAGCCATTGACTCATTCAGACTCGCAGGCGTGGGGAACCCCACCATAATATTTTTAAGGGCTTCAGAAAGACCCTTTCTGAAAATTGCCGCCAGGGCACACTCATTCCATTGAGTAAGCACTGACCATTTCCTAAATTTCTGACAATAGACCTCTGCTTCATCCTGACCCTGAGAGAGGGCCAGCAAAGCTTTTTCTGCCTGGTCCTCAAGATTAGGTTCCCCATAAAGCAAACCAAGCGCCAGAAAAAACGCATCCACATTAAGCAATGCAGGATCTCCTGGCGCCAGTGAGAAAGCCCAATCCTGTGGGTCGCTACGTAACAAGGAAATAATAATTTTAACTTGCTGAGCAGGATCACCCGAGGAACGAGGTCTCAAAGAAAGGAATAACTTGCAATTATACTTAAAATTCAAAAACCTAGATCTATCACCAGAAAACAGCTCAGGAATAGGTATTTTAGGCTCTAACATAGGACTATGAACGACATAATCCTGAATGCTTTGTACTCTTGCAGTAAGATGATCCACACTAGAAGTCAAACTCTGAATATCCATGTCTACAGCTAAATTCAGAGCCACCCAGAGATTAAGGGGAGGAGAGAAGCAGGACACACTGCAGAGCAGAAAAAAAAAATTGAACTCAGGATTTCTCTTATCCCACTTTTGCGATGCATTTAACACTTTTAGGCCTGCTGTACTGTTATGATCCTCAGTGGCCTAGGATCACAAATCTAACCAGCTAAGTAGAAAATAATAGGACGAGCTCTGGGGATGTGGTAACTGGACTGACCGCAAATCTGAACCTAACCGCACACACTATAGGTAGCCGTGGAACGTTTCCTGAAATCCTAGACGTCTCTTCATGGCCTGAGAAACTGACTACCCCCCTAGAGAGAAGGTAAAGACCTCACTTGCCTCAGAGAAATACCCCCAAAGATATAGAAGCCCCCCACAAATAATAACGGTGAGTTAATAGGAAAAGACAAACGCAGAGATGAAACAGGTTAAGCAAATGAGGCCCGCTAATGCTAGATAGCAGAAAATAGCAAGGGATCTGTGCGGTCAGTAAAAAACCCTATGCAAAAATATCCACGCAGAGAATGCGAGAACCCCCACACCAACTAACGATGTGGGGGGAGCAACTCAGCACCCCAGAGCACCAGCAAGCAGCGAAATCACATATTAGCAAGCTGGACCAAACACATCATATACTAGGAAACATCTTGAACACAGATGAGCAAAAATAAGCAAACAAAACTTAGCTTCTCTTGGAGAGACTGATAACGGATGTAGACAGGAGCAATCAGAATAGCACTGAATACAACGACAGCAGGCAAGGAATGAAGGACCAGGTGAATTAAATAGGAAACCTGACTAGCAGATGACGAGACAGCTGATCCCAGCCAGAAACCTGCAGAATAACAAAAAGAGTCACCAGGGGGAGCCCAAAGAGAGAACTCACACAGTACCACTCACCACCACAGGAGGGAGCCCGGAAACAGAGTTCACAACAGGCAGCCTACAACCAACCTTCCCAATATGGCCACTTTTCCAGACCTAGTGCTGTAGGCTGGTCCCAACCTGGGTTTGGACGACATGGCCATTTTGGGGGTGGGTATGAGTCCAGCCAATATGTTCATCAGCATGAGGGACAGAGACAAATCCCTTATGGCCAATACCCAACTGGCCAATATGATCAAGGCCTGTATTTTGATCCACCACACACAGCATCCACACAGGGTGAAGGACAATTGTCCCAACAAAGGCCACCTTAGCAGGACCCTGAGCTGCCGCCATCACCTCCACCAACTTACAGAAATCTGTAACCCAAAGTTATTTGTGTTTATATTTGTTACGCGTAACCATGTTTTGGTTACCTTTGTGCTGTAATTGCAGTTTGTTCTGTTGTGGTTTAAAAAAAAAGACAAAACAAAAAAAAAACATATGAAACAAATATGATTGAAAGTTTACAACAAAAGGCTTTTGCTCTAAGTAACAAATGTTGTCAAAAGCCAATTGACGTTTGTGAGACAATCATTCTTACATCAAACACATATGCTCTGTTCATAAGCATCTGGTAATTAAGTAAATACAACACACAGAGTACAGTTTCTGTATGAAAACAAATTTTTATGGTGCTACTATTTTAAAAAAAATAAATAAATCACAACTGAGAAACAGCATAATCTTGCCAGGGAGTAGCACCGTGAGGAGAAACAAAATAATTTGTGAAAATATCTCTCACTTTGATTCCAGAAAGGGGACGGCGCGGAGGAGGGCCATGTGGTGCAGGGCTACTCACATTGGGCAACATTTCTTCACCAACAACAGATGACGGATAATCATAAAGTCTAGTAAAATTGTGCAAAACAACACACGCTTTTATAACTTCATTAATAGTAGCCTCACTCAGCTGAACGGCAGACTGGAGGAGACGCCATTTGGCACACAGAATCCCAAAGGCACACTCCACCAGTCTACGCGCCCTAAAAGGCCTCAAATTAAAAACACGCCGCCGGTGATCCAGGTTTCGCCTGGGATAAGGCCTTATGACATTCCTTGTCAATTGGAAGGCCTCATCTCCCACAAGAACATATGGCACTGCTTGAGCATTGGAGCCTGGGAGTTGTTGTGGTGGTAGGAGGTCTAACTGGTTTTCACGTAGCCGCCGACCCATAATGGACGAATTAAAGACCCTTGAGTCTCCTGTTCGCCCATAGGCCCCAATGTCTACAATTATAAACCTGTAGTTACTGTCAACTACAGCTAACAGAACTACAGAGAAATACTGCTTATAATTGAAGAATTGGGACCCAGAGTTCGGCAGCTTACGCACCCTGATATGTTTCCCATCCAGGGCTCCAATGCAGTGTGGGAAGTCACAAGTGTCACTGAACCCACAGGCTATTTTTAGCCAATCTGCCATTTTTGGCTCAGGCATGACAAGTTCATGTAGTTTCTCCCATATTTCAATACATGTTGAGCGCACAATGCCAGAAATTGTGGAGCGACCAATGAGAAACTCCAGGTATAGTCCCGCATAAGACAAGCCAGTTGACAGAAAGCGGAAAGGACCCAAAAAAACATATTAGTTATCTAACAATAGTTTAGAGAACACATGATAAAGCGCAAGTATGTTATTTAATAAAAAAACACTGGAATATCACTCAGATTTATCGATATTTACATGTGTACATAAGTAGAACATTAAAAATATATCTTTATCTTGTGGTTTTCTCCTAAGTAACACATATATTTGAAAATAGCTGATAGCAAACAACTCTGAAAAAAAAAACATCATCAACATACAGTATGTGAGGATGTTGAATACATACCGTATGGTACAGGAAAGAAATATATCTTGGTACCGTGTTAGCCAGTAGATAGAAAAATATTTAGAATTGAGAGTCCTAAGTGGTTCATACCTTTTAATGGCTAACTGAAAAGATGGTAACAAATTGCAAGCTTTCGAGACTACATACGTCTCTTCATCAGGCAAAGACTAAAACAAATTCTGAAGAATCACATATTTATGCACAACATAGTATAGAAAAAAAAAAAAAAGGGAGAGGGGAAAAAAACCATGGATAAGCCAGGTGACATGAAGTAGAATTACCATGGGTGATAAACAGTTACGTCCATAAATATTGGGCCAATTCTTAGATAAGGATTGTTTTATTGTCCTGTGATTAGGGTCTCTGTTTGATGACCCCACATGGTCTGATGGGCAAGTTCCTTAGTTGTAGTTAGTTGATGTAAAAAGACATAAATCCGTGTGACACATTCATTCCTGCATTTCGAGTGTCAAAGGTCGTCATCAGTTTATATTCCCAGACTCTCCTGTCTTTTTGCGATTTGAAGTTACCCTTTAATACAAGTAATTTCATGTCCATAATGTTATGATTTGGGAGACAGAAATGTATTGCCACAGGTATATCCATTCTTTTTTCTCTTATTGTATGGTGATGAGAGTTCATCCTTGTTCTCAGTAATTTCTGTTGTAATTTCTGTGCAGCTCCCCTTAGCGCCTCCAGATTTGGATTGTAGGTAACTACTAGAGGTACCCGGTTATTTTCTTCTTTAGTTTTGTAATGTAGCAGGTGATTCCTTGATATTCTGGTGGCTCTTGTGATCTGATTTTCAATTGTTCTTGGATGGTAGGCGTAGCCCTGATTCAAAAAGGTTTTTCTGAGGCGACCAAGGTGTTCATCCCTATCCATTGGGTTGGAACATATACGATTGTATCTGATGGCTTGGCTGTAGACAATGGAGTTTTTTATGTGTTTCGGATGGAAACTGTCCCATTTAAGGTATGTTGGACAGTCGATTGGCTTCTGATACAGTGATGTCTCTATTTTATTGTTTTGCAGCTTAATGATGATGTCCAAAAAGTTAATTTCAGTGCAGGAGTAGTTGAGTGTCAAGTTGATGGTGGGATGAAACTGATTAAACTGTTCATGGAACGACTTTAGCTGTGGTTCAGACTCCGTCCAGATGATTAAAATGTCATCAATGTAGCGGTAGTATGCCAGAGGCCTGATGGGACATGAGGACAAAAAGTCGCTTTCAAGCTTGGCCATGAAAAGATTTGCATACTGTGGGGCCATTTTACTTCCCATTGCTGTGCCAGTCTCTTGTAGATAGATCTTCTTGTCAAACTCAAAGTAATTGTGGGTGAGGATGAATTTTATAAGTTTCACCACAGAATTTGCATCAGTCCCTGTGTTTTCCAGGAAGAATTTGCAGGCATTTAATCCATCCTGGTGTGGGATATTGGAGTACAAAGATTCCACATCCATGGTGGCCAGGATGGTTCCTTCTGGTAGAGGACCTATTGCTGATAGTTTATTCAATAGGTCAGTTGTGTCCTGAATGAAGCTGGGTGTGTCCTTTACCAAGGGTTTAAGAACACCCTCTACCCATCCAGATACCTGCTCAGTAAGGGTGCCCACACATGAAATAATTGGTCTTCCTGGGTTTCCAGATTTGTGGATTTTGGGAAGCATGTAGAATGTCCCTGTTCTTGGACTTTCTGGTATCAGGTCATTGGCTCTTATGGATTCGTCGGGCAGACAAGATACTAACTTGTTTAGTTCCTTGTAATAGTCCTGTGTAGGATCCGACTCCAACTTTTTGTAGTAGCGTGTGTCCATAAGTTGTCTGTTTGCTTCCCTCATATAGTCTGATGTGTTCATCATGACTATTGCACCACCCTTGTCAGCAGGTTTGATGATGATTTCTTTGTTGGTTTTCAGAGACTGTATGGCCTTTCTCTCCTGGGCACTGATGTTGGATGCTTGTGTCCTATTAGTGTCTATGATGGTGGATTTTATCAAATGTCTGAAGGAGTCTATATAGTTATCCAAATAAGGGTTGCGTCCCAGTGGAGGTGTCCAGTCTGACCTCTTCTTTGTTGTTAGGATCCCTTTTCCTTCAGTCCAGGTGGGTTCTGAATCTTCGGTATCATTGAAATATTCCCTCAGATGCAGTCTCCTGAAAAAATGTTCCATATCACTGCAGAGTTCAGTTTTATCCAGGGCCTTAGTAGGACAAAATGAGAGTCCTCTGGAAAGCATGGCCAGCTCCACTTTGTTGAGTTTATAATCTGAGAGATTAATGACACAGTGACCGTCCAACATGCCTTAAATGGGACAGTTTCCATCCAAAACACATAAAAAACTCCATTGTCTACAGCCAAGCCATCAGATACAATCGTATATGTTCCAACCCAATGGATAGGGATGAACACCTTGGTCGCCTCAGAAAGACCTTTTTGAATCAGGGCTACCATCCAAGAACAATTGAAAATCAGATCACAAGAGCCACCAGAATATCAAGGAATCACCTGCTACATTACAAAACTAAAGAAGAAAATAACCGGGTACCTCTAGTAGTTACCTACAATCCAAATCTGGAGGCGCTAAGGGGAGCTGCACGGAAATTACAACCTTTACTGCAAAAAGATGCCCGATTACAAGCAATTTTTCCAGACCCCCCACTACTGTGTTTTAGGCAGCCCCCAAATCTAAGAAGCATCATTGTCAAGAGCTCCCTGTCCTCTCCAACAGCTGCAGGTACCTTTCCTTGCAACCAGAAAAAATGTAAAACCTGTCCATTTATAATGACCACGGACAAGATAAAGATCCCCAATTCACATCAGGACTACAAGATACCAGGTACATTCAGCTGCGTCACTTCTAATGTGGTGTACCTAATTATTTGTACTAAATGTCCAACTGGGGGTCTGTATGTAGGGGAGACAGGGCAGAAACTGAGAACAAGGATGAACTCTCATCGCCATACAATAAGAGAAAAAAGAATGGATATACCTGTGGCAATACATTTCTGTCTCCCAAATCATAACATTATGGACATGAAATTACTTGTATTAAAGGGTAACTTCAAATCGCAAAAAGACAGGAGAGTCTGGGAATATAAACTGATGACGACCTTTGACACTCGAAATGCAGGAATGAATGTGTCACACGTATTAATGTCTTTTTACATCAACTAACTACAACTAAGGAACTTGCCCATCAGACCATGTGGGGTCATCAAACAGAGACCCTAATCACAGGACAATAAAACAATCCTTATCTAAGAATTGGCCCAATATTTATGGACGTAACTGTTTATCACCCATGGTAATTCTGCTTCATGTCACCTGGCTTATCCATGGTTTTTTTCCCCTCTCCCTTTTTTTTTTCTATACTATGTTGTGCATAAATATGTGATTCTTCAGAATTTGTTTTAGTCTTTGCCTGATGAAGAGACGTATGTAGTCTCGAAAGCTTGCAATTTGTTACCATCTTTTCAGTTAGCCATTAAAAGGTATCAACCACTGAGGACTCTCAATTCTAAATATTTTTCTACCGTATGGTAAGGAGAAGACAATCCTCTGCGGATATGCTTTTTTGCGTCCTGGTGTCCTGATACGTGAGTCCTGGACGAACTGTCTCCAAGATATCAAATGTTGGTATTGTCATTCGACAGTAGAGGTAAAACTTATCAGAGCTGTATAGAGCCTCTTAAAATGGCCTTTTGTGAGGCGCTGGGTCAAAAGAGAATGCACCCACATTCTTCTTCTCCTCCTTCGCAGATCTACAATCACAGGGTATGGCTGGCCAAACCGACGCGACAAGACCCAGTTAAACAAAACCCGCTGAGTTGGGGTGAAGTGCAGTAGGTCAGACATGGTGAAAATGTTACCACAACACATCAACAGTTGCACAACCACAAAATGGCCATATGGGAAGGTCCCACCTGTTGTAGAGGCCTTAAATAGGGTTGATGATGGAGATTTAAATTAATTTAAGCCTCAAAAACCGTGAAATGTCCATTTTGTCAGGTTGCGTGGAAAAAACGCATTACGGATGTCATACGGATTACATACGCAACATTACATGCGCAAAATACGTGACCACGCCTTGCCAACGGATTGCATACGGATCACCATTTCTGGAATTTTTATGCGTATTACGGCAGTACAATACGTACCGTATTTCCCTATGCTGAGTGTGACGCTGGCCTAAAATGTAAATTGTTCATTTATTCTATAAACTTCTGACAACATGTCTCCGAATTTCCAAACAATAATTTTTGTATTTTTTTTCTGACAAAGAAAAATAGTCAAAATTAAAAAAACCCAGGGATTTCAGGCCTCAAATAATGCAAAGAAAACAAAATCATAATCATTTAGAAACAACAAAGCTAATGTTTTAGCTCAGGAAGAGTTCAGAAATCAATAGTTTGTGGAATAACCATGATTTCATGTGTCTTGGTATGCTTTCCACCAGTCTTTCATACTGCTTCTGGAGCAAAAATTTAAGTAGTTCTTCTTTGTTTGATTGCTTGTGACTATCCATCACCCTCTTGATTACATTCCCGAGGTTTTCAATGGGGTTCAGGTCTGGAGATTGGACTGTCCATGACAGGGTTTCTATGTAGTGGTCTCTTAATGTTTGCCAGAGCTGTATATTCGTATTTTGTGTGTAACCCTCTCTCATGTACAGCACCATGGAATCAATAAAAAAACAATATAAAAGAATTTTGGGAGCATGTCAAAAGAAGAAGAAAAAAAGAAGGCTGAACTTTTAAATTCCTATTTTGCATCTGTGTTCCCGAGAAAAGCAATTGTAATGTCAATTGATCTAAAAAATCCACACTATCTATAAACAGAGAGATGGTGAGGGCACACTTAGCTAATTTAAATGGATTTAAATCTCTTGGTCCAGATGAATTACATGATAGGGTACTGAAATAGTTAGCAGAGGAAAATAGAGATCCAGTAGCCAGAATCTTTGAAAAATCCTGGAGAACAGGAGAAGCCTCAGTAGTTTGAAGAAGGGCAAATGTTGTCCCTATCTTCAAAAAAGGAAAAAAGGAAAGAAGATGGAGCCAGGAAATTACAGGCCAGTGACCTGGCTCCATCCTGATACTTTTATACCAGGAAAGATCTTTGAACAAATTATTAAACAGCATGTACATAAGTACTGTGATAAGAATACAGTAATTAACCAAAGCCAGCATGAGTTCGTAGCAAACATGTCATGCCAAACTAATCTAATTTCCTTCTATGATGGAATCACTGACTGGGTGGATCATGGAAATGCAGATGATATAGTATATCTCAACCTCTGCAAAGCTTTTGTTAAAGTATCTCATACTATCCTTATTGAAAAAAAATACCAAGTATGTGATTGATAAGCCTACGTCTAGGTGGATTCATAACTGGCTCAGTGATCGTACTCAAAGAATGTTGATAAATGGTTGCACATCCAATTGGAAAGTGTTTCAATTGGAGTATCAAAAGGCTCTGTCCTGGCCCTAGTGTTGTTCAACACTTTAATAAATGATCTAGATAAGGGAGCTGAAGGTAAACTAATCAAATTTGTAGACAATGCAAAGCTAGGAGGGACAGCTAACAATAGAGAAAACAGAAAGGATTCAGAAGGAACTAGATAAGCTTGAGCAATGGGCAGCATCTAATAGAATGGTTTTTAACAGGGAGAAATGCAAGATTCTACATCTGGGCAAGAAAAATGAAAACTACATCTATAGAATGGGAGGAATAGAACTGAGCAACAGCATGTGTGAAAAATACTTTTGTATACTAATAGATCACAGACTGCACATGAATCAACAGTGTGATGCAGCAGCAAAAAAGGCAAACACAGTTCTGGGATAGCATAGAGTCTAGATCACGTGGAGTAATTATCCCCTCTACTCCTCCTTGGTAAGGCCTCATCTGGAATAATGTGTCCAGTTCTGGGCACCACATTTAAAAAAAAAAACATTGAACAAATGAAGCAAGTTCAGAGAAGAGATCTGGGAATGTTTAGCTTGCAAAAAAAGAAGGCTAAGAGGAGACTTAATAGCGGTCTACAAATATATGAAGGGCTGTCACAGTGTAAATGGATCATCCTTATTCTCATTTGCACATGGAAATACTAGAAGCAATGGGATGAAACCAAAAGGGAAAAGATACAGATTACATATTAGAAAAAACTTTTTGACAGTGAGGGTGATGAATGAGTGGAACAGGCTGCCAAGAGAGGTGGCAAGTTCTCCTTCAATGGAAGTCTTCAAACAGATGCTGGACAGACATCTGTGTTGTGAAATTGGATTCTGGGCTCCCCCGGTGGCCACTGGTGGAATTGAACTTGTGTGCATCATCCTCTCTGTTCACCTGTTCCCATCAGGATGTGGGAGTCTCTATATAACCTTGCTCCTCTGTCAGTTTCATGCCAGTCAACAATGTTATCAGAAGCCTTTCTGTGCATGTTCCTGCTACTAGACAACTCTCAGCTAAGTTGGACTTTCGTCCTTGTTTGTTTTTGCATTTTGTTCCAGTCCACAGCTGCTGTTTCGTTACTGTGTCTGGAAAGCTCTTGTGATCTGAAATTGCCACTCTGGTGTTATGAGTTAATACTAGAGTCTTAAAGTAATTTCTGGATGGTGTTTTGATAGGGTTTTCAGCTGACCATGAAAGTGCCCTTTCTGTCTTCCTGCTATCTAGTAAGCGGACCTCGATTTTGCTAAACCTATTTTCATACTACGTTTGTCATTTCATCTTAAATCACCGCCAATATATGTGGGGGCCTCTGTCTGCCTTTTGGGGAAATTTCTCTAGAGGTGAGCCAGGACTGTATTTTCCTCTGCTAGGATTAGTTAGTCCTCCGGCTGGCGCTGGGCGTCTAGGGATAAAACGTAGGCACGCTACCCGGCCACTGTTAATTGTGCGGCAGGTTTAGTTCATGGTCAGTTTAGATTCCATCTTCCAAGAGCTAGTTCTTTTATATGCTGGGCTATGTTCTCTCGCCATTGAGAACCATGACAGTATCCATCTCGATGGACGAGGGGGAAAAAATGTATCCCAAGAAGGAAATCTTTTGAACCCCAAAAACGCACTTAGAACCCTTCACACACAAGGAATTAGACCGCAAAACCTGAAAAACCCTCCTGACCTGCTGGACATGAGAGTCCCAGTCATCCGAAAAAATCAGAATATCATCCAGATACACAATCATAAATTTATCCAAATAATCGCGGAAAATGTCATGCATAAAGGACTGGAAGACTGAAGGGGCATTTGAAAGACCAAAAGGCATCACCAAATACTCAAAGTGGCCCTCGGGCGTATTAAATGCGGTTTTCCACTCATCCCCCTGCTTGATTCGCACCAAATTATACGCCCCACGGAGATCAATCTTAGAGAACCACTTGGCCCCCTTTATACGAGCAAACAAATCAGTCAGCAGTGGTAACGGATATTGATATTTAACCGTGATTTTATTCAAAAGCCGATAATCAATACACGGCCTCAAAGAGCCATCTTTCTTAGACACAAAAAAAAAACCGGCTCCTAAGGGAGATGACGAAGGATGAATATGTCCCTTTTCCAAGGACTCCTTTATATATTCTCGCATAGCAGCGTGTTCAGGCACAGACAGATTAAATAAACGACCCTTAGGGTACTTACTACCCGGGATCAAATCTATGGCACAATCGCACTCCCGGTGCGGAGGTAGTGAACCAAGCTTGGGTTCTTCAAAAACGTCACGATAGTCAGACAAGAATTCAGGAATCTCAGAGGGAATAGATGATGAAATGGAAACCAAAGGTACGTCCCCATGAGTCCCTTTACATCCCCAGCTTAACACAGACATAGCTTTCCAGTCGAGGACTGGGTTATGAGATTGCAGCCATGGCAATCCTAGCACCAAAACATCATGTAGATTATACAGCACCAGAAAGCGAATAATCTCCTGGTGATCCGGATTAATACGCATAGTTACTTGTGTCCAGTATTGTGGTTTATTACTAGCCAATGGGGTGGAGTCAATCCCCTTCAGAGGTATAGGAGCTTCCAAAGGCTCCAAATCATACCCACAGCGTTTGGCAAAGGACCAATCCATAAGACTCAAAGCGGCGCCAGAGTCGGTATAGGCGTCCGCGGTAATAGATGATAAAGAGCAAATCAGGGTCACAGATAGAATAAACTTAGACTGTAAAGTGCTAATTGACACAGACTTGTCAAGCTTCTTAGTACGCTTAGAGCATGCTGATATAACATGAGTTGAATCACCACAATAGAAGCACAACCCATTTTTTCGTCTAAAATTCTGACGCTCGCTTCTGGACAGAATTCTATCACATTGCATATTTTCTGGCGTCTTCTCAGTAGACACCGCCAAATGGTGCACAGGTTTGCGCTCCCGCAGACGCCTATCGATCTGAATAGCCATTGTCATGGACTCATTCAGACCCGCAGGCACAGGGAACCCCACCATAACATCCTTAATGGCATCAGAGAGACCTTCTCTGAAAATTGCCGCCAGGGCGCACTCATTCCACTGAGTAAGCACAGACCATTTACGGAATTTTTGGCAGTATATTTCAGCTTCATCTTGCCCCTGAGATAGGGACATCAAGGCTTTTTCCGCCTGAAGCTCTAAATGAGGTTCCTCATAAAGCAACCCCAAGGCCAGAAAAAACGCATCCACATTGAGCAACGCAGGATCCCCTGGTGCCAATGAAAAAGCCCAATCTTGAGGGTCGCCCCGGAGCAAGGAAATTACAATCCTGACCTGCTGTGCAGGATCTCCGGCAGAGCGAGACTTCAGGGACAAAAACAATTTGCAATTATTTTTAAAATTTTGAAAGCAAGATCTATTTCCCGAGAAACATTCAGGCAAAGGAATTCAAGGTTCAGGCTATTTGTGATTGGACGCAACCCTCTTCTCTTAAGAGTCTTCAGAAATTTTTGGGCTTTGCTAACTTTTATCGTCGATTTATTGCTGGTTTTTCTGATGTTGTTAAACCATTGACTGATTTGACTAAGAAGGGTGCTGATGTTGCTGATTGGTCCCCTGATGCTGTGGAGGCCTTTCGGGAGCTTAAGCGCCGCTTTTCTTCCGCCCCTGTGTTGCGTCAGCCTGATGTTGCTCTTCCTTTTCAGGTTGAGGTCGACGCTTCTGAAATCGGAGCTGGGGCGGTGTTGTCGCAGAGAAGTTCCGACTGCTCCGTGATGAGACCTTGTGCTTTTTTTTCCCGTAAATTTTCGCCCGCCGAGCGGAATTATGATATTGGGAATCGGGAGCTTTTGGCCATGAAGTGGGCTTTTGAGGAGTGGCGTCACTGGCTTGAGGGGGCCAGACATCAGGTGGTGGTATTGACTGACCACAAAAATTGAATTTACCTTGAGTCTGCCAGGCGCCTGAATCCTAGACAGGCGCGCTGGTCGTTGTTTTTCTCTCGGTTTAATTTTGTGGTGTCATACCTACCGGGTTCTAAGAATGTTAAGGCGGATGCCCTTTCTAGGAGTTTTGAGCCTGACTCCCCTGGTAATTCTGAGCCCACAGGTATCCTTAAGGATGGAGTGATATTGTCTGCCGTTTCTCCAGACTTGCGGCGGGCCTTGCAGGAGTTTCAGGCGGATAGACCGGATCGTTGCCCACCTGGTAGACTGTCATGGTTCTCAATGGCGAGAGAACATAGCCCAGCATATAAAAGAACTAGCTCTTGGAAGATGAAATCTAAACTGACCATGAACTAAACCTGCCGCACAATTAACAGTGGCCGGGTAGCGTGCCTACGTTTTATCCCTAGACGCCCAGCGCCAGCCGGAGGACTAACTAATCCTAGCAGAGGAAAATACAGTCCTGGCTCACCTCTAGAGAAATTTCCCCAAAAGGCAGACAGAGGCCCCCACATATATTGGCGGTGATTTAAGATGAAATGACAAACGTAGTATGAAAATAGGTTTAGCAAAATCGAGGTCCGCTTACTAGATAGCAGGAAGACAGAAAGGGCACTTTCATGGTCAGCTGAAAACCCTATCAAAACACCATCCAGAAATTACTTTAAGACTCTAGTATTAACTCATAACACCAGAGTGGCAATTTCAGATCACAAGAGCTTTCCAGACACAGTAACGAAACAGCAGCTGTGGACTGGAACAAAATGCAAAAACAAACAAGGACGAAAGTCCAACTTAGCTGAGAGTTGTCTAGTAGCAGGAATATACACAGAAAGGCTTCTGATAACATTGTTGACCGGCATGAAACTGACAGAGGAGCAAGGTTATATAGAGACTCCCACATCCTGATGGGAACAGGTGAACAGAGAGGATGATGCACACAAGTTCAATTCCACCAGTGGCCACCGGGGGAGCCCAGAATCCAATTTCACAACACATCTGTCTGATATGGTTTAGTGAATCCAGCATTGGGCAGGGGGTTGGACATGATGACAATTGAAGTCCCTTCCAACTATAACATTCTATGATGCTATGACTCTATGATCAATGGTGCTCTAAAAATTTAATAGTAGTAATTTACACAATTATACATTTTCGAGGACTGTTGCCTAGAACCATGGCAGCTTTTGTATACTCAGCAATCTATTACAGATAGTTAGACCACCATAAATAATGCAAACTGTGTGAACAGGCTATTAAGTGACCACCCATTCGTAAATTTTTAGCAATCGGAGGTTGTTTAGTGCTGGTAAGTCCATGCATACTTACCCTTAGGCTACTTTCACACTAGCGTCGTGCACTGCACGTCGCTATGCATCGTTTTGTAGAAAAAACGCACCCTGCAAAAGTGCTTGCAGGATGCGTTTTTTCTCCATAGACTTGCATTAGCGACGCAGTACGACGCATTGCCACACGTTGCAACCATCGTGCGACGGATGCGTCGTGTTGCGTCGGTCTGTCGCCACCAAAAAACATTGCATGTAACGTTTTTTGGTGCGTCGAGACCGTCTTTTCCAACCGCGCATGCTTGGCCGGAACTCCGGCCCCACCTCCCCGCACCTCACAATGGGGCAGCGGATGCGTTGAAAAACAGCATCCGCTGCCCCCGTTGTGCGGCGCTTTCACTGCTTGCGTCTGTACGTCGCAACAACGCAATTCGTCGTGCGTCGTACGACGCTAGTGTGAAAGTAGCAGTTAGAGCTATACAATTGGTAGCTGGTTAAAAAACAATATGTCCACTATTCCAGACTATGTCTTAAGTTGACTACATTTATCTTTATACACGTGAATATTGTTGGAATATCAACAGAGATTGATTTAAATGATGAGGATATCTAATGTGATAACCAAAAGTGTCTTATGTTTGAACGACTTGGAGAACCATGGTTTCCACCACTCTATACAGCAACAAGTAAACTTTGTAGGGACACAAAGGTTTCCAACACTCCGTATATTGGAAACATATACTTTAAGACATTCATTTACTCAAAGTGCTTCTCTGATCTTGTAAATTCCAGCGAAACGTTTCATTTTCCATTGTTCACAGTCAAATACTGTATCAACGTCACTTTCACCACAATGAACAATGCTATTGTTATTTATCATTAAAATAGCTTGACCTGAGAAAATCAGGGATTGTTAAAGAGAGGATGGATAGTCCTTTGATCCTCTCTTTTCGAGTTATTGTTTCATTATTAAATGAGCATGTCATTTGCTTCACCAGAGGGAGCACATGCCCTAGGTTTTTTCTATTTTTATTTTTTTTTGTTTAGGTTTTATAAAGATGAATTTCCAGAGCTCAGAAATAACCATGGATTAAGAACTTAAGCCTGACAGCACTTCAGGGAGTTGTGGGCTTAAAGTGGTTCATACAGGTCTCCAAAGCACTTGTTTACCAATATGGGGAATCAGCGACCGTCTGCAGCTGCTGATATCGCATTACTAGTTGGAGAGACAGTAGCTGAGATAAGAAATCGCACAGTTTCAATAATTACTCCTACATTTCTTTTTCTCTTTTTTTGTTTCCCATATAACTGCAATGTCTGGATCCCTTCCAAATAAACAGATAAGACCAGTATGAAACTTTTATCTTTTAATGATGACAACATTCATCTGTGGTTTGCTAAAAGTTCCCTGCTGTCATTTTTTAACCCATATTTTTGGTATTCCAATAAAGCGTAATTATACTTTAATAATTGAGCTTATTTTTAATCTTCAGTATACCAGAATAGTAAGTGTTTTCTGCTGCAATTGGAGAGTAGATGGGAAATATTATCAACCTATTGCAAGCATAGTCAGTGAGTATTGTAGGGAATTAGGCAATGGGACTTTTTCTTTAAAACAGATAAAAATCAGAACTTGACGATTCCTCTTCAGATGTAGAGATACAATGGTAAATAACTGTGGAAATGCATCTGGCACTAGATGTAGAGAGATGTGTGGAAGGAAAGCAAAGGTTCAACTGTTTAAAGTCTACATAAAACCATATACAGTGGGCCAAAAAAGTATTTAGTCAGTCAGCAATAGTGCAAGTTCCACCACTTAAAAAGATGAGAGGCGTCTGTAATTTACATCATAGGTAGACCTCAACTATGGGAGACAAACTGAGAAACAAAAATCCAGAAAATCACATTGTCTGTTTTTTTATCATTTTATTTGCATATTATGGTGGAAAATAAGTATTTGGTCAAAAACAAACAATCAAGATTTCTGGCTCTCACAGATCTGTAACTTCTTCTTTAAGAGTCTCCTCTTTCCTCCACACATTACCTGTAGTAATGGCACCTGTTTAAACTTGTTATCAGTATAAAAAGACACCTGTGCACACCCTCAAACAGTCTGACTCCAAACTCCACTATGGTGAAGACCAAAGAGCTGTCAAAGGACACCAGAAACAAAATTGTAGCCCTGCACCAGGCTGGGAAGACTGAATCTGCAATAGCCAACCAGCTTGGAGTGAAGAAATCAACAGTGGGAGCAATAATTAGAAAATGGAAGACATTCAAGACCACTGATAATCTCCCTCGATCTGGGGCTCCACGCAAAATCCCACCCCGTGGGGTCAGAATGATCACAAGAACGGTGAGCAAAAATCCCAGAACCACGCGGGGGGACCTAGTGAATGAACTGCAGAGAGCTGGGACCAATGTAACAAGGCCTACCATAAGTAACACACTACGCCACCATGGACTCAGATCCTGCAGTGCCAGACGTGTCCCACTGCTTAAGCCAGTACATGTCCGGGCCCGTCTGAAGTTTGCTAGAGAGCATTTGGATGATCCAGAGGAGTTTTGGGAGAATGTCCTATGGTCTGATGAAACCAAACTGGAACTGTTTGGTAGAAACACAACTTGTCGTGTTTGGAGGAAAAAGAATACTGAGTTGCATCCATCAAACACCATACCTACTGTAAAGCATGGTGGTGGAAACATCATGCTTTGGGGCTGTTTCTCTGCAAAGGGGCCAGGACGACTGATCCGGGTACATGAAAGAATGAATGGGGCCATGTATCGTGAGATTTTGAGTGCAAACCTCCTTCCATCAGCAAGGGCATTGAAGATGAAACGTGGCTGGGTCTTTCAACATGACAATGATCCAAAGCACACCGCCAGGGCAACGAAGGAGTGGCTTCGTAAGAAGCATTTCAAGGTCCTGGAGTGGCCTAGCCAGTCTCCAGATCTCAACCCTATAGAAAACCTTTGGAGGGAGTTGAAAGTCTGTGTTGCCAAGCGAAAAGCCAAAAACATCACTGCTCTAGAGGAGATCTGCATGGAGGAATGGGCCAACATACCAACAACAATGTGTGGCAACCTTGTGAAGACTTACAGAAAACGTTTGACCTCTGTCATTGCCAACAAAGGATGTATTACAAAGTATTGAGATGAAATTTTGTTTCTGACCAAATACTTATTTTCCACCATAATATGCAAATAAAATGATAAAAAAACAGACAATGTGATTTTCTGGATTTTTGTTTCTCAGTTTGTCTCCCATAGTTGAGGTCTACCTATGATGTAAATTACAGACGCCTCTCATCTTTTTAAGTGGTGGAACTTGCACTATTGCTGACTGACTAAATACTTTTTTGCCCCACTGTATATGAAAAGTTAAAAAATAATGTCCGAGTACAAGCCACGGAGTCGGGAATTCTGTATATACAGTGCTCAAAAGTTTACATACCCTGGCAGAATTTTTGCTTTTTTGAGAATATGAATGATAACACCAAAACTTTTTCTCCACTCATGGCTAGTGGTTGGGTGAAGCTATTTATTGTCAAACTACTGTGTTTTCTATTTTTAAATAACAGTGACAACCCAAAACTTCCAAATGACCCTGATCAAAAGTTCACATACCCTGGTGATTTTGGCTTCATAACATGCACAGAAGTTGACACAAGTGGGTTTGAATGGCTACTAAAGGTTTCATCCTCACCTATGACCTGTTTGCTTGTAATCAGTGTGTGTGCATAAAAGCTGAGTGAGTTTCTGGGAACCAGACAGACACTTGCATCTTTCATCCAGCCACTTGTTTCTGGATTGTGAGTCATGGGGGAAAGCAAAAGAATTGTCAAAGGATCTATGGGAAAAGGTAGTTGAACTGTATAAAACAGGAAAGGGATACAAAAGATATCCAAGGAACTGATAATGTCAGTCAGCTATGTTCAAACTGTGATTAATAAATGGAAAATTAAGGGCTCTGTAAAAACAAAACCATGGTCAGGTAGACCAACAAAAATTTTGTCCACAACTGCCAGGAAAATTGTTCGGGATGCAAAGAAAAACCCGCAAATAACATCAGCTGAAATACAGGACTCTCTGAAAACTAGTGGTGTGGCTGTTTCAAGATGCACAATAAGGAGGCACTTGAAGAAAAATAGGCTGCATGGTTGAGTCGACAGAAGAAAGCCATTACTGCGCAAATGCCACAAATGATCTCCTCTACAATATGCAAAACAGCACAGAGACAAGCCTCAAAACTTCTGGAACAAGGTAATTTGGAGTGATGAGACCAAAATTGAACTTTTTAGCCACAACCATAAAGGTTACATTTGAAGAGAGGTCAACAAGGCCTATGATGAAAGGAACACCATTCCTACTGTAAAACACGGAGGTGGATCTCTGATGTTTTGGGGATGTGTAAGCTACAAAGGCACAGGAAACTTGGTCAAAGACGAAGGAAAGATGAATGCAGCAGGTTATCAGCAAATACTGGAGGCAAATTTGCAATCATCAGTCCGGAAGCTGCGCATGGAACGTACTTGGGCATTCCAACATGACAATGATCCAAAACACATTGGCTACAGCAGAACAAAGTGAAGGTTCTGGGGTGGCCATCTCAGTCTCCTCACCAAAATATCATTGAGCCACTCTGGTGAGATCTCCAGAGCGCAGTTCAAGCTGGACAGCCCAGGAATTTACAGGAACTGGAGGCTTTTTCCCAAGAAGAGTGGGCAGCTTTACCATCTGAGAAAAAAAAGAACCTCATCCACAACTACCACAAAAGACTTCAAATTGTCATTGATGTTAGAGGGGGCAATACACAGTATTAAGAAATGGGGTATCTGAACTTTTGATCAGGGTCATTTGGATGTTTTGGGTTGTCATTATGATTTATAAAGAGAAAACATAATAGTTTGACAATAAATGGCTTCACCCAACCACTAACCATGAGTGGAGAAAAAGTTTTGGTGTTAACATTCATATTCTCTGAAAAAAGGCCAAGAAAGCAAAAATTCTGCTGGGGTATGTAAACTTTTGGAGCACAACTGTATAATCGCTCATGCAGATGGACGTATTTTTGGTCCAAGTGCAATCCGACAAATCATCAGATCACACCTGGACCAATGTTATTCCAAGGGGCCGTCCACATGTCAATTTTTTCATGGACAGAATCTGTCCTAGGAAGAAATATCAACATGCATGATTTGCATCCGATATACAATTTGCACGATGTAAGTTAATGAGCGAGTGGAAAACATCGGACCCCACTCGGATGTCATCTAAGTCCAGTCCGATTTCCTTAGACTGACACAATGGAGAAAATGGAAAATTAATTTTCCCCATTTTCTCTTCATCTGAGAAAATCGAATTACCCAATGATCACACTCTGCTCAGAGTTTGATCAGAGTGTGATTTGCATAATCATCATGATTTTCTTGGAAGATAGAATCAAAAAAATGCACTTCCATTTCAAAAACATGAAAAATTGTATTTATTCAAAGCTGATGTACACAATGTTTCTGCAATAGTAATGAGAAAGGAACTTGAGAAAGGTTTATTGCCAGAGCCTAAACGGTCTGATTGTGTATACAGGCTATAAAGCAAGCACGATTTGGTAAATGTTTACCAATCGGTGGTCGTGTCACGCCACTGGTCAGTCCATGTAAACAGACCCTTACATACGTGTACATGGGTTGGAATAAATATGATTTTTCACCTTTTTGAAATGAGAGTGCTGCTATTCTTTTCTTACTTTCTAGCTATGTATCTATTTTAGCACCAATATACTTGGCAAAGCAGACCACCAAATATAGCATCATACAGTATTTAGATTGTGAGCCCCATCGGGGACAGTGATGATAATGTGTGCAAAAATGTAAAGCGCTGCGGAATATGTTAGCGCTATATAAAAATAAAGATTATTATTATTATTATTAATTAGACCCAGATTGCCTGTCATGAAAATTTCTCGAAATAAGCACTAGCTCAAGCGATAGTGCTAGGAAGCCAATTAACCCAAGGCTTTAACCCCTTCATGACCCAGCCTATTTTGGCCTTAATGACCTTGCCGTTTTTTGCAATTCTGACCAATGTCCCTTTATGAGGTAATAACTCCGGAACGCTTCAACGGATCCTAGCGATTCTGAGATTGTTTTTTCGTGACATATTGGGCTTCATGTTAGTGGTAAATTTAGGTCGATAATTTCTGAGTTTATTTGTGAAAAAAATGGAAATTTGGCAAAAAATTTGAAAATTTCGCAATTTTCACATTTTGAATTTTTATTCTGTTAAACCAGAGAGTTATGTGACACAAAATAGTTAATAAATAACGTTTCCCACATGTCTACTTTACATCAGCACAATTTTGGAAACAATTTTTTTTTTTGCTAGGAAGTTATAAGGGTTAAAATTTGACCAGTGATTTCTCATTTTTACAACAAAATTTACAAAACCATTTTTTTTAGGGACCACCTCACATTTGAAGTCATTTTGAGGGTTCTATATGGCTGAAAATACCCAAAAGTGACACCATTCTAAAAACTGCACCCCTCAAGGTGCTCAAAACCACATTCAAGAAGTTTATTAACCCTTCAGGTGTTTCACAGCAGCAGAAGCAACATGGAAGTAAAAAATGAACATTTAACTTTTTAGTCACAAAAATGATCTTTTAGCAACAATTTTTTTATTTTCCCAGCAGTAAAAGGAGAAACTGGACCATGGACGTTGTTGTCCAATTTGTCCTGAGTACGCTGATACCTCATATGTGGGGGTAAACCACTGTTTGGGCGCACGGCAGGGCTCGGAAGGGAAGGAGCGCCATTTGACTTTTTGAATGAAAAATTGGCTCCAATCTTTAGCGGACACCATGTCACGTTTGGAGAGCCCCCGTGTGCCTAAACATTGGAGCTCCCCCACAAGTGACCCCATTTTGGAAACTAGACCCCCCAAGGAACTTATCTAGAAGCATAGTGAGCACTTTAAACCCCCAGGTGCTTCACAAATTGATCCGTAAAAATGAAAAAGTACTTTTTTTTCACAAAAAAATTATTTTAGCCTCAATTTTTTCATTTTCACATGGGCAACAGGATAAAATGGATCCTAAATTTTGTTGGGCAATTTCTCCTGAGTACACCAATACCTCACATGTGGGGGTAAACCACTGTTTGGGCACATGGTAAGGCTCGGAAGGGGAGGCGTGCCATTTGACTTTTGAATGGAAAATTAGCTCCAATCGTTAGCGGACACCATGTCGCGTTTGGAGAGCCCCTGTGTGCCTAAACATTGGAGCTCCAGCACAAGTGACCCCATTTTGGAAACTAGACCTCCCAATGAACTAATCTAGATGTGTGGTGAGCACTTTGAACCCCCAAGTGCTTCACAGAAGTTTATAACGCAGAGCCATGAAAATAAAATAAAAAATTTCTTTTCTCAAAAATGATTTTTTAGCCCACAATTTTTTATTTTCCCAAGGGTAACAGGAGAAATTGGACCCCAAAAGTTGTTGTCCAGTTTCTCCTGAGTACGCTGATACCCCATATGTGGGGGTAAACCATTGTTTTGGCACACGTCGGGGTTCGGAAGGGAAGTAGTAACGTTTTGAAATGCAGACTTTGATGGAATGCTCTGCGGGCGTCAGGTTGCGTTTGCAGAGCCCCTGATGTGCCTAAACAGTAGGAACTCCCCACAAGTGACTCCATTTTGGAAACTAGACCCCCAAGGGAACTTATCTAGATGTGTGGTGAGCACTTTGAACCCCCAAGTGCTTCACAGAAGTTTATAACGCAGAGCCGTGAAAATAATAAACGTGTTTCCTTTCCTCAAAAATATTTTTTTAGCCCAGAATTTTTTATTTTTGCAAGAATAACAGGAGAAATTGGACCCCAAAAGTTGTTGTCCAGTTTCTCCTGAGTACGCTGATACCCCATATGTGGGGGTAAACCACTGTTTGGGCACATGCCGGGGCTCGGAAGGGAAGTAGTGATGTTTTGGAATGCAGACTTTGATGGAATGGTCTGCGGGCATCATGTTACGTTTGCAGAGCCCCTGATATGCCTAAACAGTAGAACCCCCCCACAAGTGACCCCATTTTGGAAACTAGACCCCCCAAGGAACTAATCTAGATGTGTGGTGAGCACTTTCAATCCCCAAGTGCTTCACAGAAGTTTACAACGCAGAGCCGTGAAAATAAAAAATCATTTTTCTTTCCTCAAAAAAGATGTTTTAGCAAGCAATTTTTTATTTTCACAAGGGTAACAGGAGAATTTGGACCCCAATATTTGTTGCCCAGTTTGTTGTGAGTACGCTGATACCCCATATGTGGGGGTAAACCACTGTTTGGGCACACGTCAGGGCTCGGAAGGGAAGTAGTGACATTTGAAATGCAGACTTTGATGGAATGGTCTGCGGGCGTCACATTGCATTTGCAGAGCCCCTGATGTGCCTAAACAGTAGAAACACCCCACAAGTGACCCCATTTTGGAAACTAGACCCCCAAGGAACTAATCTAGATGTGTGGTGAGCACTTTCAACCCCCAAGTGCTTCACAGAAGTTTATAACGCAGAGCCGTGAAAATAAAAAATAATTGTTCTTTCCTCAAAAATTATGTTTTAGCAAGTAATTTTTTATTTTTGCAAGGGTAACAGGAGAAATTGGACCCCAACAGTTGTTGCCCAGTTTGTCCTGAGTACACTGGTACCCCAAATGTGGGGGTAAACCACTGTTTGGGCGCACGTCGGGGCTTGGAAGGGCGGGAGCACTATTTGACTTTTTGAACGCAAGATTGACTGGAATCAATGGTGGCGCCATGTTGCGTTTGGAGACCCCTGATGTGCCTAAACAGTGGAAACCCCTCAATTCTAACTTCAACACTAACCCCAACACACCCCTAATCCTAATCCCAACTGTAGCCATAACCCTAATCACAACCCTAACCCCAACACACCCCTAACCACAACCCTAACCGCAACACACCCGTAACCCTAATTCCAACCCTAATCCTAACCCTAATCCCAACCGTAACCCTAATCCCAACCCTAACCACAACTGTAACCCCAACACACCCCTAACCCTATCCGTAACCCTAACCACAAGCCTAATCTTAACCCTATTTCAAACCCTAGCCCTAATTCCAACCCTAACTCTAATTCCAACCCTAACCCTAAGGCTATGTGCCCACGTTGCGGATTCGTGTGAGATTTTTCCGCACGATTTTTGAAAAATCTGCAGGTAAAAGGCACTGCGTTTTACCTGCGGATTTACAGCAGATTTCCAGTGTTTTTTTGTGCGGATTTCACCTGCGGATTCCTATTGAGGAACAGGTGTAAAACGCTGCGGAATCCGCACAAAGAATTGACATGCTGCGGAAAATACAACGCAGCGTTTCTGCACGGAATTTTCCGCACCATGGGCACAGCGGATTTGGTTTTCCTTAGGTGTACATGGTACTGTAAACCTGATGGAAAACTGCTTCGAATTCGCAGCGGCCAATCCGCTGCGGATCCGTGGCCGATCCGCTGTGGATCCGCGGCCGATCCGCTGCCGATCCGCTGCGGATCCGCGGCCGATCCGCTGCCGATCCGCTGCCGATCCGCCGCCGATCCGCGGCTGATCCGCGGCCGATCCGCTGCCGATCCGCTGCGTATCCGCTGCCGATCCGCGGCCGATCCGCTGCGGATCCGCGGCCGATCCGCTCTGTGTGCACATGCCATAACCCTACCCCTAACCCTACCCGTAACCCTAACCCTACCCCTAACCCTACCCCTAGTTCTAACCCTAGTTCTAACCCTAACCCTATTGGAAAAAGAAAAAAAAAATTTTCTTTATTTTATTATTGTCCCTATGGGGGTGATAAAGGGGGGGGGGTTATTTATTATTTTTTTTATTTTGATCGCTGTGATAGAACCTACCACAGCGATCAAAATGTACTTGTAAGGAATCTGCCGACTGGCAGATTCGGCGGGCGCACTGAGCATGCGCCCGCCATTTTCCAAGATGGCGGCGCCCAGCGAGGAGACGGCCGGACACCGGGAGGATCGGTAAATATGAAGGGGTGGTGGGGGGGTGGATCGGAGCACAGGGGGGGGTGATCGGAGCACAGGGGGGGGGGATCTGAGCAAGGAGGGAGCAAACAGGAGGACGGGGGAGCCGGCAGGCGGACGGAGGGGACCGGACCCCATAACGGAGGACTGGGGGGGCGATCGGTGGGTGTGGGGGGGGCACTTGAGTATTTCCAGCCATGGCCGATGATATTCCAGCATCGGCCATGGCTGGATTGTAATATTTCACCAGTTTTTTAGGTGAAATATTACAAATCGCTCTGATTGGCAGTTTCACTTTCAACAGCCAATCAGAGCGATCGTAGCCACGGGGGGGTGAAGCCACCCCCCCTGGGCTGAAGCACCACTCCCCCTGTCTCTGCAGATCGGGTAAAATCGGAGTTAACCCTTTCACCCGATCTGCAGGGACGCGATCATTCCATGACGCATACGCTGCGTCATAGGTCGCATTGGCACCGACTTTCATGACGCAGCGTATGCGTCAAAGGTCGTGAAGGGGTTAATCCACTGAATGTAACTTAGCAGCACATTAGTATATAGCGGCAAAGTCCAGACCATACAGGTAAAGTAAACCAAACCCAAACCACCACAGCAGTGATCTCAGGTCTAGAACGTCTCAGTTCCGTTCTCAGAACTAGAACTTTAAACTGTCCATACACTTTAGAAACCGTGGCATAATTTGAAGCTTATGGGCCCCAATGCAAAATGTTCAACAAGTCACGAATAGTGTTGAGCGATACCTTCCGATATCGGAAAGTATCGGTATCGGAAAGTATCGGCCGATACCGTCAAAATATCGGATCTAATCCGATACCGATACCCGATCCCAATGCAAGTCAATGGGACAAAAATATCGGAATTAAAATAAACCCTTTATAAACTTGTAGGTTTATTCTACATGAAGGAAAACAACTAAGAATAATGTAGGATGTATTGGGGGACGTGGCGGAGACATTAAAGGCACAGAGGTTTAGCCCAATGTAATAGAATAGCAGGATTTTGGGTTTTTTTTTATGACGTTCGGCGTTAGAAAGATTTTGACTATGTTAATTTTTTTTTTATTTTGTCAGATATTGATGTTTCACTACTTCCACGCCCTTCACCTTCTTTTTTACTTCTCCCACACTTTCTTCTTCATTATCCTCATCATCAGCTTCTTTGACATCAACTTCTTCACCTTATTCATCTTCTTCTTCATCTTCTACCTATTATTTTTTTGGTTACATTGTTCATATTCTTTTTATTTTACTATTATCTTCATCATATTCTACTTCTTCATCATATTCTTATTTGTGACAGGCATTCCCATAGTTGTTATCTATAAAAGTTTGAAGATTACACCTTCCGTTCTGCCTGTCACAAAACAGTTACATTTGTCCGCGTTCAGTTTGGCCTGCAGCATCAGGCTTTATCCAGGGGCACCACGAGGAGGAACGGACTCACCCCCATACACTGCTTAGTCTTCTTCTGCTTATAATTTAGATAATATTTTTTGCTCTGATATTTAGTGTTATGCTTAATGTTCTTCTGCTCTTTGTTCTGCAGCCTCTTGTTCTTCTGCTTCTCGGTCTTCCAGGTCGTCGTCGTCTCCAGGGTCGTCGTCTCCGTGGTCGTCGTCATCGGGGTGGTCTTCAGGGTCGTCGTCTCCGGGGTCGTCGTCATCGGGGTGGTCTTCAGGGTCATCGTCTCCAGGGTCATCGTCATCACGGTGGTTGTCGTCTCTGGTGTCGTCGTCATCTTAGGGGTGGTCTTCCGGGTCATCGTGTTTAGTCTCTTGAACTTGGAAATGTAGCAGAAGGTACAAGAAGGCTGAGAAAATGCCAAGAACCAGCTGATGGAACTGGAACTCGGATGGCTACCCGAAGGTCCAAGAGCCAATGGAACTACCGAGGACCAGCTGACGTTACTGGAACCCGGTTACTAAGCAGGAGGTACCCGTGCCTGAAAGCACTACCAAGGACCACCTGACGTTGGTGGAACTCGGATACCCAGAGGGAGGCACCTAAGCCAAAGGCTCTGCCCGGAACCAGCTGATGGTACTGGAACCAGGATGGGGAGCAGAAGGTACAACAGCAAAAGACAGTGCCGAGAACCAGCTGACGGTGCTGGAACCCAGATGGGTAGCCGAAGGTCCAAGAGCCAATGGAACTACCGAGGACCAGCTGACGTTACTGGAACCCGGTTACTAAGCAGGAGGTACCCGTGCCTGAAAGCACTACCAAGGACCACCTGACGTTGGTGGAACTCGGATACCCAGAGGGAGGCACCTAAGCCAAAGGCTCTGCCCGGAACCAGCTGACGGTACTGGAACCAGGATGGGGAGCAGAAGGTACAAGAGCAAGTGTCTGCGTGGCTTTTGCAGGACACGATGCCGGCTGCACAGCAGGGGAACAGCTGGCGGTGCTGAACCCCACTGACACATTGGCTGGTGTTTTTCTCTGTGCAGCTAGCAGTACCGGGCCCCAACTGGCGGTGTTAGAGCCCGGGGTCAGCAGGAGGAGGGGAGGGAGCAGAGTGTAGGCCGAAACCTGCACTGGCGGCAGCTTTGGGTCTGTTGTGCCTGCGTGGCAGTTGCAGGACACGTTGCCGGCTGCACAGCAGGGGAACAGCTGGCGGTGCTGAACCCCACTGACACATTGGCTGGTGTTTTTCTCTGTGCAGCTAGCAGTACCGGGCCCCAACTGGTGGTGTTGGAGCCCGGGCTCTGCAGGGGGAGCAGAGTGTAGGCCGAAGCCTAATTGAACCAATTTCAAAGGTAACCTTTAACCCCCCCTCAGGGGTTACAAAGTAGAAGAGCCACAGCTTATGCAGCAGTAGTGCTGCACAAGTCAAAGGTTGCTCTTTTAATTTTGCTCCTTGCACACGCTGAATGAAACACGTATAACATTTAGCCCTTTATACAGTCAAACTGTGTTGGAGGCGCGAGTTCCCTTTGTAATGAGACGCAGCACAGATGTCAAGAATCCCACCTTGGTGCTGGGTGCAGCCTCCTGAGCGTTGTTATTTGCTGTACAGGAGTCTGCGCTGTCGTGTTATCCCCTGGCCTAGCGCTGTTAGCGCTGCCCATCTTCTGACATCATTTAATGTCGGCCGGTGCGGTTCGCGATGACCATGAATCCCAGCCCCGCAGTGTCTTAACATTGTTAAAACACTGCGGGGCTGGGATTCATGGCCTGGCGCAGCACATATGTTCGCCTCTCACACTCGGGTCCTTACACCCGCTTCAGACTGTGCGGCGTCAGCTGATCCCTTATCGCATGCCACGGCCATGAAGCCGCACAGTCTGAAGAAGGCGGAAGGAGATGAGGGACAGGCGAACTGATGCACTGATCATGCCCATCAATCACACCCTCGCAGTCCCAATAAATAAGACACCGAGGGGCGTTGTGTGGGTCAGGGCGGCCGCAGAGGCGCAGGCAGCCAGACAATGATGCCAGAAGACGGGCAACGCTACCAAGGGGGTTGCAGCGTGTCATTACAAAGGAAAGTCACACCACCGGGACGGTTAAATGGTCACACAGAGTACACATTTTAGACGTGTTTTCAGTTCCACATGTGCGAGGAGAATACGTTTATGAGCCACCTTGCACACATGCAGCATTACCGCTGTACAAGGTGGCTGTAAAACGTACAAACGCCTGGGGGAGGGGGGACAGGTTCCCTTCAATTTCAGTTCTGGTGTCTGCGTGGCTTTTGCAGGACACGATGCCGGCTGCACAGCAGGGGAACAGCTGGCGGTGCTGAACCCCACTGACACATTGGCTGGTGTTTTTCTCTGTGCAGCTAGCAGTACCGGGCCCCAACTGGCGGTGTTAGAGCCCGGGGTCAGCAGGAGGAGGAGAGGGAGCAGAGTGTAGGCCGAAGCCTGCACTGGCGGCAGCTTTGGGTCTGTTGTGCCTGCGTGGCAGTTGCAGGACACGTTGCCGGCTGCACAGCAGGGGAACAGCTGGCGGTGCTGAACCCCACTGACACATTGGCTGGTGTTTTTCTCTGTGCAGCTAGCAGTACCGGGCCCCAACTGGCGGTGTTGGAGCCCGGGCTCTGCAGGGGGAGCAGAGTGTAGGCCGAAGCCTAATTGAACCAATTTCAAAGGTAACCTTTAACCCCCCCTCAGGGGTTACAAAGTAGAAGAGCCACAGCTTGTGCAGCAGTAGTGCTGCACAAGTCAAAGGTTGCTCTTTTAATTTTGCTCCTTGCACACGCTGAATGAAACACGTATAACATTTAGCCCTTTATACAGTCAAACTTTGTTGGAGGCGCGAGTTCCCTTTGTAATGAGACGCAGCACAGATGTCAAGAATCCCACCTTGGTGCTGGGTGCAGCCTCCTGAGCGTTGTTATTTGCTGTACAGGAGTCTGCGCTGTCGTGTTATCCCCTGGCCTAGCGCTGTTAGCGCTGCCCATCTTCTGACATCATTTAATGTCGGCCGGTGCGGTTCGCGATGACCATGAATCCCAGCCCCGCAGTGTCTTAACATTGTTAAAACACTGCGGGGCTGGGATTCATGGCCCGGCGCAGCACATATGTTCGCCTCTCACACTCGGGTCCTTACACCCGCTTCAGACTGTGCGGCGTCAGCTGATCCCTTATCGCATGCCACGGCCATGAAGCCGCACAGTCTGAAGAAGGCGGAAGGAGATGAGGGACAGGCGAACTGATGCACTGATCATGCCCATCAATCACACCCTCGCAGTCCCAATAAATAAGACACCGAGGGGCGTTGTGTGGGTCAGGGCGGCCGCAGAGGCGCAGGCAGCCAGACAATGATGCCAGAAGACGGGCAGCGCTACCAAGGGGGTTGCAGCGTGTCATTACAAAGGAAAGTCACACCACTGGGACGGTTAAATGGTCACACAGAGGACACATTTTAGACGTGTTTTCAGTTCCACATGTGCGAGGAGAATACGTTTATGAGCCACCTTGCACACATGCAGCATTACCGCTGTACAAGGTGGCTGTAAAACGTACAAACGCCTGGGGGAGGGGGGACAGGTTCCCTTCAATTTCAGTTCTGGTGTCTGCGTGGCTTTTGCAGGACACGATGCCGGCTGCACAGCAGTGGAACAGCTGGCGGTGCTGAACCCCACTGACACATTGGCTGGTGTTTTTCTCTGTGCAGCTAGCAGTACCGGGCCCCAACTGGCGGTGTTAGAGCCCGGGGTCAGCAGGAGGAGGAGAGGGAGCAGAGTGTAGGCCGAAGCCTGCACTGGCGGCAGCTTTGGGTCTGTTGTGTCTGCGTGGCAGTTGCAGGACACGTTGCCGGCTACACAGCAGGGGAACAGCTGGCGGTGCTGAACCCCACTGACACATTGGCGAGGTGTTTGGCTCTGTGCAGCCAGCACTTCCGGACAGCAACTGGCGGTGTTGGATCCCGGGCTCTGCAGGCGGAGCAGAGTGTAGGCCGAAGCCTAATTGAACCGATTTTAAAAGTAACCTTTAACCCCCCATCAGGGGTGAAAAACTACAAGAGCCACAGCTTGGGCAGCAGTAATGCTGCACAAGTGAAAGGTTGCTCTTTTAATTTTGCTCCTTGCACACGCTGAAAGGAACACATACAACATTTAGGCCCTTACACAGTCAAACTGTTTTGGAGGCGTGAGTTCCCCTCGTAAGGAGACGCAGCACAGCTTGCAAAAATGCCACCTTGGTGCTTTGCGCGGCCTCCTGAGCATCGTTATTTGTTGCACAGGAGTCTGCGCTGTCGTGTTATCCCTTGGCCTTGCGCTGTTAGTGCTGCCAGTCCTCTGACATCATTTGATGTCGGCCGGTGCGGTTCGCGATGCCCATGAATCCCAGCCCCGCAGTGTCTTGACATAGTTAAAACACTGCGGGGCTGGGATTAATGGCCTGGCGCAGCACATATGTTCGCCTCTCACACTCGGGTCCTTACACCTGCTTCAGACTATGCGGCGTCAGCTGATCCCTTATCGCATGCCATGGCCATGAAGCCGCACAGTCCGAAGAAGGCGGAAGGAGATGAGGGACAGGCGAAGAAATGCACCGTTCATGCCCGTCAATCACACCCTCGCAGTCAAAATAAATAAGACACCGAGGGGCGTTGTGTGGGGCAAGGCGGCCGCAGAGGCGCACCCAGCCAAACAATGATGCCAGAAGACGGGCAGCGTTACCAAGGAGCTTGTTGCGTGTCAATACAAAGGAAAATCACACCTGTGGGACGTTTTAATGGTCACAGAGGACACATTTTAGACGTGTTCAGTTCCACGAGTGCAAGGAGAATAAGTTTCTGAGCCACCTTGCACACATGCAGCATTACTGCTGTACAAGGTGGCTGTAAAACATAGAAACACCTGGGGGAGGGGGGACAGGTTCCCTTCAATTTCAGTTCTTGTGTCTGCGTGGCGGTCGCAGGACACGTTGCCGGCTACACAGCAGGGGAACAGCTGGCGGTGCTGAACCCCACTGACACATTGGCTGGTGTTTTTCTCTGTGCAGCTAGCACATCTGGGCCAAAACTGGCGGTGTTAGAGCCCAGGGTCAGCAGGAGGAGCAGGGGGAGCGGAGTGTAGGCCGAAGCCTGCACTGGAGCAAGTTGAAAGGAAACCTTTAACGCCCCCCCCCCCCAGGCGTTTGTAGCTGAAAGAGCCATTGTGTACAGCACTAATGCTGGAAAAGGTAAACTTAGCTCTTTTAATTATGGTCCTTGCACATGCTGAACCTAACACTTATGAAATGTGTCCCCACACACCGTTAAACCGTCCGGTAGGTGGAACTTTCCTTTGTCGTGTGACGCAGCACAGCCATCATTTTTACCCCCTTGGCGCCATGCGCCGCCTCCTCAGCGTTGTTTGAATCTGTCCCGGAGCCTGCGCTGTTAGGTTAGCCCTTGGCCATGCACACATGTTGCGCTGCCCGTCTTCTGACATCATTTGGTGTCAGGCTGGCTGCGCCTGTGCGGGTGCGCTGGCCGAGATCCCGCCTCGCAGTGTCGTCTAATGTAATCCCACCGCGGGCCTGGGATCCATGGCCATGCGCAGTGCATATCCTCACCTCTCACTCCCCTCCCTACGGCTTCTTCAGACTGTGCGGTGTCACGGCCGTGGCATGCTATTAGGGACCAGCTGACACCGAACAGTCTGAAGAAGCCATAGGGAGATGAGTGAGAGGTGGAGGTTCAGATATGCACTGCGCATGTCCATGGATCCCAGGCCCCCAGTGGGATTAAATCAGAAGACACTGCGAGGCGGGCTCTCGGCCAGCGCGGCCGCACAGGCGCAGCCAGCCTGACACCAAATGATGCCAGAAGACAGGCAGCGCTAAGTGTGCCTGGCCACGGAATAACATAACAGCGCAGGCTCCGGGACGGAATCAAACAACGCTGAGGAGCCGGGGCACGGCGCCGGGGGGGTAGGAATGACGGCTGTGCTGCGTCATATTACGAAGGAAAGTACCACCTCCGGGACGGTTTTACGGTATCAGTGGACACATTTTATAAGTGTTAAGTTCTGCGTCTGCAAGGAGCTAAACAAAAATAGCTACCTTTTCCTTGTGCAGCATTACTGCTGCACAAGGTGGCTCTTTCAGTAACAAACGCCTTGGGGGGGGGGACAGATTCCCTTACATTTCAGTTGTTGTGTCAGCATGGCGGTCGCAGGACACATTGCCGGCTACACAGCTGGGGATCAGCTGACGTTACTGAAACCCAATAACACTGGGTCGTATGTTTTGACTGTGCAGACGGCACTTCTGAGCCTCAACTGGCGGTGTTGGAGCCCAGGAATTTAAGTTCAGGTGGTAGAAAGATGAACACAACAGGAGACCTGGATAACGTATACAGTGACCTAATTATTTAATCAGGAAGAGGAGTGGCAAATTCCTGCGAGATCCAGGCCTTGTTCATTTTCAGGAAAGTAAGCCGGTCAACGTTATCGGAGGATAGTCGCATGCGACGGTCAGTTAGTACACCACCTGCAGCACTAAAGACGCGTTCCGATAATACACTGGCCGCAGGGCAAGACAGCACCTCCAATGCATACTGGCTTAGCTCTGGCCATGTATCCAGCTTTGAGACCCAAAACTTGAAAGGGGAAGAGCCGTCTGGGAGTACAGCAAGAGGGCAAGACATGTAGTCTGTCACCATCTGACGGAACCGTTGCCTCCTGCTGACTGGAGCCGTCTGTGATGGTGTAGACTTTTGTGGGGGGCACAGAAAACTGTGCCACAGTTGGGCCATACTGGTCTTGCCTTGGGCAGAGGCACTGCTTCTGCTCCCTCTTTGTGCAGAGCCTCCACCACTGCCTGGACGCACTGAGCTGCTTTGGAATGCACTAGCAGCACTTCTCTCAGTTGGAATGGAGAAGATGATGGAATTGAACAGTGTGTCTTGGTACTCCCGCATTTTTCGCTCCCGGTTCAACGGTGTGATGAGGCTTTCTACGTTGTCCCGGTAGCGAGGATCGAGGAGGGTGAACACCCAATAATCAGACATGTTGAGAATGTGGGCGATGCGGCGGTCGTTTCTCAGGCACTGCAGCATGTAATCCACCATGTGCTGCAGACTGCCAACTGCCCAAGAAACGCTGTCCCCTGCTGGAGGCGTGATATCTGCCCGCTCGTCATCACCCCACCCTCGCTGTACACACTGAGTACTGGACAATTCGGTAACTCCCTCCTCTGGACGGATGTCTTCCTCCTCCATTGACTCCTCCTCATCCTCCTCACAAACTGTCCCCTGCCTACGCGTTTGTGAGGAACCACGTGGCGCTGACTGTCCAGAAGATGATGGAAATGGTGAATCCTCATCCTCCACCTCTTCCACAACATCATCCCTTAGCGCTTGCAGTGATTTTTCAAGCAGGCAGATAAGGGGGACAGTCATGCTGACTAGTGCATCATCTGCACTCGCCATCCGCGTGGAATAATCAAAGGGACGCAAAACCTGGCAGACGTCATTCATAGTGGCCCACTCTGTGGTTGTGAAGTCTGTACGGCGCTGACTGCGACTTCTTTGCGCCTGAAGCAGCTGGTACTCCATTACAGCTTGCTGCTGCTCACACAACCGCTCCAACATATGTAACGTGGAATTCCACCTGGTAGGTAGGTCACATATGATGCGATGTTCCGGCAGGCGGTGTCGGCGCTGCAGAGCCGCAATGCGCGCTTTTGCCGTGCTGGAACGCCGCAAGTGAGCACACTCTAGGCGGACCTTGTGCAGCAGTGCATCAAGATCCGGATAGTCCCTCAAAAAGCTCTGCACGACCAAATTGAGCACATGTGCCAGACATGGGATGTGAGTGAGGTTGCCGAGGCCCAGAGCTGCCACCAGATTTCGGCCATTATCACACACTACCATGCCTGGCTGGAGATTCGCTGGCACAAACCACACATCGCTCTCCTGCTTGATGGCATTCCAGAGCTCCTGCGCTGTGTGGCTACGATTCCCCAAAAAAATTAATTTCAAGACGGCCTGTTGACGTTTGGCCACGGCTGTGCTCATGTCGGTCGTAACAGGTACACGTTCATCACGGGTCCATGTGGAGGTGGACTGTGACGGCTCCTGCAGCGATGATTCTGAGGAACTGGTGTAAGAGGAGGAGTCAATGCGTACAGAATGGATTCCTGCAATCCTTGGAGTGGGCAGGACACGTCCTGCGCCACTCGCACGGTCTGTACCCGGCTCAACGACATTAACCCAATGGGCAGTGAGGGAAAGGTATCGCCCCTGTCCATGTTGACTGGTCCACGCATCGGTGGTGAGGTGGACCTTGCTACTGACGGCGTTCAGTAGCGCGTGTTTTATGTGTCCCTCCACATGCTTGTGCAGGGCAGGGACGGCTTGCCTGCTGAAGTAAAAGCGGCTGGGCACATTGTACTGTGGGACTGCCAATGACATCAAGTCACGGAAGCTGTCAGTCTCCACCAGCCTGAATGACAGCATTTCCAGTGACAGAAGTTTGGCAATGCCTGCAGTCAGAGCCTGTGCTCGTGGGTGGTTTGACGAGAAAGGCCGCCTTTTCTCCCATGCCTGTACTACCGATGGCTGTAGACTGGGCTGGGAGTGTGTGGATGACTGGGAAAGTGGTGCTGCGGGTGGAATTACAGCGGGTCTCTGGACAACAGGGCCAGAGGTTCTTCCACGGCGATCCTGGGAGGAAGCCGAACCAGCTGCGTGTGAGCTGGAGGAAGAGGCAACACGAGCTGAAGAGGTGGTAGCTGCCGCTGTTGGTTGGCCTAGCTCTTCAATGTGTTTTTCTAACTCCGCCGGGTGCCTGGTGCGCACATGTTTCCACATGTTGGAGGTATTGAGGTTGCTGACATTTTTCCCTCTTTTGACTTTTTGATGACACACCTTGCATCTGACATAGCAAATGTCATCTTCAACTGTGTCAAAAAAGGACCAGGCACTGCAAGTCTTGGGAGCGCCCTTTTTGGCTTTTGGAAGAGACATGCTCCTAACGGGTGCCAAAACGGAGGCTGCAGGATCCGCAGTCTTCCCCCTCCCTCTCCCTCTTTGGGCCGTACGGGGAATCTCTTCCTCAGAGCTGCTCCCACCACCTTCCTGTCCCTCACGCCAAGATGGGTCAAGGACCTCATCATCTACACTACCCTCTGCCCCCAACTGCTCCTCCTGGGTAGTCTCAGCAGCAGAGCACGCACCAGTAAGTGGCACCTGAGTGTCATCATCAGCTGATGCGGCCTGCGATGTGGTGACCGGAGCCACTGGCCCACCCGCCTCTTCAGAGGAAGAGAGAAAAAGCTGTTGGGCATCACTGCACCCTGCCTCTTCTTCCATTTCTCCAATGCTGCTTGGCTGGCCCCCTGTTTCCAAGCCAAGAGATTCAGAGAACAGAAGTAGAGACGGCTCCTGTCCTGGGCTCTCTGTCTGCCTGGGCAATTTGGCAGGTGGTGAAGAGACAGATGGCTGCTCTCCAGTGCTCTGTGTCTGAGAGGATGTGGCACTAATTGAAGTTGATGCATTAGCTGCCATCCATCCGACAACGGCTTCAATTTGTTCTTCACGTAGCAGCGGTGTACGGCGCTCTGACACAAAGCTGCGCATGAATGACTGTTGCCTGGTGAAAGTGGGTGCTGATGATTCACCGGTGCCCGCAGCAGGCACAGAATCCCCACGTCCCCTCCCTGCTCCGCGCCCACGCCCACGCCCACGTGCCTTACTCACTGCCTTCTTCATCTTGGTTGACTGATAAAGATAAGCAGAAAAGTACTAACGGCTTTGTGTGCTTATTCCTGAACAACTCCTCCTAACAGGTATAAGAAACACTAATTTTCTAAAGTGTGGACTAGACTTTAATATGAGCTAATGTGGCCTACACAAATGTAAAGTGGTGTAACTGGTGTGTTTGGTGAACTTTATTATTTATTTATTTTTTGGGGGCTGAACTGACAACAGATAGAGCTGCAGTCACACGGAGACCGTGCAGACAGCCGTAAACGGCGCTGCAAGGCCCAAAAACCCTCCTCTACGTTATCCTATGTAGTGTTTTTCCACAAGTTAGCTGGAGACGGGTGGAAAGACACTAATAGGAATTTTTTGAAAAAATGTGCAGCAGCCTGCAATACTTAAAACAAAATGAAAATTGATTTGGCGGTATGACGCAGTGAAGAACCCTGAGCTGGAGACAACCAGGCTATGGCTGCTCACAGACTACAGGGCGAGCTGCAGTCACACGGAGACCGTGCAGACAGCCGTAAACGGCGCTGCAAGGCCCAAAAACCCTCCTCTATGTTATCCTATGTAGTGTTTTTCCACAAATTAGCTGGAGACGGGTGGAAAGACACTAATAGGAATTTTTTGAAAAAATGTGCAGCAGCCTGCACTACTTAAAACAAAATGAAAATTGATTTGGCGGTATGACGCAGTGAAGAACCCTGAGCTAGAGACAACCAGGCTATGGCTGCTCACAGACTACAGGGCGAGCTGCAGTCACACGGAGACCGTGCAGACAGCCGTAAACGGCGCTGCAAGGCCCAAAAACCCTCCTCTACGTTATCCTATGTAGTGTTTTTCCACAAATTAGCTGGAGACGGGTGGAAAGACACTAATAGGATTTTTTTGAATAAATTAGCAGCAGACTACACTACTTGGAAAAAAAAAAAAAAAAAGAACAGTATGAGGCAATGAACCACCCTCCCTGAACTGAATACAACCAGCTATGGATGGCCTATGTGGCTGCACTCAGACTAGAGAGTGGGCTGCACTCACACACACACACACAGACCTTGCAGATCGCTGTGAAAACAGCGCTACAAGGCAAAAGCAAGGTGAATAGTAGGTGAACACAGCGGTTGCTAAATTAGCCTTTGGAAAGCACAAAGAAGCAAATCGCTATCTCTAAACTGGCCCTCAGTCAGCAAACAGCGTCCTGTCACTAACTGAATTCACAGCAGAGTGATCGCAAAATGGCGCTAGCGACTTTTAAACTGCATCATGACATCATTTCAGCAGCCAATCACAGTCTTGCCAGTAGTTTCATGCCCTCCATGCTAAACAGGATGTGCCCACACTTGGAATCATTCTCATTGGCTGAATTTGTGCATTTTGAATCTGGGAACTTCCGATTCCGGTATCCGATACGCGGCAAGTATTGGAATCCCGGTATCGGAATTCCGATACCGCAAGTATCGGCCGATACCCGATACTTGCGGTATCGGAATGCTCAACACTAGTCACGAACTGTCATGGGTCTTTAAAAGAACTGGTCTTCTCTTAAGTTCAAAAGGACCATTTTCCCCCATCCCTGATAGACTTCAGGGCCTGGTTGTGACTGGATCCATCTCGTTCATGCTGCAACATTTTCTTTGGACTGATGCAGTCCAAGCAAAAAAAAAAAAAAATCAGACATGTGCACAGACCCATAGAATGTCATGGAGACAAGTGCTATCCATCAAAACGACAGATAAAACTTGTCCTATTTTTACGGTCATGTGCATGAACCCTTATTTTGACCCAGTTTTGCGGATCAGAACAGAACATATTCAATGGTTTTGTTTGCTGTCCAGTAAAAAAAAAAAGAAACAGCACATGGACACGTAACGGGAATGTCTTTTTATTAGAGCTGGATGTTACCTGCCCTTTCTGATTGTAAACCTTGTAGAGGAGGCAAGTCTGATAGGGTATGGTCCTGTCTACAAAAGGTGTCATGGATGTGTGGTATCAAGTTTTTGCCGTGTGCCCTGATCGGTTTGCTGAACCAAAATAAACATTAAAAGGATGAACTTCGATATAGCCACTACCTGAAATCTTCACACTTGCAGTACTTCATGGTTTTCAATTGTACAAAAAGAAAGGTTTTTACTGAGAAATAATCCAGTTTGGATTTTAAAATGCCTTACTTTTGCACAATAAAAGTACGAGTGCCTAGATTTGTGATTGTGCCTTAAGTGCCCAAGAGCTTCTCCTCCATCCTATGGACATTTAAATATCATTCATACGTATAATCTATATTGCAGTACTACAGTCCAATATTCATACAGTGGGGGAAATAAGTATTTGATCCCTCGCTGATTTTGTAAGTTTGCCCACTGACAAAATTATAGACTGTTCATGTCTTTAAGGGTAGGTTAATTTTAACCTTGAGAGATAGAATATCAAAAATGAAATCAAGAAAATCACATTGTATAAATTATATAATTTTATTTGCATTTTGCAGTGAGAAATAAGTATTTGATCCCTCTGGCAAACAAGACTTAATACTTGGTGGCAAAACCCTTGTTGGCAAGCACACCAGTCAGACATTTTTGTAGTTGATGATAAGGTTTCTACACATGTCAGGAGGCATTTTGGTCCACTCCTCTTTGCAGATCATCTATAAATTATTACGATTTTGAGGCTGTCACTTGGCAACTCGGAGCTTCAACTTCCTCCATAAGTTTTCTATGGGATTAAAGGTCTGGAGACTGGCTAGGCCACTCCATGACCTTAATGTGATTCTTTTTGAGTCACCACTTTGTTGCCTTGGCTGTACTTTATGGGTCATTGTCTTGCTGGAAGACCCAGTTACGACCCATTTTTAATGTCCTGGCGGAGGGAAGGAGGTTGCCACTCAGGATTTTGTGGTACATGGCTCCATCCATTCTCCCAGTGATATGGAACGCCCACCAGGGCCTTGGGGTACTCAGTCCCGGGTCTGATACTTAAAGGGATGTGTGTTATGATTCTCCCAATGGCAGGGAAATCAAAAATAACGAACGGACTAGCTCTCGGGTGATGGGAACTAAAGTGACCGTGACCTGAACCTGACACAACACTGGAAGTAGCCGGGGAGTGTTTCCTACGATGCCCTAGACACCACGCGCCAGCCGGAGATCTAACTACCCCTATCAGAGGAATATACAGGCCTGCCTTACCTCCAGAGATGAACCCCAAAAGGAGATAGCAGCCCCCCACAAATATTGACGGTGAGTCAAGAGGAAAAGACATACGTAGGATGAACAGCAGATTTAGCACAGTGAGGTCCGCTTTCTAGATAGCAGAAGTACAGGGAAGAGTTACTTCACGGTCAACTTCAAAACACTACTCAAAAACACCATCCTGAAATTACTTTAAAACTCCAGTGACAACTCATGCCACTGGAGTGGCAATTTCAGTCCACGAGAGCTTCCAGCTACAGAGAGTCACATTGCAGATAGCTGGACAAAAATAGCATAAACAAGAAACAAAATTCAACTTAGCTGAACAGGAGCTTGAGGCAGGAGAATGCAACAGAATGCTACTGATACATTGTTGGCCGGCATAGGACCAGCAGCCAAGCAGCCTTAAATAGGAAACTCCCCTAATGGGTGGCAACAGGTGATCAAGGATAGAAGAAGGCAAATAAGTGGCACTACCATAAAACACCACCGGGGGAGCCCACAAACAGAATTCACAACAGTACCCCCCCCTTAAGGAGGGGGCACCGAACCCTCACCAGAACCACCAGGGCGATCTGGATGAGCACTATGAAATGCACGAACCAAATCAGGAGCATGAACATCAGATGCTGTCACCGAAGAATTATCCTCCTGACCATAGCCTTTCCACTTAACCAGATACTGAAGTTTCCGTCTGGAAGCACGGGAGTCCAAGATCTTTTCCACCACATACTCCAATTCACCCTCAACCAGCACAGGAGCAGGAGGATCAGCAGAAGGAACAACCGGCACCTCATACCTCCGCAATAATGACCGATGAAAAACATTATGAATAGTAAAAGATGCTGGGAGGTCCAAACGAAAGGACACAGGATTGAGAACCTCCAAAATCCTATAAGGGCCGATAAACCGAGGCTTAAACTTAGGAGACGAGACCTTCATAGGAATAAATCGAGAAGACAACCAAACCAGGTCCCCAACACAAAGACGAGGACCGACACGCCGATGACGATTAGTGAACTGTTGAGTCTTCTCCTGGGACAACTTCAGATTGTCCACAACCTGTCCCCAAATCTGATGTATTCTATCAACCACAGCGTCTACTCCAGGGCAATCCGAAGACTCCAATTGACCGGACGAAAAGCGAGGGTGAAACCCTGAATTACAAAAAAATGGAGAAACCAAAGTGGCAGAACTAGCCCGATTGTTAAGGGCAAACTCTGCCAATGGCAAAAAATCAAGCCAATCGTCCTGATCAGCGGACACAAAACACCTCAAGTAAGTCTCCAAGGTCTGATTAGTACGCTCAGTCTGGCCATTAGTCTGAGGATGGAATGCAGACGAAAAAGACAAGTCGATGCCCATCCTGGCACAGAACGCCCGCCAAAATCTAGACACAAACTGAGTGCCCCTGTCAGACACTATATTCTCAGGAATACCATGCAAACGCACCACATTCTGAAAAAATAGAGGGACCAGCTCAGAGGAGGAGGGCAATTTGGGCAAAGGTACCAAGTGAACCATCTTGGAAAAACGGTCACACACCACCCAGATGACGGACATCCTACGAGAAACAGGAAGGTCAGAAATAAAGTCCATAGAGATGTGCGTCCAAGGCCTCTTAGGAATAGACAAGGGCAACAACAACCCGCTGGCCCGGGAACAGCAGGGCTTAGCCCGAGCACAAACATCACAAGACTGCACAAAAATACGCACATCTCGAGACAAGGAAGGCCACCAGAAGGACCTAGACACCAGATCCCTGGTGCCAAAAATTCCAGGATGACCTGCCAACGCGGAAGAGTGAACCTCCGAAATAACTCTACTGGTCCAGTCATCAGGGACAAACAGTCTACCAGGCGGACAGCGATCAGGCCTATCCACCTGAAACTCCTGCAAAGAGCGCCGCAGGTCTGGGGAGACTGCTGACAATATCACCCCATCCTTCAGGATGCCAGTAGGTTCGGAATCACCAGGCGAGTCAGGCTCAAAACTCCTAGAGAGGGCATCCGCCCTCACATTCTTAGACCCAGGCAGATATGAAACCACAAAGTTAAATCGAGAGAAAAACAACGACCAGCGCGCCTGTCTAGGATTCAGACGCCTGGCTGACTCAAGATAAATTAGATTCTTGTGGTCAGTCAAGACCACCACCTGGTGTCTAGCACCCTCAAGCCAATGACGCCACTCCTCAAATGCCCACTTCATGGCCAAGAGCTCCCGATTTCCAACATCATAATTTCGCTCAGCGGGCGAAAACTTTCGAGAGAAAAACGCACATGGTCTCATCACTGAGCAGTCAGGACCTTTCTGCGACAAAACTGCACCTGCTCCGATCTCGGACGCATCTACTTCAACCTGGAACGGGAGCGACACATCAGGCTGGCGCAACACAGGAGCAGAAGAAAAGCGGCGCTTAAGCTCCCGAAAGGCCTCCACAGCCGCAGAGGACCAATTAGCAACATCAGCACCCTTCTTGGTCAAATCAGTCAAAGGTTTAGCAATGGCAGAAAAACCCGCTATGAATCGGCGATAGAAATTAGCAAATCCCAAGAATTTCTGAAGACTTTTTAGAGAAGTAGGTTGTATCCAATCACAAATAGCCTGAACCTTAACAGGGTCCATCTCCATAGATGAAGGGGAAAAAATATATCCCAGAAAGGAAATTCTCTGAACCCCAAAACTACACTTTGAGCCCTTCACAAAAAGAGAATTAGCTCGTAAAACCTGAAAAACTCTCCTGACCTGTTGAACATGAGATTCCCAGTCCTCCGAAAAAATCAAAATATCGTCCAAATACACAATCATAAATTTATCCAGATATTCACGGAAAATATCGTGCATAAAGGACTGAAAAACGGAAGGGGCATTCGCGAGACCGAAAGGCATTACCAAATACTCAAAATGGCCTTCAGGCGTATTAAATGCGGTCTTCCACTCATCCCCCTGCTTAATCCGCACCAAATTATACGCACCACGCAGATCGATCTTAGTGAACCATTTCGCCCCCTTTATGCGAGCAAACAGATCAGTCAGTAAAGGTAACGGATACTGGTATTTAACTGTAATCTTATTCAGAAGTCGATAGTCGATACAAGGTCTCAATGAACCATCCTTTTTGCCCACAAAGAAAAACCCTGCCCCCAGTGGAGACAAAGAGGGGCGAATATGACCCTTTTTCAAAGATTCTCTGATATACTCCCGCATAGCAGTATGTTCAGGTACAGACAAATTAAACAAGCGACCCTTAGGAAATTTACTACCGGGAATCAACTCAATAGCGCAGTCACACTCTCTGTGAGGAGGGAGAGAATCAATTTTAGGCTCCTGAAAGACATCATAAAAATCCGACAGAAATGCTGGGATCTCAGAGGGAGTAGATGAAGAAATGGGAACCAAAGGTGCATCCCCATGAATCCCCCGACATCCCCAGCTCAGCACAGACATTGATCTCCAGTCCAAGACTGGATTATGAATTTGTAACCATGGTAATCCAAGTACTAACACGTCATGTAGATTATATAACACAAGGAAACGAATAATCTCCTGATGGTCTGGGGTAAGATGCATAGTCACTTGTGTCCAATATTGTGGTTTATTGCTAGCCAAAGGTGTAGAATCAATACCCTTTAAGGGAATAGAAACCTCCAGAGGCTCTAAATCAAACCCACAATGCTTGGCAAAGGACCAATCCATGAGACTCAGAGCGGCGCCAGAATCCACATAAGCATCCACAGTAACAGATGATAAGGTACAAATCAATGTCACGGACAAAAGAAATTTAGACTGCAAGGTACCCATAGAAAAAGATTTATCAACCTTTTTATCAACCTTCTTTATGCATTTAGAGCATGCTGATATAACATGAGCTGGATCTCCACAATAGAAGCACAACCCATTTTTGCGCCTGTAATTCTGTCGTTCGCCTCTAGACAAAACACTATCGCATTGCATATGCTCTGGTGCCTTTTCAGAGGTCACCGCCAAATGGTGCACAGGTTTTTGCTCAGAAGACACCGCCATATGGTGCACAGGCTTTTGCTCAGAAGATACCGCCATATGGTGCACAGATTTTTGCTCAGAAGATACCGCCATATGGTGCACAGCTTTGCGCTCCCGTAAACGCCGATCAATCTGGATAGCCAATTTCATGGCATCATTCAGACCTGTAGGCACAGGGAACCCCACCATGACATCCTTCACGGCATCAGAGAGACCTTCTCTGAAATTAGCTGCTAGTGCGCACTCATTCCATTTAGTAAGCACCGACCATTTACGAAATTTTTGGCAGTATATCTCAGCTTCATCTTGCCCTTGGGAAAGAGCTATCAAGGCTTTCTCAGCCAAAATCTCTAAATTAGGTTCTTCATAAAGCAACCCCAGAGCCAGAAAAAACGCATCTACATTTAATAACGCAGGATCCCCAGGCGACAATGCAAATGCCCAACTTTGTGGGTCACCCCGTAATAGAGAAATAACAATTTTAACCTGTTGTGCAGGATCACCAGCAGAGTGAGATCTCAGAGACAAAAACAATTTACAATTCTCTCTGAAATTCAAAAAACGGGATCTGTCTCCGGTAAAAAATTCAGGCATAGGGATCTTAGGTTCAGACATTGGAGCACGTATAACAAAATCTTGTAAGTTCTGGACCTTTGTAGCCAGGTTATTCAAACCTGCAACCAAACTCTGTGGATCCATGATTCAAACAGGTGTAACCAAAGCCATTCAGAGATTAAGAGGAGAGGAAAAAAAAAAGGCTGAAGACTGCAGTTTAAGCAAGGAGTACAACTGAGCACATTCCAAACACAGAAGGAGAAAAAAAAAAAAACCTTTTCACATCCTTTCCTGCTTTAGTGCATAGTTTTAACACATGTGGCCGGCCAAACTGTTATGATTCTCCCAATGGCAGGGAAATCAAAAATAACGAACGGACTAGCTCTCGGGTGATGGGAACTAAAGTGACCGTGACCTGAACCTGACACAACACTGGAAGTAGCCGGGGAGTGTTTCCTACGATGCCCTAGACACCACGCACCAGCCGGAGATCTAACTACCCCTATCAGAGGAATATACAGGCCTGCCTTACCTCCAGAGATGAACCCCAAAAGGAGATAGCAGCCCCCCACAAATATTGACGGTGAGTCAAGAGGAAAAGACATACGTAGGATGAACAGCAGATTTAGCACAGTGAGGTCCGCTTTCTAGATAGCAGAAGTACAGGGAAGAGTTACTTCACGGTCAACTTCAAAACACTACTCAAAAACACCATCCTGAAATTACTTTAAAACTCCAGTGACAACTCATGCCACTGGAGTGGCAATTTCAGTCCACGAGAGCTTCCAGCTACAGAGAGTCACATTGCAGATAGCTGGACAAAAATAGCATAAACAAGAAACAAAATTCAACTTAGCTGAACAGGAGCTTGAGGCAGGAGAATGCAACAGAATGCTACTGATACATTGTTGGCCGGCATAGGACCAGCAGCCAAGCAGCCTTAAATAGGAAACTCCCCTAATGGGTGGCAACAGGTGATCAAGGATAGAAGAAGGCAAATAAGTGGCACTACCATAAAACACCACCGGGGGAGCCCACAAACAGAATTCACAACAGATGTGTCACGGGGCGGTGACCCAGTCCATGGCCCTGGGCGCCCAAGTAAAAGGGACAGTCTTTAAAGGGGTTTGTGAAATAATAAACATTTGTGATGCCACCTGTGATATTCAGTCAGGGGTAACTGATGCTGCTTAAAGGGGTCCTCTGGGGTGATGTTATGGCAGCAGGGATGGTATGGCGTCCCACAGGTAAAGCTGGGTCCCCAGGGCATGGTTGGCAAGGATGGTGTGGTGCCGGAAAATAAACGGAGGACACAGGATTGCAGTCTCTTTACCTGGTTTACTGATGTAGACAGTCACAGTCCAGGGTACCAGCAACAGGTGTTGGTGTGGTCCGGTCAACCTGGAGGCAACGGTGGATCCCTCTCCCAGGTGAGGTTTGTAAGCCTTCCTTCTCGCGCTTTTATGTGAGTTCCTTGCTGCCTGTGGCTCTCTTACAAGGTCCTCTCTCTCCTGTCCTGGGACAGTACCCGCATGGTGGGCAATGCGAGCCTCCCTACAGGGTCTCCATCACGACCCGGGCTCTGTGTACTGCTGCAACTTTAGGTGTGGGTGCGACACACTACATAAAGTCTTCTTCCCTCTGGTTTTGCTGTGGGACATGAACTACCACACAGCCTCGGGTTCCCGGTGCCCGGTTCCTGCGCCTCAGCTCGGAGGGTGCTTGGTCACAGTTCCCCTCTGAACTCCTTTGCTTCTCCCCTCCACTTGCTATCAATGCAACCCTTCTGGTTCTCTTTTGTCCTGGAGCTGCAGCACCACACATGGCAGCACGGCCCCAATCTCTGCTCACACTTCTCTCTCCTTCACTGTCTCTGAACAACTAACTCCAACTAACTAACTCCTCCAGACCAGAATATATATATCTGGGGGAAGCTCCCCTAAAACCGGGTCACAGCTCCTTCTGGCCTGGAATCAGAATGTATTGCACGTAGGTGTATTACCTGTTATGAAGGAAATCCTCCTTGCCTCCAGGCATGACATCACCCTCCCCGAAAGGAAGGCAACATCACTGTAACAACCGGTTACCTGGGGTGTTACAGATGCGATGAAGTAGTCATGTGCCCTTAGCAGAGAAACACCCCCAAAACATAATGTTTCCACCTCCATGCTTGACAGTGGGGACAGTGTGCTTTGGGCCATAGACAGCATTTCTCTTCCTCCAAACACGGCGAGTTGAGTTAATGCAAAAGAGCTCAATTTTTGTCTCATCTGTCCACAGCACCTTCTTCCAATCACTCACAGAATCATCCAGGTGTTCATTGGCAAACTACAGACGGGTCTGCACATGTGCCTTCTTGAGCAGGGGGACCTTGTGGGCACTGCAGTATTTTAAACCTTTGCGGTGAAATGTGTTATCAATAGTTTTCTTGGTGACTGTGGTTCCAGCTGCCTTGAGATGATTAACAAGTTCCCCCTGTGTAGTTTTAGGCTGATCTCTCACCTTCCTCATGAGCAAGGATACACCACGAAATGCGATTTTGCATTGTGCCCCACATCGATGTTGATGGACAGTCATTTTGTATTTCTTGTATTTTCTTACTATTGCACCAACAGTTGTGTCCTTTTCACCCAGCGTCTTACTTATGGTTTTGTAGCCCATTCCAGCTTTGTGCAGGTCTATGATCTTGTCCCTGACATCCTTATAAAGCTCTTTGGTCTTGCCCATGTTGTAGAGGTTAGAGTCTGACTGATTAAGTCTGTGGACAGGAGTCTTTTATAAAGGTGGCTATGTAAGACAGCTGTCTTTAAAGCAGGTAACAAGTTGATTTGGAACGTCTAACTGGTCTGTAGGAGCCAGAACTCTTAATGGTTGGTAGGGGATCAAATACTTATGTCTCACTGCAAAATGCAAAGAAATGTATAGAATTTATACAATGTGATTTTCTGGATTTTATTTTTTATATTCTATCTCTCAATGTTAAAATTAACCTATCCTTAAAATTCTAGACTGTTCATGTCTTTGTCAGTGGGCAAACTTACAAAATCAGCAAGGGATCAAATACTTAGTTACCCCACTGTATATTCAAGGCTTTTCCCATTCGCACCCCGCTACTATATGATAAAAAGGGTCAAAATATCAAAATTTATGTTGCAGATGTACCTACACTTCTTCGTTGCCTGCTCTATGTCTGCACAATAACAAATTTATTGAATTTTCTAATTTTGAGATGGCAGAGATTTACTCCATGAAATGCAAATATCTTGGTGCTGATGACTTGCAAATATCTTGGTGCACATAGTATGCTGCTGCATTATTTTTGCATGTACATCACTGGTTATATTAGTCAGCATTTCTTATTTGCACATCCATCACTGTTTATATTGCCAGCCAAACACTTAATTGGCAAATAGTTTCCGATTGCTCAGCTGAGTGTTATAGCATTCTCAACATGGAGCGCAAAGTTAAGGCCTGCCATACAATGGTTCAGTAGGAATAGGAATGCTCGCTCAGTTGAGTGCTCCTGGGTTTTCTATTAGAGAGAGCCATTCCAGTCGTCTGTTGGTGGCTCATCTTTAAGAAAACAAAAGGAAAAGCAGTCCAAAATTGGACATGCTGGATCCTCATCTCCCCGATATCATCTGTCTTCATACACATTACACTTTTGTTGATATCGGCAGGTTTAGCTGACCTTAGTCTAATGTGTTGGGGGCCTTCAACTGGCTGCAGTTCCTCTGGTGATGATTTAGTACCCAGCAGAACAAAAGGATCAAGTGTTTGCATTCATACTGCCTATGCATCTTTCCCCCAACAGATACTGTTGTGGGAGAGTGGGAAGGCACACAAAATGATTAGCAGGTTAACCCGAAATTTAATGGGGGGTCTTTTAGGGTCTGCGTCTTCTAAATGTACCACTGAAGCTAAAATGTACCCCCATTAAAGCCAACTGACTGAGGCCTATGTCTGATTTTTCCTTCTCATGCATGTGCCTCCTACCAAACAGTGCAAGTATGCTATATATTGTCAGGGTTAATAGGTTGTGTCACAACGACAGCACACTCGCGGGACACATGAGATGGATTGGACTGCAAAGGAGGACTCTACTTAACACACTCACTCATCCCTTTACCTATTGTAATAGGCTGGCAATGAGATAAGTGTCTCCTACAGCCAGTTCACACATCCACATCACTCTGTTTATTGCCACCACTCATCGCTTTGTTAAGCCAGAGAGTCGCCCATAATTTGGGATGATAGTACATATCTGTGGATTCCCAAGCCCTAAAATCTTGGCGCTTGGAACCACAGATGCAACTATGTCATGCGATTACAGAAAAATGGATTGTGTTGACATCAGATTATTAACGCCTACACCCCCAAGGGTGGTTTGCGGGTGGTTTGCACTTTAATGACCCGGCCAATTTTTACAATTCTGACCACCGTGAGGTTATAACTCTGGAACGCTTGCATGGATCCTGGTGATTCGGACATTGTTTTCTCGGGACATATTGTACTTCATGATAGTGGTAATATTTCCTTGACATTACTTGAGTTTATTTGTGAAAAAATAAGGAAATTTGGCGAAAATTGTGAAAATTTCACAATTTTCCAACTTTGAATTTTCATGCCCTTAAATCACAGAGATATGTCACACAAAATACTTAATAAGTAACACTTCCCACATGTCTACTTTACATCAGCACAATTTTGTAACCAAAATTTTTTTTGTTAGGGAGTTATAAGGGTTAAAAGTTGACCAGCAATTTCTCATTTTTGCAATACCATTTTTCTTTAGGGACCACATCACATTTGAAGTCACTTTGAGGGGTCTATATGATATAAAATTCCCAAGTGTGACACCATTCTAAAACCTGCACCCCTCAAGGTGCTCAAAACCACATTCAAGAAGTTTATTAACCCTTCAGGTGTTTCACAGGAATTTTTGGAATGTTTAAAAAAAATGAACATTTAACTTATTTTCACAAAAAAATTAATTCAGATCCAATTTGCTTTATTTTACCAAGGGTAACAGGAGAAATTGGACCCCAAAAGTTGTTGTGTAATTTGTCTTGAGTATGCTGATACCCCATATGTGGGGGTAAACCACTATTTGGGCGCATGGCAGAGCTCAGAAGGGAAGGAGCGCCATATGACTTTTCAATGCAAAATTGGTTGGAATTGAGATAGGACACAATGTCTCGTTTGGAGAGCCCCTAATTTGCCTAAACATTGAAACCCCCACTAGTGACACCATTTTGGAAAATAGACCCCTAAGGAACTTATCTAGATGTGTGGTGAGCACTTTGAACCCCCAAGTGCTTCACAGAAGTTTATAATGTAGAGCCGTAAAAATAAAAAATCCTTTTTTTTTTTCACAAAAATGATTTTTCGCCTCCAATTTTTTATTTTCCCAAGGGTATTAGGAGAAATTGGACCCCAAAAGTTGTTGTGCAATTTGTCCTGAGTATGCTGATACCCCATATTTGGGAGAAAACTACTGTTTGGGCGCATGGCAGAGCTCGGAAGGGAAGAAGTGGCGTTTTGGAATGCAGACTTTTATGGAATGGTCTGCGGGCTTCACGTTGCATTTGCAGAGCCCCTGATGTACCTAAACAGTAGAAACCCCCACAAGCGACCACACTAGATCCTAAACTGGATCCCCCAAGGAACTTATCTAGATGTGTTATGAGAACTTTGAACCCCCAAGTGTTTCACTAAAGTTTATAACGCAGAGCCGTGAAAATAAAAAATCCTTTTTTTTCCACAAAAATTATATTTAGCCCCCAGTTTTGTATTTTCCCAAGGGTAACAGTAGAATTTGGACCCCAAAAGTTGTTGTCCAATTTGTCCTGAGTACGCTGATACCCCATATGTGGGGGTAAACCACTGTTTGGGCGCACGGCAGAGCTCGGAAGGGAAGGAGCACCGTTTTACTTAGTGGAAACCTCCCAATTCTAACTCCAACCCTAACCCCAACACACCCCTAACCCTAATTTCAACCCTAACCACACCCCTAAACCCAACACACCCCTAACCCTAATCCCAACCCTAACCAGACCCCTTACCCGAACACACCCCTAACCCTAATCCCAACCCCAACACACCCCTAACCCCAACACACCCCTAACCCTAATCCCAACCCTAAGCATACCCCTAACCCTGACACACCCCTAACCCAACCGTAAACGGAATCCAAACCCTAACCCCAACTCTAGCCCCAACTCTAACTTTAGCCCCAACTCTAACCCTAACTTTAGCCCCAACCCTAACTTTAGCCTCAACCATAACCCTAACTTTAGCCCCAACCCTAACTTTAGCCCCAACTCTAACCCTAATGGGAAAATGGAAATAAATCCTTTTTTTTATTTTATTATTTTTCCCTAACTAAGGCAGTGATAAAGGGGGGTTTGATTTACTATTTATAACGAGTTTATATAGCGGGTTTTTATGTTTGGCAGCTGTCACACACTAAAAGATGGTTTTTATTGCAAAAAATATTTTTTGCGTTACCACATTCTGAGAGCTATAATTTTTCCATATTTTGGTCGACAGAGTCATATGAGGTCTTGTTTTTGCAGGACAAGTTGTTGCTTTTATTGGTACCATTTTTGGGCACATGACATTTTTTGATCGCTTTTTATTCCGATTTTTGTAAGGCAGAATGAACAAAAAACAGCAATTCGTGAATTTCTTTTGGGGGGGTGTTTATACCGTTCCGCGTTTGGTAAAATTGATAAAGTAGTTTTATTCTTCTGGTCAGTACAATTACAGTGATACCTCATTTATATCATTTTTTTATATTTTTTTATTAAAAATATAATTATTTTTGCATTGCTTTATGCTGAGGGCTATAACTTTTTATTTTTCTGCTGATGACGCTGTATGGCAGCTCGTTTTTTGTGGGACCTGATGAAGATTTCGGCGGTACAATGTTTATTTATATCCGTGTTTTGATCGTGTGTTATTCCACTTTTTGTTCAGCAGTATGATGATAAAGCATTGTTTTTTGCCTCATTTTTTATTTTATTTTTGTACGGTGTTCACTGAAGGGGTTAACTAGTGGGACAGTTTTATAGGTCGGGTCGTTAAGGACGCAGCGATACTAAATATGTGTACTTTTATTGTTTTTTTTATTTACATAAATAAATGAATTTATTGGAACAATATATATATATATATTTTTTTTTTATTTATTTAGGATTTTTTTCTTTTTTACACATGTAAATATTTATTTTTTTTACTTTGTCCCAGGGTGGGACATCATGCTATAGTGTCAGATCGCTGATCTGACACTTTGCACAGCACTGTGTCAGATTATCGATCTGACAGGCAATGCTGCAGGCAGGCGCTTGCAAGCCACCTCCCTGCAGGACCTGGAAGGCCCCCCCACGGCCATCTTGGATCCGAGGCCTGCAGGGATTTGGACGGAAGAGACGCTCGGAACAACGTGATCACATCGCGTTGTTCCGAGAGTCTCATGGAAGCACGCAGGGAGCCCCCTCCCTGCGCGATGCTTCCCTATGCCGCCAGAACGCTGAGATCATGTTTGATTGCAGTGTTCCGGGGGTAAATGTTTCAGGAGCAGTCCGTGACCACTCCTGGCACATAGTACCGGATGTCAGCTGTGATAATCAGCTGACACCTGGCCGCAATCGGCCGCGCTCCCCCCGTGAGCGCGGCTGATTGTTGATGACGTACTATCCCGTTGGTGGTCATAGGGGCCCAGACCACCTCGATGGGATAGTATGTCTAATGTCAGAAAGGAGTTAAAGATATGGGATGGAAATACTGCATTTCCATTGTGCTATGTGATGTTCCTGGTACGGACTGGAGACGCCTGGTCTGTCTCTTCCCCTTCATATATTAGGACCTCTTTGCTAGAGCATTTTGTCTTCCTATAGACTTATTGAATCCTAGCTATACTATTTTTCTACTCCCAGAGGAGATGCTGCCAGGTGCCCAGTGATATCGGATTTGTATTTATATAACCTATTAACTGGTTGTAGTTTATGAGTTCTTATTATTTTCAGATCTTTTACTTTTGCAATCCATGCAAATTATTTTCGTGACCAAGTGGCCTATCCAAATGGACGATCTAATCCTGCTGGTCAGTCAACAAGAATGTGTAAGGCAAACTCAGCCCTCCAAACAATTTGATAAAAATAGAATGTAGCTGATTAAAGCTACATTACCAATTAATTATGTTGATAATGGAAATCTTCTGATGGATGTAGCAATTCTGTCATGTATTTGAAATTACCAGACAACTTCAAGCTCAAGCACCGAATCAGAGATTATACAGATCTTTATGTGAAGATGGTTCATCACATTTTGGTGCTGTAAAGGGTTTATGAATCCATGCTTTTTGCTTCTGTAAAAGGGCACCCACAGCTTACTCCTGGTGAAATGGAGGAGATTGTGTCTGGTGAGAAGAGGCTTCATGTGGCTGTGGCTGGCAGCATGTGACTGATGAGGGTAGGCTAGTTGGGACTGGGTGTCTGTGTCCAACAGGTCTCAGGGGGAGGCTAGTGGGGACTGGTGGTCTGCATCCCACAGGCCACAGGGTGAGGCTAGTGAAGGAACTGGGGGTCTGCATCCCACAGGGCCCAGGGGGAGGCTAGTGTGGAGACTAGGGGTCTGGGTCCCACAGGGTGAGGGAAGGCTAGTAAGGGAAGGCTGCTAAGGGGAAGTTAGTGAGGGGAGGCTAGTGAGGGGAGGCTGCTGAGGGGAGTGAGGGGAGGCTGCTGAGTGAAGTGAGAGGAGAGGCTGCTGAGTGGAGTGAGAGGAGACTACTGAGTGGAGTGAGGGGAGGCTGCTGAGTGGAGTGAGGGGAGGCTACTGAGGGGAGGCTAGTGAGTGAGGTGAGGGGCGGCTGCTGAGTGGAGTGAGGGGAGGCTAGTTGGCGAAGGGTGCTGATGGGTGTCTGGGTCCTGCAGGGGGAGGCTGCTGGGGGAAGTCTGTGTAAGGAGATGGCAGTGACTCTCGTGTGCTTCCTCTCTTCTGAACACTGAGCACATGTGTCATGTGCGGCACCCTGACACTTTATGCAGAGCTTCTGTGTATAATGTCACTGGTGATCACTGTATTATCTGTACACTATGCACTATATACAGAGCTCATGTGTATAATGTCACTAGTGATCACTGTATTACCTGTACACTGACACTATATACGGAGCTCCTATGTATAATGTCACTAGTGATCACTGTATTACCTATACACGGACACAGTATATGAAGTACAGATCTCCTGTGTATAATGGCACTTATGGTAATGATCAGTATTGTAGTATTCGGTCACTATGTTGTGGTAATATGTGGTCTGGTGATGGTGTATCAGTATTTGTTCCTTGAATGTGCTATTATTCGGTCACTATGTGGTGGTGATCTGTGGTTTGGACATGGTGTTGCGGTGTTTATTCCTTGTATCTGGCATTATTTGAACACTATATGGTGGTAATATGTGGTCTGGTCATGGTGTGGAGGTATTTGTTCCTTGTTTGTGATATTATTGGTCATCTTAAAAATTGAAAAATAAATAAAAATATACCAAAATTGTATTGGATATTTTAACAAATGTTTAATAAAGAGTAGAGCCCAGCCAAAAGAGTCTATCTTGTCATGGTGGTGGATTAAAACATTTTTTGGCCAAATCAAAAGCTGCTGGCTATATATGTGGTGATAGGAACTGTACACGTGTGATTGGTGAGTATGTGGTGCAGAAGTGGAGTTTTTCCAAGGGAGGGCGTGAGACTGTGGGCGGTTCGAGGGGTGGAGGCAGGGCAGGGGGTGGAGTCTGGATGGAGTCTCAAGGGGGCCCCTGAAAATGTTGCCAGTATAGAGCCCTGAAATTCCTAGTGGCAGCCCTGTCTGTACCACTATGTGCCTCAATTTTATACTGAACTACATGGAGGTTTTTAACTTGTCAATGGCCTGAAAATCCATAAAAAACACCTGTGAGATGCAGTTATGCATGCTTTACTGTTTAGAAAATATTTGAGGTGCTATACAATAACACAGAAAGCCTGTGCCAGACCATACAATTCTTGTGAATGGACAAGAACCATGAGAAAAATAGATCTTAAAAGGAACATCATCACTCAAAGTTACACAGAAAATATGACAAGGTGAGCCATAAATAACTCTAGGCAACTGTTGTTCACCTTGCCTTGCACAAGCATCAGGTCTGGCTCCCTTCTACAACCATCTTCCTGTGCAGTAGTCCATGCTCAGTTTTTAAGGTAACCCATCAAACTCATCGGGTATCATCAACCTTTTAAAGGGAACCTGTCACCCCCAAAATCGAAGATGAGCTAAGCCCACAGGCATCAGGTTCTTATCTACAGCATTCTGTAATGCTGTAGATAAGCCCCCGATGTATCCTGAAAGATGAGAAAAAGAGGTTATATTATACTTACCCAGGGGCGTTCCCGCTGCTGTCCGGTCCGATGGGCGTCGTGGTCCGGTCCGGGGCCTCCTATCTTCATAGGATGATGTCCTCTTCTTGTCTTCACGCTGCAGCTCCGGCGCAGGTGTACTTTGTCTGCCCTGTTGAGGGCAGAGCAAAGTACTGCAGTGCGCAGGCCCTGGGCCTCTCTGACCTTTCCCGGCGCCTGCGCACTGCAGTACTTTACTCTGCCCTCAACAGGGCAGACAAAGTACACCTGCGCCGGAGCCGCTGCGTGAAGACAAGAAGAGGACATCATATTAAGAAGTTGGGAGGCCCCGGACCGGACCGCGATGCCCATCGGATCGGACTGCCCCCCCCCAGGTGAGTATAATCTAACTTCTTTTTCTCATCTCTCAGGATACATCGGGGGCATATCTACAGCATTACAGAATGCTGTAGATAAGCCCCTGATGCCGGTGGGCTTAGCTCATCTTCGATTTTGGGGGTGACAGGTTCCCTTTAAAAGTCAGAGAAATAACTCTGGGCAACGGTTATTCCCCTGGCCTGGCACAAGCATTGGGCCTGGCTGCCTGCTTTGGTCACCTTCCTATGCAGTACTCCATGCTGGGTTTTTAAGGTAACTCGTCAAACTTATCTGATATCTCCAACTTTTTAAGGCCAGCTCTGGCGGAGGACAGGTGCTTGGGTATTAAATAGCATTGTTTCAGTTGCTTCAAGTTTGTCTGGAGTTTGCTGCTACTTCACTTGGTCCAGCTCCAGCCATTTGTCTACCATCTCTTCAGGTTCTCCTGATTTTCACACCACAAGCAGAGATATTTCCAAGCTCAATACACTTTAGTTTGGTGCTGTCAACACTAACCTCTCAGCAAGTTATCAGCTTCTTGCAATTGTTCAAACTTGGTCTCTGCAACCATTATAACACCTCTCTTGAAGCAAATCTCTAGTTGGCCTATGCTTCACTGCATCCCTGCAATTAATCATTGCATTACTGGAAGATACTAGACTACTTTACTTCTCTGTTACATTGCAGCTATTAACCTCTTACCTGATAGAAGACATAAGACTGCGTTTAACTCCCCTTTACTCCTATGTTTAACCATTGCCCTGCTGAAAGTTCCCATTCCTGTGATTAACTGCATCCCTGACAGAAGATGTGAGTTTCTTATACTCCTATGTGTGTCCACACACCTGACTGTGATTCTTTTTTGCTACCTGGCTATCTGTTCTGCTTGTTTGTCTGCCATTCTTCATACCCTGCTCTCTTGGTCCTCACTGATCTGTGTGTCGTCCACGAAGAACCGTTCCATAATAGAATTGAAAAAAAAGACATTTATATTTATGGATGATTTTTTTTCATTTTCTTTCTATTATAAACTATTTCTTTCTATTATTATATTCTAATACCTTAGTCTATTATTTGAAACTATGTATTTTACCATTACGAACAGCAGCAGATAGAATGTGAATATTTGAAAAGAACTAAAATATTACACATTGATTTATGGCTAAGTAAAAGGTCTAGTTGAGCAGAGAGCAAACATTAGCGGTGTATGCAAATACAGGTACCTCGCATACCAATCAGCGGAGGGTGTAATTTAAATATAAATGAAGTCTATTTATGTCGAAGCTAAAACATTCATTAGACAATATGACAATGAACTAATATGTAAGAGATCCCCGAGGAGCTGCAATACCAACGGGCGACAAGCGCTAGGAACAAATTCTAATTGTGAGACGCTCGAATTTTAAATATATATAGGTGTTATTTTATAATATTTATTGCAACATGGAAAGCGGTGACAGTACTTGGCTCTTTTAATGTGTGCAAAGCTTTTCATTAATAGAATGAATGGGGAAGTGTGATGATTAAAGGGAACCTGTCACCACGTTTTTGGAAGATGGGATAAAAATAGCGTTAAATAGGGGCAGAGGTGGGCATTACATTAGTGTGTTTGTTATGCGTTTATTACCCACCTAAGTTGCCGAAATACCTTTGCAAAGTCTCCGTTTTCGCCTGTCAATCAGGCTGGTCTGGTCAAAAGGGCGTTGTCTTCCCCCAGATTTTGCGTAGTTTTCCGTTGGTGGCGTAGTGGTGTGCGCATGCCCAAGGTCCCGAATCCTCTGCCAGGGGATTTAAAAGAGCGCGCTGTTCGTTTTCATTGGTGATCGGTGGGCGCGGCCATCTTCCTTTGGCCGCGCGTGCGCAGAAGCGGCGCTCTGCTGGCCGCGGCTTCAGGAAAATGGCCGCCGCGATATCCATCTGCGCACGCGTGGCATCCCGCGGCCATTTTCCTGAAGCCGCGGCCAGCAGAGCGCCGCTTCTGCGCACGCGCGGCCAAAGGAAGATGGCCGCGCCCACCGATCACCAATGAAAACGAACAGCGCGCTCTTTTAAATCCCATGGCAGAGGATTCAGGACTTTGGGCATGCGCACACCACTACGCCACCAACGGAAAACTACGCAAAATCTGGGGGAAGACAAGACGCCCTTTTGACCAGACCAGCCTGATTGACAGGCGAAAACGGAGACTTTGCAAAGGTATTTCGGCAACTTAGGTGGGTAATAAACGCATAACAAACACACTAATGTAATGCCCACCTCTGCCCCTATTTAACGCTATTTTTATCCCATCTTCCAAAAACGTGGTGACAGGTTCCCTTTAAACAATAGACAGGATGCAGTGATGGTAAAAAAAACCGAAATTACTAGAATCAGTGTTAAAGGAGACTTGTCAGCCAAACGTTCACTATATTGTATGCGCTTCATAATTCCAGTTCACTGTACGGTGTATAGCAAGCAAAAAAGTAAAAGGTGTTAAAAAATAGACTGGTAGGGTATATATATCGGCTGGATATCAAATTAGCCGTTATGTATATTGGGTATACAGTAGCTGGTGGGACATGTATTCGGAGTGCTTTTTGCCACTCTGCCTTTATCAGTGAAATTAGGAATTTAACTAACACTTGCAATAGATGAAGGACTTGCAAACTATTTGACTTGGACTTGCTTGCAGCATATAGCGCCATTTTTTCTTTACTCATAACTATACCACCTTTTACAAGTCTCAATCCATTTCCTTTCCATTAATATGCATCTCCATGCTAACATGGAGGTTCCAGGAAGCTTCTACGACACCTGGGAAATCTGCCAACTTGTCACTGCCATTTGTCTGACAGCCGCCCTGGCATTCTGGCAGAGTTGGCAACTATAACGACGGAAAGCATAGCTACCATGATGCTGATATGGCTCACCTGGTGAGGTGGATTTGTTAAGCGCAGCTCTGGGTGAACATACGGATCGAGGGTGATGGCACAGTGGGCTGGACTTGCTGGATGGTACATTAAACAGCGAAGACCAGAACAGAAGGCAGACAGAAAACACAGAGCCTGAGGAGTAGACAAGCACAGAAACTGAAGATGTATAGATAGTAGCAGCATTTGTAATGTGACCTAATCCAAAAGTAAGTTTGTAATGCATTCAGCAGACAAAGAGTCAATAGGCAAACATCTGATAGCCACAGAGAGCAGAGATGAAGAGTCAAATTTGTTTATGGAGAAGAAACAAATCTGTTGCAGTAGTAATAGTAATGTGAACAGGCTCTAGACAGGAGTTGGTTATGCTTACAGCAGATGATGGGTTAATCAGCAGATCCAAGCTGGAAAGCAAATGCAAGAGTTTTAGGAGATGATTCCAGCTGAGTAAACAAGTTATATCACATTTTTGTAAATTTAGATAGAGAAAATATGTTTTTAGTAAAATTGGCAGAATAATGACAGCTTACTGAAGTGCAGTCACAATAAACTATTCCATGCTTCAATTTATATAGTACAGTATACATTTATAGCACATAACATATGTTGGAGCGTGTGAGGTTGTAAGGCACACATAGTAACTGTAAAAAAGTACATCACATAACCACTGTAATGTATTTATACACAGTTTTAATTTTGTATAACCAAGAATTAAAGGGGTTTTCCAAACTTAGGGCTCAAGTCTGCAGTAACTCTATGTCACTGCAGACTTGTGAATCCTGACAGCGAGCACAGTGTTTTGTCAGGATTCTCTGATGCAGAGCGGTTGGTCAAATGACCGCAAGTATGTGATTTGCATACTTTCAGCCACATTCCAACTAGACGTGTCCGGGGCCTCGCTCAATGCAAGCCTACTGATTGAGGCCATGCATGTTTAGTTGACTCGTGACCACGTATATGTAAATTGCATACATATGGTCACATGCTCACCTGCTACTGGAAAATCCTGACAGTGCACGCCGTGAGGATTCACAAGTCTGCAGTCTTAAAGCATGACTGCAGACTTAAGCTGCAAACCTGGTAAACCCCCTAAGAGGTTATAGGCAGAATGCTCTTTTTTTGTTTTCTTTTTTTGTTTTTAATAATTCAGCAGTTTACATCCAATGTCGGAATCAGTGAAACTTTGTCTTCATTCCATACCTTCTTATTAGCTAATTTCCAACCCCGTGATTATAATGAGAAGTGCATTCTCTTTGAGTCATCACTAGCATTGGGACACTATTGAGCTGTCTATCAAAGGAACTCTCCTAAAGCATTTGAGATTTCTAAGTCACCATTGTTCCATTGAGTAATTAAAGAAAAGGATTTTTTTTCCACTTGGTATCACATTAGAAGTATATTAATTGGTGGAAGGTTGAGCCCTTTAAAGGGAAGGAGGAATAAGGTTGAATGGTCTTTTCAAGTCACATGAAAGTTGAAAGTTTGCTTGGATGAATGTACAATAATTAGATTAATAAGTAGCTTAATTTATCACAGCTGAGGATTTCAACAGCCCAATGTTAGAACAGGGGGAAAGCTTAGACTGTTTCTGGTAATTCTACAAAAACAACTATCCATTAATTGTGCCCGTTTCTGTGTAATGTGATTATGCCTTTTCTTTATTTTATATCTGATTCAGATTCTTTGTAACATATAATCATACCATCTAATAGCATTATGATAGTATTACAAGATTTATATTACAATTCTTATGTTTGTTTTGATAAAACTTTTTTTCCTGTCTGTTTCACTGTGAGTTTTGCAGTCAATGTAAAAGGATATGACTTGGTAGTGCCCTACCAGGACCTTCCACCTCAATAACTTCATTTTTTGTGCTCTGCTTGATTGCAAAGTATGGTCATTTTTGCACCATGCATTTTCTGTTTCTCTTTCTGTACATGTCTTTCTCAAATAAATAACAGAATTAACAGGACAATCAATAAGTAAATGCTGATAAGCACTTGTTGATGTAATCAGGTGTGTAGGCCGAGAAGGAAACTGGGAATAATATCACGTTTTGTCTCAATTGAAGATAATGGATAGAAAGAAGTGTAAATAGTGTAAAATCAAACTATTTTAAGGGAAAAAGGTCCACTATGAGCTACCAAGCACCCTCACGCCATTCACAGCTATATCTTTTATCTACTGTAATTGTGCATGCAGTTAGAACCACATGGTTAATAAGTGTCTTGATTGTGGACAGACATGGACAGCATAACTCAAGACCAGATCAGTTGTACTCCAGCTCTGTACCTGACTAAGCTTTTACGCTTTTAATCCTATTTTTGCCTTCTTAAAATTAAGCCAAGTTTTCCCAACCTGGCTCCTTGTATCCTCAACCACCAGAATACTTCACAGCTAACTGAAGAGGCTTGCCAAGCTCCACGGACTATGGAGCGATCTCGTTTTCCTGGGACCAAAACAAGCCCTGATATATGCATAATCTTATATAGAAGTGGTGATCACGGCACTCAGGGCTTCTTGGAGGTGCACAAGTTAGGAATCCAACCCGTAAAGTACAACTAAGGAATACTTGGCACTCTGGAGATGTTTGTTGCAAAATTCAGAAATAAATTTTATTCGGTGCATCCAGCTCAACATATATAAACGTTTTCGGTCTATACAAATAAGACCTTCATCAGATACAGTTGTGAGTGCTGGAGACCACAGAGAGTGTGTACAAGCCAACACACTAAGCTAAACGTCAGCCAAAATACGGGAGCGGAAGGCGCCTTGATGCATATGGCGATGTGTATACAACGTGCTATAGAGAAGCGAGGTACTCGCAAGAGAGAAAGCGCTGAGAATCACCGACGCCACAGATGCCGTGCTGTGGGGAAGAATACACTCCCGGGGCACTCTCTGTGGTCTCCAGCACTCACAACTGTATCTGATGAAGGTCTTATTTGTATAGACCGAAAACGTTTATATATGTTGAGCTGGATGCACCGAATAAAATTTATTTCTGAATTTTGCAACAAACATCTCCAGAGTGCAAAGTATTCCTTAGTTGTACTTTACGGGTTGGATTCCTAACTTGTGCACCTCCAAGAAGCCCTGAGTGCCGTGATCACCACTTCTATATATGTTGTATCCATACACGAGCACCTCGGACGATGTCTGAAACCTTCTCCTTCAATGCAGCAGAAGCGGCGGAAATTCTCTCCAAAGTAACCGCACCCAGCGATTTTCTCCAAATCCCGACTAAAGAACTCAAGAACCGCGACTTGGAACGTGAATCCAGAAGAGCGGTGAATCTAGAATTACACATTGTTACTATAGCTGAGTACCTCCGAGTCCAGAGGATCCCACGAGGCCTATGGGTCCCCCTACAACCAACCTTCTTCAGGGAGGACAAAGAGTACTGTGAAAAATTCGAACACATTTTGAACAAATGCTCAGCAGACCTGATGACTCTAACCCTTTCGTACCTTCAAAAAAACCTGGACACAGTAAATACCCAAATAAGTGCCATTGAAACCCAATTGACCAGCACTATGCCCCAGGAGGAATTCCAGGAGCTCAAGACGAAGAATCAAGAACAACTGCGGCTACACAGATTAGAAGTAGAGAAAAGAAAGAGATCGAAGTTTCTACGGGACACCGAGGATTATCTACAGAACCGGGTCTACCAGTGGCGGGATACTCGGCATTCCACCAGACGACACAGCTCGACAAGCTCTTCTGGCTCCACCGACAGCAGACCCGGTACCTCAAATTCTGCTTCTTTTTTAGGGAACAACCGCGGCCGCCAAAGAGGAAAACGAGGCGGGGGGCCAATGCCACCGGGGAATCCAGAAACCAGATGGCAACACGCTCACAGGTAAGGACCTCCCCTTGGTAGTCAACATTTCGTCTAAGAACTTGGACACACACCAACTGGCCGTCCTTCAAAAGGGCTTGTCGTTCTGCCCAATGTATAAGTTCAATCCATTTGAACTTAGCATGGACCTTCAAAGGTTCTATCGGAACCTCAGACTACGGGTCCATTTTTCAGCACAACCTCCGGTGTTGCGCCCTGCCAGACAGGATAAAACTCTTCTGGAACTCCATAACCTGGGACTTCGGAACCATAGCTCCTACATGCCACCTCGATCTGATCCTCCAGTAGAAACCTTTGTTTCCCTTGTTGAAAGGGACATTCATACACTGACTCAGCAAATGGACCAGGGGAAGTTCCAGTTCCAGACCAATCTCTCACCTTCAGAAAGACTCTCATTGGAACAACTACCGTCCGATAAGTCTCTAATAATCAAACCGGCTGACAAAGGTGGAGTGACGGTAGTGATGGACAGGACTGACTATCTTGAGGAGGTGTAAAGACAATTAGGGGATACTACGGTGTATAAATTGATACCACATAATCCTCTGAATCAATTGGTGAAAAAAATTGCACCAATCATTGATTTCCATTTTCAAGCGGGCACCATTGACAGTAAGATGAGGGAGTTCCTCATCAAAAAAGACCCTATCACCCCCATTCTTTATGTTCTGCCCAAGATACATAAAAGATTAGTCAAACCTCCCGGTCGACCCATTGTCTCCCTAACCGAGTCACTCCTCTCACCATTATCGATAGTGCTGGAAAAAATTCTCACGCCACTTGTGAAAACCACTCAGTCTTTCCTTCTGGACACTAATAAATTCATCCAAGTCATTAAATCTCTGGGTCCTATATCTCCGTCCTCCCTCCTGATTACGTGGGACGTAAACAGCCTTTACACATCAATCATTCACACAAAAGGCTAAGCCACCACCGATAGGCTCCTGATAGACAACAAAATTGACATCAAAATCCGTCATTTATGTGCCGACTTGTTGAACTTGGTTCTCAAAGAGAATTATTTCATGTTTCAGGATGCGTTTTATGCCCAGCTACAAGGCACTGCAATGGGCGCGAACGTAGCGCCTCCTTACGCTATAGCGTATATGGCAGCTGTCACGATATGGTATGAAATATCATATAAGTTTAGTTTCTCTTGTCAGCCCAGGATGTGGGCTAAGAAACCCCCCTTCTCTCTGGTTCTCTTTCCTTCCCTGTGTTTCTAACTGTGTAGAAGAGCTTGCCTTGTGGGGGAGATTTATTGACGAAAGGTATTTACGACCAGTATTTCTTGTGGGGGGAAAGTGCCCAGCTTTAACTAGATTAGAACCTTCCAGAAAATGAAAGTCTTTTGTTCTGTTTTTGGAAGATATTATGCAAACCGGTTAAGTTACGAACACCAAAATATATCGTCATAATCACACTCGGAGGATCTACGCATCACTCTAATCACAGGCTTGTAGCTCCATCTGGTACAGAGGTAGGGATTTCTCTGTCAGTGTGCGTGACAAATAGGACATATTTGATCTCATCGGAATGCCCACGATACTATGAGATGAACGATGGGTAGGGTGCGATTATTTTATGTTCTGTAGCGAAGTTACGGGCATCAGATATATTTAATGCCCAGTGAGCAATACTGAAGAAGTAGGAGGGGTTGGAAAAACCAGCCCTTTCTGTGAGGTCACAGGCTGTAGGTTATAAAGTTGCTGGCAGGTTTCCAGGGGGGGTTGTTGTGAGTTTTTACCTGAAGCGACCAGACTGCGAGTGCCAATGCACTGGGATAGATGGAAAGCTCCTAGCCTGTTGCCTGCAATGCAATGATCTGAGAATATGTGAGTGTTACCTTTTCTTCATTTAATCCTTTTATTTTTATAATTACCTTGTACATATTTGCAATTGTCTCATTTGTAACATCTTTGTGAAATATTTTATAAACACTGCCTAAAAATCATTCATGGGGTATCATATTTAATCCTAGTTCGTTCTTCCTGCCCTAAACCGTACCCTGTCTCTGAAGGGAATTACGCTACTGTTTTGGGTTAGCAGCCGAACCCGTTTAATCGGCACTGGTGGCAGCTTACCGTGTGCCGGCTTTTTGGGGGGGGTCACTGTAGCGACTGCGGCTTGATAATTATTGTTCCTGCCTGAGTGGGAGTAGTTATCGCATCGCTGCAGTGCGCCCAATAGCCAGTACATAGCAGGCAGCCTTTCTGGCGACTAATTACCCCAGGTGCAGTACCTAATCTGACCTGAGAGTAAGGGGGGCGCCAGAGAGCTGCAAGTGTTAAGTGGAACTGTAAGCGGGATAGACACAAATCCCTGCAGTTCATGGTATACTGAAGAGCAGTGGGATACCTAAAATAAGCCCCTGCTGTAAACTAAGAGGTCAATAGCCTCGTGTGTGTTTTTTTTTCATCACATTGTGGCAGTGGAGGGATAACTAGGATAAGCCCCCCTGCACATGTGATAGCCGTCTGCTGGTCTAAGGTCACCCCAATCCGTGACATATTGTAGGCAGCGGCTAAGGGATCTTGATAGTCACGGTGTGAATCGTGACAAATTGGTGGCAAGGCGGTGGGATATTAGAGCATTAGTGATTTGGTTTGAGCAATCATTCCTCTCACTAAAAACTTGCAGAAAGTTCTTGCGAGAACTCTGCGCAAATAAGTTTGGAGAACGAACTCAGTGTTTATTAGTTGTGAGACAATTGTGTACTGGTAATTATCCCTTCCCTTTCTCTTCGTTTTTCTATTCTATCTTTTATTTGGCAACCATGGCTGCGAAAGGAGAAGCCTGGTACACCCAGCAGAAGAAAGACACTCTTGCTGGGATATGCATGTACCATGGCCTGAAACCCCAGGACAAGTCCAAGGCTCAAATGGTCGCTGAACTGGTGCAATTTGAAGCAGACCAAGCCAGGCCACAGAGCCCAGAGGCCGCAGAAGCCGGCACAAGCGAGCATGGTGCTGCAGCCGAGGTCCAACCACAGAATACGGGCCCTACTGGCAACCAGGGGGGTGCAGACCACCTCCTGCAGCTGGCTCTGCAACAATGCCCCGCAGATGACCTAGAGAGACGTCTGCAGCTGATCCAGCAATACCAAGAGCGAGCCGAGCGAGAGGCCCAAGCGCAGCGGGAGTACCAGCTGCAGATGGCCCAACTGCAAATGCAGGGGTCGTCCCAGTCCAGTCGTGAGCCCAGCAGCGCTCAGACACCAAAACCCCGACCCGACCACTTTCCTGTTATGGAAAAGGATGGGGACTTGGACACTTTTCTGCGGGCCTTTGAGAAAGCCTGCAGACAGTACCAGCTGCCTACACAAGAATGGGCACGGTACCTGACACCAGGGCTGAGAGGAAAAGCTCTGGAGGCGTTTGCTGCCCTCCCTCAAGAACAAGATGGTGACTATGAGGCCATCAAGCAGGCTCTCATAGCCAAGTACCAGCTTACGCCCGAGGTGTACCGCAAAAAGTTTCGGACCCTCCTACGTGGCCCACACGACAGTTACAGTGATGTGGTGCATAGACTGGGGACCCACTTTGACCAGTGGACCCAAGGACTGTCAGTGACCACCTTTGCACAGCTGCGAGACCTGATGATCAAAGACCAGTTCTTCCGTCTTTGCCCAACTGAGGTGCGACAGTTCGTGATGGACAGAGAACCCAAAGACGTGACGAAAGCAGCGCAGATTGCCGATGCCTATGAGGCCAACCGTAGATCGGAAGTGCGGAAGCCAGTCACCTCCAGCTGGAGAGGGGGTAAGCCTGCATCCAACGCCAGTACCCCTACCAGCCAACACCCCAGAGGTCCTGTCCCCGTGGCCAACAGCACCAGACCTACCACCGAACTTCGCCAGTGTTACCACTGCAGGCAGACTGGACACCTCAGTCACCAATGTCCAGCCAAGCAGAAGAACCCCTCATCCCAGGCCCCAGGGCCTAATGCAGCAGTTCTTTTGGTGGGTGGTGTGGTTGGGAGGGTGTGTGACAACGTACAGTCCGTCACTGTGGGAGGTCGTGTTGCTACAGGCCTCAAGGACACCGGGGCTGAACGAACCCTCATCCGACCCGAACTGGCGGCCCCTGAAGAAATCATTCCAGGGAAAACCCTAACTGTCACTGGGATTGGGGGCATCAGCTGTCCCTTACCGATGGCCCGGGTTTTTATTGATTGGGGTGCCGGGAGCGGGGTGAAGGAAGTGGGGCTGTCTGATAATTTGCCCACTGATGTTTTGTTGGGGACTGATTTGGGGAGGTTGTTTGCATACTACGTCCCTGACACCCCTCCCCAATCTGCTAATAAGGGTAACGTTAACCCTGATGATGATGATGGGAAATCGCATGTGTTACCTGACCATGCTTTATCTTGTAATGATGCATCTGTTAACCATTTTTTCCCTAGGATTGATGGGGGAAATGTTGTACCTGTGCCAACTGTATCTGATAATGATGTTTCTGTGAAAGTTGATGTGTCCATAGGTACAGGAGAGCTCAGCCACGTTGCTCTGCGGAGTGAGACGGCTGAGGAACCCCTAGCAGGGGCAAGTGTCGGTGCTACAAGAAATGGGGAGATACATGGGAACCGTGAGCAAGGTGATGCCATGCAATTGACCAGTGCCACCGAGGAAGGTAACTGGCCCATAAGTAGCAATGCTCCTGAGGTAGTGGGGGTGGATGGGGAGGTAGAGCCCATAGCAGCGTCGGCTGATGGGTCTGTAGAAACCCCCGGGGAGACAGCCTACGTAGCTGCTGTCACCCGCAGTCAGAGTGCCCGGAACGCAGATACCTGTCTGCCTTCCGGACCCTCCTCAGTCATCAGTGTGACTGAACCAGAGGTGGACCCAGAGCAGGTCCCAGAGGGCTCCCATGGGGAAGGGACCCTGACATCGCTTCTGGCTTCCCCTAGCCAGGAGTTTCAGGCCGCTCTGCACACAGATGCGAGCCTAGAGAGGTTGAGACAACTCGCCGGGACGCGCTTCTCCGAGGCTGATAAGGAGAAGGTGTTCTGGGAAGGAGGAAGGTTGTACCGGGAGACAGTACCCGGAGAAGCACAAAAGGAGTGGTTGAGGGAAAGACAGCTGGTCGTCCCGCAGCAATTCCGGGGTGAGTTGTTGCGGATTGCCCATGAGATCCCGCTAGCTGGACACTTGGGGATCAGCAAAACTAAGGCCCGGCTGTCTCAACACTTCTATTGGCCTAAGATGGGGACAGATGTGTCAAACTACTGCCGCTCCTGTGTCACCTGTCAAAGAGTGGGGAAGGCGGGGCCTGCTCTTAAGGCTCCCCTGATCCCTTTGCCAGTGATAGAGGAGCCTTTCCAGAGGATTGCGGTGGACATTGTGGGCCCGCTGGCCGTCTCCAGCAGCTCTGGAAAGCGATTTATTCTTACTGTGGTAGACTACGCTACCCGGTACCCAGAGGCCGTAGCTCTGTCTTCAACTAGGGCAGATAAGGTGGCGGATGCCCTGTTGGCTATCTTTTCACGGGTAGGATTTCCCAGGGAAATGCTTACTGATCGAGGGACCCAATTTATGTCTCACCTAATGGAGGCTCTCTGTAAGAAAATGCAGGTGAAGCACCTGGTATCGAGTGCGTATCACCCACAGACCAATGGCTTGTGTGAACGCTTCAATGGTACCCTCAAACAGATGCTACGCATGCTGGTTGAGACACAAGGGCGCGACTGGGAGCGGTACCTCCCACACCTGCTATTCGCTTACAGAGAGGTTCCGCAGGCCTCGACGGGGTTCTCCCCCTTCGAGCTCCTGTACGGCAGGCGAGTCCGGGGACCCCTTGGGTTGGTAAGAGAATCCTGGGAAGAGGAGCCGAACCCTTCTGAAGTGTCCATAGTGGAGTATGTCCTGCGCTTCCGTGACAAGATGCAGACCTTGACGCAGTTGGTGCATGACAACATGACGCAGGCTCAGGCTGATCAGAAGCACTGGTACGACCAGAACGCCCGGGAGCGGACCTACCATGTGGGTCAAAAGGTGTGGGTGCTGGTTCCTGTACCAACGGATAAGCTTCAGGCAGCCTGGGAGGGCCCATACGTCGTCCACCAACAGCTCAACCCGGTCACCTACGTGGTCACGCTTGACCACGCTCGGGGTAGGCGAAAGGCCTTTCACGTCAACATGATGAAGGCTCATCACGAACGTGAACCTTTCGTCCTACCGGTCTGCAGCTTACCCGAAGACGGGGAGGAAGACACCCTCCTGGACATGCTGGCCCAAGCCAAGGCCCGTGGGTCCATTGAGGACGTGGAGGTAAGCGCCTTGCTAGATGAACCACAGCGGTTGCAGTTGCAAACCACACTGGAACCCTTCCGGGTCGTGTTCTCCAACCGACCTGGAAGGACTGAGTTAGCGGTCCACGAGGTGGACACCGGGAATCACGCCCCACTACGGCGAACACCCTATCGAATCTCTGACCAGGTGCAGCAGATTATGTGCCAGGAGATCGATGAGATGTTACAGCTGGGGATGATTCGACGGTCAAAGAGCGCATGGGCCTCACCTGTAGTTCTCGTGCCAAAGAAGGACCGGACCACCCGGTTCTGCGTGGACTACAGGGGGCTCAACGCCATTACAGCCTCTGACGCGCACCCAATGCCGCGCATCGAGGAGCTGCTTGAGAAGTTAGCTGACGCAGAATACCTGACAATAATGGATCTGAGTCGCGGATACTGGCAGATTCCCCTGAGCCCCGAGGCGCAGGAGAAGTCCGCCTTTATCACCCCCTTTGGACTGTACGAGTCCACGGTCATGCCCTTCGGCATGAAGAATGCCCCTGCCACTTTCCAGCGGATGGTCAATCTCCTGCTTCAGGGACTGGAGAAGTACGCTGTGGCGTACTTAGATGACATTGCCATCTTCAGTCCCTCCTGGGATGAACACCTGCAGCATCTCGAGGAGGTGCTCGGGCGAATTCACCAAGCAGGCCTGACTATCAAGCCGGGAAAGTGCCAGATGGGCATGAGGGAGGTTCACTACCTGGGGCACCGGGTAGGCGGAGGCACCCTGAAACCGGAGCCTGACAAAGTGGGCGTGATCGTGAACTGGCCCACTCCCAGGAACAAGAAACAGGTGATGTCCTTCCTGGGCACTGCAGGGTACTATAGGCGCTTCGTGCAGCACTATAGTAGCCTGGCAAAACCTTTGACGGACCTCACCAGGAAGAAGCTACCCCACATCGTCAACTGGACAGATGGCTGTGAGGGGGCCTTCCAGGCGTTGAAGACCGCACTGTGCAACGCCCCTGTGTTGAAAGCAGTCGACAGCTGTCGACCGTTCTTGGTACAGACCGACGCCAGCGAGTTTGGCCTTGGTGCTGTGCTCAGCCAGGTTGACTCGGAGGACCAAGAGCACCCCGTGTTGTACCTGAGCCGGAAACTTTTGCCGAGGGAAGTGGCCTACTCCACCATTGAGAAGGAGTGCCTGGCCATAGTCTGGGCCCTGCAGCGCTTGCAGCCCTACTTGTACGGGCGCACCTTCACTGTGGTGACCGACCACGACCCTCTGCGCTGGCTAAGCACCATGTGTGGAACCAATGGCAGGTTGCTACGCTGGAGCCTTGCCCTTCAGCAATTTGACTTCACCATTAAGCACAAAGCGGGCAAAGAGCATGGGAATGCAGATGGACTGTCCCGCCAGGGTGAACCCACGGAGGTGCGCATGGAGGCATACCGAGAGGTTCTGCCGCCGTAGCGCACGCTAAAAGGGGGAGGTGTCACGATATGGTATGAAATATCATATAAGTTTAGTTTCTCTTGTCAGCCCAGGATGTGGGCTAAGAAACCCCCCTTCTCTCTGGTTCTCTTTCCTTCCCTGTGTTTCTAACTGTGTAGAAGAGCTTGCCTTGTGGGGGAGTTTTATTGACGAAAGGTATTTACGACCAGTATTTCTTGTGGGGGGAAAGTGCCCAGCTTTAACTAGATTAGAACCTTCCAGAAAATGAAAGTCTTTTGTTCTGTTTTTGGAAGATATTATGCAAACCGGTTAAGTTACGAACACCAAAATATATCGTCATAATCACACTCGGAGGATCTACGCATCACTCTAATCACAGGCTTGTAGCTCCATCTGGTACAGAGGTAGGGATTTCTCTGTCAGTGTGCGTGACAAATAGGACATATTTGATCTCATCGGAATGCCCACGATACTATGAGATGAACGATGGGTAGGGTGCGATTATTTTATGTTCTGTAGCGAAGTTACGGGCATCAGATATATTTAATGCCCAGTGAGCAATACTGAAGAAGTAGGAGGGGTTGGAAAAACCAGCCCTTTCTGTGAGGTCACAGGCTGTAGGTTATAAAGTTGCTGGCAGGTTTCCAGGGGGGGTTGTTGTGAGTTTTTACCTGAAGCGACCAGACTGCGAGTGCCAATGCACTGGGATAGATGGAAAGCTCCTAGCCTGTTGCCTGCAATGCAATGATCTGAGAATATGTGAGTGTTACCTTTTCTTCATTTAATCCTTTTATTTTTATAATTACCTTGTACATATTTGCAATTGTCTCATTTGTAACATCTTTGTGAAATATTTTATAAACACTGCCTAAAAATCATTCATGGGGTATCATATTTAATCCTAGTTCGTTCTTCCTGCCCTAAACCGTACCCTGTCTCTGAAGGGAATTACGCTACTGTTTTGGGTTAGCAGCCGAACCCGTTTAATCGGCACTGGTGGCAGCTTACCGTGTGCCGGCTTTTTGGGGGGGTCACTGTAGCGACTGCGGCTTGATAATTATTGTTCCTGCCTGAGTGGGAGTAGTTATCGCATCGCTGCAGTGCGCCCAATAGCCAGTACATAGCAGGCAGCCTTTCTGGCGACTAATTACCCCAGGTGCAGTACCTAATCTGACCTGAGAGTAAGGGGGGCGCCAGAGAGCTGCAAGTGTTAAGTGGAACTGTAAGCGGGATAGACACAAATCCCTGCAGTTCATGGTATACTGAAGAGCAGTGGGATACCTAAAATAAGCCCCTGCTGTAAACTAAGAGGTCAATAGCCTCGTGTGTGTTTTTTTTTCATCACATTGTGGCAGTGGAGGGATAACTAGGATAAGCCCCCCTGCACATGTGATAGCCGTCTGCTGGTCTAAGGTCACCCCAATCCGTGACATATTGTAGGCAGCGGCTAAGGGATCTTGATAGTCACGGTGTGAATCGTGACAGCAGCCTTTGAGAATGATTATGTGTACAATCACCCATTGTTCATAGCCCACTGCAGGGTTTGGCGGAGATATATTGATGACATTTTTTGCATCTGGGACGGGCCTTTTGAGTCACTAACGGCGTTTGATCAACACATCAATAGTATCTGGCCCGAACTCGGTTTCTCAATGCAACATGACATGTCCAGAATCAGTTTCTTAGACACCCTGATTTACAAAGAGAGGGGAGGCCTCCTATCAATCGATTTATTTACCAAACCTACGGACCGTAATGGCCTCCCACATTTCACCAGCTGCCATCCACCTTCCATCAAAAACTCTATTCCCAAGTCCCAATTCCATAGGGTTGACAGAATTGTCTCGGACGACAGTATTAAAAAAACCAGACTAAGTGAGATGGAACACAAGTTCTCCGATAGGGGATACCCGCAGTGGGTTTTAACGGAGGCCAAACGCAATATCTCTGTAAACAAACCTAAGGATGACCACAAGAGAATCCCCTTCGTTTCCACATTCCACCCTTTCTCGAACCTGGTTCAGTCCACCATCAGGAGACATTGGGGTATCCTAACAAAAAGCTACCCCAGTATTCCAGTATTTAGTCAGCGACCTATTGTGCAAGTTCTCCCACTTATAAAGATAAGAGAAGCCTATAATTTACATCATAGGTAGACCACAACTATGAGAGTCAAAATTAGAAAACAAATCCAGAAAATCACCTTATCTGATTTGGCAAGATTTATTTTGCAAATTATGGTGGAAAATAATTTGTATTTGGTCATTGACAAAAGTTCATCTCAATATTTTGTTATATGTCCTTTGTTGGCAATGACAAAGGTCAAACATTTTCTGTAAGTCTTCACAAGGTTGGCACACACTGTTGGTGGTATGTTGGTCCATTCCTCCATGCAGATTTCCTCTACAGCAGTGATGTTTTGGGCCTGAGATCTGGAGACTGGCTAGGCCACTCCAGGACCTTCATATGCTTCTTACGAAGCCACTCTTTTGTTGGCCTGGTGGTGTGCTTGGGATCATTATTACATTGAAAAACCCATCCACATTTCATCTTCAATGCCCTTGCTGATGGAAGGAGGTTTGCACTCAAAATCTCACAATACATGTCATCATTCATTCTTTCATGTACATGGATCAGTCGTCTTGGTCCCTTTGCAGAGAAACAGCCCCAAGGCATGATGTTGCCACCCACATGCTTCACAGTAGGTATGGTGTTCTTTCGATGCAACTCAGCATTCTGTCTCCTCCAAACACGACGAGTTTTGTTTCTACCAAACAGATTTGCTTTGGTTTCATCAGACCATATGACATTCTCCCAATACTCTTCTGGATAATCCAAATGCTCTCTAGCAAACTTCAGATGGGCCCGGACATGTACTGGCTTAAGCAGGGGGACACCTCTGGCACTGCAGGATCTGAGTCCCTAGCGGCGTAGAGTGTTACTGATGGTAGCCTTTTTTACGGTGGTCCCAACTCTAAGTAGGTCATTCTCTAGGTCCCCCCGTGAGGTTCCAGGATTTTTGCTCACCGTTCTTGTGATCATTTTGACCCCATGGGGTGAGATCTTGTGTAGAGCCCCAGATCGGGGGAGATTCAGCGCTCTTGCATGTCTTCCCTTTTCTTATTATTGCTCCCACAGTTGATTTCTTCACACCAAGCTGCTTGTATATTTCAGATTAAGTCTTCCCAGCCTGGTGCAGGGCTACAACTTTGTTTCTGGTGTCCTTCGACAGCTCTTTGGTCTTCACCTTAGTGGAGTTTGGAGTGAGACTGTTAGAGGTTGTGGACAGGTGTCTTTTATACTGATAACAATTTCAAACAGGTGTCATTACTACAGGACAGATGAGTGTCTTAAAGAAGAAGTTACAGGTCTGTGAGAACCAGAAATCTTGCATGTTTTTAGGTGACCAAATACTTATTTTCCACCACAATTTGCAAAATAAATCTTGCCAAATCAGACAAGGTGATTTTCTGGATTTGTTTTCTCATTTTGACTCTCATAGTTGTGTCTACCTATGATGTCAATTACAGGCCTCTCTCATCTTTTAAGTGGGAGAATTTGCACAATTGGTGGCTGACTAAATACTTTTTTCCCCACTGTAATATTTGTATTGAACAGTTGGCTCCCAGAGTCAAAGCTATTGGTGTGCCTTTGGCATTCCAGTCCAGAACTGCATGTGACTTTTTTAAGACTTGTTGAGATTAAGGGTCCTACTTCACTTTCCTATGGTCAATATAAATTTCACAAATCTGCATCTCTATGGATGGTTAGCAAACTGTCACGGGGAGACTAGGTAAGCTAAGGCTGGTTACCCGGGCCCCTGCGATATCCCTCAGACTAGGGAAAACCCTGTCTGTCCCTCTCCCAGAATTTACACTAATGGTGTGCTTGTCTGGGCCACCAGGCCTGGCCCTGACTCCTGTTTCAGCCCTATGCTGAAACCACTACCCGCCACCCAGTGAATAGACCACACACCAACCCCCACAGAAAGCACAGACAGGGAAAACTAAAAAACGCACCACGCCGCAGACACACAGGAAAACACAATAATGTGCCCAGGGCAAAACAAATACAAATATAGGAAGGAGAAATATAACAAAGGATAATACACCACCAGATACAATTTTTCTTCTCCAAGACCACCACTCCAGACCGGAATAACTAGGCACGAGGCTCAAGCTATAATCAGCGATGCCCAAAGTCCAGCAATACTATTTAAAGGCCGTGGGCGTGACCCAGCCTCCAACCTGAGTACCAACTAGATTAACCCTGGGCAACCTGGATAAAAATCTAGCCGGCGCCACAGAGCGTATAGTGGACGAATGTGGAATTACCGCTGTCTGTCGGATGCCCTAGTGTGAATAGCATCCGACATGACAGTACCCCGCCTTCTACGAGGGACCCCAGGGCCCTCACGACTTATAGGACCCGGCTGGTCCGGATGGCGGCGGTGAAACATACTAACCAGCCGGTCCGCATGTATGTCCGAGGCTGGAACCCAAGACCTCTCCTCCGGCCCATAACCCCACCAGTGTACCAGGTACTGTAAAGTGCGGCGCATTGCTCGAGAGTCAACCACCTTGGAGACTTCAAATTCCAAATTGCCATCCACCAAGACCAGAGGTGGCATCGGCGCCGCGTTCACGGAACCCACCACCTTTTTTAATAAAGATCTGTGGAACATGTTGTGTATCTTATATACCGTATGGAGCTCCAATCGGTAGGTTACCGTGTTAATGATGGTGGCGACCCTAAATGGACCAATAAACCTTGGACCTAATTTCAGGGATGGTATTTTGAGTCTTTTGTTTTTTGTGGACAACCACACCCAGTCACCCACACTCAGGTCTGGACCTGGCACACGTCTACTGTCAGCCACACATTTGTACCTAGCACCCACGCTCAGCAAGCGCTGTTTCACTCTCCTCCAGACAGATGACAGTTGTGCTCCTAGCTGGTCCTCCTCCGGGACGCCAGCAGAGCCCCCCTGACGCAGAGTACAAAATTGAGGATGGTGCCAGTAAACACAAAAGAACGGGGACTCCCCAGACAATTCCTGACGGTGATTATTTATGGCAAACTCCGCCAAAGGAAGGAACGTCGACCACTCCTCCTGATTGTCAGAAACAAAGCAGCGTAAATACTGCTCCAAATTCTGGTTCATACGCTCGGTCTGACCATTTGACTGAGGATGAAACGCTGAAGAATGCGACAACTTGATCCCCAGCCGTGAGCAAAATGCTTTCCAAAATTTTGCCACAAACTGAGTACTTCTATCAGACACGATGTCAGATGGGACCCCGTGAAGTCTGACCACCTCCTGAGCATATACCTGAGAAAGAGTCTTCGCGTTAGGCAATGAAGGCAAGGACACAAAGTGCGACATCTTTGAGAATCGATCAACAACCACCAGGATGACCGTGTTCCCAGCTGAGGAGGGCAAGTCTGTAATAAAATCCATGGAGATCTCCGTCTATGGCCTACTGGGTACCCCGAGAGGATGTAGTGTGCCAGCAGGACGGGAGCGGGGCGTCTTAGCCCTGGCACATGTGGTGCATGCTGACACGTACGAGACCACGTCCTGTCGGATTTTGGGCCACCAAAACTGACGCGACACCAACTCCAAGGTACCCCTAACCCCTGGGTGGCCAGCCAGGACAGCATCATGATGCTCACCCAACACCGTTAGGCGAAGATGGAGCGGTACAAATGATTTGTTAATGGGAAGCTCTGGTGGTACCTCCTCCTGAGCCTCGGCAATCTCAGCCTCAACCTCAGTCGTGAGAGCCGAGACCACTACACCCTTTTGGAGGATGGGTACCGGATCTTCCTGAGGTTCTCCCCTGTTGTGAAATTGGATTCTGGGCTCCCCCGGTGGCCACTTGTGGAATTGTACTTGTGTGCATCATCCCCTCTGTTCACCTGCTCCTATCAGGATGTGGGAGTCGCTATATAACCTTGCTCCTCTGTCAGTTTCATGCCGGTCAACAATGTAATCAGAAGCCTTTCTGTGCATGTTCCTGCTACTAGACAACTCCCAGCTAAGTTGGACTTTTGTCCTTGTGTGTTTTTGCATTTTGTTCCTGTTCACAGCTGCTGTTTCGTTACTGTGTCTGGAAAGCTCTTGTGAGCGGAAATTGCCACTCTGGTGTTATGAGTTAATGCTAGAGTCTTAAAGTAATTTCTGGATGGTGTTTTGATAGGGTTTTCTGCTGACCATGAAAGTGCCCTTTCTGTCTTCTTTCTATCTAGTAAGCGGACCTCGATTTTTGCTAAACCTATTTTCATACTACGTTTGTCATTTCATCTAAAATCACCGCCAATATATGTGGGGGCCTCTGTCTGCCTTTTGGGAAAATTTCTCTAGAGGTGAGCCAGGACTGTCTTTTCCTCTGCTAGGATTAGGTAGTTCTCCGGCTGGCGCTGGGCATCTAGGGATAAAAAAACGTAGGCATGCTACCCGGCCACTTCTAGTTGTGCGGCAGGTTTAGTTCATGGTCAGTATAGTTTCCATCTTCCAAGAGCTAGTTCTCATATATGCTGGGCTATGTTCTCTCGCCATTGAGAATCATGACAGTTTGACCGGCCCAAAAAAAAGGGTTAAATTACTGGCTGAGAAAGGAGAGAAAAAAGAAGTCTGCTACAATTTTTTTTTTTTTTTTTTTCCTCTAGTTCTGAGTGTGCTCTTAATTGAATCACTTGCTAGTCTGCCTATACTGCAGCCTTCCTCTCTTTCTCTCCTTCTTATCCTTGAATGGCTCTGTGTTCACCTGTTTCAAATGGATCTTCAGAGTGTAGCTACAGGTTTGAATAATCTCGCCACAAAGGTACAAAATTTGCAAGATTTCGTTGTTCATGCACCTATGTCTGAGCCTAGAATTCCTTTGCCTGAATTCTTCTCGGGGAATAGATCTCACTTTCAAAATTTTAAAAATAATTGCAAATTGTTTTTGTCCCTGAAGTCTCGCTCTGCCGGAGACCCTGCACAGCAGGTCAGGATTGTGATTTCCTTGCTCCGGGGCGACCCTCAAGATTGGGCTTTTGCATTGGCACCAGGGGATCCTGCGTTGCTCAATGTGGATGCGTTTTTTCTGGCCTTGGGGTTGCTTTATGAGGAACCTCATTTAGAGCTTCAGGCGGAAAAGGCCTTGATGTCCTTGTCTCAGGGGCAAGATGAAGCTGAAATATACTGCCAAAAGTTCCGCAAATGGTCTGTGCTTACTCAGTGGAATGAGTGCGCCCTGGCGGCGATTTTCAGAGAAGGTCTCTCTGATGCCATTAAGGATGTTATGGTGGGGTTCCCTGTGCCTGCGAGTCTGAATGAGTCCATGACGATGGCTATTCAGATCGATAGGCGTCTGCGGGAGCGCAAACCTGTGCACCATTTGGCGGTGTCTACTGAGAAAACGCCAGAAAATATGCAATGTGATAGAATTCTGTCCAGAAGCGAGCGGCAGAATTTTAGACGAAAAAATGGGTTGTGCTTCTATTGTGGTGATTCAACTCATGTTATATCAGCATGCTTTAAGCGTACTAAGAAGCCTGACAAGTCTGTTTCAATTAGCACTTTACAGTCTAAGTTTATTCTATCTGTGACCCTGATTTGTTCTTTGTCATCTATTACCGCGGACGCCTATGTCGACTCTGGCGCTGCTTTGAGTCTTATGGATTGGTCCTTTGCCAAACGCTGTGGGTATGATTTGGAGCCATTGGAGGCTCCGATACCTCTGAAAGGGATTGACTCCACCCCATTGGCTAGTAATAAACCACAATACTGGACACAAGTGACTATGCGTGTTAATCCGGATCACCAGGAGGTTATTCGCTTTCTGGTGCTGTATAATCTACATGATGTTTTGGTGCTGGGATTGCCATGGCTGCAATCTCATAACCCAGTCCTCGACTGGAGAGCTATGTCTGTGTTAAGCTGGGGATGTAAAGGAACTCATGGGGACGTACCTTTGGTTTCCATTTCATCATCTATTCCCTCTGAGATTCCTGAATTCTTGTCTGACTTTCGTGACGTTTTTGAAGAACCCAAGGTTGGTTCACTACCTCCGCACCGGGAGTGCGATTGTGCCATAGACTTGATCCCGGGTAGTAAATACCCTAAGGGTCGTTTATTTAATCTGTCTGTGCCTGAACACGCGGCTATGCGAGAATATATAAAGGAGTCCTTGGAAAAGGGACATATTCGTCCTTCGTCATCTCCCTTAGGAGCCGGTTTTTTTTTTGTGTCTAAGAAAGACGGCTCTTTGAGGCCGTGTATTGATTATCGACTTTTGAATAAAATCACGGTTAAATATCAATATCCGTTACCACTGCTTACTGATTTGTTTGCTCGTATAAAGGGGGCCAAGTGGTTCTCTAAGATTGATCTCCGTGGGGCGTATAATTTGGTGCGAATCAAGCAGGGGGATGAGTGGAAAACCGCATTTAATACGCCCGAGGGCCATTTTGAGTATTTGGTGATGCCTTTTGGTCTTTCAAATGCCCCTTCAGTCTTCCAGTCCTTTATGCATGACATTTTCCGCGATTATTTGGACAAATTTATGATTGTGTATCTGGATGATATTCTGATTTTTTCGGATGACTGGGACTCTCATGTCCAGCAGGTCAGGAGGGTTTTTCAGGTTTTGCGGTCTAATTCCTTGTGTGTGAAGGGTTCTAAGTGTGTTTTTGGGGTTCAAAAGATTTCCTTCTTGGGATACATTTTTTCCCCCTCTTCCATCGAGATGGATCCTGTCAAGGTTCAGGCTATTGGTGATTGGACGCAACCCTCTTCTCTTAAGAGTCTTCAGAAATTTTTGGGCTTTGCTAACTTTTATCGTCGATTTATTGCTGGTTTTTCTGATGTTGTAAAACCATTGACTGATTTGACTAAGAAGGGTGCTGATGTTGCTGATTGGTCCCCTGATGCTGTGGAGGCCTTTCGGGAGCTCAAGCGCCGCTTTTCTTCCGCCCCAGTGTTGCGTCAGCCTGATGTTGCTCTTCCTTTTCAGGTTGAGGTCGACGCTTCTGAAATCGGAGCTGGGGCGGTGTTGTCGCAGAGAAGTTCCGACTGCTCCGTGATGAGACCTTGTGCTTTTTTTTCCCGTAAATTTTCGCCCGCCGAGCGGAATTATGATATTGGGAATCGGGAGCTTTTGGCCATGAAGTGGGCTTTTGAGGAGTGGCGTCACTGGCTTGAGGGGGCCAGACATCAGGTGGTGGTATTGACTGACCACAAAAATTTAATTTACCTTGAGTCTGCCAGGCGCCTGAATCCTAGACAGGCGCGCTGGTCGTTGTTTTTCTCTCGGTTTAATTTTGTGGTGTCTTACCTACCGGGTTCTAAGAATGTTAAGGCGGATGCCCTTTCTAGGAGTTTTGAGCCTGACTCCCCTGGTAATTCTGAGCCCACAGGTATCCTTAAAGATGGAGTGATATTGTCTGCCGTTTCTCCAGACCTGCGGCGGGCCTTGCAGGAGTTTCAGGCGGATAGACCTGATCGTTGCCCACCTGGTAGACTGTTTGTTCCTGATGATTGGACCAGTAGAGTCATCTCTGAGGTTCATTCTTCTGCGTTGGCAGGTCATCCTGGAATCTTTGGTACCAGGGATTTGGTGGCAAGGTCCTTCTGGTGGCCTTCCCTGTCACGAGATGTGCGAGGCTTTGTGCAGTCTTGTGACGTCTGTGCTCGGGCCAAGCCTTGTTGTTCTCGGGCTAGTGGATTGTTGTTACCCTTGCCTATCCCGAAGAGGCCTTGGACGCACATCTCGATGGATTTTATTTCGGATCTGCCTGTTTCTCATAAGATGTCTGTCATCTGGGTGGTGTGTGACCGTTTCTCTAAGATGGTCCATCTGGTTCCCTTGCCTAAGTTGCCTTCTTCTTCCGAGTTGGTTCCTCTGTTTTTTCAAAATGTTGTTCGTTTGCATGGTATTCCGGAGAATATCGTTTCTGACAGAGGGACCCAATTCGTGTCTAGATTTTGGCGGGCATTCTGTGCTAGGATGGGCATAGATTTGTCTTTTTCGTCTGCTTTCCATCCTCAGACTAATGGCCAGACCGAGCGGACTAATCAGACCTTGGAGACATATTTGAGGTGTTTTGTGTCTGCGGATCAGGATGATTGGGTTGCTTTTTTGCCTTTGGCGGAGTTCGCCCTCAATAATCGGGCCAGCTCTGCCACCTTGGTGTCCCCGTTTTTCTGTAATTCGGGGTTTCATCCTCGATTTTCCTCCGGTCAAGTGGAATCTTCGGATTGTCCTGGAGTGGATGCTGTGGTGGAGAGGTTGCATCAGATTTGGGGGCAGGTGGTGGACAATTTGAAGTTCTCCCAGGAGAAGACTCAGCTTTTTGCCAACCGCCGTCGTCGTGTTGGTCCTCGGCTTTGTGTTGGGGACTTGGTGTGGTTGTCTTCTCGTTTTGTCCCTATGAGGGTTTCTTCTCCTAAGTTTAAGCCTCGGTTCATCGGCCCGTACAAGATATTGGAGATTCTTAACCCTGTGTCCTTCCGTTTGGACCTCCCTGCATCCTTTTCGATTCATAATGTTTTTCATCGGTCATTGTTGCGCAGGTATGAGGTACCGGCTGTGCCTTCCGTTGAGCCTCCTGCTCCGGTGTTGGTTGAGGGTGAGTTGGAGTACGTTGTGGAAAAGATCTTGGACTCTCGTGTTTCCAGACGGAAACTCCAGTATCTGGTCAAATGGAAGGGATACGGTCAGGAGGATAATTCTTGGGTCACTGCCTCTGATGTTCATGCCTCCGATCTTGTCCGTGCCTTTCATAGGGCTCATCCTGATCGCCCTGGTGGTTCTGGTGAGGGTTCGGTGCCCCCTCCTTGAGGGGGGGGTACTGTTGTGAAATTGGATTCTGGGCTCCCCCGGTGGCCACTTGTGGAATTGTACTTGTGTGCATCATCCCCTCTGTTCACCTGCTCCTATCAGGATGTGGGAGTCGCTATATAACCTTGCTCCTCTGTCAGTTTCATGCCGGTCAACAATGTAATCAGAAGCCTTTCTGTGCATGTTCCTGCTACTAGACAACTCCCAGCTAAGTTGGACTTTTGTCCTTGTGTGTTTTTGCATTTTGTTCCTGTTCACAGCTGCTGTTTCGTTACTGTGTCTGGAAAGCTCTTGTGAGCGGAAATTGCCACTCTGGTGTTATGAGTTAATGCTAGAGTCTTAAAGTAATTTCTGGATGGTGTTTTGATAGGGTTTTCTGCTGACCATGAAAGTGCCCTTTCTGTCTTCTTTCTATCTAGTAAGCGGACCTCGATTTTTGCTAAACCTATTTTCATACTACGTTTGTCATTTCATCTAAAATCACCGCCAATATATGTGGGGGCCTCTGTCTGCCTTTTGGGAAAATTTCTCTAGAGGTGAGCCAGGACTGTCTTTTCCTCTGCTAGGATTAGGTAGTTCTCCGGCTGGCGCTGGGCATCTAGGGATAAAAAAACGTAGGCATGCTACCCGGCCACTTCTAGTTGTGCGGCAGGTTTAGTTCATGGTCAGTATAGTTTCCATCTTCCAAGAGCTAGTTCTCATATATGCTGGGCTATGTTCTCTCGCCATTGAGAATCATGACACTCCCCCCAGAAAACACCTGGACAAAGCATACGCCTTAGTGTTCTTAGACCCTGGTCGGTAAGTAACAAAAAAGTTGAATCGCGTGAAAAACAATGCCCAGCGAGCCTGCCTGGGGGACAGATGCTTGGCTGACTCTAAATAAAGTAGATTTTTATGATCGGTGATAACTGTAACCTGGTGGACCGACCCCTCCAAGAAGTGTCACCATTCCTCAAAAGCCAACTTGATAGCCAACAACTCCCTGTTGCCAATATCGTAGTTACATTCGGCGGACGACAGCTTCTTGGAAAAGTAGGCGCATGGATGCAACTGGCCCAAGGATGAGCCTTGTGACAGCACCGCCCCCATTCCAACCTCAGACGCATCGACTTCCACGGTAAATAGTTTCGATACGTCCGGTTGCACCAGAATGGGGGCCGAAGCAAAACTGTTCTTCAGGAATTCGAATGCGCGCACAGCAGCCTCAGACCAGGCGGAGAAATTGGTACCATTTTTCATCATGTCAGTGAGCGGTTTAGCAATGATAGAAAAATTTTTGATAAACTTTCTATAATAGTTAGAAAACCCAAGGAAACGCTGGAGCGCTTTTAGGTTATCAGGCCGTTCCCAATGCAGCACCGCTTGCACCTTAGCGGCGTCCATTTTAAACCCTGAAGCAGACACAATTAGTGATGAGCGAACGTGTTCACTCGAACCTGGTGTTCGATCGGACATTAGGGCGTTCGAAGGTGTTCGGTATTCGGCCGAACATCTCGCGGTACTCGAGTGAAATCTCGTTTTTGTTTTTCTCATTTTTGGCGGTTTTTCAAGGAGCCAATCATGTTAGGTGAGCCTTCTAAGCTACTAGCATGACGTAGGGACATGTACAAGACGAGAGCAGTGAGTGGCTGGCCAGATCAGGTGACCTGACCAGCCAATAGACTGCTTTCATTATGTTCGGCGCTTTCAGCCATTTGCAGTGTGAAAGAGCATAGGGACAGACGTGCTGGGGGGACTGGGAATTGATAGGGACTAGAGCAGGGACAAAGACCAGAATTAATCAGGCAGGCAGGGTGCAGAAATCAACAGCCCTTGTCAGGGCTAATCTACGTTTACTACTACTAGTCCTCTCTTGTATTTGCTGGCTAGCTGTGTGGCAGCTGGGACCAGGAGTGCAGCGGCCGCCATCTTAGCTGCGCACTCACTGTCTCAGTGCCAAGTCTCAATCTCAGTCTCCAAGTCAATCTTTATAGGCATTAGGCATTAGGCAGGGATCGTGTGTGCGTTAGGCTGGGCTTTATAGTGCGGCGTCCGCCATTTTGGGCGAACGCCGCACTATTAGAATATCGGCTGCTGGATGTTCCTCAGACTCCATTTAGCCTCCAGCACACGCTGTCTGTAACCTCATTTGTGCTGCTGTCTGGGACTTGTAGTGCCTCAGACTCCAGCACACGCTGTAACCTCATTTGTGCTGCTGTCTGGGACTTGTAGTGCCTCAGACTCCAGCACACGCTGTAACCTCATTTGTGCTGCTGTCTGGGACTTGTAGTGCCTCAGACTCCGTAGAGTGGTACAGCACACGCTGTCACCTCATTTAATAATAATAATATTAATTAATAACAATAATTAATAAATTAAAAAAGGAAATATTTGCGGCCTAAAAATAAAACCGCATAAGATATAAAAATGCATTTTTGAGTGATACAGATATACCACACCTGGCCCAAAAATATTTGTTTAGCGTACACATAAGCGCAGTGTACAGAATACGCAATTCTGCCACATATATAGTATATATATATAGTATAGAATACCCTACATTCTAATGCAAGGTTTTGTGTGTCCAAAAAACCGCATTAGATAAAAATTGCATTTTTATAGCACGCCATATCTAATAGTTAAAGAAATAAAGGGTATTTGATGTGAAGAAATACCACAAATATAAACACAGTTTTATATCTGTTACTGGTACCCAAGTTTTGTGGTTCAAAAATACGCTCTGTATTTAGTGACTAGGCCTGTTGCCAGATTTGTGCACGCCATATCTAATAGTTAAAGAAATAAAGGGTATTTGATGTGAAGAAATACCACAAATATAAACACAGTTTTATATCTGTTACTGGTACCCAAGTTTTGTGGTTCAAAAATACGCTCTGTATTTAGTGACTAGGCCTGTTGCCAGATTTGTGCACGCCATATCTAATAGTTAAAGAAATAAAGGGTATTTGATGTGAAGAAATACCACAAATATAAACACAGTTTTATATCTGTTACTGGTACCCAAGTTTTGTGGTTCAAAAATACGCTCTGTATTTAGTGACTAGGCCTGTTGCCAGATTTGTGCACGCCATATCTAATAGTTAAAGAAATAAAGGGTATTTGATGTGAAGAAATACCACAAATATAAACACAGTTTTATATCTGTTACTGGTACCCAAGTTTTGTGGTTCAAAAATACGCTCTGTATTTAGTGACTAGGCCTGTTGCCAGATTTGTGCACGCCATATCTAATAGTTAAAGAAATAAAGGGTATTTGATGTGAAGAAATACCACAAATATAAACACAGTTTTATATCTGTTACTGGTACCCAAGTTTTGTGGTTCAAAAATACGCTCTGTATTTAGTGACTAGGCCTGTTGCCAGATTTGTGCACGCCATATCTAATAGTTAAAGAAATAAAGGGTATTTGATGTGAAGAAATACCACAAATATAAACACAGTTTTATATCTGTTACTGGTACCCAAGTTTTGTGGTTCAAAAATACGCTCTGTATTTAGTGACTAGGCCTGTTGCCAGATTTGTGCACGCCATATCTAATAGTTAAAGAAATAAAGGGTATTTGATGTGAAGAAATACCACAAATATAAACACAGTTTTATATCTGTTACTGGTACCCAAGTTTTGTGGTCCAAAAATAAGCTCTGTATTTAGTGACTAGGCCTGTGGCCAGTTTTGTGCACGCCATATCTAATAGTTACATAAAGAAGGGGTATTTGATCTGAAGAAATACCACAAATATAAAACACAGTTTTATATCTGTTACTGATACACATCAGTTTGCTGTAAACCAAGGTTTGGTTGCATAAAATACGCTCTTTACCGAATAGTCCTTTTTGCAACACGCAATATATCCTCTGTTTGGACAAATAGAGTGTATTTCACCTTCATAACTAGCTTTTCTAGCATAACCTTTACAATGGTGAACCCCAGGGGTAAGGGACGAGGACGAGGACGTGGTCGTGGGCGTCAAAGTGAGGTTGCAGGCAGAGGCCGTAGTCCTGGGCAGGGTGACACAGTACCTGCTTCTGATGGAGCACTGGAACGCCGCAGAGTACCCTTTTCTAGCTTCCTGTCCCAATTTACAGTGTCACGTGGCACACCCCTATTGGATCCCCAGCAGTGCGAACAGGTGATCAACTGGATAGCGGATAATGCATCCAGTAGTTTATCCACCGCCCAGTCTTCCACGCAGTCCACCAACGCTAGCCAAGGGAGTGGACCTCAGGATCTTTCAGCTCAACCTCCTCCCGCCCAGCCTGGCCCCTCCTTGGAAATTAGTGATTCAAATCCTGCATACTCCCAGGAACTGTTTTCCCAACCCTTCCTAGATTCACAAAGCACTGCTGAGCAGCAACCTGACCAGTGGGTCTGTCCCGATGCCCAAAATAGAGAGCTTTCCCAGTCTGTGGGTGATGAAAGTGGGGATTTACAAATAGTCTGTGGAGAGGTGTCTGAGGATGAGACACGGGTGTCAGACAGTGAGGTGCTTGTCAGTGCAATAATTCCCAGGGGGGAGCAGGCTGATGAATGGGAGGAGGAGGAGCCGGTGGATGATGAGGTGACTGACCCCAGCTGGGTTGTTAGGCCTAGTCAAGAGAGTGCTTCGGAGGGGGAGGCAAGTGTAACATCAGAAAACGTTGCAAGAGGTAGACGTGCGACCAGAGGGAGAGGCAGGGCCAGAGTAATTTCATCAGACAGAGGTTCAACAAGTGAACCAGTTTGGTCGAGGCCTCGGTGTTCTAAAGTCTGGAGCTTCTTTAAAGAAAGTGAGGAGGACCGACGGACTGTGTTGTGCAACCTGTGCCACACCAAGCTCAGTAGGGGAGCCACCACTAGCAACCTAAGCACTACCAGCATGCGCAGGCATATGAGTGCTAAACACCCAACTCATTGGAATCAAGGCCGTTCACCTCCTTCTGGTCGCACCGCTGCTCCTTCCCCTGTGTCACATGCTGGCTCTGCCAGTAACTCCCCAGCCCAGGACCCCGGCACCAGCGACTCCCGCCATGCAACCACCCCTGCACCTTCACCATCCCCCCCACAATCCACCAATGTGTCCCAGCGCAGTGTTCAGCTGTCTTTGCATGAAACATTTGAGCGCAAGCGCAAATATGCCTCCACCCACCCACATGCACAGGCCTTAAATGTCCACGTCTCCAAACTCCTGAGTTTGGAGATGCTGCCCTACAGGCTGGTGGAGACGGAGGCATTCCGCAACCTGATGGCGGTGGCTGCCCCTCGCTACTCCGTCCCAAGCCGCCACTATTTTTCTCGATGTGCCGTCCCAGCACTACACCAGCACGTGTCTCAGAACATCAACCGTGCCCTGACCAACGCGGTTACAGAAAAGGCCCACTTAACCACGGACACGTGGACCAGTGCTGGGGGGCAGGGACACTATATCTCCCTGACGGCACAGTGGATTAATTTGGTTGAGGCTGGGACAGAGTCTGAACCGGGGTCAGCTCATGTGTTGCCCACACCCAGGATTGCGGGGCCTACCTCGGTGACTGTTTCCCAGGATTACTATACTTCTCCCCCCTCCTCCTCCTCCTCCTCCTCCACAAACACCACTTGTAAATTTCCATCCGTGGACACGCCACCTTCAGTCGGCAGCTGCAGTCGCAGCAGGACCGCAGTGGGCAAGCGCCAGCAGGCGGTGCTAAAACTGCTGAGCTTAGGTGACAAGAGGCACACTGCCCAGGAGCTGTTACAGGGCATGACGGCTCAGACGGATCTTTGGCTGGCGCCGCTGAACCTGAAAGCAGGCATGGTCGTGTGTGACAACGGGCGTAATCTGGTGGCGGCTCTGCAACTGGGCAGACTCACACACGTTCCATGCCTTGCCCACGTGTTCAATCTGGTGGTTCAGCGGTTCCTCAAGACCTACCCCAATCTGTCAGATTTGCTCACCAAGGTGAGACGCATCTGTGCCCATTTCCGCAAATCCACCACTGATGCTGCCACCCTGAGGGCAGTGCAACGGCGCTTACAACTGCCAGCTCACCGACTGTTGTGCGACGTGCCAACGAGATGGAATTCCACCCTACACATGTTAAACAGGGTTTACCAGCAGCGCAGAGCCATTGTAGACTGTCAGATGACCACTTCCACCAGAACCGGTAGTCAAGTTAGTCAGCTTCCTCAAATCTACAATGAGGAGTGGACGTGGATGTCTGATATATGTAAGGTGTTAAGCCACTTTGACGAGTCAACACTGATGGTCAGCGGGGATGACGCCATAATCAGCGTCACCATCCCGCTGCTTTGTCTGCTGAAAAAATCATTGCTCAGCATGAAGTCTGAGGCGCATCGATTGTCACAGGAGATGGGGGAAGAAGAGTTGACTGAGAGCCAGAACACCAGCCAGTCTGTTTCTCAGAGTGTAACTGAGGAGGGGGAGGAGGAAGATGAGGATGAAGAGGAGGAGACTGTGGGCGAGACTGAAGACGGTACCCATTCCCTCTTCTCAGTTCAGCGTGTTTGGGCTGAGGAGGAGGAGTTGGAGGAGGAGGAGGAGGAGGAAATGGAGAGTCGGCCTGTTGCGGAGGGGGAATTCTTACGTGTTGGGACTCTGGCGCACATGGCTGACTTCATGTTAGGCTGCCTTTCCCGTGACCCTCGCGTGAGAAAAATATTTTCCACCAGCGATTACTGGGTGTTCACCCTCTTGGACCCCCGGTACAAGCACAACTTTTCCACTCTAATTCCTATAGAGGAAAGGAGTATGAGACTGCATCAATACCAACTGGCCCTGGTGCACAAGCTGAAAATAGCCTTCCCATCTGACACCGCTAGCGGCAGAGGACGTGGTTCTGAGGGCCAACAAGCGAGGGAGAGGAGGGGAGCAGGCAGCTTGTCAAGCGCTGGCAGAGGATCAATCTCCAAGGCCTTTGCCAGTTTTATGTCGCCCATGCAAGAGTATGCCACCAATCCACAGTCTAGACAGAGTAGAGGCGAGATTTACAGAAAGATGGTGAAGGACTACCTAGGTGACCATACCAACGTCCTGCATGATCACTCTGCTCCATACAACTACTGGGTTTCAAAGCTGGACACGTGGCCAGAACTGGCACTGTACGCCTTGGAGGTGCTGGCTTGCCCTGCCGCTAGCGTGTTGTCAGAGCGGGTCTTCAGTGCAGCTGGTGGCATCATCACCGATAAGCGTACACGCCTGTCAACTGACAGTGCTGACAGGCTGACGCTTATCAAGATGAATAAAGCATGGATTTCTACAGATTTCCACTCGCCACCGTGTTAAAGCAGCTCAAACTGAAGTCTGTCATGTCACCGTGCCACTCTCCGTGCTGACGCTGCTGACGCCTCCACATGCTGGGTCTTCGCTACCTCCAAACTATGTAATTGTGCCACTCTGTGGCCTCAATGTGTAAGGAATGATGCTGCTGCCGCCTCCTCAAGGGTCCGTCACCGTGCCACTCTCCGTGCTGACGCCTCCACATGCTGGGCCTTCGCTACCTCCAAACTATGTAAATGTGCCACTCTGTGGCCTCAATGTGAAAGGAATGATGCTGCTGCCGCCTCCTCAAGGGTCCGTCACCGTGCCACTCTCCGTGCTGACGCCTCCACATGCTGGGTCTTCGCTACCTCCAAACTATGTAATTGTGCCACTCTGTGGCCTCAATGTGTAAGGATTAAGGAATGATGCTGCTGCCGCCTCCTCAAGGGTCCGTCACCGTGCCACTCTCCGTGCTGACGCCTCCACATGCTGGGTCTTCGCTACCTCCAAACTATGTAATTGTGCCACTCTGTGGCCTCAATGTGTAAGGAATGATGCTGCTGCCGCCTCCTCAAGGGTCCGTCACTGTGCCGCTCTCCGGCCTGATGCTGCCTCCGCATGCCGTGCCCATAGCTGCCATGCTGTGTCAGGCTCAATTTCGGTGTGTTTCACCTGCTACCTCATCAAAGTGGGTCACTCTGTCACCACAAAGCTGTTGGCCATAATTTGGCGTAATGGTGCATTTGGGCAGCCTCAGAGGCAACTATGCATGCTGCCCCTGCTGTTTCCTGTCCATTCCAGTGTTGTTTCCATCATTTTCTGAGCTTCCCAGGTTTTTAGGCGACCTTCCCTGTGCAGAGCTTTGGTCCCGCTGAAAAATGTTCGAGTCTCCCATTGACTACAATGGGGTTCGTTATTCGAAACGAACACTCGAACATCGGGAGATGTTCGACTCGAACAACGAGCACCCGAACATTTTAGTGTTCGCTCATCACTAGACACAATATAACCCAAGAAAGGCAACTCCTGAACCGAAAATACACATTTCTCAAGTTTTGCATAGAGCTTATTCTCTCTGAGCAGCTGTAACACCTGCCTAACATGCTCTAAATGAGTATCACGGTCTCATGAATAAATGAGAATGTCATCTAGGTACACAATAACGAATTTCCCCAGGACATGCGAGAACACATCATTTATGAAATGTTGAAATACAGCAGGCGCGTTTGTCAACCCAAATGGCATCACCAAATTTTCAAAATGACCCTCAGGAGTATTAAAAGCCGTCTTCCACTCATCCCCTTGACGGACTCTTATGAGGTTGTACGCCCCCCTGAGGTCAAGCTTGGAGAACCACTTAGCACCAGCCACCTGGTTGAACAAATCAGGTATCAGCGGCATAGGGTATGGATCACGAACCGTAATCTGGTTTAACTCCCTGAAATCCAGACACGGGCGTAACCCGGCATCTTTCTTCTTAATGAGGAAGAACCCCGCTGCCACAGGCGAGGACGAAGGCCTGATGTGCCCTTTGCTCAGACTCTCAGCAATGTAGTCTTTTAAAGCTTGCCTCTCAGGACCAGAAATGTTAAACATCCTTGCTTTCAGCAATTTGGCCCCTGGTTTTATCCTAATAGTACAGTCATAGGGTCGATGTGGTGGCAATTCTGAGCAACCCTTCTCAGAGAACACATCTGCGAAATCCAGCAGTGACTCAGGAATGCTAGGAGTCACAGCGGACACACAAGTGGCCAGGCAATTCTCCTGGCAGAATCCGTTCCACTGGATTATGTCCTGGGTTTTCCAGTCAATCACCGGGTTGTGCATAGATAACCATGGAAAACCCAGAACCATTTGTGCAGGAAGATTACTGAGCACCCTACATGTAACCTGCTCAAAATGTAGGACACCAATGTGGAGTTTCACCTCAGCCACAAACTCAGTAATCTCCCCCTGTGGGAGAGGAGCAGCATTGATGGTGACCACCCGGATAGGATGAGGCAGTTTTTCGATCCTGAACCCGGCTGTGCGCGCAAACTCCTCATCAATGAGATTAGTGGCAGAACCACTATCCACAAAAACAGTGATTGGCAGCTCTCTGCCAGCGACCATAACTGTGGCAGGGAGCATACATTGAGAGACCACCATGGAAGATATGCATAAGCTTAGATTGGCCTCTTCCACACCCTCTGAGCTTAGTAGTTTTTCGCCATTGCACTTTTCTTAGATAACAGAGGACAAGCATTTACATAATGCCCATTTTTACCACAGCAAAAACAAACTCCCTGCTTCCTGAGCGAGGGGGCTCGATGATGTGACACCCCAGCGATTTGCATAGGCTCTGTGGGCTCACCTGCAGCAACCTCACGTACACCTACGCCCTCCCCCATAGACGGCGTCTCTTGTGCCCCCCTGACGCAAACGGCGATCAATGCGGATAACAAGACTCATAGCAGACTCTAGAGAAGCAGGAGTCTCATACATCAGGAGGGCTTGTTTAACCCTTCTCGAAACCCCATGAACAAACTGACTCCGCAGCGCAGGGTCATTCCACTGTGTGGCCACTGCCCAGCGGCGAAATTCAGAAGAGTAATCCTCCGCCATTCGCTCCCCCTGGCAGAGAGCGCGTATTTTAGATTCTGCTAGAGCCATTCTGTAAGTAACACACAGAATACCCACAGTTGGTTTAAGAGATTCTTATATTGATCCTCAATGAAGAGATAATCACTTTAAATTCAAATTAATAAAACCACCAAGGTGCGCTGTGTCCGATTGCAATGAAAAACCACTGCCTAGACATATATCAATACAAAGCAATACCGCACGGATCGCAAGAAAAAAGGAAATTATATACCAAGCGTAGGGATTTCAAAATGCGGCTTTATTCAAAGAGATGCCAAATGATTTACATAATCAGGAAGAAATCATTTATATAAAAAAATAATATTAAATAAATTAAAAAATATACATAAAAACAAACACATCCGCGTAGTACAGGATTGTAGGGCTGTATGTATTAACCAGCAATATGACCCACCATACCAGGATATTATGTATGGGCTATACCGTATATACTCAGGTGTAAACAAAGGAGAGGATGGAGGCATAGAGTTCTTTATATTTTTATATTTATAAAATATTTATATAAAACTTTTTTTCAAAATTGCAAACACTGCTCGCATAAAAAATATATCGTGCAAGAAAATATAATAAATTAATTAATAAATATATGTGCTACACAAAAGTATGTGTAAAAAAATGGGGAGAAGGGGTTATTCAAACCCTATGATGAAAATCACACTAAAGTGCACTCAAACAAAGTGACATAGTGCTAAGTGAATTAGGTGATGTGCATGCTTGCAAACAGCTGCCAAAGTTAAGCGGTGATACCATCCACCCAATGAGGCATACCCAGTATACAACAGCACAGCCGTAATAAAATGTTTACCTACGCCAGGGGGGTCTCCTGTACCAACGCGTGCCCGACGCGCGTTTCGGAATTATCCTTCGTCAGGGGTCACCCCTGACGAAGGATAATTCCGAAACGCGCGTCGGGCACGCGTTGGTACAGGAGACCCCCCTGGCGTAGGTAAACATTTTATTACGGCTGTGCTGTTGTATACTGGGTATGCCTCATTGGGTGGATGGTATCACCGCTTAACTTTGGCAGCTGTTTGCAAGCATGCACATCACCTAATTCACTTAGCACTATGTCACTTTGTTTGAGTGCACTTTAGTGTGATTTTCATCATAGGGTTTGAATAACCCCTTCTCCCCATTTTTTTACACATACTTTTGTGTAGCACATATATTTATTAATTAATTTATTATATTTTCTTGCACGATATATTTTTTATGCGAGCAGTGTTTGCAATTTTGAAAAAAAGTTTTATATAAATATTTTATAAATATAAAGAACTCTATACCTCCATCCTCTCCTTTGTTTGCACCTGAGTATATACGGTATAGCCCATACATAATATCCTGGTATGGTGGGTCATATTGCTGGTTAATACATACAGCCCTACAATCCTGTACTACGCGGATGTGTTTGTTTTTATGTATATTTTTTAATTTATTTAATATTATTTTTTTATATAAATGATTTCTTCCTGATTATGTAAATCATTTGGCATCTCTTTGAATAAAGCCGCATTTTGAAATCCCTACGCTTGGTATATAATTTCCTTTTTTCTTGCGATCCGTGCGGTATTGCTTTGTATTGATATAGAGCCATTCTGTCAGGATCATCATAAATGAGCCCAAGAGCAGAAAAAAAACTCTCCACTGAGTTAAATGCAGCTGAATCAGATGGTAAAGAAAATGCCCATGCTTGGGGGTCCCCGTTCAGTTATGACAACACCAGGCCCACACGCTGAGCCTCATTACCTGAGGAGATCGGGCGCATACGAAAATATAATTTGCAAGCTTCACGAAAAATAACAAATTTACTGCGTTCCCCAGCAAACCTCTCAGGTAAAGGGATCTTTGGCTCTGCAACTCTACCTGCAGTTTCAGCTTGCACATTAGATACTACTAGACCCTGTTGCTGAACCGCCCCCTTCAACTCAGTGACCTGTAAGGACAGCGCCTCCAACTGGTGGGTTATGGAAGTCATGGGATCCATAGAATACAAAATTTTGGGGCCGATTGTAATGTCACGGGGAGACTAGGTAAGCTAAGGCTGGTTCCCCGGCCTCTGCGATATCCCTCAGACTAGGGAAAACCCTGTCTGTCCCTCTCCCAGAATTTACACTAATGGTGTGCTTGTCTGGGCCACCAGGCCTGGCCCTGACTCTTGTTTCAGCCCTATGCTGAAACCACTACCCGCCACCCAGTGAATAGACCACACACCAACCCCCACAGAAAGCACAGACAGGGAAAACAAAAAAACGCACCACGCCGCAGACACACAGGAAAACACAATAATGTGCCCAGGGCAAAACAAATACAAATATAGGAAGGAGAAATATAACAAAGGATAATACACCACCAGATACGATATTTCTTCTCCAAGACCACCACTCCAGACCGGAATAACTAGGCATGAGGCACAAGCTATAATCGGCGACGCCCAAAGTCCAGCAATACTATTTAAAGGCCGTGGGCGTGACCCAGCCTCCAACCCGAGTACCAACTAGATTAACCCTGGGCAACCTGGATAAAAATCTAGCCGGCGCCACTGAGCATATAGTGGACGAATGTGAAATTAACTCTGTCTGTCGGACGCCCTAGTGTGAATAGCGTCTGACATGACACAAACATAGGAGTAGCCTACCATGTAGTGGATTACACTTTAACTTTGCTATAGTTTGCAAAAGAACCCCTAATCCAAGAATAGTAAACCCATAAGATGTCCTTATCCTACAACACATTCTCTGCTCTTTGTATATGTAACACACCTGTCCCGAATATCCTTCTCCTGGATCTGCTGCCCTCTGTTGTGTTCTACATCCAGTTTTGCAGGTTGCCCAGCATGGATCAAATACATAGTCTCTCTAGAACTTTTTAAAGCCCATTGACACATAGACTTGTGTCTTGGGATTGTGTCTAGACCTCTTGGTTTGTTGTGCATACTGTGCTTTATTTGCTTCAATGCCTGCAAGGTTCTACTTCATTCGTCCTGCTGCTTCTGAGCATTCTTTGTGTGCCAAGTCCTCACTGCCCACATGCTATCCAGCTTCCTACATCAACACCCAAGGTCCGTGTGCCCAACTGGACCTGGGGTTTAGAGGATCCACCTCACCTGGTGAACTTAACAATATACCTCCGACCTACCAATATGGCCAAGAACCAATATTTATGCAGCTAACTAAACACAAAACAAGGATCAGGACATGATACTTTTAACCAGAACTATACAAGTGATGATTTATTCCATGACCAAACACAGCCCTGTGTTATCATCACTGGCCCTTAACCTTTCATTCCATAATCCTCTGCAGTGCCTTTGGCATCAATAATGCTAAGTTGACTTGTATTTCATTACCCGATTTTAAAGGTTTTCTTAGCAAATTTTAAACTCCAGGGAATTTTCTACAACTTATAAAAATGCAAATAATTATACTTTGAGCAAAAAAAAAAAAGAGCCCTTTACTGGCAAATCTTCCAAATCATCCAGAATGCAACAAACATTTTTCCTTCAATCACATAAGAAAAGGCAAATTACATGTTTCTGCTTTTTATCACTACTAATGTCAAACAGAATTAATATAACTTCTTAATCCCTGTATTAGTATAAACAAAATGCACAGCACTATAATTAAGAAGACTTTTGGCAGGCAACTTAGCATCCAGTGAAAAGACTGCATTACACTAACATGGCTCCCATCAGCGATGACAATGAGGGCGAAAGTCTGTAGACAGTCCGGCAGCATAAACCAGTCTCACTTGTAGAATACATTTACAAGTACTGTATGTGCAGAACCATTATTCAGAAACAGCAAAACTGTTAATTTTTTCATTTAATGCAATGAAATCTTAAATTACATAAAATAACTGATATTAGGATAAATAACCGAATGTAAGCTTTTCAATTAAATATATTTTCAGAAAATGAGTCATTATTTAGAACGATTTATATTATTTTTATTTTTCCACATGAAAATTTTTATATGCACTCCGTGCATTGCGGTCCGGTCTTGGTCTATCGATATACACAGTTGTGAGAATGCACATTTACTCTGGTCTGGAGTCTAAATTTATGAGTCTTGTCTTAGGCCTGCATTATATGATGGTGCCTGACATGGGATCTGAATTTATTTATGGGTTTTGTCTAACAACTTTATCAATTTATGGGTCTGAATTGAAAGATTTAGTCTGGGCAGCTACAATTTATTCAGTGGTCTGGATTTATTTCAGTATCTGGTCTGAGCAGCAGCGTAGCTACCGGGCCCCACATTCAGAGGGTCCCACCCAGAACTATGCTACCCTACGCAACTGCGCACGCCAATACAGTCAAGCCCCACAGTAGAGCCGGGAGACACAATCTCCCTGCACTACCGCTCACCGTTCTGTAGACTGTAAGTTGCTTTAAGCCGGTGGTCTATAGAATGGCAGAGGTGCAGATTCACATGCAGTATATCAAAGTCCCGGCACGGTGACAGAACTCTGATGTCCTGTGGGTGCATCAGACCGATGACAGTGCATTGGTCTGCCCAGCCCTTGCCGGTGGACTCGTCAGGACACTGGAATGGGTGAGTATATGATGTTTTTTATTTGGATTAAAACGTGTTGATGCATCAAATGATGGGAGACTCTGAAACAGTAGAGGGGCCCTCATACATCATGGGGACTACTGTGGGGGCCCTCATAAATTATAGAGACTACTGTGGAGGCCCTTATAAAGTGTGGGGCTATTATTCAGTTTGGGTGCTAACATGGGGGCCATTCTACAGTTTGGAGGCTAATGTGAGGGCCATCATTCAGTTTGGGGGCTGTGTGTGTGGCCATTATGCAGATTGGGGTGTAATGTGGGGGCAATCCTACAGTGTGAGGACTAAAGTGGGCGTGCTCATACATTGTAGGGACATCTGTGGGGGGTTCTCAAAGTATGGCAGCTTTTTCACTTTGGGTGGTAATGTAGGGGCAATGATACAGTTTGGGGGCTAATGTGGAGCACATTATACAGTGTAGGAGCTAATGTGTGGCCCATTATACAGTTTGGGCTCTTATGTGTTATGACTAGTGTTGAGCATTCCGATACTGCAAGTATCGGGTATCGGCCGATACTTGCTGTATCGGAATTCCGATACCGAGATCCGATATTTTTGTGATATCGGGTATCGGTATCGAAACAACATTAATGTAAAAATGTGTAAAAGAGAGAATTAAAATAAAAAATATTGCTATACTCACCTCTCCGACGCAGCCTGCACCTTACCGAGGGAAGCGGCAGCGTTCTTTGTTTAAACTTCGCGCTTTTCTTTCATTTACGTGAGTCCCGGCTTGTGATTGGTTGCGTGCCGCCCATGTGACCGGGACGCAACCAATCACAGCAAGCCGTGACGTAATTTCAGGTCCTTCAGGATTTTAAAATTACGTTCTGGCGTTGTGATTGGTTGCGTCGCAGTCACATGGGCGACGCAACCAATCACAGCAAGCCGTGACGTAATTTCAGGTCCTTAAGGATTTTAAAATTACGTCCCGGCTTTGTGATTGGTTGCGTCGCAGTCACATGGGAGACGCAACCAATCACAAGCCGTGACGTCACGGGAGGCTGGACACGCGCGCATTTTAAAATTTTAAAATGCGCGCGTGTCCAGCCTCCCGGCTTGTGATTGGTTGACCGCGGCGCAACCAATCACAAGCCGGGACGTCACGGGAGGCTGGACACGCGCCCATTTTAAAATTTTAAAATGCGCGCGTGTCCAGCCTCCCGGCTTGTGATTGGTTGACCGCGGCGCAACCAATCACAAGCCGGGACGTCACGGGAGGCTGGACACGCGCCCATTTTAAAAAGCGCGCGTGTCCAGCCTCCCGTGACGTCACGGCTTGTGATTGGTCAGGGCGGCCATGTTGCCGGGACGCGGACCAATCACAGCAAGCCGTGACGAAATTACGTCACGGCTTGCTGTGATTGGTCCGCGTCCCGGCAACATGGGCGCCGTGACCAATCATAAGCCAGGACGTCACTGGAGGCTGGACACGCGCGCTTTTTAAAATGGGCGCGTGTCCAGCCTCCCGTGACGTCCCGGCTTGTGATTGGTGAATGGCGGCCATGTTGCCGGGACGCGGACCAATCACAGCAAGCCGTGACGTAATTTCGTCACGGCTTGCTGTGATTGGTCCGCGTCCCGGCAACATGGCCGCCCTGACCAATCAGAAGCCAGGACTTCACGTAACCAAGTAAAAGCGCGAATTTTAAACAAACAACGCTGCCGGTTCCCTCGCTGAGGTCCAGGCTGCGTCGGAGAGGTGAGTATAGCGATATTTTTTATTTTAATTCTTTCTTTTACACATTTATATGGATCCCAGGGCCTGAAGGAGAGTTTCCTCTCCTTCAGACCCTGGGAACCATCAGGAATACCGTCCGATACTTGAGTCCCATTGACTTGTATTGGTATCGGGTATCGGTATCGGATTGGATCCGATACTTTGCTGGTATCGGCCGATACTTTCCGATACCGATACTTTCAAGTATCGGACGGTATCGCTCAACACTAGTTATGACCCCAATGGCAGAGGGTCTCAGGAATAAATACCAAGTCTGCAAACACAAAAAACCAGCTCATAGGGCAGTGGTAACTGGGCTGACCATATATCTAATCCTAGCACCACAAATAGAAGCAGCCGGGGAACGTGCCTACGTTGGTTCTAGACATCTCGCGCCAGCCGGAGAACTAACTAACCCTAGAAGGGAAAAGAAAGACCTTTCTTGCCTCCAGAGAAAAGACCCCAAAACTTGGACACAAGCCACCAACAAATAATAACGGTGAGGTAAGAGGAAAAGACAAACATAAGAATGAGCTAGGTATTTAGCAAAGAGAGGCCCACTAGCTAATAGCAGAATATAGTAAGATGACTTATATGGTCAGCAAAAACCCTATTAAAATATCCACGCTGGATATTCAAGAACCCCCGAACCGTCTAACGGCCGGGGGGAGAACACCAGCCCCCTAGAGCTTCCAGCAAGGTCAGAAATCACATTTAGTACAAGCTGGACAAAAATAGTAGCAAAGCAAGTAACTCAAAAAACAAAGAAGCAAGACTTAGCTTAATTTTGCAAGAGCCAGGACCAGCAGACAGGAGCAACAGAAGGATCTGATTACAACGATGCCAGGCACTGGACTAAGGATCCAGGAAGTTAATATAGTGACACCCCTGGACTAACGACCCAGGTGAGTGCCAAACAGAAAAAAGACAATCCCAGAGTCATACCACTAGTGACCACAAGAGGGAGCCAAAAAGTCTAATTCACAACAGTACCCCCCCCCCTTAAGGAGGGGTCACCGAACCCTCACCAAGACCACCAGGGCGATCAGGATGAGCAGCGTGAAAGGCACGAACTAAATTGGCCGCATGCACATCAGAGGCAACCACCCAGGAATTATCCTCCTGACCATAGCCCTTCCACTTGACCAGATACTGAAGCCTCCGCCTGGAGAGACGAGAATCCAAGATCTTCTCCACCACGTACTCCAACTCGCCCTCAACCAACACCGGAGCAGGAGGCTCAACAGAAGGAACCACAGGTACAACGTACCGCCGCAACAAAGACCTATGGAACACGTTGTGAATGGCAAACGACACCGGAAGATCCAAGCGAAAGGACACAGGATTAAGGATTTCCAATATCTTGTAAGGACCGATGAAGCGAGGCTTAAATTTAGGAGAGGAGACCTTCATAGGAACAAATCGAGAAGACAGCCATACCAAATCCCCAACACGAAGTCGGGGACCCACACCGCGGCGGCGGTTGGCAAAACGCTGAGCCTTCTCTTGTGACAACTTTAAGTTGTCCACCACATGATTCCAGATCTGCTGCAACCTATCCACCACAGAATCTACCCCAGGACAGTCAGAAGGCTCCACATGTCCCGAGGAAAAACGAGGATGGAAACCAGAGTTGCAGAAAAATGGCGAAACCAATGTAGCGGAACTAGCCCGATTATTAAGGGCAAACTCAGCCAATGGCAAGAAGGTCACCCAATCATCCTGATCCGCAGAAACAAAACACCTCAAATAAGCCTCCAGAGTCTGATTAGTTCGCTCCGTTTGTCCATTAGTCTGAGGATGAAAGGCAGACGAAAACGACAACTCAATGCCCATCCTAGCACAAAAGGATCGCCAGAACCTGGAAACAAACTGGGATCCTCTGTCAGACACAATATTCTCAGGAATGCCGTGTAAACGAACCACATTCTGAAAGAACACAGGAACCAGATCGGGAGAGGAAGGCAGCTTAGGCAAAGGTACCAAATGGACCATCTTAGAAAAGCGATCACATACCACCCAGATGACAGACATGCCCTGAGACACCGGGAGATCTGAAATGAAATCCATGGAAATGTGTGTCCAAGGCCTCTTCAGGACAGGCAAGGGCAAGAGCAACCCGCTGGCACGCGAACAGCAAGGCTTAGCTCGAGCACAAGTCCCACAGGACTGCACAAACGACCGCACATCCCGTGACAAGGAAGGCCACCAAAAGAACCTAGCCACCAGATCTCTGGTGCCAAAAATTCCCGGATGCCCTGCCAACACCGAGGAATGAACCTCGGAAATGACTCTGCTGGTCCACTTATCAGGAACAAACAGTCTGTCAGGTGGACAAGAGTCTGGTCTACCAGCCTGAAATCTCTGCAACACACGTCACAAATCCGGAGAAATGGCTGACAAGATAACTCCCTCGTTAAGAATACCAACTGGTTCTGCGACTCCCGGAGAGTCAGGCACAAAGCTCCTTGAAAGAGCATCAGCCTTCACATTCTTTGAACCTGGTAAATATGAGACCACAAAGTCAAAACGGGAGAAAAACAATGACCAGCGGGCCTGTCTAGGATTCAGGCGTTTAGCAGACTCGAGATACATCAAATTTTTGTGATCAGTCAAGACCACCACACGATGCTTAGCACCCTCGAGCCAATGACGCCACTCCTCAAATGCCCACTTCATGGCCAACAACTCCCGATTGCCAACATCATAATTCCGCTCAGCAGGCGAAAACTTCCTAGAGAAAAAGGCACAAGGTCTCATCACAGAGCAACCAGGGCCTCTCTGCGACAAAACGGCCCCTGCCCCAATCTCAGAAGCATCCACTTCAACCTGAAAGGGAAGTGAGACATCAGGCTGGCACAAAACAGGCGCCGAAGTAAACCGGCGCTTCAACTCCTGGAAAGCCTCCACGGCTGCAGGAGCCCAGTTAGCAACATCAGAACCTTTCTTGGTCATATCCGTCAAAGGTTTAGCAATGCTAGAAAAATTAGCAATAAAACGACGGTAGAAGTTAGCAAAACCCAAGAACTTCTGAAGACTCTTAACTGACGTGGGTTGTGTCCAATCATGAATAGCACGGACCTTGACTGGGTCCATCTCCACCGCAGAAGGGGAAAAAATAAACCCCAAAAAGGGAACCTTCTGTACTCCAAAGAGACACTTTGAGCCCTTAACAAATAAAGCATTCTCACGCAAAACCTGAAACACCATCCTGACCTGCTCTACATGCGAGTCCCAGTCATCAGAAAAAACCAGAATATCATCCAGATAAACGATCATAAATTTATCCAGATACTTCCGGAAAATATCATGCATAAAGGACTGAAACACTGAAGGAGCATTAGAGAGCCCAAAAGGCATCACCAAGTACTCAAAATGACCTTCGGGCGTATTAAACGCGGTTTTCCATTCATCTCCTCGCTTAATGCGCACAAGGTTGTACGCACCACGAAGATCTATCTTGGTGAACCACTTGGCACCTTTAATTCGGGCAAACAAGTCTGACAACAGAGGCAAAGGATACTGAAATTTAACAGTGATTTTATTCAAAAGCCGATAGTCAATACAAGGTCTCAAAGATCCGTCCTTCTTGGCCACAAAAAAGAATCCCGCACCAAGAGGGGAAGAGGAAGGATGGATATGCCCCTTCTCCAGAGATTCCTTGATATACGAACGCATTGCGGTATGCTCAGGTACAGACAGATTAAATAGTCTTCCCTTAGGAAATTTGCTACCTGGAATCAAATCTATGGCACAGTCACAGTCCCTATGAGGAGGCAGAGCACTGGACCTGGACTCGCTGAATACATCCTGAAAATCAGACAAATACTCAGGAACTTCCGAAGGAGTAGAGGAAGCAATAGACACCGGCGGGGAATCACCATGAATACCCTGACAGCCCCAACTTGACACAGACATTGCCTTCCAATCCAAGACTGGATTATGAGTCTGTAACCATGGCAACCCCAAAACGACCAAATCATGCATTTTATGCAGAACAAGAAAACGAATCACCTCCCGACGTTCAGGAGTCATGCACATGGTTACCTGTGTCCAAAACTGCGGTTTATTTTCCGCCAATGGCGTAGCATCAATACCCCTCAGAGGGATAGGATTAACCAATGGCTCAAGAACAAAACCACAGCGCTTGGCAAACGACAGATCCATAAGACTCAGGGCAGCACCTGAATCCACAAATGCCATAACAGGGTAGGAGGACAATGAGCAAATTAAAGTCACAGACAAAATAAATTTAGGTTGCAAATTACCAATGGCGACAGGACTAACAACCCTTGTTAGGCGTTTAGAGCATGCTGATATAACATGTGTAGAATCACCACAGTAAAAACACAACCCATTCTGACGTCTATGATTTTTCCGCTCATTTCTGGTCTGAATTCTATCACATTGCATCAAATCAGGTGTTTGTTTAGACAACACCACCAGAGAATTAGCGGTTTTGCGCTCCCGCAAACGCCGGTCAATTTGAATAGCCAGCGCCATGGAATCATTCAGACTTGTAGGAATGGAGAAACCCACCATCACATTCTTAATGGCTTCAGAAAGGCCATTTCTGAAGTTTGCGGCCAGAGCACACTCATTCCACTGAGTAAGCACGGACCATTTCCGAAATTTTTGGCAATACACTTCAGCTTCATCCTGGCCCTGAGAAATAGCCAGCAAGGCTTTTTCTGCCTGAACCTCAAGATTGGGTTCCTCGTAAAGCAATCCGAGCGCCAGAAAAAACGCATCAATATTTGCCAATGCCGGATCTCCTGGCGCTAGCGAGAAGGCCCAATCCTGAGGGTCGCCCCGTAAAAAAGAGATAACAATTTTAACTTGCTGAACTGAGTCTCCAGATGAACGGGGTCTCAGGGATAGAAACAATTTACAATTATCCCTGAAATTCCTAAACTTAAATCGGTCTCCAGAAAACAGTTCAGGAATAGGTATTTTATGTTCAGACATAGGACTACTGGTAACAAAATCTTGCATGCTTTGCACACGAGCAGCAAGCTGGTCCACTCTTGTAATCAAGGTCTGGACATTCATGTCTGCAGCAAGCTCAAGCCACTCAGGTAAAGGGGAGGAAGAGAGGAAAAAAAAAATTCAGAATTTCCTTTCTTATATCCCACTTCTGCAATGCATTAAACATTCAATGTAGGCCTGGCATACTGTTATGACCCCAATGGCAGAGGGTCTCAGGAATAAATACCAAGTCTGCAAACACAAAAAACCAGCTCATAGGGCAGTGGTAACTGGGCTGACCATATATCTAATCCTAGCACCACAAATAGAAGCAGCCGGGGAACGTGCCTACGTTGGTTCTAGACGTCTCGCGCCAGCCGGAGAACTAACTAACCCTAGAAGGGAAAAGAAAGACCTTTCTTGCCTCCAGAGAAAAGACCCCAAAAGTTGGATACAAGCCCCCAACAAATAATAACGGTGAGGTAAGAGGAAAAGACAAACAGAAGAATGAGCTAGGTATTTAGCAAGAGAGGCCCACTAGCTAATAGCAGAATATAGTAAGATGACTTATATGGTCAGCAAAAACCCTATTAAAATATCCACGCTGGATATTCAAGAACCCCCGAACCGTCTAACGGCCGGGGGGAGAACACCAGCCCCCTAGAGCTTCCAGCAAGGTCAGAAATCACATTTAGTACAAGCTGGACAAAAATAGTAGCAAAGCAAGTAACTCAAAAAACAAAGAAGCAAGACTTAGCTTAATTTTGCAAGAGCCAGGACCAGCAGACAGGAGCAACAGAAGGATCTGATTACAACGATGCCAGGCACTGGACTAAGGATCCAGGAAGTTAATATAGCGACACCCCTGGACTAACGACCCAGGTGAGTGCCAAACAGAAAAAAGACAATCCCAGAGTCATACCACTAGTGACCACAAGAGGGAGCCAAAAAGTCTAATTCACAACACTTATGTAAAAGCCATTATACATTTTGTGGGCTAATGCAGTGTTCATCATACAGCGTGGAAGCTAATGTGCTGGCCATTTTAGGGCCTAACGTGAGGGAATTCATAATGTGTGAGGACCCTCATATATTGTGGGGACATCTGTGGTGGTTCTTAAAGTGTGGGAGCCATTATACAGCATGTGAGCTAATGTGAGGGCCATTATTCAGTTTGAGTCTTACAGTGGTGGCCATTATACCATTTGAGGACTAGTTTAGAGGCCATTATACAATTTGGGTTCTACTGTGAGGCCATGGTACAGTTTGAGGGCTTCTGTAGGGGTCATTATACAGTGTTTTGGGGGAGCAGTGGGGGCATCATACTCTGTATAAGGGAGCTGTAGACTCACCATACTGTGACTAGAGGAGCTGTACATTGGGGGACTCAGTGGACATTATTAAATGTTAATTGGGCACTTAAACAGTGTTATAGAGGCACTCAGAGTATGGCCATCAAAGAGGCAAAATGTGGGCACTGTTTTCTAGGGCTCTTGCGCAAGGCATTAATATTTTCAACAGGGAAATTGTACCATCTAAAGGACACAAAGGAGGCATTATTACTATATAAGGTTCACAGTGGTGGCATTAATATGTGTGGCGCTAAGAGGAGCTCTGTTTTTGTGCCACATAGCCAGTGCAGTAATAGGGACACATATGGCAGCAGTGGTCCAGCATTGGGGTATCAGCAGGATGAGGAGATTGTGGATAAATGGAGACGATGCAGGAAATGTGAGAAGTCAGATGTGTGTTTGTTGTAATCTCTGCATACAAGTACTGGCTGGAGAAGTTGTCATGTTGGTCTGGGCAAGATGGAGAAGACATAAAAAATAAATGACTCCATCATAGAGAACATCAGCTGTAAGTCACTATGTATAACTGTGCACCGTAAGAGAAAGGAAGAATATAGAAAAAAAATCAACATTTAACAATTTATAGAAAAAGATTACATATTGTATATAGTGACTTTCAGTTGAATAACTAAATAAAAAAATAGCCTTGACAGTGTGGCTGGTTGGCAGAGTTCCCATGCCGTTTAAGCTTGTAGATGCCCCAAGATTTCCAGTGTCCATTTAGAGTTTTAAAAAGTACAGATATTGTTTATTTTGAATACTTTTCGCCTTTGTCTTGCTGTAGGTGATGATATATTTACTCAAATGATTATGGTTTATTTTCCTTCAACAAAACAAAAAACAATTCTTCAATTTTGTGATCATTTTATTCTCAGTTTTGCAGAATTTTCTTATTTCTGGATAGCATTGCAGAAAAAAAATAAAATAAAATCGCAGCAGGTGCCATTGTTTGCTTTTATTCAACCATCACAGGTTCTACAAGGTCAAACGCAAACCTGATGCTTTTGGCTCCCTGGGAAATTGAGATTATGCTGGACAAACAACATACTTAAAACATTGCCCAACACAGCTGAGATGTGACATAATCATCAATGGATTTAGAGGTGCGGCCGAGGAAATAAACGCAGGTCAAGACTCCAACATCCATTGATATAGAACATAAATGCTTAAGGAGCATGTGTAGCAAAACAGCTGTGGTAAGGCAAAACAGCTGTGGTAAGCCAAAACAATCTATATTCACTGGAAGCGTGAGAGAGGGCATTATATTTCAATGTAGTGCCACCATCAGTTACTGTCCCCATTGGAGCTCATTGTCACATCATGCAAACATGGCTAAATGCCGTAGCATTTGTAGGCATCTCCTTCCCCTTTGCTATACAACCCAGACTGCTATGACGACATCTCCTGACATTTCAAGAGTTTGCTGTCAAGTCCTCTGACTTCTCGCTTTTGCAGCCATCGTCATTCTCTACAGCAACACAAATAAATGTAGGACCCCTGACTACACCACTAAATAAATCCAGTCTCTATGTCAGACGCCAAATCATTCACAAGTGAGGTCTTCTGTGATTGGAGCTGTTCGTCTACCCTTTTTCCTTTCCCTGTCCATCCCAAACCTTTGTTACTATACTGCTCAAAAAAATAGAGGGAACACTAAAATACCACATCCTAGATACCAGTGAATGAAATATTTCAGTTGCAAATCTTTATTCATTACATAGTGGAATGTGTTGAGAACAATGAAACATAAAAATTGATCAATGTAAATCAAAATTAATATCACATGAAGGTCTGGATTTGGAATGATGCTCAAAATCAAAGTGGAAAATGAAGTTACAGGCTGATCCAACTTCAGTGGAAATGCCTCAAAACAAGGAAATAATGTTTAGTCGTGTGTGTGTTGCCTCCATGTGCTTGTATGACTGCAGCGCCCCAGAGTCCTGGTCATTGCAGTACTGTCGCTCCGCCGCTAAGGGGAGTGATGGTATGTCTGATGGCACTAAAGGAGTTCACCTGACCAGGTATCACAGACACACATTACACTTCACACTCCGGCCACCAGGGGGAGTGGTTTTATCTAGTAGGCCACTCCTCACACCTTGGTAAAACTGGGGGTTGGACAGGAAGTTAGGGAGAACGTAGCTGGGAAGAGCTAGAGAGAGGACCTGTCAGGGGTGGGATCCTGGCAGCGTCCTGGAAAGAGACAAGATCGTTACGGAGTTGTGCCTTACAGCGGCAGGCTCCTAGGAAAGGACAAGAAGCGAGGGGTATTGTGAAGGAGTGAGAAACGGGAATACAGCGCAGAGGTGATAGGACCAGAAGGAGTCATGCTGTAAAATCGAGGCAACATCCTTCTGAGGCGCAAAGTCGGTGGCCGGAATGCCGAGAAAGTAAGAGACCCTAAGCATTACTTCAAACCACGGCAGGACAGCCAATTATAGGTTGGCTGTCTCACTTAAACACCTAAGCAGACAACGGAGGCAGCTGTGGGAGAGGGGCGACTCTAGGGTCCCGGAAGAACTCCAGGCCTACCCCGTCATACGGGTGCGTCCTAACCATATCATCTGGGGGACGGAGAGAACGAACATCAGAGGCAGACGCAACAGTTGTGAGGACTATCCCGGGGTGCTCAGCAGGGAAGGACTACAACACACAGGCGCTAGAAGGTAGACACTGATTCCCACCTGCTAAGAGAACTCCGGATGTGCCTTTGGACCGGCCGGTCTCAGCCAGCCCGGTGAACAGTGCTCTGGATTGAGTATCTCGAAACCTTCAGTAAAGAGGTAAAGAGACTGCAACCCTGTGTCCTCGTTATTCATCGCACCCTGCACCACACATCATCAGGGTCACGGACCGGGTCTAGCCACCGTGACAACCCCAGAACTGAGACAGAGAGGCCCGGTACCGGGTATCCCTCGGCCCTGCGACTGTGGGGGCGCTCCAACTTTGCTTCACGAACAGGATTCTACTTAAGCCTGAAGGGTCAGGTCATGTGTGCCGTGGAACTGTGATTTATTGTGCTTGGACTGTGACTTATTGCAAAGACTGTGCATTGCTATTGCCGCCAAGAGTTCCAGCCACAATTCGCCATCGCCGCGCACGGAGGGAGGAGCCTTAGCTTCGTGGGCGGAACCGGTCAAAAGGAGCGCGGAACGAGAAAGCGCGGTAAAGTGCCAACCTCGGAAGAGGAACTCCGACCTCCAGCAGGTTAGTAGGAGGAAGGGACGGCCATGTCGGAGCCGGGAGGAGCGGAGGCGGTGGTTGCAGCCGTGGACACAGGGGCAGCTCCGGTCCCCGCAGCGGACGTAGCCACGGCCCTAATACCACCACCAGTTGCCGCAGAGCCCGCTGCCCCCATCAGCCAGTCGGAGACTGCCGCCACCACAACGGCCATAATGCCCTTCTCTATGCCGTACCTGCCCGGAGCGGCCTGGCTCCCGCGATACTCCGGGGAGTCGCATACATTAACTGACTTTAAAGAGGGGATCTGCAGCCTGCTTGAGTTCTATCCACTGACAGAGCCTCAGAAAGTCCATATGATAATGAACCAACTCTTTGGGGCGGCTCTGAGAGAAGTGAAGTCCTGGCCCGCCGCGGATAAGGGAACTGCACAGCAGGTCTTTGCTGACACCCGCACCGCTACAGAAATTAAGTTGACTTTCTATGGGTGCAAACAGAGGCCGCAGGATAGCCTACGGGACTATGCCCTTAACCTCCAGGAGGCGCTGCGGGCCATCAAGCAGAGTGACCCCGGCAGCATGCAAGATGAAGATAAACTCCTGAAAGAGCGGTTTATTGAGGGGCTCCTGTGCAGTCACCAAAGGGGCCAATTGCACTTCCTGGCCATGCAAAATCCAGACCTGACTTTTGCGCAATTCAAGGATAAAGCCATCCAGGTGCTGCAGGAGCGACAGTCCAGCCGTGCGGTACCCCCGAGGCGTCAAGCCCTCACGTACCACCAGGAGGTGGCGCCGCATGCTCCAGTCGCCGCTGAGGCCGATGCCCAGAGCTTAGAGGACGACTCCCCCGCAGGACTCCGCCTCCAGATGCAGGAGCTGACCAAGAGCAATGCTGCCCTAGCCCGGACTGTGCAGTCCCTACAGGAGGCCCCCAAGGAGAAGATCCAGCTGGCCTCCAGACCAGAGGATGTCCCCTGGATGCGACAGAGGAGGACTCCGCCGACCAGAGGCCGGGACGACGATCGCTTCCATCGGGACGGACAACCTATCTGCCGCCGCTGTCACCAGGTGGGCCACCTTGCAAGGTACTGTCCTTTAAACGAGCAACCCCTGGGGCAAAGGGCCAACCCCCAGGAGTAGGACGATCAGGCCCGCAGCATTGGAGAGCCAAATACGTTGGAGGGCGACCAGTTCTTCCTGTTGTGATCGACGGTATCCCCATGAACGCTCTGCTGGACACCGGTTCTCAGTTGGGGCGGGTGGAATTGAAGGCCCAAGGGATTGTAATTGTTGATATTGACCGCCGTGAATGTAATCCCATGATGACTATCGGTACCAATGTTATAGAAAATTGTCTTGCGGAAGTTATTGTCTTGTTACAACAGGTAGCAGAAACTGCTGGCTACAGTGAACAACGCGCCCTGCAAAAAGAAATCAGAGCCCTGATGCAGAGACAGCAGGTAGAGCTGACTGGTGGTGAAATTGGTCGTGTCACTGTGAGTGATTCAAACCCTATCACGATACCCCCCAGGAGTGAGATGTTAATATGGTGTCGGGCAGCCAAAAGGCCTCAGGGGTAAGGACTACCAGGCCCTGGTAGAACCCGTATATTCAGACAGTAGGCCTACTCTCCTAACAGCCAGGGGGGTGGTCAACGTCCGCCAGGGGAGGGTGCCAGTATGTGTCCTTAATTGTGGGGAGGAAGAGGTCCATCTCACCAAGTATGCCATGCTCGCCAAACTGTTCGCTGTCAATAATAGTGTGATACAGATACCTGGACCCTTGGTCCCGTCTAACCTGGCGGAGGACAACGGTTCTGCAGGGCACTCGAAAGATTGGTGTCGGGAATTGCATGTGGGCACTGACTCTACCCCATCCCACCAGAAACAGGGGGCCTACAGGGTGGTTCACGAGTACGAGCGGGTATTTAGCAAACACCCCTTAGATTTTGGACAGGTGAAAGGGATCCAACATCATATCCCCACAGGAGATCATCGGCCCATAAAAGAGAGATACCGCCCTGTACCCCCAGCTCATTACCAGTGTGCCAAGGACATGTTGCGAGAAATGAAGGAGGCTGGGGTGGTGAGAGACAGTTGTAGCCCCTGGGCAGCTCCATTAGTCCTTGTTAAAAAGAAAGATGGCACAATGAGGATGTGTGTTGATTACAGGCAGTTGAATCGCATTACACATAAGGATGCATACCCACTGCCCAGGATAGAGGAGTCTCTGGCTGCCTTAAAATCTGCTAACTACTGCTCTACCTTAGATCTCACCAGTGGGTACTGGCAGGTTCCCATGGCAGAGGCGGACAAAGAGAAAACGGCCTTCACGACACCGATGGGTCTCTGCGAATTCAACTACATGCCCTTCGGATTGTGCAATGCCCCGGGGACGTTCCAGAGGATGATGGAGTGCTGTCTGGGGCACAAGAACGTTGAAACCGTACTGCTGTATTTGGATGATGTCATCGTCTTCTCTAAGACCTACGAAGACCATCTGAAGCACCTGGCTGAGGTGTTTGAAGCCCTGTCCAACTTTGGCTTAAAGGTGAAACCGTCCAAATGCCATCTGCTGAAACCCAAAGTGCAGTACCTGGGCCAAGTGGTGAGTGCTGAAGGAGTGGCCCCAGACCCCGACAAGGTCACGGTGATCCAGGACTGGCCGAAGCCCAGCAACCTCCACAAAGTCCGGCAGTTCCTCGGGCTGGTACGCTATTACCGGAGGTTCATTAAGGACTTCACCAAGAAGGCCGCGCCATTGCAAGATCTGTTGGTGGGCCAATCCAAGAAGAACAAGGGGAAGAGTACCCCATTTGATTGGAACGAAGGCCTGGAAGGATCATTCACTTGCTTGAAGATGGCGCTGACGGGAGAAGAGGTACTGGCCTACCCTGAGTATGATCAACCGTTTGTACTGTATACGGATGCCAGCAATGTAGGACTGGGAGCTGTGTTGTCCCAGGTCCAGAAAGGCAAGGAGAGGGTAATCGCTTACGCCAGCAGGAAACTTCGTCCCACAGAAAGGAACCCTGTCAACTACAGTTCCTTCAAGCTGGAATTCCTCGCCATCGTTTGGGCAGTGACGGAGAGGTTCAAGCACTACCTGGCCTCAGCAAAATTTACCGTCTTCACGGATAACAATCCACTAACGCACTTGGACACAGCAAAACTCGGGGCCTTGGAACAGCGGTGGATGGCCCGGCTGTCCAATTATGACTTTACCATCAAGTACCGGGCAGGAGGCAAGAATGCGAATGCTGATGCCTTGTTCCGGATGCCCAATTTGCCAGAAATGGGGGAGGACCCAGAGGCACTTGAAGAAGCAGAACTGCCCGCTTTCCATCGCCCCAAAGCCACTCAATGCTCCCATCATGTGAAGAACAGGCTCAGAAACACGCAGGATGTCACGCTGAATCCCCTGCCTCACCATGGGTGGGCAGAGACCCAGGATGGTGACCCTGCGGTCCGTCGGGTGAAAGAACTCCTGACGCAGGCAGGTTTGCATCCCGGCCCGGATGATCCACAAGAAACCCAACAGCTGTGGAAGGGGAGAAGCTGTGCCGGAGAAGTATCGACCCCCGCACTCACGAATTGGTATGGCAGATACTGGTTCCGAGGCAAGATGCGCCGATGGTTCTGGGAGCGTACCACGATGGGGCTGGACAGTTCAGGTGGAGGAGGTTGGAGAGACTACTCCGAGGGAGATTCTATTGGATTGGCATGAAAAGAGCCATCGAGAAGTGGTGTCGGGAGTGTGGCCCGTGCAGCCTACGCAAGAAGGACCGTGACAGCCAACGGGCTCCTTTGCAGTCCATCATCACCAAACGGCCGCTAGAACTGGTCGCGCTGGACCACGTGAAGCTGACACCTAGCCGGTCAAGCTATATTTATGCCCTCACCATCGTGGATCACTATTCCAGGTTCCTGGTGGTTGTACCTGTCAAGGATCTAACGGCCAGAACAGCTGCCAAAACCTTCCAGCAGTACTTCTGTAGACCCCATGGGTATCCGGAGAAGGTACTGACCGATCAGGGACCAGCGTTTGAGGCGGAGGTGTTCCAGGAGTTCTGCAATCTGTACGGGTGTAAGAAGATCAGAACCACACCATACCATCCCCAAACCAACGGGATGTGTGAAAAGATGAACCAAGTGGTGATCGACTTACTGAAGACCCTGCCTGTAGAAGAACAGAACTTGTGGCCAACAAAATTGCCCGACCTGGTAGACATATACAACCACATCCCAGTGAATTCTACCAACTGCACTCCGGCGTACCTGATGCGAGGAAGGTCTAGCAAGTTGCCCGTTGATCTGGACATGGGGGTTCTGACCCCCGAAGATACCTCGCCGGATGCCGATTGGGATACGGAGAGGCAGCAAAGGTACCGCAAAGTACAGGAATGCGTGGAGAAAAGTCTCGCTCAGGCCAGGCAAAAACAGGAAAGGGACTACAACCAGCATGCTCCTGTGATTCCCTTACCGCCTGGCGAGCAGGTACTCAAGCGGAAGAGAAGGCTACACAAACTTGACGACCAGTGGGAAGCGGAACCATATACCATCCTGCCGTCCGATTTCAACAATACCAAAGTCTGCCTCATCAGCAAAGATGGAGGGGAAACCTCAACGGCAATATCCAGAGACCACCTTAAGGTATGCCCCGATAAGTTGAGGGAGAAGGAAACAGGTCCAAGAGCCTCTCCACCTGCAGAAGAGGAGAAAATGATACACACTGTTCTCGGTGATTTTCCCCAGTCTTGGACCCAAATAAATCAGGCCATTGTGGTACCGGTCTTAATGTTTCGTCAACCGAACCCGCCTGGACTAGGAGTGGTGCCAGATCCTCCGGACCCGCAATCACCACAGACCCCGCCGGACGATGCCATGCCCACCGTCGGACTGGCGGAGCCTCCCTCTGCTATCGGTGAATCTGCCGTGCCCACTGATGGTAGCAGCAGCTCTGAGAGATCCAGCATGCCAGTGCTACCCAGACTCAATAGAAGCGTAGCTAGAAGGCAGTGCACTACACCAGTGGTAGCAAGCATAGCGAGCCCTGCTAGGCCAATAGCAACCCCTGCACTACGGAGGTCTACACGTAGCACCAAGAATCAGACTCCCCTTCGTTACAAAACTTGGAGGTATTAACTAAAGTTGCTAATTGTGTTTGTGTAAATATCTTTGTTACAAGCTTAAAAAATGGACAACGGAGCAGTGGACAGTGAATTGCTCCAAAACTTTCAAAGGGACAACTTTGTTTACCCGGGGTCCCTGCTGCTTTAAAAAGTTACAACCACTGAACTGGGAGTCATGAACTGTGCATGGCCAAAACTTTCGCAACGTTTAAGAGTCCTCACCTCCCATAAAGAGAAGCACTGTTATTTGTTGTGAATCCGCTTTTTGGGCTCCCCTGGTGGTTGCTGGTGGTACTGGTGACTTGTGTGTGTTTTGCTGTCTCAGTTCACCTGCTCCCATCAGTGTTTGGGAGTTTCCTATTTAGCCTTGCTCTCCAGTCATTTCATTGCCGGTCATCATTGTAACCAGAGCCTTCGGTTGCATGTTCCTGCTACTAGTCTGCTGATCAGCTAAGTGGACTTTGTCCTTTTGTTTTGTATCTTTTGTCCAGTTTGCAGTTTTTGTTATTCTCTGTAGCTGGAAGCTCTTGCGGGCTGAAATTGCCACTCCTGTGTCATGAGTTGACACAGGAGTCTTAAAGTAATTTCAGGATGGTTTTTTGAAAGGGTTTTCAGTTGACCATGAAGTCCTCTTTTGTATCCTTCTGCTATCTAGTAAGTGGACCTCTCTTTGCTAAATCTACTTTCATACTGTGTATGTCTTTTCCTCTTAACTCACCGTTATTACATGTGGGGGGCTGCTATCATCTTTTGGGGTATTTCCCTAGAGGTAAGCCAGGTCTGTTCCTTCCTCTACCAGGCGTAGTTAGTCCTCCGGCTGGCGCGCGGCATCTAGGAAGTCGTAGGTATGCTCCCTGGCTACTATTAGTTGTGTGGTAGATTTAGCTCACGGTCAGCTCGAGATTCCATCACCCAGAGCTCGTCCGTTATTTTTGTGTTCTGATGTTTCCCTGCCATTGGGAATCATGACAGTATGACCGGCCTATGTTAAAGTTATTGGCAGAAGAAAGGAGAGAAAAAAGAAGTCTGTAGATTTTTTTTTTTTTTTTTACCCCTATGCTTGCTCCATAGTTGGATCAGTTGTATTTCAGCTCTAATTACAGCCTTTGCCTTTCTCTCCTTCTAATCCTTGAATGGCTCTGATCTCACCTGTTTAAAGATGGACCCTCAGAGTTTGGCTGTAGGTTTAAATAATCTTGCTACCAAGGTTCAAAATTTGCAAGATTTTGTTATACATACTCCGATGTCTGAACCTAAAATTCCTACACCAGAGGTGTTTTCCGGAGATAGATCTCGGTTCCTGAATTTCAAATATAATTGTAAATTGTTCCTTTCTCTCAGACCTCACTCCTCTGGAGATCCTGTCCAGCAGGTTAAGATTGTAATCTCTTTGCTGCGAGGTGACCCTCAAAATTGGGCATTTTCATTGACACCAGGGGATCCTGCGTTGCTCAATGTGGATGCGATTTTTCTGGCTTTAGGGTTGCTTTATGAGGAACCTAATTTGGAGATTGAAGCTGAAAAAGCTTTGATAGCCCTATCTCAAGGGCAAGATGAAGCTGAGATATACTGCCAAAAATTTCGTAGATGGTCTGTGCTTACTCAGTGGAATGAGTGCGCCCTAGCGGCAAATTTCAGAGAGGGCCTTTCTGATGCCGTTAAAGATGTTATGGTCGGGTTCCCTGCGCCCACAGGTCTGAATGAGTCCATGACAATGGCTATTCAGATTGATCGGCGTTTGCGGGAGCGCAAACCCGTGCACCATTTGGCTGTATCTTCTGAAGAGACGCCAGAGAAAATGCAATGTGACAGAATTCTGTCCAGAAGCGAGCGGCAGAATTATAGGCGTAAAAATGGGTTATGCTTCTATTGTGGTGATTCTGCTCATGTTATATCAGCATGCTCTAAACGTACAAGGAAGGTTGACAAGTCTATTTCAATTGGCACTTTACAGTCTAAATTTATTCTGTCTGTAACCTTGATTTGTTCATTATCAGTTATTACCGTGGATGCCTATGTGGACTCTGGCGCCGCTCTGAGTCTTATGGATTGGTCCTTTGCCAGGCGCTGTGGGTTTGATTTAGAGCCTCTGGAAGTCCCTATACCTCTGAAGGGTATTGATTCTACGCCTTTGGCTTGTAATAAACCACAATTCTGGACGCAAGTGACTATGCGTATGACTCCAGACCATCAGGAGGTGATTCGCTTCCTTGTGTTGTACAATTTGCATGATGTTTTGGTGCTTGGATTACCATGGTTACAATCTCATAACCCAGTCCTTGACTGGAAAACAATGTCTGTGTTAAGCTGGGGATGTCGGGGGGCTCATGGGGACATACCTTTGGTTTCCATTTCGTCATCTATTCCCTCTGAGAATCCGGCATTTTTGTCTGATTATCGTAATATTTTTGAGGAGCCAAAAATTGGTTCACTCCCTCCCCACAGAGATTGTGATTGCGCCATAGATCTGATTCCTGGCAGTAAATTTCCAAAGGGTCGTTTGTTTAACTTATCTGTACCTGAACATGCTGCTATGCGAGAGTATATTAAGGAGTCCCTGGAAAAGGGACACATTCGTCCTTCTTCATCTCCTTTAGGAGCTGGTTTTTTCTTTGTATCTAAAAAGGATGGCTCTCTGGGGCCTTGTATTGATTATCGACTCCTGAATAAAATTACAGTCAAATATCAGTATCCGTTGCCTTTGCTGACTGATTTGTTTGCTCGCATAAGGGGGGCTAAGTGGTTCTCTAAGATTGATCTTCGTGGGGCGTATAATTTGGTGCGAATTAAGCAGGGGGATGAGTGGAAAACCGCATTTAATACGCCTGAGGGCCATTTTGAGTATTTGGTAATGCCTTTCGGCCTTTCTAGTGCACCTTCAGTCTTTCAGTCCTTAATGCATGATATTTTCCGTGAATATTTGGATAAATTTATGATTGTGTATTTGGATGATATTTTGATTTTTTCTGATGACTGGGAGTCTCATGTTCAACAGGTCAGGAGGGTTTTTCAGGTTTTGCGGGAGAATTCTTTGTGTGTAAAGGGTTCAAAGTGTGTTTTTGGGGTTCAAAAGATTTCCTTTTTGGGGTACATTTTTTCCCCTTCTTCTGTTGAGATGGACCCTGTCAAGGTTCGGGCTATTTGTGACTGGACGCAGCCTACTTCTCTTAAGAGTTTTCCGAAATTCTTGGGCTTTGCTAATTTTTATCGTCGATTTATAACTGGTTTTTCTGGCGTTGCTAAACCTCTGACGGATTTGACCAAAAAGGGTGCTGATGTTGCCAATTGGTCCCCTGCTGCTGTGGAGGCCTTTCGGGAGCTTAAGCGCCTCTTTTTGTCTGCCCCTGTGTTGCGCCAGCCTGATGTTTCTCTTCCCTTTCAGGTTGAGGTCGATGCTTCCGAGATCGGAGCGGGGGCGGTTTTGTCGCAGAAAAGTTCCGACTGCTCAGTGATGAGACCTTGTGCGTTCTTTTCTCGAAAATTTTTGGCCGCCGAGCGAAACTATGATGTTGGTAATCGGGAGCTTTTGGCCATGAAGTGGGCATTTGAGGAGTGGTGTCATTGGCTTGAGGGTGCCAGACATCAGGTGGTGGTTTTGACGGATCACAAGAATCTGATTTATCTAGAGTCTGCCAGGTGCCTGAATCCTAGACAGGCACGATGGTCGTTGTTTTTTTTCTCGGTTTGATTTTGTGGTTTCATACTTACCGGGTTCTAAAAATGTTAAGGCAGATGCTCTTTCTAGGAGTTTTGAGGCTGACTCTCCTGGGGATTCTGAACCTGCTGGTGTCCTTAAGGATGGGGTGGTTTTGTCTGCTGTCTCCCCAGATCTGCGACGTGCTTTGCAAGAATTTCAGGCGGATAGACCTGATCGTTGTCCGCCTGGTAGACTGTTTGTTCCTGATGATTGGACCAGTAGAGTCATCTCGGAAGTTCATTCTTCTTCGCTGGCAGGTCATCCTGGAATTTTTGGTACCAGAGATTTGGTGGCTAGATCCTTCTGGTGGCCTTCCCTGTCTCGGGATGTGCGTGTTTTTGTGCAGTCTTGTGATGTGTGTGCTCGGGCCAAGCCTTGTTGTTCTAGGGCTAGTGGGTTATTGTTGCCCTTGCCTGTTCCGAAGAGGCCTTGGACGCACATCTCTATGGACTTTATTTCTGATCTCCCTGTTTCTCAGAAGATGTCTGTCATCTGGGTGGTGTGTGACCGTTTTTCTAAAATGGTTCATTTGGTACCATTGCCTAAGTTGCCTTCCTCATCTGAGTTGGTCCCTCTATTTTTTCAAAATGTGGTTCGCTTGCATGGCATTCCGGAAAACATCGTTTCTGACAGGGGAACCCAGTTCGTGTCTAGATTTTGGCGGGCATTCTGTGCCAGGTTGGGCATTGATTTGTCTTTTTTGTCTGCATTCCATCCTCAGACTAATGGCCAGACGGAGCGAACTAATCAAACCTTGGAGACTTATTTGAGGTGTTTTGTGTCTGCTGATCAGGATGACTGGGTTGCCTTTTTGCCGTTGGCAGAATTTGCTCTTAATAATCGGGCTAGTTCTGCCACTTTGGTTTCTCCTTTCTTTTGCAATTCAGGGTTTCATCCTCGTTTTTCATCTGGTCAGGTGGAATCTTCGGATTGTCCTGGAGTGGATGCGGTGGTGGATCGGTTGCATCAGATTTGGGGACAAGTGGTGGACAATTTGAAGTTGTCCCAGGAGAGGACTCAGCAGTTTGCTAACCGCCGTCGTCGTGTTGGTCCTCGCCTTCGTGTTGGGGACTTGGTGTGGTTGTCTTCCCGTTTTGTCCCTATGAGGGTTTCTTCTCCTAAGTTTAAGCCTCGGTTCATCGGTCCTTATAGGATTTTGGAGATACTTAACCCTGTGTCCTTTCGTTTGGACCTCCCGGCATCTTTCGCTATCCATAATGTATTCCATCGGTCGTTGTTGCGGAGATATGAGGTACCGGTGGTTCCTTCTACTGAACCTCCTGCTCCTGTGCTGGTGGAGGGTGAATTGGAGTACGTTGTAGAGAAGATCTTGGATTCCCGTATTTCCAGACGGAGACTTCAATATCTGGTTAAATGGAAGAGCTATGGTCAGGAAGATAATTCTTGGGTAACTGCCTCTGATGTTCATGCCTCAGATTTGGTTCGTGCCTTTCATAGGGCTCATCAAGATCGCCCTGGCGGTTCTCGTGAGGGTTCGGTGCCCCCTCCTTAAGGGGGGGTACTGTTGTGAATCTGCTTTTTGGGCTCCCCTGGTGGTTGCTGGTGGTACTGGTGACTTGTGTGTGTTTTGCTGTCTCAGTTCACCTGCTCCCATCAGTGTTTGGGAGTTTCCTATTTAGCCTTGCTCTCCAGTCATTTCCTTGCCGGTCATCATTGTAACCAGAGCCTTCGGTTGCATGTTCCTGCTACTAGTCTGCTGATCAGCTAAGTGGACTTTGTCCTTTTGTTTTGTATCTTTTGTCCAGTTTGCAGTTTTTGTTATTCTCTGTAGCTGGAAGCTCTTGCGGGCTGAAATTGCCACTCCTGTGTCATGAGTTGACACAGGAGTCTTAAAGTAATTTCAGGATGGTTTTTTGAAAGGGTTTTCAGTTGACCGTGAAGTCCTCTTTTGTATCCTTCTGCTATCTAGTAAGTGGACCTCTCTTTGCTAAATCTACTTTCATACTGTGTATGTCTTTTCCTCTTAACTCACCGTTATTACATGTGGGGGGCTGCTATCATCTTTTGGGGTATTTCCCTAGAGGTAAGCCAGGTCTGTTCCTTCCTCTACCAGGCGTAGTTAGTCCTCCGGCTGGCGCGCGGCATCTAGGAAGTCGTAGGTATGCTCCCTGGCTACTATTAGTTGTGTGGTAGATTTAGCTCACGGTCAGCTCGAGATTCCATCACCCAGAGCTCGTCCGTTATTTTTGTGTTCTGATGTTTCCCTGCCATTGGGAATCATGACAGTTATTGTTACTTGTTTATTGCATTTCAAAATTTGGTATGTTTGTTGTTAACATGTATTGTTATTTTTCTTTTCCCAGTCCGGGAGTACTGGATTTAACCGGGGGGGAGTGCAGCGCCCCAGAGTCCTGGTCGTTGCAGTACTGTCGCTCCGCCGCTAAGGGGAGTGATGGTATGTCTGATGGCACTAAAGGAGTTCACCTGACCAGGTATCACAGACACACATTACACTTCACACTCCGGCCACCAGGGGGAGTGGTTCTATCTAGTAGGCCACTCCTCACACCTTGGTAAAACTGGGGGTTGGACAGGAAGTTAGGGAGAACGTAGCTGGGAAGAGCTAGAGAGAGGACCTGTCAGGGGTGGGATCCTGGCAGCGTCCTGGAAAGAGACAAGATCGTTACGGAGTTGTGCCTTACAGCGGCAGGCTCCTAGGAAAGGACAAGAAGCGAGGGGTATTGTGAAGGAGTGAGAAACGGGAATACAGCGCAGAGGTGATAGGACCAGAAGGAGTCATGCTGTAAAATCGAGGCAACATCCTTCTGAGGCGCAAAGTCGGTGGCCGGAATGCCGAGAAAGTAAGAGACCCTAAGCATTACTTCAAACCACGGCAGGACAGCCAATTATAGGTTGGCTGTCTCACTTAAACACCTAAGCAGACAACGGAGGCAGCTGTGGGAGAGGGGCGACTCTAGGGTCCCGGAAGAACTCCAGGCCTACCCCGTCATACGGGTGCGTCCTAACCATATCATCTGGGGGACGGAGAGAACGAACATCAGAGGCAGACGCAACAGTTGTGAGGACTATCCCGGGGTGCTCAGCAGGGAAGGACAACAACACACAGGCGCTAGAAGGTAGACACTGATTCCCACCTGCTAAGAGAACTCCGGATGTGCCTTTGGACTGGCCGGTCTCAGCCAGCCCGGTGAACAGTGCTCTGGATTGAGTATCTCGAAACCTTCAGTAAAGAGGTAAAAAGACTGCAACCCTGTGTCCTCGTTATTCATCGCACCCTGCACCACACATCATCACTCTCAACTTTTACTGGACGCCCTTAGCAGGGTCACGGACCGGGTCTAGCTTCGTGACAATCCCAGAACTGAGACAGAGAGGCCCGGTACCGGGTATCCCTCGGCCCTACGACTGTGGGGGCGCTCCATGACCTCCCTACCGTAAAAGGCCTGGGCATGCTCCTGATGAGGGGGCAGATGGTCTCCTGAGGGATCTCCTCCCAGACCTGGACTAAAGCATCTGCCAACTCTTGAACAATCTGTGGTGCAACGTGACGTTGGTGGATGATGTGAGACATGATGTCCCAGATGTGTTTAATCGGATTCAGGTCTGGGGAATAAGCTGGCCAGTCCATAGCTTCAATGCCTTCATCTTGCAGGAACTGCTGACACCATCCAGCCACATGAGGTCTGGCATTGCCCTGCATTAGGAGGAACACAGGGCAAACCCCACCAGCATATGGTCTCACAAGGGGTCTGAGGATCTCATCTCAGTGCCTAATGGCAGTCAGGCTACCTCTGGCGAGCACATGGATGGCTGTGCGGCCCTCCAAAGAAATGCCACCCCACACCATTACTGACACACTGCCAAACCAGTCATGCTGAAGGATGTTGCATGGCGTCTCCAGACTCTGTCACGTCTGTCACATGTACTCAGTGTGAACCTGCTTTCATCTGTGAAGAGCACAGGGCATCACTGGCGAATTTGCCAATCCTGGTGTTCTGTGGCAAATGGCAATCGTCCTGCACGGTGTTGGGCTGTGAGCACAACCTCCATCTGTGGACGTCGGGCACTCAGACCATCCTCATGGAGTCGGTTTCTGTTTGTGCAGACACATGCACATTTGTGGCCTGCTGGAGGTCATTTTGCAGGGCTCTCGCAGTGCTTCTCCTGTTCCTCCTTGCACAAAGGATGAGGTAGTGGTCCTGCTGCTGGGTTGTTGCCCTCCTACGGCCCCCTCCATATCTCCTGGTGTACTGGCCTGTCTCCTGGTAGCACCTCCAGCCTTTGGACACTACGCTGACAGACACAGTAAACCTTCTTGCCACAGCTCGCATTGATGGTTTTCTCTTTAGCAGCAGGCACAGGTGTTAGCTGCAGCATCTGGCTCCTGCCTCCTGTGACCCACTGCTCTGCCACCGCCACTCCCTCTCCATCATATAGTCCAAAAAATACTGTAAGTGAGACCTTCACTCAAGTTTAGGGAAGAAAACAAGAAGCACCGAGCGCACTACTATGGAATATAAATAGACCCAACCCGGGGTGCAAAAGTGGCAAAACATGATATCGCTAGAAAAAACAAAGGGAAAAGGAAGCCACCATGAAGATGCACACCACAAGAGCATAAAACACAAATGAATCACATATAAGAAACAAGAATTTTATTGGCACACCACACAGAAAAATCTAAAACATGATTAAAACAGTACAACGTGAAAACCTGGCTATACATATACAATAACATGTAATATTTTAAAGTACACTCGCATGCCTGCACAAAAACATGCATATAAGCTTATCTCCCGGCTCATGGGGCTAAAGAAAAAAATGCTAAAACGGATCTGCATATAAACCGCCCATATCCTACAGGCAATGGATGTACCAAAAAGAGGCAGAATGCACCCTAACTGCAATGCCCACAACACGAGCAGAAAAGAAACTGACAACAATATGAACAATATGTTGTTGTGAAATATTTAGAACGCCCATAATAGACCCAGAGGGCATAGTAGGAACATTACCAAAAATGGAGATGACAGGGGACAGAGACCCCGTGTGCAGGCAGGCTAGACCAAGAAACAGGACCCCACGCGTATCGCCCTCCCAATAGGGCTTCATCAGGAACTTCTGTGTGTGAATTTTTCTGTGTGGTGTGCCAATAAAATTCTTGTTTCTTATATGTGATTCATTTGTGTTTTATGCTCCTGTGGTGTGCATCTTCATGGTGGCTTCCTTTTCCCTTTGTTTTTTCTAGCGATTTCACTCAAGTTTAAGCCAAGGTGGGCTTTTTCAGCATAAAAAATGTGCTGAAAAACTCAGCTTAGACACGAGTATATACGATATTTCATATTTACATGTCTTAGCACTGCAGAGTGCAACTTTATTTTTTTGTTATGTACAGAGATGGCTACTCTTAGTTCACATCTGTTCACAGCAGTTTTTTGATTTGGAAATGCCAGTCAGTCTTTTGTCATTGCTCTCTGACCGAGCACTCCCCCCCTCCAGCCTGTGGCGGTTTTATGGGTAGGATTCTACCTGCCCATAAATTCAGGCTTTAGCCTAAGAGTGTTCACACTAGAAAGTTTCCCAGCAAAACCAGAGATTGCCTTGTCATTGGCTGCTGAGCATGCATGAATTGGCCAAAATATGTGCTTAGTATATACATTTTTTTCTTAATTTCTTAATATCTACAGCAGCAATGCTATTCGTATTTCATATTTATATGCCTTAGCACTACAGAGTGCAACTTTATTTTTTTAGGTGTTTTTGTAGAATATTTAGGGAGGTCACTGCTGCGTGGCAAAGTAATTATGTAGCAGAGTCGATGTAGTGTTTATGTATATACTAGATGGTGGCCCGATTCTAACGCATCGGGTATTCTAGAATATGTATGTAGTTTATTTATGAAGATTTCCACGTAGTATATTGCACAGCCACGTAGTATATAGCACAGCCACGTAGTATATAGCACAGCCCACGTAGTATATTGCACAGCCACGTAGTATATAGCACAGCCCACGTAGTATATAGCACAGCCCACGTAGTATATAGCACAGCCCACGCAGTATATAAGACAGCCCACGCAGTATATAACAGCCCACGTAGTATATAGCACAGCCCACGTAGTATATAACACAGGCGCGTAGTATATAGCACAGCCACTTAGTATATTGCACAGCCACGTACTATATAGCACAGCCCACGTAGTATATAGCACAGCGACGTAGTATATAACACAGCCCATGCAGTATATAACACAGCACACGTAGTATATAGCACAGCCCACATAGTATATAGTAATGTAGGCACCATATCCCTGTTAAAAAAATAATTAAAATAAAAAATAGTGATATACTCACCTTCCGTCAGCCTCCAGATCCAGCCCAGGCATTTAGCGATGCTCTTGGCGACGCTCCGTTCCCAGTGATGTTTTGCGGCATTAACACATGATGATGTAGAGGTCTCGCGAGACTGCTACGTCATCTCTGGTGATTGCTGCAATGTATTCTTGGGACCGGAGCGTCGCGAGGAGCGGAACAGGCTGCCGCGGACGCTGGAAGGTGAGAATGTAATGATTTTTTTTTTATTATTATTATTTTCAACATTATATGTTTTTACTATTGATGCTGCATAGGCAGCATCAATAGTAAAAAGTTAGTCACACAGGGTTAATGGCAGCGTTAACGGACTGCGTTACACCGCGCTATGCCGCAGTGTAACGCAGTCCATTTAACGGACTGCTAAAACCCTATGTGGCCGCTGACTGGAGGGGAGTATGGAGGGGGCACTGACTGGAGGGGAGCAGGGAGGGGCCAATTCGCGGCCAGACTGTGCCTGCCGCTGATTGGTCGCGGCCAGCCGGCCGCGACCAATCAGCGACCCGGGATTTTCGCGACAGATAGACGGAAGTTACAAACAGACAGAAGTACCCCTTAGACAATTATATATATAGATTACATACTTGTTTTTTTATTATATATACCCCTTCTCACATGTAAAGCGCTATGGAATAAATGGCGCTATAATAATAATATTGAAATTTAATATGTAAACTTAGTGGTACGTATCTGTATAAGACTATATCCTCTGTGTGCTGCGTGCAAACATGGGTCTTAGAGTATTTCTATATATACTACACGTTCTAATTCACACAATTGTTTCTGAAGTTTTTATGAGTTTCTGGATACTAAGTGGATTCTTCTTCTCTTTAGCTCTATGATCTGTTCGTTATTTTTACAATTCAATCAGTAGTACCAGCATAATCTCGGTAACAACTACATATGTGCAGGGGACCATGAGAGGAAGATGGTTTGTCTGGAGGCTCCCTGTATGAAAGGGGCAGCAGATATAGGGAGGCAACTAATAGGCAGCAAATACAGTGATACACTGTTAGGGCTGGCGGAACGCACCGAGTTAATTGAGAGATGTTATTTGGTGCCTTTGCAGCCCGGGGTCCACCGTGCAGGAGAGGACCTGCTGCTGGCAAATGGCGGCCCTTTATGGTGGAAGAAGCAAACTCTGTTACTTCACAGAGCTGCTGTGCCAGGTCTCACTCTGACCCTCGGTGGCTTTTGAGCCCGCGCCTGAGGACGCCCCGAGTCAGCAGCTGAGACTTTGGCAACTAAGAAACGCGGAACCCTGTTGACTTCACAGGAGTATCCAGCAACTGCTGAGCTGATGGCAGTGTGTGGCAACACAAACATACAATCTCCTCACCGGAGGAGCCGGTATTCTAGGGGCTTATTTAAGCCACGGCCCTAAATCCACACACACAATCTCCTCGCCGGAGGTGCCGGCATTCTAGGGGCTTATTTCAGCCGAGTCCCTGAACACACATAAATGTGACCACACTGGCGCATGCACATAACTGATTCAATACTAGCGCATGGCCGTGCGGTCATGAGAGCCTTAAATAGCTGCAGCATGTACAGGACCTTCCTAGAAGGACCAATGAGAGGCTGCTACAGAGCCTGAGCACCTTCAGGACCTTCCTGGAGGACCAATGGATTTAGCTGCAGTATCTGAACATGTGACCCTCGATCTCCACTGAGAGATCTTACTCTGGGCATGCTCAGAACGAGAAAAGCAGGACTTAGTCCCAGAAGCATCTGCTCGCCGCTGCCCAGCACTGGCTCCAATGGCAGAAGCTGGAAAAGCAGAAGTAACCCTTTGTACAGAGTCAGACTGAGCGAGATGCTGGGACTGACGTCTCTGCTGAGCAGGCTCCACTGCGGCAGGAGAAGAATGGGAGACCGCAGAGGAGATGGCCCGAGATTCCCCCTGTGCAGAGGCAGGAACTCGACCCCTAACATACACCTGATGGAAAGGGACTGCAGAAAGGAGGGGAAGTAGATACAGTGAGGAACCTTGTGAGAAGGCACCTGGTGGGAGGGGAAAGCAAATAGCAAGGTACCTGGTTGGAGGGAACTGCAGAAACAGTGAGACACCTGGTGGGAGGTGACTGCAGAGATAGTGCGGCATCCGGTGGGAGGGGAAGTAGATATAGTGAGGCACTTTGTGAGAAGGCACCTGGTGGGAGGGAACTGCAAAGATAGTGAGGCACCTGATGGGAGGGGACTGCAGAGACAGTGAGACACCTGATCTTAGTGGGCGGTGACTGCAAAGGCAGTGACGCACCTGGTGGGAAGTGACTACAGAGACAGTTATGCACCTCTTGGGAGAAGACTGCAGAGACAGTGAGCTACCTGGTGGATGAAGACTGCAGAGACCGTGTGGCACCTGGTCGGAGGGGAAGCAGTTACAGGAATGGCACCAGGTGGAAGGGGTCCACAGAGACAGTGAGGCACCAGGTGGGATGAAAACGGAACACAGATACAGCGTGGCACTGAGTAAGATGTGACAGCAGGAAAAGTGAGGCAGAAGTCATTTTGCAAAGGAAGCTGGGTCACAAAAAAATAAGAAGACAGCCAATATTAAAATAGGGGACTGCAAAAAAGCATTTTGCTCTTTGTATCTGAACATTGTGCAGCGGCAGGAAAAAAAAGGATTTCTCATCACTCAAATTAGCATTTCACTTTGCACTCTGCCTTACCGAGAGACAAAAAAAAAATTACCAGGATGCTCTCTTGGTGTGCCCTGGTCCCATTACACCTTCTTTAAATATGTTTTTAGAATGTGGAAGAAAATTGAAAAAAACCTTAGCAACATGGGAAGAACAGAAAAAAATACAAGCAGAAGTAGCTCCGAAAACAGAAACATTACTGTAAAAACATTATTATATTATTATTACTCTTGCTCAGTCACCCACCAGTAGGGTTGAGCGAAACGGGTCGATCATTTTCAAAAGTCGCCGACTTTTGGCTAAGTCGGCGTCTCATGAAACCCGATCCGACCCCTGTGCTTGTCGGCCATGCGGTACGCGACTTTCGCGCCAAAGTCGCGTTTCAATGACGCGAAAAGCGCCATTTCTCAGCCAATGAAGGTGAACGCAGAGTGTGGGCAGCGTGATGACATAGATCCTGGTCCCCACCATCTTAGAGAAGGGCATTGCAGTGATTGGCTTGCTGTCTGCGGCGTCACAGGGGCTATAAAGGGGCGTTCCCGCCGACCGCCATCTTACTGCTGCTGATCTGAGCTTAGGGAGAGGTTGCTGCCGCTTCGTCAGAAGCAGGGAGAGCGTTAGGCAGGGTCCACTAACCACCAAACCGCTTGTGCTGCAGCGATTTCCACTGTCCAACACCACCTTCGGTGTGCAGGGACTGTGGAAGCTATTTTTTTTTTTTTTTCCCCTCAGCGCTGTAGCTCATTGGGCTGCCCTAGAAGGCTCCGTGATAGCTGTATTGCTGTGTGTACGCCACTGTGGAAACCAACTGCTTTTTTCAAAGCACATATCCTCTTGTTCCTTCCTTTCTGCACAGCTATCTTTTTTGTTTGTCCACACTTTTTATTTAATTTGTGCATCAGTCCACTCCTATTGCTGCCTGCCATACCTGGCTTACATTACTGCAGGGAGATAGTAATTGTAGGACAGTTTTTTTTTTTTTTTTTTTTTTTTTTTGTGGGAGATTAAGATTGGCATTTCTGCTACAGTGCCATCCCTGTGTGTGCCATCTCTCACTGAGTGGGCCATAGAAAGCCTATTTATTTTTTCCGTGATTTGTGTTCTAAAATCTACCTCAACACAAAAACACTACATCAATCAGTGGGAGAAAAATATTGGCCTCAGTCAGGGCTTGTGTGCCACTGCTGTGTGTGCTATCTCTCATTCAGTGGGCTATAGCAAGCCTATTTTTTTTTTTTTTTTTTAATATTATTTGGTTTCTAAAGTCTCCCTGAAAAAAAAAAAAAACCTAAAAAAACAGTGGGAGAGTAATATTGCCCTTTCAGCTTGTGTGCCAGTCTTGACTCCTGGGTGTGCCACCTCTCTCCCTCTCATTCAGTGGGCCATAGAAAGCCTATTTATTTTTTTTAAAAAATATTATTGGGTTTCTAAAGTCTCCCTGAAAAAACAAAAAATACATAAAAAAACAGTGGGAGAGTAATATTGCCCTTTCAGCTTGTGTGCCAGTCTTGACTCCTGGGTGTGCCACCTCTCTCCCTTTCATTCAGTGGGCCATAGAAAGCCTATTTATTTTTTCCGTGATTTGTGTTCTAAATTCTACCTCAACACAAAAACACTACATCAATCAGTGGGAGAAAAATATTGGCCTCAGTCAGGGCTTGTGTGCCACTGCTGTGTGTGCTATCTCTCATTCAGTGGGCTATAGCAAGCCTATTTTTTTTTTTTTTTTTTTTTTTTAAATATTATTTGGTTTCTAAAGTCTCCCTGAAAAAAAAAAAAAAACCTAAAAAAACAGTGGGAGAGTAATATTGCCCTTTCAGCTTGTGTGCCAGTCTTGACTCCTGGGTGTGCCACCTCTCTCCCTCTCATTCAGTGGGCCATAGAAAGCCTATTTATTTTTTTTTTTTAATATTATTTGGTTTCTAATTCTCCCTGAAAAAAAAAAAAAAACCTAAAAAAACAGTGGGAGAATAATATTGCCCTTTCAGCTTGTGTGCCAGTCTTGACTCCTGGGTGTGCCACCTCTCTCCCTCTCATTCAGCGGGCCATAGAAAGCCTATTTATTTTTTTTTAAAAATATTATTGGGTTTCTAAAGTCTCCCTGAAAAAACAAAAAATACATAAAAAAACAGTGGGAGAGTAATATTGCCCTTTCAGCTTGTGTGCCAGTCTTGACTCCTGGGTGTGCCACCTCTCTCCCTTTCATTCAGTGGGCCATAGAAAGCCTATTTATTTTTTTTTTAAAATATTATTGGGTTTCTAAAGTCTCCCTGAAAAAACAAAAAATACATAAAAAAACAGTGGGAGAGTAATATTGCCCTCTCAGCTTGTGTGCCAGTCTTGACTCCTGGGTGTGCCACCTCTCTCCCTTTCATTCAGTGGGCCATAGAAAGCCTATTTATTTTTTTTTTTAAATATTATTGGGTTTCTAAAGTCTCCCTGAAAAAAAAAAAAAAACCTAAAAAAACAGTGGGAGAGTAATATTGCCCTTTCAGCTTGTGTGCCAGTCTTGACTCCTGGGTGTGCCACCTCTCTCCCTCTCATTCAGTGGGCCATAGAAAGCCTATTTATTTTTTTTTTTAAATATTATTGGGTTTCTAAAGTCTCCCTGAAAAAAAAAAAAAAAACCTAAAAAAACAGTGGGAGAGTAATATTGCCCTTTCAGCTTGTGTGCCAGTCTTGACTCCTGGGTGTGCCACCTCTCTCCCTCTCATTCAGTGGGCCATAGAAAGCCTATTTATTTTTTTTTTTAAATATTATTGGGTTTCTAAAGTCTCCCTGAAAAAACAAAAAATACATAAAAAAACAGTGGGAGAGTAATATTGCCCTTTCAGCTTGTGTGCCAGTCTTGACTCCTGGGTGTGCCACCTCTCTCCCTTTCATTCAGTGGGCCATAGAAAGCCTATTTATTTTTTCCGTGATTTGTGTTCTAAATTCTACCTCAACACAAAAACACTACATCAATCAGTGGGAGAAAAATATTGGCCTCAGTCAGGGCTTGTGTGCCACTGCTGTGTGTGCTATCTCTCATTCAGTGGGCTATAGCAAGCCTATTTTTTTTTTTTTTTTTTTTTTTATATTATTTGGTTTCTAAAGTCTCCCTGAAAAAAAAAAAAAAACCTAAAAAAACAGTGGGAGAGTAATATTGCCCTTTCAGCTTGTGTGCCAGTCTTGACTCCTGGGTGTGCCACCTCTCTCCCTCTCATTCAGTGGGCCATAGAAAGCCTATTTATTTTTTTTTTTAAATATTATTGGGTTTCTAAAGTCTCCCTGAAAAAACAAAAAATACATAAAAAAACAGTGGGAGAGTAATATTGCCCTTTCAGCTTGTGTGCCAGTCTTGACTCCTGGGTGTGCCACCTCTCTCCCTTTCATTCAGTGGGCCATAGAAAGCCTATTTATTTTTTTTTTAAAATATTATTGGGTTTCTAAAGTCTCCCTGAAAAAAAAAAAAAAACCTAAAAAAACAGTGGGAGAGTAATATTGCCCTTTCAGCTTGTGTGCCAGTCTTGACTCCTGGGTGTGCCACCTCTCTCCCTCTCATTCAGTGGGCCATAGAAAGCCTATTTATTTTTTTTTTAAAATATTATTGGGTTTCTAAAGTCTCCCTGAAAAAACAAAAAATACATAAAAAAACAGTGGGAGAGTAATATTGCCCTCTCAGCTTGTGTGCCAGTCTTGACTCCTGGGTGTGCCACCTCTCTCTCTCTAATTGTGGGCCATAGAAAGCCTTTTTTTTTTTTTTTTTTAATATTATTTGGTTTCTAAAGTCTCCCTGAGAAAAAAAAAAAAATAAATTAGGTGGGAGATTAATATTGACATTAGTGCTTGAGTGACAGTCCTGCGTGTGTGTCATCTCTGTGATTTTGTGCCACAGAAAACAGAGTGTGTAACATTGTGCCTGATTTTCCTTGTGGTCTCACCAACCTGTTAAGGGATATTGAAATCATACTGAAGTTATAGCTCACCGTGTAAGTTGTTTGACAGCAACAAATAAAGTTACTTTGGTTAAGATTTTAAAACAATGAGGAAGTCTGGTGCAAGAGGTCGTCGTGGGCGTTCATTGTCAGCTGGTAATGATGGTAGTGGTAGAGGAGCATCAGGTGGTCGTGGGGATAAAAATATTCCACCTAAGTCTGGAGCTGTGGAGCCAGTTTCGTCGTCAGGCTACACAAGGCCTCGAACGCTCTCTTTTCTGGGAGTAGGAAAACCGCTTTTAAAGGCGGAGCAGCAACAGCAAGTTTTGGCTTACATTGCAGACTCAGCCTCTAGCTCTTTTGCCTCCTCTTCCGAAACTGGTAAATGTAAAAGCAGCGCGTCGCTTGTGGATGTTCACGGTCAGGGACAAGTCGCTTCCTTGTCCTCCTCAGCAAAAACTACAACAAGAGAGAAGGATGCAGCAGGCGACACAACGGGTCACTCCATGGAGCTCTTTACACATACCGTCCCTGGCTTAGAAAGTGAAACATTTAACAGGCCATGCCCATTACAAGTATATTCTGACATGGAGTGCACTGATGCACAGCCACAGCCAGAGTACTATGCTGCTCCTTTGACTCAGACCACCACATTGCCCTCTCAGGGTACAGATCCACAATCAGACCCTGATGAGACTATGTTGCCCCGCCACGAACGCTATACCACCGACCGACACAGTGACACAGACGAAGTTGCACACGAGCTCGAAGAGGAGGTAATAGATGACCCAGTTATTGACCCCGATTGGCAGCCATTGGGGGAACAGGGTGCAGGCGGCAGTAGTTCAGAAGCGGAGGTGGAGGAGGGGCCGCAGCAGGCATCAACATCGCAACAGGTTACATCTGCCGGGCCCGTATCTGGCCCAAAACGCGTGTCAAAGCCAAAACCTGTTGGAGCACAGCGTTGCCATCCGGTTAAAGCTCAGTCTGCAATCCCTGAAAAGGGATCCGAGTCTAGGAAGAGTGCAGTCTGGCATTTTTTTAAACAACATCCAACTGATCAGCGCAAAGTCATCTGTCAAAAATGTTCAACTAGCTTAAGCAGAGGTCAGAATCTGAAAAGTCTAAATACTAGTTGCATGCATAGACACTTAACCACCATGCATTTTCAAGCCTGGACTAACTACCAAACGTCCCTCAAGGTTGTAGCACCCTCGGCCAATGAAGCTAGTCAGCAACGCAACATCCCTTCCGTCACTGTAAGGCCACCATTTTCCGCACCACAGGCAGTATCTGTGCAGGTTTCTTTGCCAGCCAAAAGCAGTCAGGGTCAGGGAATCACCAGTTTTGTAGGAGGAAATATTGCATCTAGGGCACCGGCGGAAACAATACCGTCTCCAACCGTCTCTCAGTCTGCCATGTACACCGGCACACCCGAAAGTTCCACGATCTCCAGCTCTCCAGTCCAGCTCACCCTACATGAGACTCTGGTTAGAAAAAGGAAGTACTTATCCTCGCATCCGCGTACACAGGGTTTTAACGCCCACATAGCTAGACTAATCTCGTTAGAGATGATGCCCTACCGGTTAGTTGAAAGCGAAGCTTTCAAAGCCCTGATGGAGTACGCTGAACCACGATACGAGCTACCCAGTCGACACTTTTTTTCCAGAAAAGCCATCCCAGCCCTGCACCAGCATGTTAAACAGCGCATCGTCCATGCACTCAGGCAATCTGTGAGTACAAAGGTGCACCTGACTACAGATGCATGGACCAGTAGGCATGGCCAGGGACGTTATGTGTCCATCACGGCACACTGGGTGAATGTGGTGGATGCAGGGTCCACAGGCGACATCAATTTAGGGACAGTTGTGCCTAGCCCACGGTCTAGGAAACAGTTGGCTGTAGGCGTTCGCACCCCCTCCTCCTCCTCCTCCTCGTCCTCCTGCAGAAGCTACAGCTCTTCCACAGAACGCAGTCTGCCAACCACTCCATCGGCAGATGACACTGTTGCACACCAGTTGTCCCATTATGGGCCAGCTACTGCCAAGCGTCAGCAGGCTGTATTGGCTATGAAGTGCTTGGGCGACAATAGACACACCGCGGAAGTTCTGTCCGAGTTCTTGCAACAAGAAACGCAGTCGTGGCTGGGCACAGTAGATCTTGAGGCAGGCAAGGTAGTGAGTGATAACGGAAGGAATTTCATGGCTGCCATCTCCCTTTCCCAACTGAAACACATTCCTTGCCTGGCTCACACCTTAAACCTGGTGGTGCAGTGCTTATTGAAAACTTATCCTGGGTTCTCCGACCTGCTCCTCAAAGTGCGTGCACTTTGCTCACATATCCGACGTTCGCCTGTACACGCCAGCCGTATGCAGACCTATCAGCGGTCTTTGAACCTTCCCCAGCATCGCCTAATCATAGACGTTGCAACAAGGTGGAACTCAACACTGCACATGCTTCAGAGACTGTGCGAACAGAGGCGTGCTGTTATTTATTTGTGGGAGGATACACGGGCAGGCAGTAGGATGGCAGACATGGAGTTGTCAGGTGTGCAGTGGTCTAAGATACAAGACATGTGTCAAGTCCTTCAGTGCTTTGAGGAATGCACACGGCTGGTTAGTGCAGACAACGCCGTAATAAGCATGAGCATCCCCCTAATGCGTCTGCTGATGCAAAGTTTGACGCACATAAAGGAGCAGGCGTCTGCACCAGAGGAAGAGGAAAGCCTTGATGACAGTCAGCCATTGTCTGGTCAGGGCAGTGTACAGGACGAGGTAGCGGGCGAAGAGGAGGTGGAGGACGAGGAGGATGATGGGGATGAGTATATTTTTAATGCCGAACCTTTCCCGGGGGCACAGGAATTTGGTTGCGTGTCACGGCCGGGTTCTGGTTTTTTGAGGGACACAAGTGACGTAGATTTGCCTGCAACTGCCCCTCAACCAATCACAACCGGAGATTTGACAACTGGAACTTTGGCCCACATGGCGGATTATGCCTTACGTATCCTAAAAAGGGACACACGCATTACGAAAATGATGAACGATGACGATTACTGGTTGGCCTGCCTCCTTGATCCACGCTATAAAGGCAAATTGCAAAATATTATGCCACATGAGAACTTGGAACTAATATTAGCAACCAAACAATCAACTCTTGTTGACCGTTTGCTTCAGGCATTCCCAGCACACAGCGCACGTGATCGTTCTCACACGAGCTCCAGGGGGCAGCAGACTAGGAGTGTTAGGGGTGCACACATCAGAAGTGGCATTGGACAGAGGGGTTTTCTGACCAGGTTGTGGAGTGATTTTGCTATGACCGCAGACAGGACAGGTACTGCTGCATCAATTGAAAGTGACAGGAGACAACATTTGTCCAGTATGGTTACTAACTATTTTTCATCCCTTATCGATGTTCTCCCTCAACCGTCATTCCCATTTGATTACTGGGCCTCCAAATTAGACACCTGGCCAGAATTGGCAGAATATGCATTGCAGGAGCTTGCTTGCCCGGCAGCAAGTGTCCTATCAGAAAGAGTATTCAGTGCTGCAGGTTCAATATTAACCGAAAAAAGGACTCGTCTGGCTACCCAAAATGTTGACGATCTAACATTCATTAAAATGAACCACAACTGGATTTCGAAATCTTTTGCCCCACCTTGCCCGGCCGACACCTAGCTTTCCTATGAAAAGCTCTTGCCTGTGAATTACTTTTCTAATGTCTAATTTGCTGCAGCTGATTGTACAGCATACGACATGTTTACACCTCCCTAAATGGCAAAACTCCCCACACGGGGCCGTGGTATCGCGACTTGGCGCAAGCACCCGTGAGACTGCTGTTTGTCTGAAGAGGTGGGTGTGCTCGCTTTTGGTTGACGGCATTGCTACTGGGTCCCTCATAGTACAATGTAGTGTCTCTGGCGGTGGTGGTGCGCACCCAACGTCAGACACACCGTTGTAACATGAGGGGCCCTGGGGCGGTCCCGCCGGCCTCAAGAGAGTTCCCCCCTACCCCAGCTCAAAATGTGCTCTACCACGTGCAAAATTATGTCGCACAGCTCCACCAATCTTTAGTCTATTCGCTGACATCATTCAATGTCTGGCACTGACAATACAAATTTGTAGACATCTATGATGCAACTTAAAGTAGTCTGTGTCTGTGTCCTATATTGGCACCATTAAATAGTTACTGCCAAATTACTATGTCAGAAACTCAGTAGATGAGCCCACCCCTGTACCTAAGTATGCCACCTTTTTTTTTTGTTTTGGTTGTTTTGCGAGACATTAACATCTATTTATATTTTGGGAGTACTGGGACAGACACTCCTTGCACTACTCCTCCACTCACCACCAAGCTGCCTGTGTATCCATGTAACCGCTGTAAAACTGCCATGAGCCTATTGTTTGTTATTTTAGGCCTTTGATAGCCTGTCTGCGGCCCCTACTTGCAATACTCCTCCACTGACCACCAAGCTGCCTGCCCGTGTATCCATGTAACCGCTGTGAAACTGCCATGAGCCTATTGTTTGTTATTTTAGGCCTTTGATAGCCTGTCTGCGGTCCCTACTTTAAATACTCCTCCACTGACCAGACCACTGCTGCCCGTGTACCCCTGGAACCAATTATAAAGTGCCTACAGCCAGCCCATTTTTTTATGTTAGGCCTTTGAAGCCTGTCTGCGGTCCCTACTTGCAATACTCCTCCACTGACCACAATGCTGCCTGGAGTGCCTGCCTGTGTATCCATGTAACCGATGTAAAACTGCCATGACTGCCTACTGTTTGTTATTTTAGGCCTTTGATAGCCTGTCTGCAGCCCCTACTTGCAATACTCCTCCACTGACCACCAAGCTGCCTGCCCGTGTATCCATGTAACCGCTGTGAAACTGCCATGAGCCTATTGTTTGTTATGTTAGGCCTTTGATAGCCTGTCTGCGGTCCCTACTTTAAATACTCCTCCACTGACCAGACCACTGCTGCCCGTGTACCCCTGGAACCAATTATAAAGTGCCTACAGCCAGCCCATTTTCTTATGTTAGGCCTTTGAAGCCTGTCTGCGGTCCCTACTTTAAATACTCCTCCACTGACCACCAAGCTGCCTGCCCGTGTATCCATGTAACCGCTGTAAAACTGCCATGAGCCTATTGTTTGTTATTTTAGGCCTTTGATAGCCTGTCTGCGGCCCCTACTTGCAATACTCCTCCACTGACCACAATGCTGCCTGGAGTGCCTGCCTGTGTATCCATGTAACCGATGTAAAACTGCCATGACTGCCTACTGTTTGTTATTTTAGGCCTTTGATAGCCTGTCTGCAGCCCCTACTTGCAATACTCCTCCACTGACCACACCAATGCTGCCCGTGTACCCCTGGAACCTATTTAAAAGTTCATAGAGCCTAGTTATATATTTTATTTACTATTAATAAGGCCATGATGGACTACGCTGTACCACGCTACAAGCTAACCAGTCGACACTTCTTTTGCGAGAAAAGCCATCCCAACCCTCCACCAGCATGTAGAAGACCGCATTGTCCATGCACTCTGGCAATCTGTGAGTACAAAGGTGCACCTGACAACAGACGCATGGACCTGTAGGCATGGCCACGGAAGATTACGTGTCCATTACGGCGCAATGGGTTAATGTGGTGGATGCATGGTCCACAGGGGACAGCCTACTAAGTCTGTCTGCAGTCCCTAATTCAAATTGTCCTCCACTGTCTAAATCGGAACTTCCACCTTCTGGCTTTCGGCCTATAGTATCAGAAATTAAACTGCATTTGGCCTTCAACTTTGGTTAGGGCCTACTAACGGCTTCTGCCCCTCCCTGGTGTTGCCCTCAACTAAATAAAGCTGAGCTTCAACCTTCCGGCTCTCATTATGTGGTTTAAAAAAAAAAAATGGTGGTTAGGGCCTACTAACGGCTTCTGCCCCTCCCTGGTGTTGCCCTCAACTAAATAAAGCTGAGCTTCAACCTTCCGGCTCTCATTATGTGGTTTAAAAAAAAAAAATGGTGGTTAGGGCCTACTAACGGCTTCTGCCCCTCCCTGGTGTTGCCCTCAACTAAATAAAGCTGAGCTTCAACCTTCTGCTCCAAATTACCATTTTAAAAAATGCAATAGGCTTTTCAGGCCTACTAAAGGTGTCTGTCTGTGTGCCCCTCCCTGGTGTTGTCCTCAACTAAATAAAGCTGAGCTTCAACCTTCCGGCTCTCATTATGTGGTTTTAAAAAAAAAAATGGTGGTTAGGGCCTACTAACGGCTTCTGCCCCTCCCTGGTGTTGTCCTCAACTAAATAAAGCTGAGCTTCAACCTTCCGGCTCTCATTATGTGGTTTTAAAAAAAAAAATGGTGGTTAGGGCCTACTAACGGCTTCTGCCCCTCCCTGGTGTTGTCCTCAACTAAATAAAGCTGAGCTTCAACCTTCCGGCTCTCATTATGTGGTTTTAAAAAAAAAAATGGTGGTTAGGGCCTACTAACGGCTTCTGCCCCTCCCTGGTGTTGTCCTCAACTAAATAAAGCTGAGCTTCAACCTTCCGGCTCTCATTATGTGGTTTTAAAAAAAAAATGGTGGTTAGGGCCTACTAACGGCTTCTGCCCCTCCCTGGTGTTGCCCTCAACTAAATAAAGCTGAGCTTCAACCTTCTGCTCCAAATTACCATTTTGAAAAATGCAATAGGCTTTTCAGGCCTACTAAAGGTGTCTGTCTGTGTGCCCCTCCCTGGTGTTGTCCTCAACTAAATAAAGCTGAGCTTCAACCTTCCGGCTCTCATTATGTGGTTTTAAAAAAAAAAATGGTGGTTAGGGCCTACTAACGGCTTCTGCCCCTCCCTGGTGTTGTCCTCAACTAAATAAAGCTGAGCTTCAACCTTCCGGCTCTCATTATGTGGTTTTAAAAAAAAAATGGTGGTTAGGGCCTACTAACGGCTTCTGCCCCTCCCTGGTGTTGCCCTCAACTAAATAAAGCTGAGCTTCAACCTTCTGCTCCAAATTACCATTTTGAAAAATGCAATAGGCTTTTCAGGCCTACTAAAGGTGTCTGTCTGTGTGCCCCTCCCTGGTGTTGTCCTCAACTAAATAAAGCTGAGCTTCAACCTTCCGGCTCTCATTATGTGGTTTTAAAAAAAAAATGGTGGTTAGGGCCTACTAACGGCTTCTGCCCCTCCCTGGTGTTGCCCTCAACTAAATAAAGCTGAGCTTCAACCTTCTGCTCCAAATTACCATTTTGAAAAATGCAATAGGCTTTTCAGGCCTACTAAAGGTGTCTGTCTGTGTGCCCCTCCCTGGTGTTGTCCTCAACTAAATAAAGCTGAGCTTCAACCTTCCGGCTCTCATTATGTGGTTTAAAAAAAAAAAATGGTGGTTAGGGCCTACTAACGGCTTCTGCCCCTCCCTGGTGTTGTCCTCAACTAAATAAAGCTGAGCTTCAACCTTCCGGCTCTCATTATGTGGTTTTAAAAAAAAAATGGTGGTTAGGGCCTACTAACGGCTTCTGCCCCTCCCTGGTGTTGCCCTCAACTAAATAAAGCTGAGCTTCAACCTTCTGCTCCAAATTACCATTTTGAAAAATGCAATAGGCTTTTCAGGCCTACAAAAGGTGTCTGTCTGTGTGCCCCTCCCTGGTGTTGTCCTCAACTAAATAAAGCTGAGCTTCAACCTTCCGGCTCTCATTATGTGGTTTTAAAAAAAAAAATGGTGGTTAGGGCCTACTAACGGCTTCTGCCCCTCCCTGGTGTTGTCCTCAACTAAATAAAGCTGAGCTTCAACCTTCCGGCTCTCATTATGTGGTTTTAAAAAAAAAAATGGTGGTTAGGGCCTACTAACGGCTTCTGCCCCTCCCTGGTGTTGTCCTCAACTAAATAAAGCTGAGCTTCAACCTTCCGGCTCTCATTATGTGGTTTTAAAAAAAAAATGGTGGTTAGGGCCTACTAACGGCTTCTGCCCCTCCCTGGTGTTGCCCTCAACTAAATAAAGCTGAGCTTCAACCTTCTGCTCCAAATTACCATTTTGAAAAATGCAATAGGCTTTTCAGGCCTACTAAAGGTGTCTGTCTGTGTGCCCCTCCCTGGTGTTGTCCTCAACTAAATAAAGCTGAGCTTCAACCTTCCGGCTCTCATTATGTGGTTTAAAAAAAAAAAATGGTGGTTAGGGCCTACTAACGGCTTCTGCCCCTCCCTGGTGTTGTCCTCAACTAAATAAAGCTGAGCTTCAACCTTCCGGCTCTCATTATGTGGTTTTAAAAAAAAAATGGTGGTTAGGGCCTACTAACGGCTTCTGCCCCTCCCTGGTGTTGCCCTCAACTAAATAAAGCTGAGCTTCAACCTTCTGCTCCAAATTACCATTTTGAAAAATGCAATAGGCTTTTCAGGCCTACTAAAGGTGTCTGTCTGTGTGCCCCTCCCTGGTGTTGTCCTCAACTAAATAAAGCTGAGCTTCAACCTTCCGGCTCTCATTATGTGGTTTAAAAAAAAAAAATGGTGGTTAGGGCCTACTAACGGCTTCTGCCCCTCCCTGGTGTTGCCCTCAAGTAAATAAAGCTGAGCTTCAACCTTCTGCTCCAAATTACCATTTTAAAAAATGCAATAGGCTTTTCCGGCCTACTAAAGGTGTCTGCCCCTCCCTGGTGTTGTCCTCAACTGAACAAAGCTGAGCTTCCACATTCTGGCTTTCGCCCTATACTATCAGATATTAAACTGCATTTGGCCTACTAGTGTGGTTAGGCCCTTGAAACAGTGTCTGCTGCTCTTGGGTTTGCTACTCCACTGAACAAAGCAATGCCGCCTGTTTAGTCCTGTTACCAATTTTGAACTGCATGTAGCCTACTTTATTCTTTGGCCCTATATCTGTTTCCTCCTCATCCTGCCCATTGCCCAGCCACTGCTAAATGAGTCTGCTGGTACATTGACCTAGACCACTACATTCCCCTTGTACTCTACACAGCCAGAATCTGTCCCTGCTGAAAGTAAGGTTCCCCTTCCCGCATGTTATACCACCTTACACAGGGACAAAGAGGAAGGTGCAGATGAAAGTGCAGGTTCCTTCATCAGGTGGGGGGGCATACTCGTTGGCGACGTCACTGGCACAGGGCCCCTCAGAGTACGCAAAAGTGTCGCTGCTGGTGGGAGGCGCCCCCGCCATGCAAACACACCGCCGTACTTTGAGGGGCCCTGTGCCAGTGGCAATGCGAACGAGTGGGCCCCCCCCCTGCTTGCTCAGGATCACAGCACTTGCAACTTTTAAATACTTACCTTTCCCTGCAACACCGCCGTGACGTAGTCCGCATTTCCTGGGCCCACGAAAAACTTGAGCCAGCCCTACTCCCCCCACAACTTTCACCCAATTCCCTATGCCCAACTATTATTATACAGTTAATTAAGATTGGCAAGCTTCAGAAACAAGAATGGATGTTTTTGGCATTAAAATGGGCACTGTAGGTGTTTTCCTGGCCTCCACTCACTGCCGACTATGCTTCCCCATTGACTTGCATTGGGTTTCGTGTTTCGGTCGATCCCCGACTTTTAGCGATAATCGGCCGACTGCACTCGACTCGACTCTGGACAAAATCGGGTTTCCCAAAACCCTACTCGATCTTAAAAAAATGAAAGTCGCTCAACCCTACCCACCAGGTTTAACATCACAACCAAAACCCATTAAAAATAAGATTTTGTACAGCCGATTTTTTTTTTTTTTACTGTTAATTTCAATCACAGCCGTGGCAATTAGAAAGTGTATTTAATGGAGTGTCATGTTAATTGTTTCCTGAGTTAACCAATTTCTCTGTTTAATTGTCAATTGATTAACCTATTGAAATGTTAAGTGAGTCAGTTTCCTTCCAGTGCGAACAGCAGTACCATATTGTAGATCCATTGGCTGAAGGGGGTGCAATCGTTTGGCAGGCAGCATGTGCTGGTATTTTTTCCTCTCTTTCTTCACCCTCCCTGAGCTTTTAATTAGATAAAGCAATTGTAGATGCATTTGTCACTCTGCTGCAAAGGTTATCAGTGCTGGGGCTGACCTGTGGAGGCTAGCTTCAGAATGGATTTTACAGCAAGGACTGTTGTACTTGATTGCATTGAAATGGTAATTAACTCAAGACTTGCTGTTTTTGTAGCCTTAACTATTCAATCAAATGTTTGCGCTGTCATATATATGCACTTATTAAGTGCTCGTCGGCTCTTAATATACATGCGAAAGGGTCTTTCTTAAGGCCAGAGGTATACAATGTAGATCAAAGTCATTAATAAAGATGTTGCCTGCAGCAAATTAGGGAGAAAAATGAATACATTTTTCATCATTCGTGTTCATAAAACTCGCCTTATTTTAGGATATAACAGCCATTTAAATATAATCTACAGGAATACTGTAATAGAATTCCCCAATAGCTATGGTGGTTAATCGGTGAAAAGCACCAACAGAATCCAAATCTTTGCCTCGAGTCTAAAAGTAGCACAAAAAAAAAAAAGAATAAATAAAAAAAAAGAAGAACAAAAAGAAACAAAGCAAAAGAAATGGTCGTTTGCAGCCCAGTCTGATCTTGGAAAATCTCTTAAGGGATTTTACTGCTAATAGGTTTCTCCTTATTCAGGGCTAAGTCGCCACGTTGGGTCTGTAAAAAGGAGGCATACTTTGGAAGAGTTTGTGTGTACTTTAATAACTCTTAAAATGGTGTCCTGCATTGTGAGTCCAGGTTTTAGCAGTTGTGTGCTGCCTTTTTTGTGACTGCCAATCTGCTGCTTTGGCCCAGTTGGTAAACAGCTTAAATCCGGACCCCCATTCACTCTCCGCACAGTGAATTGAAATTAGGTTTTTGAAAAAAAAAAAAAAAAAAAGCTTATTATAGTGGTGGTGGCTGACTGGCACTGGGCAGACAAAAGCCTCTAATACTATGCAAGGGTATTTACATTGGAATCAGACCTCCATAAAGAAGAGGAGGGTCATTAATAGGACGGACACATATAAGGAAATGTTTGTCCAGTTTACTTTCCCTACCAGGTAGCGGTAAAGGCTAATTCTGACCTTCCAGTTTATAATCTATGGATTTATACTATGCGAAAATGCATGGGGCTAAATATTTTCGGTCCATTAGAAGAAATTTCTGCAGATGTATTATAATACATAGCCAAGGGGTCGTAGAAAAAAAGCCATGAGACAGGTCAATGTGTATAGAAGCTGCTGTAACCATTGATGGATTCATATTTTATTCAGATTTTCTCTGCGGTCTGAAATGGTCTCCAAGTGGTCAAAGCACCTAAAACATTTAGTCTCACATGCAGAAACACCTTCTTTAAAAAGGTTGTCGAGGCTTAGGGTACAAGTTTGCAGTCACTGTATGTGACTGCAGACTTGTGAATCTTCACGGCCTGTATTGTGTGTACTGTAAGGATCGCAACTACAAGTATGTGATTTTCATGCATGCATTCATACGCAGACTAGACATCCGTGGCCTCGCTCGATAGAAGTGAATTGAGTGCAGCCATATATGTCTAATTGGAATGTGACTGGAAAAATACAAGATCACATACTTACCAGAAAATCCTGACAGTATGCACTGTGCGAGCTGTGAGTATTCACAAGTCTGCATTCTTAGAGTTAACAGGCCTTGACAACACATGCAAACATGGGTAGAACATTCAGATTCCTTGCAGATATTATCTTTGGTGGGAATTGAACCCAAGACCCCAGCACTGGAAAGCAACATTGCTAACCACTGAGCCACCGTGCTATTGTTCAGAATGCCAAGTGGCTATATTATGAAGGAGAGCTGTTATCGACTCTTTTTCTGAGGATACAATCTCAAAAGGTTCAAATGTCTTATTTGTGGTTCAGCCTATGAGGCACAGACCACAGAGACTGTGATTGGCTTCCAAGTCAACTTCAAGCAAGGATGTGTTCTGCTGGGATAATGTTGCACCTTTTTAGGAGCCGATCTATTATTATATCCCAAAACTGTGCCCCTCAATGTATACTGTGGTTTTATGTAGGGCTAGTCTAACCCTAAATTGAGGAATGTAACCTCTAGCAAACTATTGACACACACTACAGGATCTGGTAAAATGTATTTTGCGACAGGAAGATCTACAAGGATAGATAGATAGATAGATAGATAGATAGATAGATAGATAGATAGATAGATAGATAGATAGATAGATAGATAGATAGATAGATATGGGATAGATAGATAGATAGATAGATAGATAGATATGGGATAGATGATAGATACAGTTTCATTATTTCCATAGGTCTCTCTGCACTTCTCATGCACATAAGATAACATATATTAGACACTTCAAGGTTACATTGACTGCGCAAATATTTAACATTGCCCTAGAATACTGATACTGCAAATATCAGCAGGTGAAATTGACTCACAGTAGAATCCTATTAATAAACGTGTTTCGAACACTGGCTGTCATGGATAAGGGAAATGGTAACATGGATGGTCATCTAGTTTCAATACAATTTGTTTATTTTATTTTTTTTTCAAAACTAGAGACCCAAAAGTGTTAGAAATCTATACAGGAATAGATGAAAAATAAAGAATATGTTGCATATGAGATTCCATCCCCTAATTTTTTATGTTCTCTCTCTCATATATATACATATTATAGCTCAAGCATTTAATCACAGTTGGGTTATCACAGAATGTCCCATTGTTGGGTCCCACAAACAACAGCTGTAATCTGTGGGGGGACCTGGAAACAAACGTTCAATATTCCAGCAGGAAAAATGATGCAGTTTCTATTACAATAAATGGACTATATTTGGAATACACAGATGTGTCATGTTCTACAGAGCAAAAGATGCTCTTTGTAACCACTCTTGTGAATACATTGGGGTCTTGAACTATGTTTGAAATGAAATTTGTAAACCGGAGACCCTTAAAATGTAACATTTTTTACACATGACCCTCAATCATGTTCCTCACATTACATATCAGTCCAGTGTACATTGGTTGAGGCCAAAAAGACAGATAAGTCATATTTGCTTCATTTTCTCTGCCCTCCATAATATATAAAGTATTTCAGAATACTATATAACATATTACAGTTTTTACTACACTGTGTTCCAAATTATTATGCACAAAGAGTTTAGGAGTGATAAGGTTAGAATTTTTTTGATTGTCATTTAAACTCATTGATGGTGATGTGTGTCAGGGCTCTTTATATCACTGAAAGCAGTTGCAGATACCTGTGCAAATTAGTTTGGCAGGTGTGTCCAAATAAAGGCAAGACTACTTAAGAAGGCTGTTCCACATTATTAAGCAGCCTACATTTTTGGCCAAAATGGGAAAGAAAAAGGATGTGTCGGCTGCTGAGAAGCAACAAATTGTGGAGTATTTAGGTCAAGGCATGACTACAATCAACATTGCCAAGACACTTCATCGTGATCGCACAATCAAGAAGTATGTAGCTGATTCCCAGCACACACGTGTGCGTGCTGATAAGGAAAAATTGAGGACTCTTTCCAACAGGCAATTGCGTAAGGTTAAAAGAGCAGCTGCAAAAATGCCTTGTCATAGCAGCAGACAAGTTTTTGAAGCTGCTGGTGCCTCCAACGTCCCCAGAACAACAAGATGCAGGGTCCTTCAGAGGTTTGCAGCTGTGCGTAAGCCATCCTGTCGACCACCTCTATCCACTGCAACAAGCAGAAACGGCTCCAGTGGGCCAAACGATACATGAAGACTGACTTCCAAACTGTTTTGTTCACCGATGGGTGCCGTGCAACGCTCGATGGTCCAGATGGATGGAGTGGAGGATGGACACCCCATGAAAATACGGCTAAGGCACCAACAAGGAGGAGGTGGAGTAATGTTTTGGACTGGAATCATGGGGAGAGAGATTGTCGGCCCCTTTATGATCCCTGAAGGGGTAAAGATGAACTCCATAATCTATGTGGAGTTTCTAAAACAACACTTCCTGCTATGGTTCAAGAGGAAGAACCGTGCTTTCCGCAGCAAGATCATTTTCATGCATGATAATGCACCGTCTCATGCTGCAAAAAACACATCTGCATCTCTGGCTGCTATGGGCATAAAAGAGGACAAACTTATGGTGTGGCCACCATCTTCCCCTGACCTCAACCCCATTGAGAACCTCTGGAGCATCATCAAAAGGAGTGTCTATGATGGCGGGAGGCAGTTCACATCTAAGCAACAGCTCTGGGAGGGTATTCTGTCCACATACAAAACAATTGAAGCAGAAACCATCCAAAAACTGACAAATTCAATGGACAAGAGAGTTCAGAAGCTTCTTTCCAACAAGGGGTCCTATGTGCAAATGTAACATCACCTAGAATAAAGTTCTCACTTGAAAACTGTTTGATTTCATTTTGTAATAAGCTGATAATGCTTATAACTTCACAATTGACAATTTTTTTGTTCAAAATAAAAAAAGGTTGAAAACTCTGCTGTGCGTAATAATTTGAAACATGCATTTTGAGTGTTTATTTTTTTTAAAAGATACTGTTTTCATAGGCAGTTTGTTCCAAAACATTGCAATTATACTAGAATAGTAGATGACTGGAAAATAACAATGACTGCAATTCAGATAGGTAATTTAGAGAAAATATGAGGAAATATTATTTGCATAATAATTTGGAACACAGTGTATTACAATGCCAGTAAATCCATTAATGTTAATATGTTTCCATTTATTGTATTATGTCCTAAAAATGTATCAATCCTTACTGGATGTGACGTTCCGGCTCTGTTCACACCTGCATTCTTGGAGTTCCATTTTGCTTTTCCGTTCTAAGAACACAGTAATGAGATCCATGTAGAAAATGGATCTGTAAAATAACGGATACAAACTACATCAGAAGAGCCCCATTGACTATAATGAAGTCTGTCTTGTTTCCATTTTGTGTCCTTTTTTAATGGACCAAAAAGCAAAGTCATTCTAGCTGTTCTGCTACAGGTCCCATCTTTTATGTAACTGATCATTTTCTAAATTAATTCCTTTTCTACGTTCCTAGAATGGGAAAGAGAAAGGGAACTCAAAACGCAGGAGTGAAAATAGATGCACAATATTTGCAGGAACATACAGCATGCACGAATTCTTCCTGATGAGCATAATGTCCAATATATGGGGTACTATATCCAAGAACTTTTTACAGTTCGAAACAAGTCAGGTGATTTTTTTATTTACGAACATAACTGAATAATTGTATAATGTGTGTGGGGTTTTTTGTGTTTTGTCAACACATGCTTCTCTTCCCTCTATTTATTATTCTTTGAGGGCTAGACAATAAATGAATAAAAATAATATTTGTTATTATTATTATTTAGTTCTTTTTTGCTTGGACCAACTTCATTCAGACCAAAACCAAAACCAGTCTGTTGACCGAATTGAACAACTTTCTCCTAAGCAAATTTTAGGAGATTCATTGATCTCCACATGGGGCCTGTTAGGAACTGTTGAGTTCTATTTCACAATATATCTGTCATAACTCCACTAATAATGAAAGCCATGATATATGTGTAAACAGAAGTTTTGCCACCCTCATCCTTCTCACCAATTAGATGAACGATATCTAAGGGTACTGTCACACAGTGCAATTTTGATCGCTACGACGGCACGATTCGTGACGTTGCAGCGTCGTATGATTATCGCTCCAGCGTCGTAGACTGCGGTCACACCGTGCAATCACGGTGCTGGAGCGATGCCGAAGTCCCCGGGTAACCAGGGTAAACATCGGGTTACTAAGCGCAGGGCCGCGCTTAGTAACCCGATGTTTACCATGGTTACCAGCGTAAACGTAAAAAAAACAAACAGTACATACTTACATTCCGGTGTCTGTCCTCCGGCGTCTCAGCTTCTCTGCACTGTGTAAGCACAGCGGCCGGAAAGCACAGCGGTGACGTCACCGCGTCACCGCTGTGCTCGCTTTCCGGCCGGCAGGCGCTCACAGTGCAGAGAAGCTGAGACGCCGGAGGACAGACACCGGAATGTAAGTATGTACTGTTTGTTTTTTTTACGTTTACGCTGGTAACCAGGGTAAACATCGGGTTACTAAGCGCGGCCCTGCGCTTAGTTACCCGATGTTTACCCTGGTTACAAGCGAACACATCGCTGGATCGCTGTCACACACAACGATCCAGCGATGTCAGCGGGTGATCAAGCGACGAAAGAAAGTTCCATACGATCTGCTACGACGTACGATTCTCAGCAGGATCCCTGATCGCTGCTGCGTGTCAGACACTGCGATATCGTATGGATATCGCTAGAACGTCACGAATCGTACCGTCGTAGCGATCAAAATTGCACTGTGTGACAGTACCCTAAGAGTGCAAGACATCATCATCTAATATTGGTTGAACCCAAATGGTCCATAGGGCGAAACGATGTCCGAACCATAGAGCCATCTGCTTACCAAGGAGCAACAGCTATAACAATTCCAATATCACTACTATTATTATTATTATTTAACGTTGATTATTATTAGCAGTAGACTACAATAGAGGAACATGACCATGTGCTACGAATTTATAACTGGCCCCAAAAGAAAGAAGAAAAAAAAACAGATGATAAGCAGATTAACACTCTGTGGTCACCTGAAAAGACATGGGGCTCCCTTCATAGGTAGAAGGACGAAGTTTAGCTTTACGAAAAAGTTTCTTTTCACCATAAGCTCTGAAACTACAGGAACTCGAATGGATCCTTACCTTTACACAGTGCAATTTTGATCGCTACGACGGCACGATTCGTGACGTTGCAGCGTCGTATGATTATCGCTCCAGCGTCGTAGACTGCGGTCACACGTTGCAATACACGGCGCTGGAGCGATAATTTCATGACGTATTTGCGATGTAGAAGCCGTTGGTTACTGTGCGCACATCGTATACAACCTGTGTCACACGATGCAATCATGCCGCCACAGCGGGACACTGGACGACGAAAGAAAGTTTCAAACGATCTGCTACGACGTACGATTCTCAGCGGGGATCCGGATCGCAGTAGCGTGTCAAACACAACGATATCGTAAATGCATCGCTGGAACGTCACAAATCGTGCCGTCGTAGCGATCAAAATTGCACTGTGTAAAGGTACCCTAATAAAGGTTCAGATTCTCAAATAAACATTGCACAAAAGGTTTCCTAAATGTATCATTGTTCATTCATTCATTCATCACCTACTGTATATGAGAGAGATCGAGAAGAAATTTTTTTTTTTTTTTAGAGAAAGTGGACTGTGTCTTACAAAACTATCACCTTCCTCTGGATTAAACCAATGGTTTCCCCATATACACTGTAACATTCCCATAGGCCCCCATTCACCGGATGGAGGCCAAAAGTGTGATCTTTCATCCTTCCATCTGGCAGGTATTTGTCTGTATACTATTTATTCAACCAAGTGATAATTTTTTTTTCTTTTACAGTGGGTTTCTCAAGGGCATCCATCCTGACTGCATCCACTGTCGGGTGGTACCTCTTCAGTGCAAGGACAGACGCATTGTGTACTTAGCCTTATGTATGTTTTTAATAGGTCTGTGTCTTTCCATCTTTGATTACTTTGATGGACATTTGTCTCTCTTTTCAAGAAATAAATTACTATCGATAATAGCATTGTTATAAATTACAAACACTTTGCCTGAAACATGACTCTCAGAAAAAAGAAGTAATCACAGAAATTTAAGGGTTAAATACATTTTTATTAAATAATTGTAATATAAAGTACAAGATCAGAAAGGTCTCTCACAATAGTGGACATGGAGAAAGCCCGGTGATAACTATAATATTATAGAGTGTAAAAATCGTAGTATCGATCAAAATAGTTGGCGATAACCCTATTTCCATTTTTGCAACTGGTAGATACTTCTCATTTAATTGAGTTGCAGCCAACTATTACAAAAGAAATATACAAAGCGTTACCACCTTGGCGATAAAGTCTGGAACAGCTGCACTGAGATCAGGCACCGCATCCCTCCATCCCGACGCGCGTTTCGACCTGCTTCTTCTGGGGGCGTGTTATTAATATTATTCTTTAGCAGTATTGATTATTTTTCTTCTAAAGTCCTTTATTTTTTGAATTTTTAGACATATTAATTTTGAATTATCTTAATATAACGATCACAATTAGGCTGCATTACAATTATATGTACTAGTATTATTGGTATTATTTTATTATTATGATAACAGTAACATTGTTTTGAAATTATTATTTCTATTAGCATTTTGGCATCAATAATCACAAATACAAAACTTAATAAATAAAATGTCCTTTTGTGCCAGAACTGCTTTCATACCGTAAGAGATTTTTTTCCCCTCTTTTTTTTTTCCAAAGATACAGTTCATCTATCCATGAAGAGCAAATAAGAGTATATTGTTATTGGAACATGGCCATTATGTATTCAGAAATGTGTGCTTGAATTCATCAATCTTGAAGTGGAACTTGTTGGATGGCTATAACTGGCAACAGATCCTGAATATATTTCATGCGTTGGGTCACCCACTTGCTACCTCTTGTATCCATAAAATATCATTCCGGGACAAAAGAAATTCATTAAATGCAGTTAAATATATCTGGTTATGTGAAATGAACAATGGTTATGTTTTTTTATCTTCAAAGTATGAAGGTAATTTAACCCCAACCCTTAAAATCTGCAGAAATCAATGTCTCATTCAAGTCTATTGATTAGTAGAAAATTAATTAGACTTCAATGCTTATGGCAGTTGATAAGACAACTTGTTAATTTAGTAAGTGATAGTGCGTTCCCTTAAGCATCAAATATCCTCCTGTGCTGGAAAAGACATCTTCAACACTTGTCATTCTCCTCCGTGGAAATCTTTATGTTTTATTTATGACAAGATTATAGCGGGTCCTTACATTAAAACATTCTGTTTGCATATTGCTTGGCCAAACAGAATCGATACGCCGGCGAGCACACAGAGACTATTTCATTTTCAGAGAAGTGTTATTTGTTGGGTTTTTTTGTTTTTTTTTTCTAATCCGCTTAAATATTTTTTTAAAAACATTGTTGTCGGTAGCACAAGGTCTTAATCTGGAAAAATGAGGACGAAATGGAGTTGCCCCCAGAATGTATCAGACAAGGAGGTGGGAGGGTGAGGGGTAGTTCCTGCTGATTTCTAAGGACAAAAGGCACAAAAGGGGTCCTCCCAACAGTTTTTAGGTTCCAACAGAGGAACACCAGCCCTGTGAAAATGCTAATGAGCCAGTAAAGAGGCCCCAGTTCTCCAGCAATAATTCTATAGTAGGACTTTGGAGGACCCCATGGTGTTTGCTAAATCAAGACAACTAATTGAGATTTTTTTTTTTTTGTAGTTATTTTTCATTAATGCACACTTTCTGCATCGGCTTCATTCAGTTTATTCATTGACGAGAATGTGCCCTTCGTCACAACAGGTCCTGATTATTTTGGCAGCCTGCCGACATTTGAAAGTATGACAACAATTTTTAATTTTGATTTATTTTTTTGGGTGACTCAGCAGCTTAGGAATTAAAAGTGCTTAGGAAATAAAAAAAAAAAATAATAGATTAAAAAAAACAAAAAACGACTAGTCAGCAATGCTTAATACCAAAAGCTACCAGGTCGTATGGATGGATATAATATTATATTCTGACAAGCAGTTGTGTGTGTGCAGGTGACACTTTGATTGAAACCATAATTAATAAATCAACCCCGGCTCTCACACCTACAGCTCACAGCGGGGCCTGGAAAACACGTCTATAAAAGAACCTCTATGTCCTTGTGTAAAGAGGGAATGAATGACAGAGGCACTTGTTGCCCTCGGACTTGGATTTGCTGTCTGGTATCTCACTTTTGGCGCTAGTTGTTAATGAACAGGTCTCTTGTAGCTGCAGCAGGTGACATTGCCATTAATCTCTTACTTGACCATCGTGGCATAATAATGAGATGGATTTGTGCTTGTGACTCCATGTCCCGCGTTAAGAATCAGTTCATTAGGGACACGTTTAACCTTAGTGTCTGCTATTTAAGTCAGGCTGTAGGGCAAACCGCAGCTGAGTTTTTAATGTCTTGTTAAGTGCCATAGACTGCTATACATACCGCGCCGCTTTCCTGCAGCCCGAACCTTGGCCAAATGCATTAGTAACATTAAATTATCCCCGTTGCCTATACGCAGTGGAGGCAGCCATTTAGAGGCCTGAACCATTATTCATGAGGATTGCAGACTATGATTTCACTAGGAACTGCTGATATTACTCAGGCAAAGGGCACGGTGCGCCTACAAATAGCTACTGTCACCGGGTATAGGCGATGGATACAATTTAACAGCGTGATCTATGATACAGTGTAGTAGCCAGAATGAAAAGCTACAATGAAAAGCAAATTATTGTCAAAAGTTGTCACCAGTTAGTTTATTCTGATTTAATATCAGGGCCATTAGGCTAAGTATACATATTTTGGGAAACGGTAATTGTATAGAATTTTTTTTTTTTTTTGGGGAAGACAAGAAATGAGCTTTCTTTTTATAGAAGTACATAAAAGTATAAGTACATAAAAGTGGAAAGTGCTCCAGAGTCATATATTTTACAACTTACGGAACACAGAGGCGTCATTGTAATACTAATTTTGTGCCACATTTTGTGTACACATCCATTGTACATGTCAGGGAAATTATAAAATTAAATTAAGGATCAAGGTTTCATTAAAACTGTGGCATGATTTGTACTGCAGCCATAATACAGACACTAAAATGTGATCACATTAAAGCGGTAATCTGGTGATTGCAAAAGGACTTAATGGTGAAGAATAAGAGCGCCCTTCCACTGCGACACTGCACTGTTCCCACCAAACGACTTTGGTGGTGGTTTCTTTCTCCACAACACACCACTCAACATCAGCCTAGCACCCTACAAATATGGCCCCCAATACTCAGCTACACACACACACACACACACACACACACACAGATGAGTGCAGACACAGACACTTTATTCCCAAGAACTGTACTTTTGGCCAACTCTGTAGTAGTATTTTCCTTTACTCTCAGGCCTATGCACTAGACAATTCTAGTAAAACTGCATCTGTACAAATTGGTCCGAGATCGGAACGCAATGCACAGACTGGTGATGGATCGCCAAGTGTGACAGCTTCATATACACTATTTTTGTCCGATCTCGGACCGATTTGTGCGGACATCTGAATGCACCTTACAGAACATTTTGTACTTTCTCTTGAGCATCAACTCTTCACGTAGTCAACAGATGCAGTCTTCACTGCAGTTTTCTTGCGTCTCCCTCGCACTTTGATTGATAGCATGGCAAGCAATCAATTAAAATGGTGGGAAGTACTTACAGCCATGTTTACAGTCTTGTGAGCGGTGTTGTGAGCAGCAACTGTAGACACTTCGTACATGCCCCCACACTTTCAGTAAGGCAGCCAGAGAGCATTGTATTGTAAAGCTATTCACCTGCAGATCAATAATGTTTTCCGATATAACAGGTTTCCTTTAAGGCCTCCTGACTCTTCCCTGACTGATAATGTTGGGGAAATTATGAACCAAGCAGTTGAAATTTGAAGGCCAAAACCTTTTATATTTTATAGATAAACCACTGACCGAGAAGTCAAGCCGCGTCTTTTTCCTTTCTGTCCATTAACAACATAAATGTTTGGTTGAGTTGGAGCAGATAAACTATTGGCGGAATGCAAGTTTGGCCATCATGTATCTCATGTGTGTGGCCAGAATTGCAGTTGAGCTGGTCGTCTTTCACTCAGTACAGCATGCAGGTTCTCATCACAATTACAGGCTTTTTTTCTACCCATTAGTATCACTTGACTAATGCCACACACACTCCTGTGGTCATGGCTGGGCCGAACAGACTGTTATGCTCAGCCATGGCGCACGTGGATATGTGGACCCACTGTGCCACAGGGTCGGGCCTACCCAGGAAGGAGCGTAACTAAGCAGCTACCTTGGCGTTCACTGGAGCCTCTAGTGGTGAGGTCAGGCTTGTGCCCTTCATGTACCACTCCTGAGCATAACCTGGTACTGCAGGTGCTAACCTCAGGGGTCAGATACGCTGACACTAATTTAGGGCTTGGTTCAGACACGCCAGTCTAGAATTCAGGATCAGTGTTAGACCACTCATGGACAGGGGAATAGGGTTCATAAACTGGCATGTCCAGGACTAGGGGACACTGTTCAGGCACTTGTCAGGGGATAGGGTTCAAGAACTGGCTGCTCTGGGACCAGAGGCCAAGGTTCAATCACTGGTCATTGCGGGAACAATGGACAAGTGTTATGACCCCAATGGCAGAGGGTCTCAGAAATAATTACTAAGTCTGCAAACACAAAAAAACAGCTCATAGGGCAGTGGTAACTGAGCTGACCATATATCTAATCCTAGCACCACAAATAGCAGCAGCCGGGGAACGTGCCTACGTTGGTTCTAGACGTCTCGCGCCAGCCGGAGAACTAACTAACCCTAGAAGGGAAAAGAAAGACCTTTCTTGCCTCCAGAGAAAAGACACCAAAAGTTGGATACAAGCCCCCAACAAATAATAACGGTGAGGTAAGAGGAAAAGACAAACGTAAGAATGAGCTAGGTATTTAGCAAAGAGAGGCCCACTAGATAATAGCAGAATATAGTAAGATGACTTATATGGTCAGCAAAAACCCTATCAAAATATCCACGCTGGATATTCAAGAACCCCCGAACCGTCTAACGGCCCAGGGGGAGAACACCAGCCCCCTAGAGCTTCCAGCAAGGTCAGGAATCACATTTAGTACAAGCTGGACAAAAATGAGAACAAGAAAATAACCAAAAAAACAAAGAAGCAGGACTTAGCTTAATTCACTTCACTCAAGGGCCAGAGGACAAGGTTCAGACATGGCTACTCCAGGACCAGGGGACAAGGTTCAGGCACTGGCTGCTCTAGGACCAGGAAGCAAGGTTTAGGCAATGGTCGCTGCAGGGACAAGGTTCAGGCACTATTCACTCAAAGACCAGAGGACAAGGTTCAAGCACTGGCTGCTCTAGGACCAGAGAGCAAGGTTCAGGCACTGGCTACTCCAGGATCAGGGGTCAAGGTTCAGGCACTGGCAGCTCCAGGACAAGGGGACAAGAACACAGGACTGGCCACATCGGGACCAGGGATAACATTCAGACTCTGGCCACACTGGGAACAGAAGACCTTACAACTCGCTAGCAGTACACCATACAAACTAATGATTCACTATAAGTCTTTTATACAAGATGCCTCCCAGCTATAGGCTGGGAACCATCTTGCAGGTGTACTACTTCTACTAAAAGCCTCTAAGCAGCAGGCTGAGAGCATTTAGCATAATGCACACACACAGAAAGCAGGAAGTAGCAGGAGGGATACACCAGTTGACAGCGCCACGGAGCTAGGGCTGTGAGAAAGCCGGCGTCCCTGCATGTAGGGAGACGGGCACCATGCAGGGGTGTCGGTAGCAGTGTTAGAACTCCTACTCTATTGCTAACTATGACAAACTTGCTTTTCTGTCCCTTACATTTGACCCCTTAATGGAGGAATGAAAACAGAGGCTAGCAGCTTGAAAATAGGAACCACCTGTGACTTATAGTGTGCACCAAACACAACTGTGTGTGAAACCCTTTTCCTTGAATGAAATAAATAACCATATAGTCCCTTAATCAAACCTAGAATGGGGTCTTGCTCCATCAAGACATGACAGGCTTATGACTATTTTTAATCTCCACTGTATCTCAATTGTCATTTCTTCCTTTCCTCCATCTCCCAGTCATGTAAGTTCTTTCCCCAAAGTTATCACTAATTGCACCACAGTTCTGAGTGGAGATGGCCCCCATTAGTTACTGGACCCCATAGCAGCTGCTATGTCTGCTATCCTGGAAGCAACTCTCACGGTCTTTCTCTGGCTGGATGTATACATACGTCTAGTTAAACAAAAACGTTATCACCTATACACAGTATAGGTGATAACTTGCTGATTGGTGGGGTCAGGGGTGGACACAGACCCAAGAGGGAACTTGTGCCAGAACAGTATGTGGACTCTTTGAAGTCTGGTAATTGGTAACTCATCAAAATGCACAATTCCAACTTCTTTGGTGGTAATGGACTCCTTACCTCTCAATCCCCTGTGCAGTTACTGGAAATGATAAGTCCACCCCTGGCAAACCAAGGAAATTGTATCCATGTTCAAATGGAGCAGCAATACGCATGTCCAACCTGCATTATATTCATACCCTATAGGGCTGCCGAGTGCATGTTCTGCTAGTTCTGGCAACCCCATAGGGAATGAATGGAGTGACGGCTGGCATTCGACCTACGACGAATCCGGTCACAGAGGTAAAAAGGTTGCCCAGTTTGCCAATCGGAGCGGGTCCCAGCTGCAAGACACCCACCAATCACCAAGTTAACACCTACCCTGCTGGAAGATGATAACTTGTTTTTAAAAAACAACCCCAAAAAGGAGCCAAAAAAGGTAAAACAATGCATATTTGGCTACCTGGAGAATAGATACAAGTTGTTTCCAAAAATGCACATGTTTTCTGAAAAAATCTTAAGTTTTGTACTTTTGAACACGAGCTCTTTTTTTTTACTGATTTTTGGGCGCAATTGTGTGGAAGGGTAATTATTTCACACATTTGTTAATTCACTGGAAGCTTCCACAATATAAAAGAGAAAAAGAGCGGAAATTACAGCCTCTTTAACAATCATGCAGAAATTTGCCCATTCATTACTCCACAGACCTACTTCAAACCCAAGGTTCCAGCTCTCAGTTATTTCTTTTCTATTCACAACTCAGCAACATCAGTTTTATTTCTACATGAATATGCAGATTTTAGCTCGTGTTATGTCCTCTAATGAGCTTTCACTTAATCAATTTGACAGACGCCTTTCTTCCCTTTTCCATCTACAAACCAGACATCAAGAGGAATGTGAAAAATACTTCAAGAGCCCTCACCAGAATTAAATCACTGCACAGGAAAATGAACTTTCTACTCTACAAGACGCATTTGCAGAAAAATCTGGGCTCATACATAGGGTGTGATTAATATTTTTGACCTCACCATATACCATATTCTTAGTGTGAACATCTAAATATAGAATTTAAGAAAATATTTATAAAAAGTGTATAGAAGGAGTTTTTCGAAGCCCTACTCTATGTCTAAAACGCTAAACATTTCCTTAGACTTGGAAATGGGACCAATCTGGGCTCATACATAGGGTGTGATTAATATTTTTGACCTCACCATATACCATATTCTTAGTGTGAACATCTAAATATAGAATTTAAGAAAATATTTATAAAAAGTGTATAGAAGGAGTTTTTCGAAGCCCTACTCTATGTCTAAAACGCTAAACATTTCCTTAGACTTGGAAATGGGACCAATGAAGGGGATACACGGTTGCAAATCCATGAGTTGCTGCTAAGCTTTGCTTCTCCTGGAGAAAAGATTTAGGCTGCAGTCACACTAACAGTATTTGGTCAGTATTTCTCATCAGTATCTGTAAGTCAAAACCAGGAGTGGGTGATAAATGCAGAAGTGGTGCATGTGTTTCTATTATAATTTTCCTCTATTTGTTCCACTCCTGGTTTTGTCTTACAAATACTGATGTAAAATACTGACTAAATACTGCTAGTGTGATGGCAGCCTCATCCATCTTCCTAAGCCATGTGTATTAAACAGATTAGCCCACCAATTACATTTTTCACCTATAAAACAGGAAAGGAGATAAATGCATAATCGGTAGGGTTCAACCTCTGAGGATCAAGATAATGGAGTACCTTGTCAAGTGTATAAATGGAGCAATAGTGATCAGACATGATCACTGCTCCATTCACTATGGGAGCAGAGGTCAAACATGTACGCTACCAATACCATAGAAGTGAACAGAGTGGTGGTCACACATGCGCCCTACACACAGTGGTAGAGTGAATAAGTAATAAATATTAGTGGCGGGATAGCCCCTTTTATACCCCCATCCACATAAGTGGCCTGTTTATACATTTAGCACGGACTTCTGATAGGATAAATATTGTGACATCCATGTCAGTGCCTGTTCCCTCTATGACCGATTCAGTCATCAGGCAATGAAGGGCAACTGTATGGTAGCCCTGCTTTACTACTGGGACTTGTGATTCTGTCCATCCCAGAAGCTTGGAGGTTAATTCTTGGATGGGTAGTTTTGCATTGCTGGGTTAATTTCTATTTAAACTCCTGAGAGCCAATTTCCTGTGCTAGTTATAATGAATACTATTTCTGGTTAACTGCAGTGTTAGCCCATGTTCAGCCTGGATTATTCTGGTTTTGACCTTGGCTCATTTCCTAACCATTCTTCTATCTTTATATTTTGTACCTTGCCCTGTATGGTTCTGACCATGCGAAGAGTCCATTCCTACCTGCCTGCACTACCGATCAGTGACTATTTCGAGGACTCCAGGGCCATTATTTAAGTCCACATCCCTGTACAGGGGTTAAAGGATGAAGACCAGGGTTCCCTGGGACCTGACAGTCATAGTAGGTAGCGTTAAACCTGTCCTTGATTGCATTTCTTAAAGTGCAGAGATGACCACGGACAGAACCCAGTATCAAATATGAGTAACGTACTGCACACTGTATACAGATAATTATAATCACAATAATCTCAGTTTCTCCAGCTACAAAAATAATCCCACATCCATTTCTTTTTTACTATTGGCACTGGAATGTTCTACTATTTTTAAACTGTCCAATATTGGAATAGATAGAGCACCCAATCTACAAGTAAAGGTAAGCATGAATGCCCAGATTGTTTGGCTGGCACTTGCAATGTACACATGTGTATACTGTAAAGATGCATTACTCTCAGTAAATACATACTTGGCTCATGTGAGCTAACCATTTTTTCTGATATGGTTAGAAATGGTCTTTGCCTTTTGTTCATTAAAAATTGGTATATCGTTAATCTACGACCTATGTGTGATGATCTACAGGTTATCCAAAATGCGTTGGTCTACATGGAGTTTTTATAGATGCACATTAATTTTTGGACTTAGTTATTACCTATATTGGGCTTAAAGGTTAATTTTTAATTATCATCCGTTGACTATCCAACTGGACTATCACCTGAAACCTGGCTTAGTGTTCTTGCTTTCCCTGCACCACACCTGAATTACTCTACCTCAACAGAGGACAAATGTTTAGAGCTGGACAGCATGATGAGCTGATCTCCAAATTGTATGCCTTTTTTTGTTGTATTTATGCCTTTTTTGTTGTATGCATACTCGATCTCTACTTGTTTTTACAAATGTATGGTCTGTAAAAGGAGGCTTACAATCTAATTTCATTTTCTCACACATCCAAACAAGGCCAATTTCATAGGAGGTTGTTCTGGGCATAATCTCAGTTGTTCTTATCATTTAAGGAAATCAATTTATCCCCAATCCATAACATAGGGAATAACTTGTTGATCGCCTAAAGTCTAGCCACTAGGACCCCAACGATCTTGACATTGGGGCTCTGGTACCTATTAAATGAAGCTCTGCAACCCCATCCTAAATGTAATGGAGGTACTCAAGCTTGGTCTCCACTACATTCATTGTCTATAGCACAGCGCTCAGCTATTGCCCGTATTTCTCATACACAGTGAATGGAGCAGAAAAGGAGCATATACACATCTCCGCTCAATTTAGGATGTGGCAGAAATGAAGAGGAGGAATATATAAGTTATAAAAAAAGAAGAAAATCTGGCAGAAAAAAGGAGTCTACAACAGGGGTGGTCTTCTCAAAGAGGTGGGGGTTTTTTCGCCCATTCAGATCAAAAGAGGATGGATAGATGTACAAAAAAGTAGGCTTGGTAGTTGCTTTGGAGGACTGGCACCCATACACATGGAGCTTGTCATTTCTAGTTTTATTATTGTGTATCAATGATTAGATGGATGGATATGATAGGATGGATGCATTGGATGGATAAGATGGATGGATAGATAGAATGGATGGATTGATAGATAGGATGGATGGATGGATAGAATGGAAGAAATGATAGATAGTATGGATTGATAGATAGGATGATGGATAGAATGGATGGCTTGATAGACAGGATGGATGGATAGGATGGATGGATAGGATGGATTGATAGATTGGATGGATAGGATGGAACGATTGATGTATAGGATGGATGCATGGATGGATAGAATGGACGGCTTGAAAGATAGGATGGATTGATATATAGGATGGATGGATGGATATGATGGATGGATAGGATGAATGGATAGGATGGATAGGATGGATGGATTGATAGATAGATAGGATGGATGATAGATAGGATGGATGGATAGAATGGACGGATTGATAGGATGGATTGATAGATATGACGAATGGATTGATAGATCGGATGGATGGATAGGATGGAAAGATTGATAGATAGGATGGATGGGATGAATGGATGGATGGATGGGATGGATAGGATATATAGGATGGATGGATGGATGGATGGATAGGATGGATGGATTGATTGATAGGATGGATAGAATAGATGGATGGTAAGGATGGATGGATTGATAGATTGGATGGATAGGATGGAAAGATTGATAGATAGGATGGATGGACGGGATGGATGGATGGGATGGATAGGATGGACGGATTGATAGGTAGGATGGATGAATAGGATTGATGCATCGGATGATAGGATAGATAGGATGGATGGATGGATAGGATGGATGGATTGATGGATAGGATGGATAGAATAGATGGATGGTAAGGATGGACGGATTGATAGATAGGATGAATGGATAGGATCTCTTTGAGAAGGTCAACAAAAAGAGGTAAAGAAAAACATGGTCTATATTAAAAGTGCCTAAGGGTAAGGACAAAATAAACTAATCTTGTGAATGGTGGGTGATTTTAGCAGCCTGTATTGATTTAACCCTTACCATTACTTGTTTATTCATTGAAAAATTCATGAAAGTTTTAAGCATTTAGCTTTTCTTTAATGTCTGCCGTCACCAATAGAAACCAACCAGACATTCACATTCACCAGTATAGCGTGTACTCGGCCGATCCCAGTTAATCCCTTATTGCTTGCCATAGGTTACAGTGCCCTCCTGCCCATTGAATAGGACACTTCTATGGTTTGAAGCCTACATTCTCTGCTTCTTAATCCGCAATTAATGAAGTTTTCAGCTGATAAACCTCACGTTCATCCCTGAATTATCCACTTTTTTTAATATATTTTATTTATTTCTCAATACAGGGTACTAAAGCTTCACTCGTAAAATACAATGTTAATATCATTGGCCTTTCTGTTTTCCCTCCTGTCATCAGTGTTTTGGCTATTTTAAGAATGTGGGATGGGGTTAGGGATTAGTGGCGGCATTTTTTATTCTTTCTTACTATCAGAGCTGCTTAGCAGTAATTAATCAGGACATTGGGTTTTGTACACTGGGCTCAGGTCATTTGCCTATGAGCACTCTGAGGCTTTCTACTAGACATAATGCATATGTTTTGGGGTACTTTTATACAAGAAGAATTAAATTAGGCAGATGAATAATAATGGTCTGCTACAAGTGTTTTGCCGCAGGCTACGCTTTTTTTTTTATTCCCTCCCTCCTACATGCGTCCATTGCCTGAAGCTGCCACCCTTGGGCTAGAGGCGAGCGGAGTCACTCTGTCACATGACGGTGATGTAAGAGCAGCCTCTGTGTGTCAGACAAATCTGGATTTAAGGGAATTACAGCAGATGTTGCAAAATGGCAACAGTTTAGTGAGTTCTTTTTATCCCCCTATTGGGAGGCAGGTCCGCTAAGTGTACAAGACAGAAAGGAATGTTTTCTTTGATCTTTTTCACTCCAGGGTAGAAAGAGGCAGAAACACAGAGACAGAAAGAGAGAGACAGAGAGAAATAAAGAGCGAGAGAAAGAGAGAAAGAGCGAGAAAGACACCAAGAGAGAGCGATAGACGCAGAGAAAGGCAGGTCTCTGCTCAGACTTATATCACCAATCTGCAAACACAATAAATAAGGGGATTGGCGGCACAAACCTCTAGAAACGCTGTGCTATCGCTGATCCAGGGGGACCGACATCTGTCACCATAAATTACATTGAACTATATACTATATACTAATATAAGGATATTCCCTTCAGTTACAGAATTTTTCATGATGGTGGATTTTTTAATTTATTGGAATAAGTTTCGTACTGCAACTGAAATGATTAGGATGATAGCATGCTGTCTAGTAAATCATAGCTTAATAAAAAGGATTTATCGATTGATTAACAGATAGGAGATAGATCGATTCGACATCTGTAATACGTAGATAAACAAATAACAGATGAGAGAGTGATAGAGAAATAAACATGATAGATAGATAATAGATACATAGATAGATAGATAGATAGATAGATAGATAGATAGATAGATAGATAGATAGATAGATGTGGTATAGATATGAGATAGATAGATAGATACATTGCAGTGGAGCTGAATTTGCATAAAAGTAAATCAGTTAATTAGATGACATACAGTTTACTATAATATATTAATTTACCTACCATAATATTGGAATGGGCTGTTAGCGGACATACTCCACTATAGTAAATTGGCTGAGAATCATAATCATAGATTGCAAACTCAACTTTTCTGCACCGATACAATAATCTCATCACATCTGGAGAAAATGATAGATAGATAGATAGATAGATAGATAGATAGATAGATAGATAGATAGATAGATAGATAGATAGATAGATTTACACTTCAAAATATGCAAATCTATAACTACATGCTAAATTTCATACATGTGTAATAAATGAAAATTTACAGCAAACATGAGCTGAGAATATTGCAATCTGGAAAGTGGGAGATTTTCATAATTGAGTTCACCCCAAGCATATGCCATACAGCATCCCATGTACATAGCGGAAATCACTGCACCTTTATTGCCAGGGTAAATAAAGAAACTAGATACTGATTTGTAGAGGAAAATGGAATAATCCTTCCTACAAATAATGCATTCAGCGGGCTACCTCCAAGTGGGCTCCAGATTGCTCCGCGTCATGCGCCTGCAGAGATGACAATACAACATCCCTTTTCTACAGCTATTAATACCTTATTTTATTAAACTGTCCTTCAAGCTACTGTAAATTGTCTGAGCTGCTCCCAGAGCACCGTGTTAGCCAAAGGGAAAAACCTCACTAAATTGTGCCCCCAGGGCTTAAATGATGAAATATTTCCTGCCCTGCGGTCTGTCTCGCATTGTCCAAAGTTTTTAATTTTAAGTCACGCAAAATGACAGGAATTTGATGAAAACTATTTCCTTCGTTGTTCGGGTATAAAAAGCCTGTAAATGTCTCATGTGACCGATTTTCACCCTTCGTTCTATTATACTCTTATCTACCCACTTTATGGTCATATCCTGCTTCGGAAAGACTTGAGTTTAAAAGGATAATGTACAATTATTGGCCCAGTCTCTGAAAAATTGTTCCATTTTTTTGTAATAAAATGTTTGGGAAATTTAAGGGATTAAGGGTTTTTCAATTTTCAATTTTATTTGTTAGTGAAAGTGAAGATGAAAATTTAAAAAAGGGAAACGAAAAGCTCAACGCCCTTGTAATCTGCAAATAAAAAAAAAAAATAAACAATAACAACAACAATAAACGGTTCATATTCATTATGAACCAGAATCAGAATCAATGGATTATCATTACGGACATAGTGATGGATATGTTCACACACTACGGTGTAAATATTAAGGTCACAGACGCAAACATGGGGCGCCCAATGAAATGTCTTCCACATAAGGAGGCAGCAATTTTAGGAATGACACTTGGTAGGTGGGCAGCTTTAAGCTATGCTTTTAGTGCCACCAGTCCTTAAGGCTGGGTTCACATTGCGTTAATAGCAGCCCGTTCAGCACATACGCTAACGGGCTGCTGTTAACGCAACTGCCGACGTTCCATCGCACTAGCGCAGATGAAGCATCTGCTAGCTCCATCTGCGCTAGCAGTGATGGACCCGAAAACGCTGCATCCCGCGTCTCGGGTCAGTCACTCAATGACGGCACATCGCTAGCGCACGACCATTGTGGGCATGCGCTAGCAAAGCGTCCGACATTGCATTCAATGGTGGCGTTAATGGACTACGTTACACCGGGTTATGCCGCGGTGTAACGTAGTCTGTTTAACGGAGTCACTGAACGCAATGTGAACCCAGCCTAAGGCCAGTTTAGAACACAATATATTCTTTATCTTATTATGCAATATTCGACTTTTTATATTTGCAGTGATTTGATCCCTTGTAGCGACTGGATCCCTGAGAGTAGCACTTTGCACATATGCCTTATAGACTGACACATTAGATCTTCTGCTGCATTGCTATAGACAGCTGCTTTACTTTTTCTTTTCAGTAGGTTTTATAATTATATTTCTGTTTTTCTTTTCAGTCAAGATGGGGTGCAGAGTGTACATTAATGAGAAAAAAAATGAACTTTTTTGAATTTACAAAATGGCTGCTATGAAACAGAGTGAAACATTTAAAGGGGTCTGAATACTTTCCGCACCAACTGTGTGTATGTATACAGTACAGACCAAAAGTTTGGACACACCTTCTCATTTAAAGATTTTTCTGTATTTTCATGACTATGAAAATTGTACATTCACACTGAAGGCATCAAAACTATGAATTAACACATGAGGAATTATGATGTTTCACACTTTTTTGTTAAGTATATAATTCCACATGTGTTAGTTCATAGTTTTGATGCCTTCAGTGTGAATGTACAATTTTCATAGTCATGAAAATAAAGAAAAATCTGCAAATGTGATGGTGTGTCCAAACTTTTGGTCTGTACTGTCTATATATACATACATACTGATTGGTCATTTATTTTTTAGTTTTCCCATTAAACATTAGCACATTATTTTGCTTCTTCTCAATATTTTCTTGATAATTCAACCTATGGCCATATCAAAAATGGCCATCCCATTTATCATGTATTTCATTAGAAACAGTGGCCCACAGAACTTCTATTAATTTAGAGTGAATATTACAATCAATAATAAAAATAATAGAAAGGAGATGAAATTACATCAGTATAGAACATCCATTGTACTTTGGTTTCTAATGTATATTATTAAAATAGAGCCTGTGTGCAATTCCATACATGCTACAGCAAGTGCAATTGATAATTGTATCAATAATAATATAATAATAATTACATCACATTAAAAAAAAAGTTCCTTTTTTTAGTTTTTTTTTTATTATTATTTCCACTAACGTCCAAAGATGCAATAAAAAAGGTCTTAAGCAAGGAGCCATTACATACACTGCCAGATGCACATTTGTAAAGATTTATTATAAAGCAATCTTTCTATATAACCCAACCAAAAAAAAAAATCATTGTATTAAATCTTGAATGCATTTTTTTCATGCGGAGGACCCATAGGTCAATTGTTATTTTTGTTCTAGCAAACACTGTACACATGTGATTATTGTATAAATATTCATTTACCGATTCTGCGACTTTTTGTGCAAAACCAATGAAAAGGAAAAAAAAAAATAATAATAATCCTTAATATAAATATGCAGTTGTGGGAAGGGAGATGAAATATCATGGCTCAGTATAGAACAGTCATTTGGTATTATGCATTGGTTTCTAATGTATTGTATTTTTTATAATTGAGCTTGCGTGCAATACAATAGATAAAAAAAAACCAAAAATAGGTTTACACCTGCCGAATTTCCAATTAGAAACCATGTAGGTCACCATTATCCCATACTGGGAGATTATACATTATGACATAACAGCACATAAATGGGACAATACACATCTTAAATATTTGCATTAGTTGGTCTCTATTATGATAGCGGAAAGACCTCCAAGGGACAAGAACAATCTAGAAAGAACATTCAAAAATGAACATCTCTCATGCAATGATCCCATATACACACAATACCATTGATTTCTATCGTCAGAAATATAGTGGACAAATAGTAAAGTAAGAAATACTCTATATATCCCTCACCTCGAATACAGAATATTACCACATTCCATAACACTCTTGAACTAAAAAATGCATTTTGGACATCAATAGAATAGAATGTCCCAATATTGGATTTGAATTGTGGGCGATTAAAAAAATCATACAACATACTAATAAGGTAGCACAGAATATGTAACATTTTTCGGATGGTTTCTATTAGTGATGAGGGAACGTGCTGAGATAAGGTGTTATCATGCTCGGGGGCTAACCGAGTATCTTCAGCGTGCTCGAATACTATGTCAAATACTATGTCGCAGCTTCATGTCTCATGGCTGTTTGACAGCTGCAACACAAGCATGGCTGCAGGCACGGGGACTTGAACATGTTTTTCGAGCACACTGAAGATACTCTGTTAGCACCCGAGCATGATAACACCTTATCTCAGCACGTTGGCTTATCATTAGTTTCTATTACATATCTTTTTGGAACAACCTTACAATATGATGTTGCCATAATTGATTTTAGAACGTTATCATGGATACAAGCCTTGGAATTTTGCAGCGAAACTTGTTGATTCACTAGAAACTACTCAAATATTATTTTTACCAGTGAAATAATGGCCAGAGTCTTGGGGGCTCCTGGAAAGGAAACATGAGAATCTGGGACCTATTGATCACTGATGCTCAAAGGCCATTTTTAAGCTGCTGACCACTATAATCATGTTTCTCAAGAGAAACCCAACTGCCACCAAAGTCTGTTTGTCAAGAGATATGTACACACAGTCTTTTTTTTTTTTTTTAAACAGAAAGTGAACATATACAACGGGTTTTGGAGGAATTTTGAGTTTCTAAGGGGGATTTGGAGCATTTCCGCTAAGTTTTTGCTCCTAAATCTCACCAAAAAAGAGTGTAATCATACAATAAGGCTAGGGTCACACAAGCATAAAATCGGTCCCGTTCTTATCCAGGACTTCCGTGTACTGTCCGTATACAATCCGTTTTTTACTCGGCATTAACCTTTTACATGACCATTCGAAGTTTCCCCATCTAAAAGAATTGCAATGCATCTGTAAAAATCTGATTTTTTTTCTCACATCCATCCGATTTCTGAGTCATATCGCAGCATGTTGTGATTTTTTTACTCACACCGAATACAGACGAGAAGAAAATACGCAAATCAGCACTGCCTCATTGAATAACATTGATCCAAGTACAATCCTTTTTTTAGCGGATTTCACTCGTCCGATTTACATAGTCGTATTAGCGAACCCCAACTCTATTACCTTGGCTTGTCTTCATTACTCTAGTTAATGTTGGTCTGGATTTTTCTCCTCCATTTTTAATCGACCTGTTCAACTTTTTGATTTTGTACAGTTTACATTTTTCTGTTCGGTTTATGCAGTAAATGGAAATACATGCATTAAAATCTTTTGTTTTCTGCCTCTTATAAAAAAAACAACGTAGTAACTATAAGATCCAGTTTTTTTCATTGCTTACCAAAAATTTTAATTTGTGTATATGAAATCGTATTGAGGGCATATTTTTCAGCTACCAATCACTTTGGCCAAGCCTTTTAGGAGGAATTCCACTTTTCTCGAATTCTCTTACCCAACATCCCTTTTACTCCCCATTTCTCTAGTTAATTAGTTGTATGATATTTTCTTCACTCACTTTTTCTTGACTTTCCCAACTGTTTTCTGTTGTCAACGTCACTTTTTTACTTGGTTTACACATAATTTGGACTTACATACAGAGTGTCATGGAATCCAGTGATTTTATGTACCATATATACTCGAGTATAAGCCGAGTGTTTCAGCACATTTTTTTGTGCTGAAAATGCCCCCCTCGGTGTATACTCGAGTGAGGGTCCCAGAAGATGGAGGGGGAGTGGCAGTGCAGCGGGTCACAGGAGGCAGAAGCTTGCTGCTGTGGCTAACTCCTGTGTCTGCTGCTAAAAAGAAATGAATATTCATTGCGCTGGCAGTGAATATTCATTTATGTGTAGTAGCGGGCAGAGCAGTCATAGCTGCTGGCTTCCTGCAGCGGTCGGGCAATCACGTGTGCTCGCTACTTAAGGGAATGAATGAATGCCCATAGTAGGAGCCATGCATATCAAGATGGGGATTAGGGTGCCATGCAGACAAGGATGAGGATGAGGGAGCTATGCATACCAGGATGGGGATGAGGGGACAATGCATACTAGGATGTGAATGAGAGGACAATGCAGACCAGGATAGGGATGAGGGTGCCATACATACCAGGATGGGGATGAGGGAGCTATGCATACCAGGATGGGGATGAGGGGGCTATGCATACCAGGATGGGAATGAGGGGGCTATGCATACCAGTATATGGGTGAGGAGCTATGCAGACCAGGATAGGGATGAGGGGACAATGCATATCCATCCATATACTTGAGCCAATAAGTTTTCCCACTTTTTTGTGGTGAAATTAGTTGCCTCGGCTTATACTCGGGTCAGCTTATACTCGAGTATATATGGTAATTTCAACCCCAAAAGTGTCCATTGACTTTTTTATCAGGTAGCTTAAAGCGCACCGTCATTTTAATTTTTATGTCATAAATCAATAGTACACATGGAAATAAACAACTTTGCAATATATCTATTCAGAAAAAATGTGCTTCTTTCTCAACCAGAGTTAATGAGTCATTATCAAAGTTCTCAATTCAAGAGGTAAAATCTGTAATAAGTCAAGACAGACTTTGCCATTACTGAGATAGAATCTTATCAGCAGCAGCAGCCGCCATCTTCTATCTAGATAGAAGGGGAGGAGGAGGAGCTCTGCTTCTAGCTCCTCCCTCCTGCCATTGACATAGAATTGTATTCATAGCAGCTGCCATCTCCTAACTCAGTAATGGGAAAGTCTGTCTTCACTTATTACAGGTTTTACCACCAGAATTGAGAATTTAGAAAATTACTGATCAATTTTATCAGAGAAAGAAGCCATTCTTGTTTCATAGGATATTTTACATAAGTTGATTATTTTCATTTGTACTATTGATTTTTAAAGTAAAAATTAAAATGACGGTTACACTTCAGGCTAAGCCACCTAGGATGTATCCAACAGTATCCTAGGAAGTAAGTCGCTTTTCTTACCTCAACCCCTTTTTTATTCTTCATTCCACTAGTTATTTGCCTGCTTTTTCCTTATTTTAAATTTTTATCGACCATTTCAACTTTTTTATTGTATCATGGTTCATTTTTGTTAGTCATCTATTACGTTTTATAGTAGCTTTGGGATTCATGTTTTGGTTACTAAATCGCTTACGAAATTTTTTTTTTTTTAAAGTGACCATTGTATACATCGAAAAGATGTGTTTTTGATACATGTAAGGTTTTTGGTATTCGTTTGAACCTTGCTGTAGTAATTGGAAATGCAACAATTGCCTAAAAGTTGTATTGTCCATGAAAAGATTTAGTGAGGGATAAAGAAATTTCTTGAACTTAAAGACATAATCTGGTGATCCAATTCTCCCCACTGTGTCCATTACTGTGAAACTTCATTTACTTTCTCCTATCCATCAGTAACTCCCCGCATCCCACCTAACCAATCCTCTAGGTTTCCCACATTGTTCCATCTTTTGTCTTCCTATTCTAAGCTGAAGAACAACAGATAGGGTTCTGAAGGCAGGGAGCATCAGGAGGAGCTGGAAGAGAATAGTTAAGAGATGAGGCTCATACGGCCTCCACCATTGCCAGCAGTTAGTAGGGTTTGTGCTGCCCGGTTGAACACTGTTCAAAGACTTTGCGGAGCTTTGTTCCACTGTGTAAGGATTAGGTCTGGCGGTCTGAGAATTTGCCTTCTAATTAAAAAGGATAAAAGATAGAAGTAGCATTAGGCTAAAACGTAGCAGTGACACTTCACAGGCTGCTACTTAGTCACAAGACAGCGTAAGATGTTATGTCAGATGCTTTCAGTGCTCAGGTTTTCCTACCATAACCACCCAAAAATGCTTAAGTATGAGCAAAAATATGCAAACATACTTCTTGGTGGGAAGGGAGATGGAATCAGCAGGACTATATAAACGGAAAATAATAAAGATAGAGAATATTTGTCAACATCGGATAATAATAATAATTAGTTAAATTAGTGACAAAATGTACAATTGGTGGAGGAAGGATGAACTTGATGGACATAGTTACAATGGTTGAAAAAAGACCAATGTAATAGCTATTTATTAAAAAATGACTAGTGATGAGGGAGTATACTCGTTGCTTGGGTTTTCCCGAGCACGCTCGGGTGACCTCCAAGTATTTATGACTGCTCAGAGATTTAGTTTTCATCCCAGCAGCTGAATGATTTACAGCTACTAGCCTGCTTGATTACATGTGGGGATTCCCTAGCAACCAGGCAACCCCCACATGTACTCAGGTTGGCTAGTAGCTGTAAATCATTCAGCTGCTGTGATGAAAACTAAATCTCCGAGCAGTCATAAATACTCGGAGGTCACCCGAGAGTGCTCAGGAAACCCGAGCAATGAGTACACTCGCTCATCACTAAAAATGACTGTCCTTGTGTACAGCTATGAATACTATACAGATTTTCTTATACATTCTATTTTTAGGAAAAGAGAACCTTTAGATTATCATATTCTAAGCTTATAGTGAAGGGTAGTCCCATAATATATGTTTATGGCATATCACCAGAAAAAGCTGTAAATGTGTAGCAATCAAGATGTTGATCCCATCTATAGGACCTCATCTTCTAAGAATGGGACCCTAGCAGGCACCATAGTCAGTGGAGAGGTGGTCAATTACGCATAGACATGTATGGGAATTCTTATCACTTTGCCACTGACCGAGGTACATAATGGGGCCATGCTTCCAAGATTGTTTTAAGTGTCATTAGTGGGACCCGCATCTATCATACATTTATGGCCTATCCTATGGATAGGCCAGAAACTAACAAAATTGGAAACCCCTTTTATGCTAGGACTACGCAGCGATTTTGACCACAACTTTGATCACTCAGCCAAGGAACCATATGTGCCACTGATGAGTTGCAGCATTATGCCAGCTAATTATGTCACTTTGCAACCTGCCAGATACTATGAGAAACAAGTCCCAAAAAAAATCCAACTGGTTCTGACTTTTTTCGACTAGCCAGTCATGGTAACAATGGGGTCGCAATGCTACCCCATTAACCTGCATTATGCTCGGATGTAGCAACAGCATAGTGCGAACTTTAGCCAGGCAACCTGCATAGCGGCCAAATTCACCATGTAGCCCCAGCCTTAGCCAAATTCAGACATCTGATTTCTGCGTACAAGTGATACCTATGGTTTTCACAGATATCACTTGTACTTGTAATAGTCCATGGGGCTATTTACACATCCAATTTTTTACTTGGACCGAGTGGTCCATGGAAAATATTGGAAGCATGTCAAAATCCATAATGCAAGACAATGGGTCTGGGAAACAATTGGAGTGCACTCAAATGACATTCAAGTGTGGTCTGATTTTCATGGACTGTCAGAATGAAGAAAGTGGAGAAATATTTTTAAAATTATTCATGTACAAGAAAAATCAGTTCCGACTCATCGGTCTGATTTTCTCGTGCATGAAAAAAATTCTTTAAGTAATTCAAGGGGTCCATAAACCTTAAATAGGTTGTGTTTGATAATGGGAAACACGGTCAAAGAGTTTCTCTCTGTAATTTGACAAGCAATGGTCTCTCTCACTAGAGATGGACTGGCATTAGATACAGATGGCCCAACATGTATTTTCTGTCTCATGCAAGATTTCTGCATAAGCAATTCATTTTAATAAAAGTGTCTTGCTTATTTAAAAAGCAGCAATATAATAATAAATATCCATCATGCAACATGTTCCTATTTAATATATGGTCACATGATCCGCTTATATGATCATATAATTTAGCACATCAATGCATCCAGTGCTTTCATATCCTGGCATTAATTCCTGTATTATTGGCTCTGTTCACATTGCATTCAGCCCATATACCAGGGAAAATCTCTTATAACTACATTTACTTCTTGAAAATGACGCATGCTGACGCCAACCCACAAACAAACGGTATACACCAGGTATATGGGGCCCCATGAAGACATTCGACATATAGTCAGTCATTAACGATGTAAACATAGTATAATAGCGAAACATACTTTTGACCCCAATTATGTTAATCCCTATTTTTTTATGTAAAGTCATCTAGCTAAACTCTGCAGGGCTGTACTCAGAATATGATCACTTACATCAGTTCCAGCCCCAATGGGGCTCATGTCCTAATCCCTCTATTTCAGGCTTACGTACATACACCAGGGAGAATTTCATAGGAAGCCAATTAAGCTATTGCTATGTTTTTGATGTGTACATAGAAAGCAAAAATGTCTTCTGCCTATCTAAAGAGAGTTGGCAAAACATTTCTGGGGAGCTTACCACTGGGATTCCCACTGATCTCAAGTTTTTCTTTCCTCTTCACATACAAATCCACTCATTTGAAGGCCCCCATATCCAAAAGTTGGCCAAACATGCTGATTTTGGCAGGATCATTGCAGTGGGTCATCTAACGTGAATGGAGGTCTCCCAGCTATCCCTCAACAGATTATGTCGGGGGGGACATAAGGATCGGGTGGTCGGAATTCAACAGGTCAATCCTTGATAAGCTATTAGTATTAGATCTGCCTTAGAGAACAAAGGAACGAGCCAAGCGAGCATTCCCATTTATGGGGGAGTTGAGACGTTGACCAACAACTATCTATGGTGTATAACCAGTTTTAGAGTTGCATGGAGGACAGCAAGCATGCTCAATCACTGCTGTATTATCAGTCCTATTCACCATGGATAATACCTGGTAGGTGAAATAGGGGGACTTGCAACCCTCAGATCAGTGGGCATTTCATTTGTGGGTCTCCCACTAATCTGAAATATATAACTTAAATCATTGGACAAATTATATATTTTAATGTGGGAAAAGTACTTTAATGGGTTTATCCCAATCACATTCATCATATAACCACAGAATAGGTGAAAATTGTATGATCGGAGTATTTTAGACTTTGGAGAACTTAATCAATCTCAAAAATGGGGGTCTAGTATCTTCTGGATGAATGGAGCTGTAGTGCATATGTAGAACTACCATTCCCTTTCTATGAAAGCGGTGGTCACACAAGCAAAGTACAACTGTCACTACCTAAAAAATAAAAGTCATACATGCACACTACTGCTACATTTACATGGAGAGTCAAAGGACGTTCCTTCTCAGGATCAGCGAGTCCCAGCAGTCGGACCACCATTGATCATACATTTATAACCTATCCTGTCTCAATTAATGTATGTGACAGTAGACAAACATTTCAGCTCATGTAGGAATCATCATATACAAATATCTCCTTTAGATCATTAATGTCATAATTTCTACTACTAAAACGTACAACTTCAACAGATTTTCTCCTAAATAAAAGTGATAGAGCTTTTCCAAAATGGTTTCTGCTTATGTTAATGTGTAAAGCTTCTGAATGTTTGATCCAGTGGATTGACAATTGGGATCAAGAGGGAAAGATCAGCTCTTTTGGGGCGGACATGATCATGTGGTTGCAGGTGTCCTTTCCCACCTCTTGGTTAAACTTGATGGACGTTTGTCTTTTTGCAACTTTATTAACTATGTAACTAGAGATGAACGGAACAGACAAAATTTAAATTTTCTCAGGAAATTTGATTCGACGAGAGGTTATTTTCTGCAAATTTAAGGTCTATTGTTAGGCCATGTGCACACGTTCAGGATTTTTCGTGTTTTTTTGGCGTTTTTTCGCTATAAAAACGTGATAAAAACTCGAAAAAAACGCTTACATATGCCTCCTATTATTTACAGGGTATTCCGCATTTTTTGTGCAAATGTTGCATTTTTTTCCGTGAAAAAATCGCATAGCGGAAAAAAAAGCAACATGTTCATTAAGGGTATGTGCACACATCCGGATTTCTTGCAGAAATTTCCTGAAGAAAACCGGAAATTTTCTGCAAGAAATCCGCATTTTTTTTTTGCGTTTTTTTTCCGTTTTTTTTTCGCGTGAACATGTTGCTTTTTTTTCCGCGATGCGATTTTTTCACGGAAAAAAATGCAACATTTGCACAAAAAATGCGGAATACCCTGTAAATAATAGGAGGCATATGTAAGTTTTTTTTCGCGTTTTTGTCATGTTTTTATAGCGAAAAAACGCACAAAAAAGCGAAAAATCCTGAACGTGTGCACATGGCCTAAAAATGCGGAATTGCGGGGATTCCGCACACCTAGGAGTGCATTGATCTGCTTACTTCCCGCACGGGGCTATGCCCACCATGCGGGAAGTAAGCAGATTATGTGCGGTTGGTCCCCAGGGTGGAGGAGAGGAGACTCTCCTCCACGGACTGGGCACCATATAATTGGTAAAAAAAAGAATTAAAATAAAAAATAGTCATATACTCACCCTCTGATGGCCCCCGAAGTGTTCCCATCTCTCCGGTGCATGCTCTCTCTTCCGTTCCTATAGATGGTGTGGTTCAGGACCTGTGATGACGTCGCTGTCTTGTGATTGGTCGCGTGACCGCTCATGTGACTCACGCGACCAATCACAAGCCGCGACGTCATCGAAGGTCCTGAACCACACCGGCATCTATAGGAACGGACGCCGCTGAGGAGATTGGCTGTCTGCAGAGGGTGAGTATAACCATTTTTTTATTTTTTTTATTATTTTTAAACATTCTATCTTTTACTATAGATGCTGCATAAGCAGCATCTATAGTAAAAAGTTGGTCACACTTGTCAAACACTAATGTTTGACAAGTGTGACCAACTTGTCAGTCAGTTTTCCAAGCGATGCTACAGATCGCTTGGAAAACTTTAGCATTCTGCAAGCTAATTACGCTTGCAGAATGCTAAAAAAACCGCAAAAAAACCGGAAAAAAAACGCAAAAAAAAAATGCAGATTTCTTGCAGAAAATTTCCGGTTTTCTTCAGGAAATTTCTGCAAGAAATCCAGACGTGTGCACATACCCTCATTCTCTGTGGTCTTTCAAGACCTCAGAGCATAGTAAACAGAAGTTTTTAAAAAATCCTTATGCTCACTTTACTGCTCACCTCACCGGCCCCTCCACTCTTCACAGTCATCTATCCAGTTCTTGCCTCATCTTCAGATCGCCGCACGCTCTGAAATTCCCAACTCTGCACATGCAAGCTCATGATGTCATGCCATCATGGCGCCGTAACTTTGTGCGTGCATGCGGAGAACTGGAAATTTCAATGCAAGTGGAGAAAATCTGACGTGGAGTAGCCAGAGAGGGGAGTATAAGGGTTTTTTAACTTTATTTTTTACATTTGGATAGCTTTTTATGGTTTAGAAAAATGGCACTTTACAAAATCTGCATTTTGGCGAATGCAGATTTTGGTAAATTTCTAGTACTATCTAAATTCCACTCCAGTTTATGGGAGTCCCTTTCAAATGAAGACAATTTTTTAAATTTCTGTCCACCTATTAAAATTTCTTACCTATATGGCGCTGTTCTTATGACATATTGCACATTTGTAAATATTCCTATAAATATTATTGTGATACCCAAAACAACAGTTCAGATGTCTGCTTCCATTTTCTAATTTGCAGCATTTTCTGTAATAGGCTTGGTTATAATCGCCCTCATCATGAACATTTTTTACGCTTTGTTTTTGTGAATTGTGCAGGATCCATACTTTGTGGACACCGATGCATCTGTAATGTTCATCTCACTATATCATGACTCCTTAAGGTGACTGTTATAATCCTCTCAGCTCTTGCACAAACAATCACTTTTTTTCTTCCAGACGAGGAAGCAAGGTTGGTTCAGGAGACGATATCAGAGCATTTAAAGCCTCTTTTAGCTCAAATTGCAGTCAAATATAAAGGAATGCCCTGTAGTTCCCACACATCTCCAGTTACTCAGCTATTTTTCCACTTCTTCCTATATATGTGTTTTGTTCAAAGAGTGAAAATACCAGTATGCGATACAGGAGCTAACATAGAAATGATGGGGACCTGTTGCAGAAGTTCTAATTGAGCTACCCCCAAACAAAAAAAAAATAATAATATTTGGTGGAGGTCACAGAAGAGCATATCTCACAACTTTGCAGTCCTTACCAAGTGATTTTTCACCAACTGAAGTGCTAGATTTCCCTTTCATTGCCTCCATCAAGAATGATACCAGCAGAAATACTGTATGATACCTCCACAGTGAATTCCTCCACAGTACCCTCCACATGCACAGAATAATGACCCTACTGTACCTCATCTCAACTCCCTCGGCAAGGTATGTTGACCCCAACACAGGATGATCCTCCAACTGTGACCCCTCCACAGCCCTCCATGCAGTATAATGGGCCCACACCTCACCACGCTGTATAAAGGCCCCCTCTAACCCTCCAAGCAGTATAATGGCCCCCAAACGTTCACACTGTGCAATTGCTTGCATACAATATACACCACTCCCCATAATCCTCCATAAAGTAGACTGCACTCTCCATAGTCCTCCATACAGTATACTGCACTCCCCATAGTCCTTCATACAGTATACATACTCACCATAGTCCTCCAAACAGTATAATGCACTCCCCATAGTCCTCAATACAGTATAACATACTCCCTATAGTCCTCCATACAGTATACTACACTCCCTGTAGTCCTTCAAATAGTATACTGCACTGTCCATAGTCCTTCATATAGTATAATGCACTCCCACAGTCCTCCATAGAGTATAATGCACTCCCCACAGTCCTCTATATAGTATTATGGCCACCACAATGTATTCACTTATTTAAAAAAAAACAAAAAAACAATACTCACCTCTCCCCCTCATTCCCTGCTGCTCCGGTCTCTGCAGCAAGCATTCTGAAGTGCCGCACATCTTAGCGCAACAGGCACCATGTAGTGACATCATTGTGCCTGCCGGGCTGAGATGTCAGACACCAAGGGATAACTTTACTTACTTTCAACTGTATCGGCATCCAGGATGCCAATAAAGTTGAACATGAGATGACAGGCGGGGGGGTCTGGTGTCAGCCGCGTCATGGCACCAAGCCCCCCCGCTCACAGGTCCCATAGTAGCCGCGTGGCCTTCTGGCATTAGAGGTACAACACTGATGCGTTATCAGTGGCATTATATTTGTGTGATCATATGCAATAACTTACATGCATTTAGATCAAAGTACTGCCGGTGTGTGAACCCTGTAAAAAGCGCGGATTTATATAATGTGCACATACTCAGCCACAACTCTATCCTAATACCCCTCATCAGAGGCAGGTTGGTGGAGAGTAAAGAGTGACTGGGAACCCACTATTCAAGTGGTCAATGTGCATCTCAACCAGTGGACCCATATAAATAAGTGATAAAAATATACAACTAGAATGTGCCTTTTAATTGGCACAAATTTTAGTTTAAGACCTAGTGGTCCCATATAGTGCAATAGTGGTCCATAGAACACATAACTAAAGACACAGCAAAAAAAGCTATTTCAACATTGAGGCAACATTCCCCATCCAATGTACATGTCTGTGTGCATTCAGGTTTTTTTCTCAGATTGCATATAGACCCATAGAATTTCATGGATCCATATACAAGTCTGTGAAAAAAAAGATTTAAGTGTCCAGATCATTAAAGTCTATGATAAACCATTATAAATGGAAAACAGTTAATGGTTTGAAAAAAATAAGGCTCAGACACTTTACTCCTTCAGTTCAAAAAAAAAAAAAAGAGTGGAAAAAAAACAGATGCAACACATAGGCAAAATGGATAACACATGAAATAAGTTTTGTTAGATGTAAAAATGGAAATGGATGTGTGAATGTTGCCTTAGGAAAAATGTTCATTATTGTACCAACCGCCTTTAAATCTCTTCTTTTAACAAAGGCGAGTCTATACAAACATATGCCCTATTATCGAAACTGAAAACAAATTATACCCTTTGTATAGTGTTAAGTAATAGACGTTAATGTGCCGACAGAATGCGAGTGAGAGGTGGTTCTTTTAAGTACATGTAAACCTGTTAAACTGGCCATAGGCATTAATGGATAGTTGTCTGCCTGAGATGAGATCAGTATTAGGCTGCCGTCAGTCTAGCAGTATTTGGTCAGTATTTTACATCAGTATTTTTAGCCAAAACCAGGAGTGGGTGATAAATACAGAAGTGGTGCATATGTTTCTATTATACTTTTCCTCTAATTGTTCCACGCCTGGTTTTGGTTTACAAATACTGATGTAAAATATTGACCAAATACTGCTAATGTGACGGCAGCCTTACTGACCAACAGCGAGGACCTGTCACTTGCCAAAATTTTACCTATTGTAAATGCCGCTGTTCTCCTGAATCTGTTGTTACTGTTTTTTTCTCCTGTGCCTCTCCGTTCCTGAGGTATGGCCCCCTCTTCTGTGAATGGGTGTCTGTCTTATTTTATTAGGCAAAGGGTCGTAATCTTTAACTTTTCTCTATTGGTGTGTTCTTGAGTATCGCACCCACTTGGCTAACAAGACCAAATTTACATTCAAGGAAGAGGGAGCCAGAGCCAGGAAAGAAGAGGCAAAGGGATCAAAACCAAAATGTCAGATTCAGGAGAACAGGAGCATTTCGACCAGAAAAAAAACCAAATGCCAAATTATTCCCAATTGACAGGTTCTCTTAAAATTATTATACCGATATGGAGTGATAATTTCATGACTATTATATAACTATCTAATGTATTTGTCCTTCTCTTGACAGGATTCCTTAGACATGGCTCTCATATATAAATCATCTTGTCAATTCTTTCCAGCTTATATGACATCTCATAAGGCTAGGATCTCACCAGCATATATTCTCTCATCTGAGAAAATTGGGCCAATTATGCAAATCACATTCTGATCAAACTGTGATCAAAGTTGGATCAGTTCGTGATCTTAGTGTGAACCGATACTCTCTGATAAGGAGAAGGTGGAGGGAAAAAAAAATTCTCCACCTTCTCCATTCTGTTACTTAGTGAACATCGGACTGAACTCAAATGTCATCCAAATGGTGTCCAATGTTTTCCATGAGCTCATTGACTTGCATGGCTGAGTGCGACCTGAATATCAGATCCAACTCGGCTGTGCGATGATTTTTTTTTCCCCCTAGACCAAGCTCTAAAATACTCCCATAGCATAATATTGGTCCAAGTATGATCCAATGTTTTATCGGATCACACTTGGACCGTTAATACAGTTATCTGCCCGAGATCTTATAATAGGTTGTAGGAAGTAGAAGAGTTTTTGGGTATGTGAAGTCATCACCCACACATCCATTAGTAACCCTAAAGGAATATTGCGGTCAGAAACTTCTGTAGTGCCGGCATCTCTGCATGCCCTTCCCTGGCAGGGACACCAACTATCTCACCGACGTGGACCTGCCTTTCTACCTCCTTCTCCTGCTGTCCTGAAGAAGGGGTCTTGTGTGACCTTGAAACGCATTGACTGTTAAATCTGTTCAGAATAAATGTTTTAAAGAATTAAGCTGATATCCTGGATCCTTCAGGTGTGACATGCATTTTGCTTCCACATATGCATACGGCGGTTGTCCTCAGGGTAGGAACAGGGTAAGACAATCCACATCCTCACAAAGTCTTGATCGATGCCCAAAATGGAGGACCCCAATTCCACAAGACCACAGTTAAGAGTTTGAATGGACAGGTGGTCAAGCATGTGCATTTCTGCTCCATTCAAAGTCCATGGCACTGATGGAAAGAGCCAAGCAGAGCACTGCAGACTGAAAACTGTTTCTTCATTAATTTCTAGGTCTAGAATTTCTAAAATTTCCATGAGCACCGGCCAAGATGAGTTTAAGAACAAAAAAAAGCACAGTGGGAACGAGATTTCGATAAATCCCATACACTTTGCTGGAACTGTAAGATGCTGCGGTTTTTGTGCAGCGAAAACACACAGCATCAAAATCTCCTAAAAGCATATTGTGGGTGCACAGCCTAATGGTGAAAAAAGAAATACATTTATCTCTTATTCAAAAATAGTTACAAAAATATATTACAAAAATATATACTGCTATTAAACACTATAATAAAAAAAATACTAAGAAAATATATTATTCCCTAAAACAACAGTAAGTGCTACAAGAAAACATGTTGGGAAAAATACGATTTCTTTGTCATTAGCTCATTCATGGGTAAAAGTGAAAGTTCTTCATTTTGTTGCAGGTAAAATGTGAAAAATTTCTAAGCTTTTAACCTCATTTAAATCTCAGGATTACAAGTGACAATCCTTTGGGATTAAACGGATTCATAAGTGACCCCCAAGTTCAGTCGCCACTTGCATTACAATTATCTATTTCTGATGAAGCTGAAGTTCTTACATTTCAAGTTTAATTCAGCCAGAATAATTCATAGTATTTATATTGGCTGTGACTAAACATGGGGAATATGCGCCTGATCCCTCGGTTATCAGGGCAGATACTTCTACCTTTTTCTTGAGCAGCTGTGCGAGTGGAGATCATTTCCCTGAACTAGTTAAATCCGCAGTCCCCTCCGACTCTTGCCAATTTGCGTTCAACAGCCATTGAGCCTTTCAGATATGTACTGCAGGCTCGCAACGACTGAACAAGACCACCAGAAATCACAGACGTCTGGACTTCGACCAAGAGTGCGGATCACAGAGCCAATGATCTTTCTTTCATAGCAGAAAACAGAGAACCGATTTGCAAATTGAAAACTAATTTCCAACCCCAGCAAATAATTAGAGTAAATATATTGATCTGAGGGACTGTTTAGAATTTGGATGAAGTTAATACATTTGATGGAATTTAGTCCTAAAAGCTGTTTTTGCATTAGAGACATTTTATCCATCATTGTCCAAAATCTTTTGCTTGCTTACATAGCGCCATCATATTCCACAGCGAATTACAGACATCATCACTGTCCCCGATGGGGCTCACAATCTAAATTCCCTATCAGTATGTCTTTGGAGAGTGAGAGGAAACCAGAGAACCCGGAGGAAACCCACGAAATACAGGGAGAACATAAAAACTCCTTGCAGATGTTGTCCTTGGTGGACTCCAGTGTTGCAGAGCAAAGGTACAAACATTTCAGCCCATATCTACTAGATCTTTCCAGTGAAAACTTGTAGAAATCAATATATTTCAAAATTGTCATTTCCAGATGCATTGGCCTGAAAGGACACTTAAAATCAAAAAGTGAAGTTAATACGTAATTTTAAAAATATATATATTTTATTCCATTCCATTCCAGGACAAGTACGGACCGTGATGCCCAGAACAGCCTCAGGTCTCCAGGTCCAAACTCAACAGCCTTCTGTTAGGCTATAAGGCTGTTGAGTACGGGTCAAGAAACCTGTGGCCGTTCTGGTCATCACGGTCCATATTGGGAACATGAATGTTGGATGTGTGAAAGCGGAGTCACATTATCAAAATCTTAGAAAAAAAAATCTATAGAAATACATTTTGCATATAAAAATTATGCAGCTCGGCCTCATTTATGCACAATTGGAGTATTTGTTCATTACTTAAAGCAAGATCATTTGGTGACGACATTAAAAAAGCTCCTAAATTGCACATAAAAGGTAGGTCAATAGATAAAAGCTGCAATTTTCCATACAAGGATGGATGCAAAGCCCACAAAAAGTCTTGCATATAAAAACTTCACAAAATGGAGGCACCATTCCAAATTTGGATGCTGAAAAAAATAAATTTTATTCGACTCAAAATGAGAATGGACCTGTCGTTTTGAGCCAAATCATTACATTGGCTACTTAAAATCTGTTTTTTCATCATCAGACTTTGGAATGGTGCCTTAATTTTTTACATAGATCGATAGATATTGGTATAAGCTACATTTACACACACATTTTTTGGTCCATGTGCGCAATGGCCTATATGTCTGTATTTTCTCCCCAAACTGAATACCTCTGAGGAAAAAATAAACTGCTATTTATGAGTCACAGATTCACAGTATCACACTTGCTCATTTAAATGTGAAAAAAAAAACAGACAGCAACCACATGGACGTCATCCGAATGTCAGCAGTGTGTTTCCCTTTTACTTACTTGTAGGAGAATCTTGGAATTTTTTTTTTGTATACAAGAAAATTGGACCAAAAATCAGGGACCAAAAAAGGATGAAAATAGGATCCAGCGCACTTATAAAAATTATCCAATTTTTCTTATATGCAAAAAAACGAACGTCTGAATGAAGCGTAAGTGTCAGTCAACACCTGTCCATCCAGGATCCATCTATGGTTCTATTAGGCTATGAAGATAGAGGCGATCTAGAGAGATTGAGAGCGAGATAGTTAATTTGTTTTTCTTCTTCTACCAACCATTTCCATATTTTGTCATATAAATACAGCAGCCATTACAATGCAGAGTAATGCACAACTCTGTTATGCACCGTCTCCTATGAAGTCGCTCCGAATTTTCAAAGCTTGTCTATAAAGATTTGTCAGTGTGCTGGAATTATGCTTGTTGAGAGATGCTAAGCTCTTTCAAGAACCACATTGAAAGAAGCAATCAATACAACACTGCCACTTGTGAACAGGGAATTTGTCCTACAAAGATTTGTCAGCAATTCATAACCATTTGGATTTTAATACTCCATCATGTCTCTGCAATGAAAGACAAGCCTGAGCCCTGTGCACGTGCTGATCTAACCTACGCTGACTTATAGACTTATTACCGTTCTTGTCATGCCTCAGGGCGACTATATAGAGACTCCTAGTTTACATAGTGGAATATCTTCTATTATATACACCTCCTTTTCAAAAATGTTAGACATCTACATATTAAAACTGATTGAGGCACGTGCTGGTCATCTTTGGAAACAGCAGCATATTCCTTATGGCTAAAGAGGGAACCGGTTGCCAAATGTCTTATTGATTGTGCTGTATGTAGTTTACCGCAAATGGCTCCTTGATTTTGCCATATATGATATATGCTAGATGAATACCTTGATCCATGTGACATATGCACCTCACCTCTGTTACGCTCTGTGACATAAGAATCCTTACCTCTAGGATTCTTAAATGTAGATTAGGATAAGTTCACATGATGAGTATTTGGTGCCTTTTTTATTTTACGCTGTGTAAGGATATGGACACTCTGTCCATGTTTCCCCCTTGAGGAGACAAGTTGTTCTTGTGTAATGTATAGTAATATCAGTAATAAATTATGTAGGATGTGATAATGTGATGCATGATGGAGATAGGTGTTATAATGTTTGCAGACAACTGTGTGAAAGATTAAGTCTACCCAGCAACAGACTGCTGGGTCAGAGAGAGTTAATGTTGGGACTAGCCTACAGTGGTGGGGTTAGCGTTAGGGAATGTAGCTGTGTTCCTGTTAGGTAGTGAGCTCAAGTTTAGACTGCCAAGTAAGCAGTGCTGCCAAAGTGGTGATCCATAGTAAGAGGAGACATAAGGCCAGGGATAGCAAGATCCTGAGGCAAAGTGACTGGATAGTCCTAATGGCCTTAAAGAGAAGGGTCTGTGTAGAGGGCGCCGAGTCATGAACCCCCAAGCTTGCAACACCAAAGTAATGGGCCTAAACAGGACTGAGTTTGTGGGACTAGTGGGGGGAGTAGATCCAGGGAGTCAATAGTGGATGAAATAGGATGCGGAACAAGTAGAGAGACAGGGCAGACAGCTGAATTTTCTCTCTTAAGAGAGAAGTGGGTCAACTATCTAAATTACACTCTGATCAGAGTGCGATCCAATTCTCTCAGATGAGAAGATGGAGGAGAAAGATTTCTCCATCTTCTCCATTCTTTCAGTCTGTTATGGAAGTGCAGTCCAATGGTTTCCACGCACAAATTGACTTACATAGGGTGCAATCTGAATCAAATTTCAAATCAAACTAGGCCATGCAGCATTTTTTGACTCTGATAGTCTTTGTCCACGGAAAATATACTGTACATGTGCACAGCCCCATAGACTAAAATTTTCCAAGTGCAATCCGATGTTCTTTCGGATCACACTTGAAAATACTCTCACCTGAACCTGCCCTTACAGTTCCAGCAAAGTGAATGAGATTTATAGAAATCTCATGCCTAGTGTTGAGCATTCCGATACCGCAAGTATCGGGTATCGGCCGATACTTAGCGGTATCGGAATTCCGATACCGAGATCCGATACTTGCCGCGTATCGGATACCGGAATCGGAAGTTCCCAGGATTCAAACTGCACAAATTTGTACGAAATCAGCCAATGAGAATGATTCCAAGTGTGGGCACATCCTGTTCAGCATGGAGGGCCTGAAACTACTGGCAAGGCTGTGATTGGCTGCTGAAATGATGTCATGATGCAGTTTAAAAGTCGCTGGCTCCATTTTGCGCTCACTCTGCTGTGAATTCAGTTAGTGACAGGACGCTGTTTGCTGACTGAGGGCCAGTTTAGAGATAGCGATTCGCTTCTTTGTGCTTTTCAAAGGCTAATTTAGCAACCGCTGTGTTCACCTACTAATCACCTTGCTTTTACCTTGTAGCGCTGTTTTCACAGCGATCTGCAAGGTCTGTGTGTGTGTGTGTGTGTGTGTGTGTGTGTGTGAGTGAAGCCCACTCTCTAGTCTGAGTGCAGCCATATGCCATCCATAGCTGGTTGTATTCAGTTCAGGGAGGGTGGTTCATTGCCTCATACTGTTCTTTTTTTTTTTTTTCAAGTAGTGTAGTCTGCTGCTCATGTTTTCAAAAAATTCCTATTAGTGTCTTTCCACCCGTCTCCAGCTAACTTGTGGAAAAACACTACATAGGATAACGTAGAGGAGGGTTTTTGGGCCTTGCAGCGCCGTTTACGGCTGTCTGCACGGTCTCCGTGTGACTGCAGCTCGCCCTGTAGTCTGTGAGCAGCCATAGCTTGGTTGTCTCCAGCTCAGGGTTCTTCACTGCGTCATACCGTAAAATCAATTTTCCTTTTGTTTTAAGTAGTGCAGGCTGCTGCACATTTTTTTAAAAAATTCCTATTAGTGTCTTTCCACCCGTCTCCAGCTAACTTGTGGAAAAACACTACATAGGATAACGTAGAGGAGGGTTTTTGGGCCTTGCAGCGCCGTTTACGGCTGTCTGCACGGTCTCCGTGTGACTGCAGCTCGCCCTGTAGTCTGTGAGCAGCCATAGCCTGGTTCTCTCCAGCTCAGGGTTCTTCACTGCGTCATACCGTAAAATCAATTTTCCTTTAGTTTTAAGTAGTGCAGGCTGCTGCACATTTTTTCAAAAAATTCCTATTAGTGTCTTTCCACCCGTCTCCAGCTAACTTGTGGAAAAACACTACATAGGATAACGTAGAGGAGGGTTTTTGGGCCTTGCAGCGCCGTTTACGGCTGTCTGCACGGTCTCCGTGTGACTGCAGCTCGCCCTGTAGTCTGTGAGCAGCCATAGCCTGGTTGTCTCCAGCTCAGGGTTCTTCACTGCGTCATACCGTAAAATCAATTTTCCTTTTGTTTTAAGTAGTGCAGGCTGCTGCACATTTTTTTAAAGAATTCCTATTAGTGTCTTTAAACCCGTCTCCAGCTAACTTGTGGAAAAACACTACATAGGATAACGTAGAGGAGGGTTTTTGGGCCTTGCAGCGCCGTTTACGGCTGTCTGCACGGTCTCCGTGTGACTGCAGCTCTCTCTGTTGTCAGTTCAGCCCCCAAAAAATAAATAAATAATAAAGTTCACCAAACACACCAGTGACACCACTTTACATTTGTGTAGGCCACATTAGCTCATATTAAAGTCTAGTCCACACTTTAGAAAATTAGTGTTTCTTATACCTGTTAGGAGTTGTTCAGGAATAAGCACACAAAGCCGTTAGTACTTTTCTGCTTATCTTTATCAGTCAATCAAGATGAAGAAGGCAGTGAGTAAGGCACGTGGGCGTGGGCGCGGAGCAGGGAGAGGACGTGGCGATTCTGTGCCTGCTGCGGGCACCGGTGACTCATCAGCACCCACTTTCACCAGGGAACAGTCCTTCATGCGCAGCTTTGTCGCAGAGCGCCATACACCGCTGCGGCGTGAAGACCAAATTGAAGCCGTTGTCGGATGGATGGCAGCTAATGCATCAACTTCAATTAGTGCCACATCCTCTCAGACACAGAGCACTGGAGAGCAGCCATCTGTCTCTTCACCACCTGCCAAATTGCCCAGGCAGACAGAGATCCCAGGACAGGAGCCGTCTCTACTTCTGTTCTCTGAATCTCTTGGCTTGGAAACAGGGGGCCAGCCAAGCAGCATTGGAGAAATGGAAGAAGAGGCAGGGTGCAGTGATGCCCAACAGCTTTTTCTCTCTTCCTCTGAAGAGGCGGGTGGGCCAGTGCCTCCGGTGTTGTGAATTTGCTTTTTGCTCCCTCTAGTGGTTACTAGTTTTTTGACTCTGGTTTTTCTGTCATTCCTTTTATCCGCACCTGGGTCGTTAGTTAGGGGTGTTGCTATATAAGCTCCCTGGACCTTCAGTTCAATGCCTGGCAACGTAGTTATCAGAGCTAGTCTTCTGTGCTCTTGTCTACTGATCCTGGTTCCAGTTATATCAGCTAAGTCTGCCTTTTGCTTTTGCTATTTGTTTTGGTTTTGTATTTTTGTCCAGCTTGTTCCAAATCTATATCCTGACCTTTGCTGGAAGCTCTAGGGGGCTGGTGTTCTCCCCCCGGACCGTTAGACGGTTCGGGGGTTCTTGAATTTCCAGTGTGGATTTTGATAGGGTTTTTGTTGACCATATAAGTTACCTTTCTTTATTCTGCTATCAGTAAGCGGGCCTCTCTGTGCTAAACCTGGTTCATTTCTGTGTTTGTCATTTCCTCTTACCTCACCGTCATTATTTGTGGGGGGCTTCTATCCAGCTTTGGGGTTCCCTTCTCTGGAGGCAAGAAAGGTCTTTGTTTTCCTCTACTAGGGGTAGCTAGATTCTCCGGCTGGCGCGTGTCATCTAGAATCAACGTAGGAATGATCCCCGGCTACTTCTAGTGTTGGCGTTAGGAGTAGATATATGGTCAACCCAGTTACCACTGCCCTATGAGCTGGATTTTTGTATTCTGCAGACTTCCACGTTCCACTGAGACCCTCGCCATTGGGGTCATAACAGTTTGCCAGGCCAGTATTAAATGTTTAATGCATTGCAGAAGAGGGATTATAAGAAAGAAGATTCTGAGTTTTTTTTTTTTTTTCTTTTTCCCCTTTACCTCAGAGTGGCTATGCTTGCTGCAGACATGAATGTCCAGACCTTGATTACAAGTGTGGACCAGCTGGCTACTCGTGTGCAGGGCATACAAGACTATGTTATCAAAAATCCTAGGTCAGAACCTAAAATACCGATTCCTGAACTGTTTTCCGGAGACAGGTTTAAGTTTAGGAATTTCGTGAATAATTGTAAATTGTTTTTGTCCCTGAGACCCTGTTCATCTGGAGATTCTGCTCAGCAAGTAAAAATTGTTATTTCGTTCTTACGGGGCGACCCTCAGGATTGGGCTTTTTCGCTGGCGCCAGGAGATCCGGCATTGGCTGATCTTGATGCGTTTTTTCTGGCGCTCGGTTTACTTTATGAGGAACCCAATCTTGAGATTCAGGCAGAAAAGGCCTTGCTGGCTATGTCTCAGGGGCAGGACGAGGCTGAAGTGTATTGCCAAAAATTTCGGAAATGGTCCGTGCTGACACATTGGAACGAGTGTGCACTGGCCGCTAATTTTAGAAATGGCCTTTCTGAAGCCATTAAGAATGTTATGGTGGGTTTTCCCATTCCCACAGGTCTGAATGATACTATGGCATTGGCTATTAAATTGACCGGCGGTTGCGGGAGCGCAAAACCGCAAATTCCCTCATGGTGTTGTCTGAACAGACACCTGATTTAATGCAATGTGATAGAATCCTGACTAGAAATGAGCGGAAAATTCATAGATGCCAGAATGGCTTGTGCTACTACTGTGGTGATTCTACACATGTTATCTCAGCATGCTCTAAACGTATAGCTAAGGTTGTTAGTCCTGTCACCGTTGGTAATTTGCAACCTAAATTTATTCTGTCTGTAACTTTGATTTGCTCACTGTCATCTTATCCTGTCATGGCGTTTGTAGATTCAGGTGCTGCCCTGAGTCTCATGGATCTCTCATTTGCTAAGCGCTGTGGTTTTACTCTTGAACCATTAGAAAATCCTATTCCTCTTAGGGGTATTGATGCTACACCATTGGCAGCAAATAAACCGCAGTATTGGACACAGGTTACCATGTGCATGACTCCTGAACACCGCGAGGTGATACGTTTCCTGGTTTTGCATAAAATGCATGATTTGGTTGTTTTGGGGCTGCCATGGTTACAGACCCATAATCCAGTCCTGGACTGGAAGGCTATGTCAGTCTCAAGTTGGGGCTGTCGTGGTATTCATGGGGATTCCCTGCCTGTGTCTATTGCTTCTTCTACGCCTTCGGAAGTTCCGGAGTATTTGTCTGATTATCAGGATGTCTTCAGTGAGTCTGAGTCCAGTGCACTGCCTCCTCATAGGGACTGTGACTGTGCTATAGATTTGATCCCGGGCAGTAAATTTCCTAAGGGAAGACTATTTAATCTGTCGGTACCTGAACATACCGCTATGCGTTCATATATCAAGGAGTCTCTGGAGAAAGGACATATTCGTCCGTCTTCTTCCCCTCTTGGTGCGGGATTCTTTTTTGTGGCAAAAAAGGACGGATCTTTGAGACCTTGTATTGATTATCGGCTTTTGAATAAGATCACTGTCAAATTTCAGTATCCTTTACCGCTGTTGTCTGACTTGTTTGCCCGGATTAAGGGTGCCAAGTGGTTCACCAAGATAGACCTTCGTGGTGCGTACAACCTTGTGCGCATTAAGCAAGATGATGAATGGAAAACCGCATTCAATACGCCCGAAGGTCATTTTGAGTACTTAGTGATGCCTTTTGGGCTCTCCAATGCGCCTTCAGTTTTTCAGTCCTTTATGCATGACATTTTCCGGAAGTATCTGGATAAATTTTTGATTGTTTATCTGGATGATATTTTGGTTTTTTCTGATAATTGGGATTCGCATGTGGAGCAGGTCAGGTTGGTCTTTAAAATTTTGCGTGAAAATTCTTTGTTTGTCAAGGGCTCAAAGTGTCTCTTTGGTGTACAGAAGGTTCCCTTTTTGGGGTTCATTTTTTCCCCTTCTGCTGTGGAGATGGACCCAGTCAAGGTCCGAGCTATTCTTGATTGGACTCAGCCCTCGTCAGTTAAGAGTCTTCAGAAGTTCTTGGGCTTCGCTAACTTCTACCGTCGTTTTATCGCTAATTTTTCTAGCATTGTGAAACCTTTGACGGATATGACCAAGAGGGGCTCCGATGTAGCTAACTGGGCTCCTGCTGCCGTGGAGGCTTTTCAGGAGTTGAAACGCCGGTTTACTTCGGCGCCTGTTTTGTGCCAGCCTGACGTCTCACTTCCCTTTCAGGTTGAGGTGGATGCTTCGGAGATTGGGGCAGGGGCCGTTTTGTCGCAGAGAGGCCCTGGTTGCTCTGTTATGAAACCTTGTGCCTTTTTCTCTAGGAAGTTTTCGCCTGCCGAGCGAAATTATGATGTGGGCAATCGGGAGTTGTTGGCCATGAAATGGGCATTTGAGGAGTGGCGTCATTGGCTCGAGGGTGCTAAGCATCGTGTGGTGGTCTTGACTGATCACAAAAATCTGATGTATCTCGAGTCTGCTAAACGCCTTAATCCGAGACAGGCCCGCTGGTCATTGTTTTTCTCCCGCTTTGATTTTGTTGTCTCGTATTTACCAGGTTCAAAGAATGTGAAGGCCGATGCTCTTTCTAGGAGCTTTGTGCCTGATGCTCCTGGAGTCACTGATCCTGTTGGTATTCTTAAAGATGGAGTTATCTTGTCAGCTATTTCTCCGGATCTGCGACGTGTGTTGCAGAGATTTCAGGCTGATAGGCCTGAGTCTTGTCCACCTGACAGACTGTTTGTCCCGGATAAGTGGACCAGCAGAGTCATTTCCGAGGTTCATTCCTCGGTGTTGGCAGGTCACCCGGGAATTTTTGGCACCAGAGATCTGGTGGCCAGGTCCTTTTGGTGGCCTTCCTTGTCAAGGGATGTGCGGTCATTTGTGCAGTCCTGTGGGACTTGTGCTCGAGCTAAGCCTTGCTGTTCTCGTGCCAGCGGTTTGCTCTTGCCCTTGCCTGTCCCGAAGAGACCTTGGACACATATCTCCATGGATTTCATTTCTGATCTTCCGCTATCTCAGGGCATGTCCGTTATCTGGGTGATATGTGATCGCTTCTCCAAGATGGTCCATTTGGTTCCTTTGCCTAAGCTGCCTTCCTCTTCCGATCTGGTTCCTGTGTTTTTCCAGAACGTGGTTCGTTTGCACGGCATCCCTGAGAATATTGTGTCAGACAGAGGATCCCAGTTCGTTTCCAGGTTCTGGCGATCCTTTTGTAGTAGGATGGGCATTGATTTGTCGTTTTCGTCTGCTTTCCATCCTCAGACTAATGGACAGACGGAGCGAACCAATCAGACTTTGGAGGCTTATTTGAGGTGTTTTGTCTCTGCGGATCAGGACGATTGGGTGACATTCTTGCCGTTGGCTGAGTTTGCCCTTAATAATCGGGCTAGTTCCGCCACCTTGGTTTCGCCTTTTTTCTGCAACTCTGGTTTCCATCCTCGCTTTTCTTCGGGTCATGTGGAGCCTTCTGACTGTCCTGGGGTGGATTCTGTGGTGGATAGGTTGCAGCAGATCTGGAATCATGTGGTGGACAACTTGAAGTTGTCACAGGAGAAGGCTCAGCGCTTTGCCAACCGCCGTCGCGGTGTGGGTCCCCGACTACGCGTTGGGGATTTGGTATGGCTTTCTTCCCGCTTTGTTCCTATGAAGGTCTCCTCTCCCAAATTTAACCCTCGTTTTATTGGGCCTTACAAGATATTGGAAATCCTTAATCCTGTATCTTTTCGTCTGGATCTTCCTGTGTCGTTTGCTATTCACAATGTATTTCATAGGTCCTTGTTGCGGCGGTACATTGTGCCTGTAGTTCCTTCTGCTGAGCCTCCTGCTCCGGTGTTGGTTGAGGGCGAGTTGGAGTACGTGGTGGAGAAGATCTTGGATTCTCGCCTCTCCAGGCGGAGGCTTCAGTACCTGGTCAAGTGGAAGGGCTATGGTCAGGAGGATAATTCCTGGGTGGTCGCCTCTGATGTTCATGCGGCCGATTTAGTTCGTGCCTTTCATGCCGCTCATCCTGATCGCCCTGGTGGTCGTGGTGAGGGTTCGGTGACCCCTCACTAAGGGGGGGGTACTGTTGTGAATTTGCTTTTTGCTCCCTCTAGTGGTTACTAGTTTTTTGACTCTGGTTTTTCTGTCATTCCTTTTATCCGCACCTGGGTCGTTAGTTAGGGGTGTTGCTATATAAGGTCCCTGGACCTTCAGTTCAATGCCTGGCAACGTAGTTATCAGAGCTAGTCTTCTGTGCTCTTGTCTACTGATCCTGGTTCCAGTTATATCAGCTAAGTCTGCCTTTTGCTTTTGCTATTTGTTTTGGTTTTGTATTTTTGTCCAGCTTGTTCCAAATCTATATCCTGACCTTTGCTGGAAGCTCTAGGGGGCTGGTGTTCTCCCCCCGGACCGTTAGACGGTTCGGGGGTTCTTGAATTTCCAGTGTGGATTTTGATAGGGTTTTTGCTGACCATATAAGTTACCTTTCTTTATTCTGCTATCAGTAAGCGGGCCTCTCTGTGCTAAACCTGGTTCATTTCTGTGTTTGTCATTTCCTCTTACCTCACCGTCATTATTTGTGGGGGGCTTCTATCCAGCTTTGGGGTTCCCTTCTCTGGAGGCAAGAAAGGTCTTTGTTTTCCTCTACTAGGGGTAGCTAGATTCTCCGGCTGGCGCGTGTCATCTAGAATCAACGTAGGAATGATCCCCGGCTACTTCTAGTGTTGGCGTTAGGAGTAGATATATGGTCAACCCAGTTACCACTGCCCTATGAGCTGGATTTTTGTATTCTGCAGACTTCCACGTTCCACTGAGACCCTCGCCATTGGGGTCATAACACTCCGGTCACCACATCGCAGGACGCATCCGCTGATGACACTCAGGTGCCACTTTCTGGTGCGTGCTCTGCTGCTGAGACTACCCAGGAGGAGCAGTTGGGGGCAGAGAGTAGGGTAGATGATGAGGTCCTTGACCCATCTTGGCGTGAGGGACAGGAAGGTGGTGGGAGCAGCTCTGAGGAAGAGATTCCCCGTACGGCCCAAAGAGGGAGAGGGAGGGGGAAGACTGCGGATCCTGCAGCCTCCGCTTTGGCACCCGTTAGGAGCATGTCTCTTCCAAAAGCCAAAAAGGGCGCTCCCAAGACTTGCAGTGCCTGGTCCTTTTTTGACACAGTTGCAGATGACATTTGCTATGTCAAATGCAAGGTGTGTCATCACAAAGTCAAAAGAGGTCGAAATGTCAGCAACCTCAATACCTCCAACATGTGGAAACATGTGCGCACCAGGCACGCGGCGGAGTTAGAAAGACACACTGAAGAGCTAGGCCAACCAACAGCGGCAGCTACCACCTCTTCAGCTCGTGTTGCCTCTTCCTCCAGCTCACACGCAGCTGGTTCGGCTTCCTCCCAGGATCGCCGTGGAAGAACCTCTGGCCCTGTTGTCCAGAGACCCACTGTAATTCCACCTGCAGCACCACTTTCCCAGTCATCCACACACTCCCAGCCCAGTGTACAGCCATCGGTAGTACAGGCATGGGAGAAAAGGCGGCCTTTCTCGTCAAACCACCCATGAGCACAGGCTCTGACTGCAGGCATTGCCAAACTTCTGTCACTGGAAATGCTGTCATTCAGGCTGGTGGAGACTGACAGCTTCCGTGACTTGATGTCATTGGCAGTCCCACAGTACAATGTGCCCAGCCGCTTTTACTTCAGCAGGCAAGCCGTCCCTGCCCTGCACAAGCATGTGGAGGGACACATAAAACACGCGCTACTGAATGCCGTCAGTAGCAAGGTCCACCTCACCACCGATGCGTGGACCAGTCAACATGGACAGGGGCGATACCTTTCCCTCACTGCCCATTGGGTTAATGTCGTTGAGCCGGGTACAGATCGTGTGAGTGGCGCAGGACGCGTCCTGCCCACTCCAAGGATTGCAGGAATCCATTCTGTACGCATTGACTCCTCCACTTACACCAGTTCCTCAGAATCATCGCTGCAGGAGCCGTCACAGTCCACCTCCACATGGACCCGTGATGAACGTTTACCTGTTACGACCGACATGAGCACAGCCGTGGCCAAACGTCAACAGGCCGTCTTGAAATTAATTTCTTTGGGGAATCGAAGCAACACAGCGCAGGAGCTCTGGAATGCCATCAAGCAGGAGAGCGATGTGTGGTTTGTGCCAGCGAATCTCCAGCCAGGCATGGTAGTGTGTGATAATGGCCGAAATCTGGTGGCAGCTCTGGGCCTCGGCAACCTCACTCACATCCCATGTCTGGCACATGTGCTCAATTTGGTCGTGCAGAGTTTTTTGAGGGACTATCCGGATCTTGATGCACTGCTGCACAAGGTCCGCCTAGAGTGTGCTCACTTGCGGCGTTCCAGCACGGCAAAAGCGCGCATTGCGGCTCTGCAGCGCCGACACCGCCTGCCGGAACATCGCATCATATGTGACCTACCTACCAGGTGGAATTCCACGTTACATATGTTGGAGCGGTTGTGTGAGCAGCAGCAAGCTGTAATGGAGTACCAGCTGCATCAGGCGCAAAGAAGTCGCACTCAGCGCCGTTCAGACTTCACAACCACAGAGTGGGCCACTATGAATGACGTCTGCCAGGTTTTGCGTCCCTTCGATTATTCCACGTGGATGGCGAGTGCAGATGATGCACTAGTCAGCATGACTGTCCCCCTTATCTGCCTGCTTGAAAAATCACTGCAAGCGCTAAGGGATGATGTTGTAGAAGAGGTGGAGGATGAGGATTCACCATTTCCATCATCTTCTGGACAGTCAGCGCCACGTGGTTCCTCACAAACGCGTAGGCAGGGGACAGTTTGTGAGGAGGATGAGGAGGAGTCAATGGAGGAGGAAGACATCCGTCCAGAGGAGGGAGTTACACAATTGTCCAGTACTCAGTGTGTACAGGACGAGCGGGCAGAGATCACGCCTCCAGCAGGGGACAGCGTTTCTTGGGCAGTTGGCAGTCTGCAGCACATGGTGGATTACATGCTGCAGTGCCTGAGAAACGACCGCCGCATCGCCCACATTCTCAACATGTCTGATTATTGGGTGTTCACCCTCCTCGATCCTCGCTACCGGGACAACGTAGAAAGCCTCATCACACCGTTGAACCGGGAGCGAAAAATGCGGGAGTACCAAGACACACTGGTGAATTCCATCATCTTCTCCATTCCAAGTGAGAGAAGTGCTGCTAGTGCATTACAAAGCAGCTCAGTGCATCCAGGCAGTGGTGGAGGCTCTGCACAAAGAGGGAGCAGAAGCAGTGCCTCTGCCCAAGGCAAGACCAGTATGGCCCAACTGTGGCACAGTTTTCTGTGCCCGCCACAAAAGTCTACACCATCACAGATGGCTCCAGTCAGCAGGAGGCAACGGTTCCGTCAGATGGTGACAGACTACATGTCTTGCCCTCTTGCTGTACTCCCAGACGGCTCTTCACCTTTCAAGTTTTGGGTCTCAAAGCTGGATACATGGCCAGAGCTAAGCCAGTATGCATTGGAGGTGCTGGCTTGCCCTGCGGCTAGTGTATTATCGGAATGCGTCTTTAGTGCTGCAGGTGGTGTACTAACTGACCGTCGCATGCGACTATCCTTCGATAACGTTGACCGGCTTACTTTCCTGAAAATGAACAAGGCCTGGATCTCGCAGGAATTTGCCACTCCTCTTCCTGATTAAATAATTAGGTGACTGTCTACGTTATCCAGATCTCCTGTTGTGTTCATCTTTCTACCACCTGAACTTAAATTCCTGGGCTCCAACACCGCCAGTTGAGGCTCAGAAGTGCCATCTGCACAGTCAAAACATACGACCCAGTGTTATTGGGTTTCAGTAACGTCAGCTGATCCCCAGCTGTGTAGCCGGCAATGTGTCCTGCGACCGCCACGCTGACACAACAACTGAAATGTAAGGGAACCTGTCCCCCCCCCCCAAGGCGTTTGTTACTGAAAGAGCCACCTTGTGCAGCAGTAATGCTGCACAAGGAAAAGGTAGCTATTTTTGTTTAGCTCCTTGCACACACAGAACTTAACACTTATAAAATGTGTCCACTGATACCGTAAAACCGTCCCGGTGGTGGGACTTTCCTTCGTAATATGACGCAGCACAGCTGTCATTCCTACCCCCTTGGCACCGTGCCCCGGCTCCTCAGCGTTGTTTGATTCCGTCACGGAGCCTGCGCTGTTATGTTATCCCTTGGCCAGGCACACTTAGCGCTGCCCATCTTCTGACATCATTTGGTGTCAGGCTGGCTGCGCCTGTGTGGCCGCGCTGGCCGAGAGCCCGCCTCGCACTGTCTTCTGATTTAATCCCACTGGGGGCCTGAGATCAATGGACATGCGCAGTGCATATCTGAACCTCCGCCTCTCACTCATCTCCCTACGCCTTCTTCAGACTGTGCGCCGTCAGCTGATCCCTAATAGCATGCCACGGCCGTGACGCCGCACAGTCTGAAGAAGCCATAGGGAGGGGAGTGAGAGGCGAGGATATGCACTGCGCATGGCCACGGATCCCAGGCCCGCGGTGGAATTACATTAGACGACACTGCGAGGCGGGCTCTCGGCCAGCGCGGCCGCACAGGCGCAGCCAGCCTGACACCAAATGATGTCAGAAGATGGGCAGCGCTAAGTGTGCCTGGCCAAGGGATAACATAACAGCGCAGGCTCTGGGACGGAATCAAACAACGCTGAGGAGCCGGGGCACGGCGCCGGGGGGGTAAGAATGACGGCTGTGCTGCGTCATATTACAAAGGAAAGTCCCACCTCCGGGACGGTCTCACGGTTTCAGGGGACACATTTTATAAGTGTTTAGTTCTGTGTTTGCAAGGAGCATAATGAAAAGAGCCACCTTTTCCTTTTGCATCTTTTGTGCTGCACAAGCTGGCTCTTTCAGCTACAAACGCCTTGGGGGGGGGTTAAAGGTTCCCTTTCGACTTTCTCCAATCAGGCTTCGGCCTACATTGTGTTCCTCTGCTTCTCCTGCTGTCCCTGGGCTCCAACACCGCTAGTTGTTGCCTGGTAGTGCTGTACGCACAGTCAACAGTCGCTCCTCTGTTATTGGGGTTCAGTAACGTCAGCTGTTCCCCAGCTGTGTGTGTGGCAATCCCTCCTATCTCCTCCACCTCCTCCTCCTCCTGTCCCTGGGCTCCAACACCGCTAGTTGCTGTCCAGAAGTGCTGTCCGCACAGTCCCAACAGTCACTCCTCTGTTATTGGGGTTCAGTAACGTCAGCTGTTCCCCAGTTGTGTGTGTGGCAATCCCTCCTATCTCCTCCACCTCCTCCTCCTCCTTCTGTCCCTGGGGTTCCAACACCGCTAGTTGCTGTCCAGAAGTGCTGTCCGCACAGTCCCAACAGTCGCTCCTCTGTTATTGGGGTTCAGTAACGTCAGCTGTTCCCCAGCTGTGTGTGTGGCAATCCCTCCTATCTCCTCCACCTCCTCCTCCTCCTGTCCCTGGGCTCCAACACCGCTAGTTGCTGTCCAGAAGTGCTGTCCGCACAGTCCCAACAGTCGCTCCTCTGTTATTGGGGTTCAGTAACGTCAGCTGTTCCCCAGCTGTGTGTGTGGCAATCCCTCCTATCTCCTCCACCTCCTCCTCCTCCTGTCCCTGGGCTCCAACACCGCTAGTTGCTGTCCAGAAGTGCTGTCCGCACAGTCCCAACAGTCGCTCCTATGTTATTGGGGTTCAGTAACGTCAGCTGTTCCCCAGCTGTGTATGTGGCAATCCCTCCTATCTCCTCCACCTCCTCCTCCTCCTTCTGTCCCTGGGCTCCAACACCGCTAGTTGCTGTCCAGAAGTGCTGTCCGCACAGTCCCAACAGTCGCTCCTCTGTTATTGGGGTTCAGTAACGTCAGCTGTTCCCCAGCTGTGTGTGTGGCAATCCCTCCTATCTCCTCCACCTCCTCCTCCTCCTGTCCCTGGGCTCCAACACCGCTAGTTGCTGTCCAGAAGTGCTGTCCGCACAGTCCCCAACAGTCGCTCCTCTGTTATTGGGGTTCAGTAACGTCAGCTGTTCCCCAGCTGTGTGTGTGGCAATCCATCCTATCTTCTCCACCTCCTCCTCCTCCTGTCCCTGGGCTCCAACACCGCTAGTTGCTGTCCAGAAGTGCTGTCCGCACAGTCCCAACAGTCGCTCCTCTGTTATTGGGGTTCAGTAACGTCAGCTGTTCCCCAGCTGTGTGTGTGGCAATCCCTCCTATCTCCTCCACCTCCTCCTCCTCCTGTCCCTGGGCTCGAACACCGCTAGTTGCTTTCCAGAAGTGCTGTCCGCACAGAGCCAAACACCTCACCAATGTGTTAGTGGGGTTCAGCACCGCCAGCTGTTCCCCTGCTGTGTATACGGCAACGTGTCATGCGACCGCCACGCAGGCACAACAACTTAAATTTAAGGGAACCTGTCCCCCCCTCCAAAGCGTTTGTTACTGAAATAGCCACCTTGTGCAGCAGTAATGATGCAAATGGAAAAAGTGCCTCTTTTCGTGGTGCTCCTTGCACATGCTGAACCTAACACTTATGAAATGTGTCCCCTCACACCGTTAAACCATCCGGTAGGTGGAACTTTCCTTTGTCATGTGACGCAGTACAGCCGTCATTTTTACCCCCTTGGCGCCGTGCGCCGCCTCCTCAGCGTTGTTTGAATCTGTCCCGGAGCCTGCGCTGTTAGGTTAGCCCTTGGCCATGCACACATTTTGCGCTGCCCGTCTTCTGACATCATTTGGTGTCAGGCTGGCTGCGCCTGTGCGGCCGCGCTGGCCGAGAGCCCACCTCGCATTGTCTTCTGATTTAATCCCACTGGGGGCCTGAGATCCATGGACATGCGCAGTGCATATCTGAACCTCCGCCTCTCACTCATCTCCCTACGCCTTCTTCAGACTGTGCGCCGTCAGCTGATCCCTAATAGCATGCCACGGCCGTGACGCCGCACAGTCTGAAGAAGCCGTAGGGAGGGGAGTGAGAGGCGAGGATATGCACTGCGCATGGCCACGGATCCCAGGCCCGCGGTGGGATTACATTAGACGACACTGCGAGGCGGGCTCTCGGCCAGCGCGGCCGCACAGGCGAAGCCAGCCTGACACCAAATGATGTCAGAAGACGGGCAGCGCAAAATGTGTGCATGGCCTAGGGCTAACCTAACAGCACAGGCTCCGGGACAGATTCAAACAACGCTGAGGAGGCGGCGCACAGCGCCAAGGGGGTAAGAATGACGGCTGTGCTGCGTCACATGACAAAGGAAAGTTCCACCTACCGGACGGTTTAACGGTGTGAGGGGACACATTTCATAAGTGTTAGGTTCAGCATGTGCAAGGACCATAATTCAAAGAGCTAAGTTTACCTTTTCCAGCATTAGTGCTGTACACGATGGCTCTTTCAGCTACAAATGCCTGGGGGGGAGGTTAAAGGTTCCCTTTCAACTTGCTCCAGTGCAGGCTTCGGCCTACACTCTGCTCCCCCTGCAGAGCCTGGGCTCTATCACCGCCAGTTGGGGCCCGGTACTGCTAGCTGCACAGAGAAAAACACCAGCCAATGTGTCAGTGGGGTTCAGCACCGCCAGCTGTTCCCCTGCTGTGTAGCCGGCATCGTGTCCTGCAACAGCCACGCAGACACAAAGCTGCCACCAGTGCAGGCTTCGGCCTACACTCTGCTCCCTCTCCTCTTGCTGACCCTGGGCTCTAATACCGCCAGTTGGGGCCCGGTACTGCTAGCTGCACAGAGAAAAACACCAGCCAATGTGTCAGTGGGGTTCAGCACCGCCAGCTGTTCCCCTGCTGTGTAGCCGGCAACGTGTCCTGCAACAGCCATGCAGACACAAGAACTGAAATTGAAGGGAACCTGTCCCCCCTCCCCCAGGCGTTTGTATGTTTTCCAGCCACCTTGTACAGCAGTAATGCTGCATGTGTGCAAGGTGGCTCATAAACTTATTCTCCTCACACATGTGGAACTGAACACGTCTAAAATGGGTCCTCTGTGACCATTTAACCGTCCCGGAGGTGTGACTTTCCTTTGTAATGACACGCTGCAACCCCCTTGGTAGCGCTGCCCGTCTTCTGGCATCATTGTTTGGCTGCCTGCGCCTCTGCGGCCGCCCTGACCCACACAACGCCCCTCGGTGTCTTATTTATTTGGACTGCGAGGGTGTGATTGATGGGCATGAGCAGTGCATATCTTCGCCTGTCCCTCATCTCCTTCCGCCTTCTTCAGACTGTGCGGCTTCATGGCCGCGGCATGCGATAAGAGATCAGCTGACGCCGCACAGTCTGAAGCGGGTGTAAGGACCCGAGTGTGAGAGGCGAACATATGTACTGCGCCAGGCCATGAATCCCAGCCCCGCAGTGTTTTAACTATGTAAAGACACTGCGGGGCTGGGATTCATGGTCATCGCAAACCGCAACGGCCGACATTAAATGATGCCAGAAGATGGGCAGCGCTAACAGCGCAAGGCCAAGGGATAAAACGACAGCGCAGACTCCTGTACAGCAAATAACAACACTCAGGAGGCTGCGCCCAGCACCAAGGTGGGATTCTTGACATCTGTGCTGCGTCTCATTACGAAGGGAACTCTCGCCTCCAACACAGTTTGACTGTATAAAGGGCTAAATGTTATACGTGTTTCATTCAGCGTGTGCAAGGAGAAAAATTAAAAGAGCAACCTTTGACTTGTGCAGCACTACTGCTGCATAAGCTGTGGCTCTTCTAGTTTGTAACACCTGAGGGGGGGTTAAAGGTTACCTTTAAAATTGGTTCAATTAGGCTTCGGCCTACACTCTGCTCCCCCTGCAGAGCCTGGAATCTAACACCGCCAGTTGGGGCCCGGTACTGCTAGCTGCACAGAGAAAAACACCAGCCAATGTGTCAGTGGGGTTCAGCACCGCCAGCTGTTCCCCTGCTGTGTAGCCGGCATCGTGTCCTGCAACAGCCACGCAGACACAAAGCTGCCGCCAGTGCAGGCTTCGGCCTACACTCTGCTCCCTCTCCTCCTGCTGACCCTGGGCTCTAACACCGCCAGTTGGGGCCCGGTACTGCTAGCTGCACAGAGAAAAACACCAGCCAATGTGTCAGTGGGGTTCAGCACCGCCAGCTGTTCCCCTGCTGTGTAGCCGGCAACGTGTCCTGCAACAGCCATGCAGACACAACAGACCTACAAATGCCTCCAGTGCAGGCTTCGGCCTACACTTTGCTCCCCCTGCTGACCCTTTGCTCCAACACCGCTAGTTGGGGCTCCAGGAAGACAAGCTTGAATAGGTCCCCATCCTGGTTCCAGCACCGTCAGCTGTTTCCGGGCAGAGCCTTTGGCTTAGGTGCCTCCCTCTGGGTATCCGAGTTCCACCAACGTCAGGTGGTCCTTGGTAGTGCTTTCAGGCACGGGTACTTCCTGCTTAGTAACCGGGTTCCAGTAACGTCAGCTGGTCCTCGGTAGTTCCATTGGCTCTTGGACCTTCGGCTACCCATCCGGGTTCCAGTACCGTCAGCTGGTTCTCGGCAGTGTCTTTTGCTCTTGTACCTTCTGCTCCCCATCCTGGTTCCAGTACCGTCAGCTGGTTCCGGGCAGAGCCTTTGGCTTAGGTGCCTCCCTCTGGGTATCTGAGTTCCACCAACGTCAGGTGGTCCCTGGTAGTGCTTTCAGCATGGGTACCTCCTGCTTAGTAACCGGGTTCCAGTAACGTCAGCTGGTCCTCGGTAGTTCCATTGGCTCTTGGACCTTCGGGTAGCCATCCGAGTTACAGTTCCATCAGCTGTTTCTTGGCATTTTCTCAGCCTACTTGTACCTTCTGCTACATTTCCAAGTTTAAGACCCTAAAGACGACGACCCGGAAGACCACCCCTAAGATGACGACGACACCAGAGACGACAACCACTGAGATGACGACGACCCTGGAGACGATGACCCTGAAGACCACCCCGATGACGACGACCCCGGAGACGACCCTGGAGACGACGACGACCTGGAAGACCGAGAAGCAGAAGAACAAGAGGCTGCAGAACAAAGAGCAGAAGAACATTAAGCATAAGACTAAATATCAGAGCAAAAGATATTATCTAAATTATAAGCAGAAGAAGACTAAGCAGTGTATGGGGGTGAGTCCGTTCCTCCTCGTGGTGCCCCTGGATAAAGCCTGATGCTGCAGGCCAAACTGAACGCGGACAAATGTAACTGTTTTGTGACAGGCAGAACGGAAGGTGTAATCTTCAAACTTTTATAGATAACAACTACGGGAATGCCTGTCACAAATAAGAATATGATGAAGAAGTTGAATATGAAGAAGATAATAGTAAAATAAAAAGAATATGAACAATGTAACAAAAAAAATAATAGGATAATAGGTAGAAGATGAAGAAGAAGATGAATAAGGTGAAGAAGTTGATGTCAAAGAAGCTGATGATGAGGATAATGAAGAAGAAAGTGTGGGAGAAGTAAAAAAGAAGGTGAAGGGCGTGGAAGTAGTGAAACATCAATATCTGACAAAATAAAAAAAAAATTAACATAGTCAAAATCTTTCTAACGCCGAACGTCATAAAAAACAAAACAAAATCCTGCTATTCTATTACATTGGGCTAAACCTATGTGCCTTTAATGTCTCCGCCACATCCCCCAATACATCCTACATTATTCTTAGTTGTTTTCCTTCATGTAGAATGAACCTACAAGTTAAGAAAGGGTTTATTTTAATTCCGATATTTTCGTCCCATTGACTTGCATTGGGATCGGGTATCGGTATCGGATTAGATCCGATACTTTGACGGTATCGGACGATACTTTGCGATACCGATACTTTCCGATATCAGAAGGTATCGCTCAACACTACTCATGCCCACTGTGCTTTAATTTTTTTCCGCAGTGTAAACTGACCTGGAGTGTATTCTTGAAATCCATAGCATGTCAATTTTCCCCATAGACTTGAATGAGATAAGGAAAACCCGTAGGCAAAAAAACAAAACATACATGCAGTAGAAAAGCACTAAAGACACACGTAATCCACACATGACTATCAATAATGCTTAATCACAGCTACGTAACAGGATATTTCCAAACCAAAGCAGTTTTATTTAAAACATGACATACCAAAAGGAGTCAAACACCATAGCAGAAAAAATGTACTTAAGAATACAATGAAAAAAAAAAAAAAAAAAACAAGTAACCTAATAGGTGCAGAAAATCTGCAACATCAAAAATGTATCATGGGAACTTAGCCCTAGCACTCATTCAATCATCGGTTCACAGGTCCATATATTTTTGTTGACTGACTGATCCACACAAAATGACGGAGACTTGTCCAACTTTGAACCAAGTCTCGGATCAATCTTACCAATATAAGTCAAGGGTCCCATGGAAAATAAATAATGTGTTAAGCATTCAAACAGGCAACACTCGCTTACAAATCTGCCCTGACCTCTGCTAAACAGGCCTACTTCACAACCCTCATATCTTCCCTATCCTACAACCCCAAACAGTTATTCAAAATGTTTAACTCCCTCCTCCACCCACCACTGCCCCCTCCAACCTCCCTCATCTCTGCTGAGGACTTTGCTACACACTTTAAAAATAAGATCGGCCAGATAAGGCAAGTCTTCATTGTTCAACCACAACCTTTTTGTATACCAGACCAATGCCCAAACCCCATAACCTCCCTCTCCAACATCACTGAAGGGGAGCTTAATTGCCTCCTCTCCAAATCGCACCTCACCACCTGTGCACTTGGAGTTACCCTTGACTCTGCCCACAGTTCAAACCGCACATCCAAGTTCTTTCCACCTCCTGTCGCCTCCAGCTCAAAAATATCTCCAGAATCCATTCTTTCCTCAACCCCCAATCTACTAAAATGCTTGTTCATACCCTCATCATCTCTCGCCTCGACTACTGCAACATTCTTTTCCTTGGCCTCCCTGTTAACACCCTTGCACTTCTCCAGTCCTTCCTTAACTCTGCTGCCCGACTAATTCATCACTCTCCTCGCTACTCCTCCGCTTCTGCCCTCTGCAAACCTCTTCACTGGCTCCCATTCCCTCAGCGTATCCAGATCAAATTATTAATACTGACCTACAAGGCCATCCATAACCTGTCTCCTCCATATATCTCTGAACTAATCTCCATATATCTTCCCTCACGTAATCTCCGGTCCCTCCAAGACCTCCTTCTCTCCTCCACACTCATTCGCTCCTCACCCAACCGCCTCCAAGACTTCTCCTGAATATCCCCAATCCTCTGGAATTATTTGCCCCAACAAGTCCGACTATCAACCACATTCGGATCCTTCAGACGGAACCTAAAAACCCACCTCTTCAGGAAAGCTTTGAGCCTGAACTGACCGCGCTGCCTCCTCACCACTAACGGATCTACCGCCTCACCAAAACTGGAGCTGCTGCAACCCTCTAACCTACTGTCTCTTTCCCCATCATCCTGTAGAATGTAAGCCCGCAAGGGCAGGGTCCTCTCCCCTCTGTATCAGTCTGTGATTGTTAGTTTGTTTACTGTAATTGATATCTGTAATTTGTATGTAACCCCTTCTCATGTACAGCACCATGGAATCAATGGTGCTCTATAAAATAATAATAACCTCATGTGGTGTACAGCAGAAGGGGGGAGGGTGGTCGTGCTCTTGGCAGTCTATAAGATCTCCTCATTGCAGTCTGTCTTCCTCTACTGACTTCTCTCTCCTTTTAATCTTTTCAGCTGCAGTCATTGGTTGACTTGCAGGAGAGCTTTTTCCACCTCTTTCCAAAAACTTATGCAGAATGGAATCAGGTAAATAAGGGTACCGTCTCACAGTGGCACTTTGGTCGCTACGACGGCACGATCCGTGACGCTCCAGCGTCGCTCCAATATCGCTCCAGCGTCGTAGACAGCGGTCACACGTTGCAATGCACGACGCTGGAGTGATAATTTCATGACGTATTTGCGATGTAGAAGCCGTTGGTTACTGTGTGCACATCGTATACAACCTTTGTTACACGATGCGATCATGCCGCCACAGTGGGACACTTGACGACGAAAGAAAGTTTCAAACGATCTGCTACGACGTACGATTCTCAGCGGGGTCCCTGATCGCAGTAGCGTGTCAGACACAGCGATATCGTATGGATATCGCTGGAACGTCACGGATCGTGCCGTCGTAGCGACCAAAGTGCCACTGTGAGACAGTACCCTAAGCCCCTGAGAAGGAAGATTAACCTTTTTAGTGCTGCCTGTCAGCAAATCTTACAATATGTTGCAACATACAGTTTACACAGAAATCACAGTATTTGCATAAAACACACTAAACACCTAGTATCCCATGGAAATGGCCACTTTGTAGGATACCAGAATAATATCAGAAAACCCTCAGATGTCATTTGATTTTCACAAACAGTATGTTGAGAAATATCCATCATTAACTTTTTTTAATCTGAGAAAAACTGATGAAACTGTGACCAATCTCTGATGAAACAGATAAAAAAACTATTGGAACTTGGACTGATTTTCTCATATGAGAGTGGGCTCTATTGGACAGGTTCTGCTCCAAAATCCTCACCATCAATTCACTTCAAAAACCTTTCGAATAAGCTTATAATTGATCTCAATAGGAAAACATGTTTACAGTTTCTATTTGTTCTCACTTTTTATCAGCATGAAAAAAAGAGCAACTTACTAAATCATGCATGTCTGCCCTACAAAAAAACTCCAGACTGAATAATTAAGAGTTGCAAAATATTGCATAGAAAAAAAAATGCTATCATATTATTCACCAAAACTTGCTTTAGAATGCTAGAATTTCTGTAAAAAACAAACAAACAGAATTCATTAGAAATCTCTGTGTAACCGATATGTTCATAGTGCTGTTAGATTTCTTTGTGGAAATGGTGTGGATGCTTTACATTTAAACTTTTGCATGAATTTCAATTGTTTTTCATAGACCTTTAACAAATATTTTTACTGGCATTATTTTATTAGTTGCATTGTGTGCATGCATGTTTTCAAACATTTTCCCAGCCTATAGAAAAGCCAATCAGACAGCAAATGCATCATATCTGTTGACCAAAAAAAAAGCATTAAAAAAACCACACACTTCATATGTCAGACATTTTAAATTTCATTCTAAACTTCAAAGTGATATCTGTCCACATTTTAAAAAAGAGAGAGAAGAATTTACCATTGTGTTTTACACAGGTTTTTTTTGCTTTTTTTTTGTTTTTTACCATTTTCTTGTTTTGGTTTCCATCTGTTATCTCAAAGGGTAAGCTTTTGAGTCTTTCTGAGCACTTCAGGAGGAAGCCAATTGAAAAACACATTGTGTGCACATACCCAAACGCTGGTGAAACTTGGGTCAAAAATATTGAAATATTTCCAAAAAAACACACCATTCAGACATCTGAATTAGGCCTAAAGCAAACAATTGGGGTAATTTTTTGCACTTTTGATTTCTAATGTGTGTTTTTACTATTTTTTTAGCTAATTTTGCAACAAATTTCACTTATGCACAACAAACAAAAAATAAATAAAACAAAATTGCTGCACAAACAAAAGAGAAAAATTACTCTTGGTAAAGTTTTCGTGACCAGTAATTTTGTAATCTTGCCATTTATATTGATCAGTAGATAACAACCCACAACTTTTTTTTTTAACCCTTCAACTATGAAGATCTCCAAATTCCACACTGTCTGGTACTGTGCATAAATGAAATACCATGAGGTTTCTAATGTCAGCAGTGCCGCGTTTCAGCTTCCCCACTAACCTTTGCCAAAGTACTATTGCCCTGCAAATTCTCTTCATCTATTTCATGGAGTCTGTGCCACAGCCAGCACATTCTTCAGCATTGCTTGCAGTAGACATGGTTACTGAATACTACTTGGTGATTGCGAGCCGCCCTGACTCCTGTATATGGCTGCTGTTTAGTTTTCATTTTTTTGGGGGGGATGCATGTGTACAAGTTATCAAGCCCATCTACATTATTTGCGTTAAATTGCTCCCTTAATTGAGGTAGTGGTGCACTGAATGAGCAGGGCATGTTCATCAAGCCTGTAATTCAGCACTGTTGCTGCAGGTAGCTCCAGGCTATTTTACTGATTGCTGTGTTGACTTTGCTTAATTGCAGGGGAGGAGCAAGGGAAGGATTGATGGGCGGCATTAAAAACAGTGGGTGGCTGGGGATTTTTTGGCATAAGCACACAGAGCTCAAGAAACTGACTGTCGGTACACTGGCCGTGTTAATAAAATACTTGCATTTGCAACAAGGTCGAACATAAAATAAAACAGAAAGATAATGTAAATGTTGCACATTTTATTTGTAAATAGAGTAGTCTTTTGATACATTTTGTAAATACTGGTAGACCTCATTCAGACATCAGTGTTTTTCACGTATGGATAAATAAATAAGTTACAAAGCTTCTCCCATCCTTTGCAATGTTAAACACAGAGAGCACACAGATGACATAGATGTGCTGTACGTGTTTTCACGGACCCATAGACTTATATTGGATCTTATCATTATTATTATTTTGTATTATTATTTATTTATATAGCACCATTAATTCCATGGTGCTGTACATGAGAAGGGGTTACATCAAAATACAAGTATCACTTACAGTAAACAAAACTAACAACGACAAACTGGTACAGAGGGGAGAAGACCCTGCCCTTGCGGGCTTACATTCTACCGGATTATGGGGAAGAAGACAGTAGGTCAAGGGTTGCAGTAGCTCCGATGGTGTTGAGGAGGCCGTGTGGTCATTACAGGCTGTAAGCTTCTTTGTAGAGATGGGTTTTCAGGTTTCTTTTGAAGGATCCAAATGTGGTGGATAACCGGATGTGTTGGGGCACAGAATTCCAGAGGATGGGGGATATTTGGGAGAAGTCTTGGAGGCGATTGGGTGAGGAGCAAATAAGCATGGAGGAGAGAAGGAGGTCTTGGGAGGACCGGAGATTACGTGAGGGAAGATATTGAGAGATTAGTTTGGAAATATACAGAGGAGAAAGGTTATGGATGGCTTTGTAGGTCAGTGTTAGTAGTTTAAACTGGATAAAATGGAAAATTGGGAGCCAGTGAAGGGATTTGCAAAGAGGGAAAGTAGGAGTGTAGCGAGGAGAGATTAATTAGTCAGACAGCAGAGTTAAGGATGGACTGGAGGGGTGCGAGAGTGTTAGAAGGTAGGCCACAAAGGAGGATGTTTCAGTAGATGAGGCGGAAGATGATTAGGGCATTCACAAGCATTTTGGTAGAGTGAGGGTTGAGGAAAGGACGGACTCTCGAAATATTTTTGAGCTAGAAGCGACAGGAGGTGGCGAGAGCTTGGATGTGCGGTTTGAAGGACAGGTGTCATGGTTCCCAATGGCAGGGGAATGTCAGGACACATAAATAACGAACGAGCTCTTGGGTGATGGAATCTCGAGCTGACCGTGAGCTAAACCTACCACACAACTAATAGTGGCCGGGGGGCGTGCCTACGTTTTATCCCTAGACGTCTCTCGCCAGCCGGAGAACTAACTTACCCTAGTAGAGGAAAAAACAGACCTGGCTTACCTCTAGGGAAATTCCCCCAAAAAGGAGACAGAAGCCCCCCACATATATTGACAGTGAGTTCAGAGGAAAGGACATACGCAGTATGAAGGTAGGTTCAGCAAAGCGAGGTCCGCTTACTAGATAGTAGAAAGATACAAAAGGGAACTGCACGGTCAGCTGAAAACCCTTTTAAAATACCATCCTGAAATTACTTTAAAACTCATGTGTCAACTCATGACACCGGAGTGGTAATTTCAGCCCACAAGAGCTTCCAGCTACAGAGAATGACTTAACTGTAACTGGAACAAAAATGCAAACAAACTTAGGACTAAGAGTCCAACTTAGCTGAACAGTAGTCTAGGAGCAGGAACATGCAACAGAAAGGCTCTGGTTACATTGATGGCCGGCAAGGCAATGACTGAAGAGCAGGATTAAATAGGAACTCCCCACTACTGATGAAAACAGGTGAACTGAGAAAGAAAACACACCCGAGTCACCAGTACCACTAGCCACCACCAGAAGGAGCCCAAAAGCAGATTCACAACAGTACCCCCCCCCTCAAGGAGGGGGCACCGAACCCTCACAAGAACCACCAGGGCGATCCGGATGAGCCCTATGAAAGGCACGAACCAAATCAGAGGCGTGAACATCAGAAGCAGTTACCCAAGAATTATCTTCTTGACCATAGCCCTTCCACTTAACCAGATATTGTAGTCTCCGTCTGGAAATACGGGAGTCCAAGATTTTCTCTACAACATACTCCAATTCACCCTCAACCAGCACAGGAGCAGGAGGCTCGGTAGAAGGAACAACCGGCACCTCATACCTCCGCAACAACGACCGATGGAAGACATTATGGATAGCGAAAGATGCCGGAAGGTCTAAACGAAAGAATACAGGGTGTCATGATTCTCAATGGCAAGAGAACATAGCCCAGCATATATGAGAACTAGCTCTTGGAAGATGGAAACTATACTGACCATGAACTAAACCTGCCGCACAACTAGAAGTGGCCGGGTAGCATGCCTACGTTTTTTTTATCCCTAGATGCCCAGCGCCAGCCGGAGAACTACCTAATCCTAGCAGAGGAAAAGACAGTCCTGGCTCACCTCTAGAGAAATTTTCCCAAAAGGCAGACAGAGGCCCCCACATATATTGGCGGTGATTTTAGATGAAATGACAAACGTAGTATGAAAATAGGTTTAGCAAAATCGAGGTCCGCTTACTAGATAGCATGAAGACAGAAAGGGCACTTTCATGGTCAGCAGAAAACCCTATCAAAACACCATCCAGAAATTACTTTAAGACTCTAGCATTAACTCATAACACCAGAGTGGCAATTTCCGCTCACAAGAGCTTTCCAGACACAGTAACGAAACAGCAGCTGTGAACAGGAACAAAATGCAAAAACACACAAGGACAAAAGTCCAACTTAGCTGGGAGTTGTCTAGTAGCAGGAACAAGCACAGAAAGGCTACTGATTACATTGTTGACCGGCATGAAACTGACAGAGGAGCAAGGCTATATAGCGACTCCCACATCCTGATAGGAGCAGGTGAACAGAGGGGATGATGCACACAAGTTAAATTCCACAAGTGGCCACCGGGGGAGCCCAGAATCCAATTTCACAACAGTACCCCCCCCTCAAGGAGGGGGCACCGAACCCTCACCAGAACCACCAGGGCGATCAGGATGAGCCCTATGAAAGGCACGGACAAGATCGGAGGCATGAACATCAGAGGCAGTGACCCAAGAATTATCCTCCTGACCGTATCCCTTCCATTTGACCAGATACTGGAGTTTCCGTCTGGAAACACGAGAGTCCAAGATCTTTTCCACAACGTACTCCAACTCACCCTCAACCAACACCGGAGCAGGAGGCTCAACGGAAGGCACAGCTGGTACCTCATACCTGCGCAACAATGACCGATGAAAAACATTATGAATCGAAAAGGATGCAGGGAGGTCCAAACGGAAGGACACAGGGTTAAGAATCTCCAATATCTTGTACGGGCCGATGAACCGAGGCTTAAACTTAGGAGAAGAAACCCTCATAGGGACAAAACGAGAAGACAACCACACCAAGTCCCCAACACAAAGCCGAGGACCAACACGACGACGGCGGTTGGCAAAAAGCTGAGTCTTCTCCTGGGACAACTTCAAATTGTCCACCACCTGCCCCCAAATCTGATGCAACCTCTCCACCACAGCATCCACTCCAGGACAATCCGAAGATTCCACTTGACTGGAGGAAAATCGAGGATGAAACCCCGAATTACAGAAAAACGGGGACACCAAGGTGGCAGAGCTGGCCCGATTATTGAGGGCGAACTCCGCCAAAGGCAAAAAAGCAACCCAATCATCCTGATCCGCAGACACAAAACACCTCAAATATGTCTCCAAGGTCTGATTAGTCCGCTCGGTCTGGCCATTAGTCTGAGGATGGAAAGCAGACGAAAAAGACAAATATATGCCCATCCTAGCACAGAATGCCCGCCAAAATCTAGACACGAATTGGGTCCCTCTGTCAGAAACGATATTCTCCGGAATACCATGCAAACGAACAACATTTTGAAAAAACAGAGGAACCAACTCGGAAGAAGAAGGCAACTTAGGCAAGGGAACCAGATGGACCATCTTAGAGAAACGGTCACACACCACCCAGATGACAGACATCTTCTGAGAAACAGGCAGATCCGAAATAAAATCCATCGAGATGTGCGTCCAAGGCCTCTTCGGGATAGGCAAGGGCAACAACAATCCACTAGCCCGAGAACAACAAGGCTTGGCCCGAGCACAAACGTCACAAGACTGCACAAAGCCTCGCACATCTCGTGACAGGGAAGGCCACCAGAAGGACCTTGCCACCAAATCCCTGGTACCAAAGATTCCAGGATGACCTGCCAACGCAGAAGAATGAACCTCAGAGATGACTCTACTGGTCCAATCATCAGGAACAAACAGTCTACCAGGTGGGCAACGATCAGGTCTATCCGCCTGAAACTCCTGCAAGGCCCGCCGCAGGTCTGGAGAAACGGCAGACAATATCACTCCATCTTTAAGGATACCTGTGGGCTCAGAATTACCAGGGGAGTCAGGCTCAAAACTCCTAGAAAGGGCATCCGCCTTAACATTCTTAGAACCCGGTAGGTAAGACACCACAAAATTAAACCGAGAGAAAAACAACGACCAGCGCGCTTGTCTAGGATTCAGGCGCCTGGCAGACTCAAGGTAAATTAAATTTTTGTGGTCAGTCAATACCACCACCTGATGTCTGGCCCCCTCAAGCCAGTGACGCCACTCCTCAAAAGCCCACTTCATGGCCAAAAGCTCCCGATTCCCAACATCATAATTCCGCTCGGCGGGCGAAAATTTACGGGAAAAAAAAGCACAAGGTCTCATCACGGAGCAGTCGGAACTTCTCTGCGACAACACCGCCCCAGCTCCGATTTCAGAAGCGTCGACCTCAACCTGAAAAGGAAGAGCAACATCAGGCTGACGCAACACTGGGGCGGAAGAAAAGCGGCGCTTGAGCTCCCGAAAGGCCTCCACAGCATCAGGGGACCAATCAGCAACATCAGCACCCTTCTTAGTCAAATCAGTCAATGGTTTTACAACATCAGAAAAACCAGCAATAAATCGACGATAAAAGTTAGCAAAGCCCAAAAATTTCTGAAGACTCTTAAGAGAAGAGGGTTGCGTCCAATCACCAATAGCCTGAACCTTGACAGGATCCATCTCGATGGAAGAGGGGGAAAAAATGTATCCCAAGAAGGAAATCTTCTGAACCCCAAAAACACACTTAGAACCCTTCACACACAAGGAATTAGACCGCAAAACCTGAAAAACCCTCCTGACCTGCTGGACATGAGAGTCCCAGTCATCCGAAAAAATCAGAATATCATCCAGATACACAATCATAAATTTATCCAAATAATCGCGGAAAATGTCATGCATAAAGGACTGGAAGACTGAAGGGGCATTTGAAAGACCAAAAGGCATCACCAAATACTCAAAATGGCCCTCGGGCGTATTAAATGCGGTTTTCCACTCATCCCCCTGCTTGATTCGCACCAAATTATACGCCCCACGGAGATCAATCTTAGAGAACCACTTGGCCCCCTTTATACGAGCAAACAAATCAGTAAGCAGTGGTAACGGATATTGATATTTAACCGTGATTTTATTCAAAAGTCGATAATCAATACACGGCCTCAAAGAGCCGTCTTTCTTAGACACAAAGAAAAAACCGGCTCCTAAGGGAGATGACGAAGGACGAATATGTCCCTTTTCCAAGGACTCCTTTACATATTCTCGCATAGCAGCGTGTTCAGGCACAGACAGATTAAATAAACGACCCTTAGGGTATTTACTACCCGGGATCAAGTCTATGGCACAATCGCACTCCCGGTGCGGAGGTAGTGAACCAACCTTGGGTTCTTCAAAAACGTCACGAAAGTCAGACAAGAATTCAGGAATCTCAGAGGGAATAGATGATGAAATGGAAACCAAAGGTACGTCCCCATGAGTTCCTTTACATCCCCAGCTTAACACAGACATAGCTCTCCAGTCGAGGACTGGGTTATGAGATTGCAGCCATGGCAATCCCAGCACCAAAACATCATGTAGATTATACAGCACCAGAAAGCGAATAACCTCCTGGTGATCCGGATTAACACGCATAGTCACTTGTGTCCAGTATTGTGGTTTATTACTAGCCAATGGGGTGGAGTCAATCCCTTTCAGAGGTATCGGAGCCTCCAATGGCTCCAAATCATACCCACAGCGTTTGGCAAAGGACCAATCCATAAGACTCAAAGCAGCGCCAGAGTCGACATAGGCGTCCGCGGTAATAGATGACAAAGAACAAATCAGGGTCACAGATAGAATAAACTTAGACTGTAAAGTGCTAATTGAAACAGACTTGTCAGGCTTCTTAGTACGCTTAAAGCATGCTGATATAACATGAGTTGAATCACCACAATAGAAGCACAACCCATTTTTTCGTCTAAAATTCTGCCGCTCGCTTCTGGACAGAATTCTATCACATTGCATATTTTCTGGCGTTTTCTCAGTAGACACCGCCAAATGGTGCACAGGTTTGCGCTCCCGCAGACGCCTATCGATCTGAATAGCCATCGTCATGGACTCATTCAGACTCGCAGGCACAGGGAACCCCACCATAACATCCTTAATGGCATCAGAGAGACCTTCTCTGAAAATCGCCGCCAGGGCGCACTCATTCCACTGAGTAAGCACAGACCATTTGCGGAATTTTTGGCAGTATATTTCAGCTTCATCTTGCCCCTGAGACAAGGACATCAAGGCCTTTTCCGCCTGAAGCTCTAAATGAGGTTCCTCATAAAGCAACCCCAAGGCCAGAAAAAACGCATCCACATTGAGCAACGCAGGATCCCCTGGTGCCAATGCAAAAGCCCAGTCTTGAGGGTCGCCCCGGAGCAAGGAAATTACAATCCTGACCTGCTGTGCAGGGTCTCCGGCAGAGCGAGACTTCAGGGACAAAAACAATTTGCAATTATTTTTAAAATTTTGAAAGTGAGATCTATTCCCCGAGAAGAATTCAGGCAAAGGAATTCTAGGCTCAGACATAGGTGCATGAACAACAAAATCTTGCAAATTTTGTACCTTTGTGGCGAGATTATTCAAACCTGTAGCTACACTCTGAAGATCCATTTGAAACAGGTGAACACAGAGCCATTCAAGGATTAGAAGGAGAGGAAGAGAGGAAGGCTGCAGTATAGGCAGACTAGCAAGTGATTCAATTAAGAGCACACTCAGAACTAGAGGGAAAAAAAAAAAAAAAAATTGTAGCAGACTTCTTTTTTCTCTCCTTTCTCAGCCAGTAATTTAACCCTTTTTTGGGCCGGTCAAACTGTCATGATTCTCAATGGCGAGAGAACATAGCCCAGCATATATGAGAACTAGCTCTTGGAAGATGGAAACTATACTGACCATGAACTAAACCTGCCGCACAACTAGAAGTGGCCGGGTAGCATGCCTACGTTTTTTTTATCCCTAGATGCCCAGCGCCAGCCGGAGAACTACCTAATCCTAGCAGAGGAAAAGACAGTCCTGGCTCACCTCTAGAGAAATTTTCCCAAAAGGCAGACAGAGGCCCCCACATATATTGGCGGTGATTTTAGATGAAATGACAAACGTAGTATGAAAATAGGTTTAGCAAAATCGAGGTCCGCTTACTAGATAGCATGAAGACAGAAAGGGCACTTTCATGGTCAGCAGAAAACCCTATCAAAACACCATCCAGAAATTACTTTAAGACTCTAGCATTAACTCATAACACCAGAGTGGCAATTTCCGCTCACAAGAGCTTTCCAGACACAGTAACGAAACAGCAGCTGTGAACAGGAACAAAATGCAAAAACACACAAGGACAAAAGTCCAACTTAGCTGGGAGTTGTCTAGTAGCAGGAACAAGCACAGAAAGGCTACTGATTACATTGTTGACCGGCATGAAACTGACAGAGGAGCAAGGCTATATAGCGACTCCCACATCCTGATAGGAGCAGGTGAACAGAGGGGATGATGCACACAAGTTAAATTCCACAAGTGGCCACCGGGGGAGCCCAGAATCCAATTTCACAACAACAGGGTTAAGAATCTCCAAAATCCTATAAGGACCGATGAACCGAGGCTTAAACTTAGGAGAAGAAACCCTCATAGGAACAAAACGGGAAGACAACCACACCAAGTCCCCAACACGAAGACGAGGACCAACACAACGACGGCGGTTAGCAAAATGCTGAGTCTTCTCCTGGGACAACTTCAAATTGTCCACCACCTGTCCCCAAATCCGATGCAACCTATCCACCATAGTATCCACTCCAGGACAATCCGAAGACTCCACCTGACCGGAAGAAAAACGAGGGTGAAACCCCGAATTTTCAAAAGAAAGGGGAAACCAAAGTGGCAGAACTAGCCCGATTATTGAGGGCAAACTCTGCCAACGGCAAAAAGGCAACCCAGTCATCCTGATCCGCAGACACAAAACACCTCGAATAAGTCTCCAAGGTCAGATTAGTTCGCTCAGTCTGGCCATTAGTCTGAGGATGGAACGCAGACGAAAAAGACAAATCAATGCCCATCCTAGCACAGAATGCCCGCCAAAATCTAGACACGAACTGGGTCCCCCTGTCAGAAACGATATTTTCCGGAATACCATGCAAGCAAACCACATTTTGAAAAAACAGAGGAACCAATTCGGATGAGGAAGGCAACTTCGGCAAGGGTACCAAATGAACCATCTTTGAAAAACGGTCACACACCACCCAGATGACAGACATCTTCTGAGAAGCAGGGAGATCAGAAATAAAATCCATAGAGATGTGAGTCCAAGGCCTCTTCGGAATAGGCAAGGATAACAACAATCCGCTAGCCCGAGAACAACAAGGCTTGGCCCGAGCACAAACATCACAAGACTGCACAAAAACTCGTACGTCTCGAGACAGGGAAGGCCACCAGAAGGACCTAGCCACCAAATCCCTAGTGCCAAAGATTCCAGGATGACCTGCCAACGCAGAAGAATGAACCTCCGAGATGACTCTACTGGTCCAATCATCAGGAACAAACAGTCTACCAGGCGGGCAACGATCAGGTCTATCCGCCTGAAACTCCTGCAAAGCCCGTCGCAGGTCTGGGGAAACAGCAGATAATATCACCCCATCCTTAAGGATACCTGTAGGTTCAGAATCACCAGGGGAATCAGGCTCAAAACTCCTAGAAAGGGCATCTGCCTTCACATTTTTAGAACCTGGTAGGTATGAGACCACAAAATTAAACCGAGAGAAAAACAACGACCAACGCGCCTGTCTAGGATTCAGGCGCTTGGCAGACTCAAGATAAATCAGATTCTTGTGATCGGTCAATACCACCACCTGATGTCTAGCCCCCTCCAGCCAATGACGCCACTCCTCAAAAGCCCACTTCATAGCCAAAAGCTCCCGATTACCAATATCATAGTTTCGCTCGGCGGGCGAAAATTTTCGAGAAAAGAACGCACAAGGTCTCATCACGGAGCAGTCGGAACTTTTCTGCGACAAAACCGCCCCAGCTCCAATCTCGGAAGCGTCGACCTCAACCTGAAAAGGAAGAGCAACATCAGGCTGACGCAACACAGGGGCAGAAGAAAAGCGGCGCTAGAGTCGACATAGGCGTCCGCGGTAATTGACGATAATGAACAAATCAAGGTCACAGATAGAATAAACTTAGACTGTAAAGTGCCAATTGAAACAGACTTATCAACCTTCTTTGTGCGTCTAGAGCATGCTGATATAACATGAGTTGAATCACCACAATAGAAGCACAACCCATTTTTTCGCCTAAAATTCTGCCGTTCGCTTCTGGACAGAATTCTATCACATTGCATATTCTCTGGCGCCTTCTCAGAAGACACCGCCAAATGGTGCACAGGTTTACGCTCCCGCAAACGCCGATCAATCTGAATAGCCATTGTCATGGACTCATTCAGACCTGTAGGCGCAGGGAACCCCACCATAACATCCTTAATGGCATCAGAGAGACCCTCTCTGAAATTCGCCGCCAAAGCGCACTCATTCCACTGAGTAAGCACAGACCATTTACGAAATTTTTGGCAGTATATTTCAGCTTCATCTTGCCCTTGAGATAGGGCCATCAAGGCTTTTTCAGCCTGAATCTCTAAATTAGGTTCCTCATAAAGCAACCCCAAAGCCAGAAAAAACGCATCCACATTGAGCAACGCAGGATCCCCTGGTGCCAATGCAAATGCCCAATCTTGAGGGTCACCTCGGAGCAAGGAAATTACAATCTTAACCTGCTGTGCGGGATCTCCAGCGGAGCGAGGTCTCAGAGAAAGAAATAATTTACAATTATATTTGAAATTCAGAAAACGAGATCTATCTCCGGAGAAAAACTCTGGTATAGGAATTCTAGGTTCAGATATAGGAGCATGTATAACAAAATCCTGTAAATTTTGAACTTTAGTGGCAAGATTATTCAAACCTGTAGCCAAACTCTGAGGATCCATTTTAAGCAGGTGAGATCAGAGCCATTCAAGGGTTAGAAGGAGAGGGAGACAAAGACTGCAATTAGAGCTGAAATGCAACTGATTCAACTATAGAGCAAGCACCAAGGAAACAAAAAAAAAATTTGCAGACTTCTTTTTCTCTCCTTTCTTCTGCCAACAGTTTTAACACTTGGCCGGCCATACTGTCATGGTTCCCAATGGCAGGGGAACGTCAGGACACATAAATAACGAACGAGCTCTTGGGTGATGGAATCTCGAGCTGACCGTGAGCTAAACCTACCACACAACTAATAGTGGCCGGGGGGCGTGCCTACGTTTTATCCCTAGACGTCTCTCACCAGCCGGAGAACTAACTTACCCTAGTAGAGGAAAAAACAGACCTGGCTTACCTCTAGGGAAATTCCCCCAAAAAGGAGACAGAAGCCCCCCACATATATTGACGGTGAGTTCAGAGGAAAGGACATACGCAGTATGAAGGTAGGTTCAGCAAAGCGAGGTCCGCTTACTAGATAGTAGAAAGATACAAAAGGGAACTGCACGGTCAGCTGAAAACCCTTTTAAAATACCATCCTGAAATTACTTTAAAACTCATGTGTCAACTCATGACACCGGAGTGGTAATTTCAGCCCACAAGAGCTTCCAGCTAGAGAATGACTTAACTGTAACTGGAACAAAAATGCAAACAAACTTAGGACTAAGAGTCCAACTTAGCTGAACAGTAGTCTAGGAGCAGGAACATGCAACAGAAAGGCTCTGGTTACATTGATGGCCGGCAAGGCAATGACTGAAGAGCAGGATTAAATAGGAACTCCCCACTACTGATGAAAACAGGTGAACTGAGAAAGAAAACACACCCGAGTCACCAGTACCACTAGCCACCACCAGAAGGAGCCCAAAAGCAGATTCACAACAGACAGGGCCGAGTCAAGGGTTACTCCGATGAAGAGGATTTTGGGTACAGGGGAAAGTGTGATTTCATTTAATTTGATAGATAGATCAGGTAGGGAAGATATGCGAGATGGAGGAAAGATAATTAGTTCAGATTTGTCCACATTGAGCTTGAGGAAGCGAGAGGAGAAGAAGGAGGATATGGCTGATAGACACTCTGGGATTCTGGAGAGCAGAGAGGTGACATCTGGGCCAGAGAGGTAGATCTGAGTGTAATCAGCATATAGATGGTACTGGAAGCCATAGGACTTTATTATAAGATTTCCCAGGCCGAGTGTATAGATTGAGAAGAGTAAGGGCCCTAGGACAGAGCCTTGAGGGACACCAACAGAGGGGTGAGATGAAGAAGTAGTATGGGAGTAGGAAACGCTAAATGTGCGGTTGGTAAGGTATGAGGAGATCCAAGATAGGGCAAGGTCTTTGACATCAAAGGAAGAGAGGATCTGTAGTAGGAGGCAGTGGTCAACTGTGTCGAAGGCAGAGGACCGGTCTAGAAGGAGGAGTATAGAGAATTGTCTGTTAGCTTTGGCTGTAAGTCATTAGTAATTTTGGTCAGGGCAGTCTCAGTGGAATGGTGGGGACGGAAGCCAGATTGTAGGTTGTCGAAGAGAGAGTTAGATGCAAAGTGAGAGGAAAGTTCAGCATAGATGTGCTGCTCAAGGAGTTTGGAAGCAAATTGGAGCAAAGATATGGGGCGATAGCTGGACATAGCGCTTGGGTGAAGGGATGGCTTTTTGAGGATAGGTGTGATTGTGGAATGTATGAAAGCCAAGGGGAAGGTACCAGAAGTTAGTGATAGGTTGAAGAGATGGGTTAGGGATGGGATTAGTGTGGTGGTGAGGTTGGGGAGGAGGTGGGATGGGATGGGGTCAAGTGCACAAGTGGTGAGGTGTGATTTGGAGAGACAATGAGCTAGCTCCCCTTCAGTAATTTTGGAGAGGGAAGTTATGGGGTTACGGCATTGTTCTGGTAAACAAAGGGGTTGTGGTGGTTTGACAACAAACACTTGCCTTGTTTAGTCTATCTTATTTTTGAAGTGCGTGGAAAAGTCCTCAGCAACGATTAGGGAACTCGGAGGAGGCAGTGGTGGGCGGAGGAGGAAGTTAAAAGTGTTGAACAACTGTTTGGGGTTGTAGGATAGGGAAGATATGAGGGATGTATAAATAGGCCTGTTTAGCAGAGGTGAGAGCTGATTTGAATGCGAATGTTGCTTGTTTGAGTGCAGTGAAATCCTCTTGCGAATGCGTTTTCTTCCAACGCTGTTCTGCAATTCTGGAAACTTGCCGAAGCTTTTTAGTGATGTTATTGTGCCCGGGTTGTCTATTGATTTGTCGCACTCTGCTATGCATGACAGGGGCGACCGTGTCAATAGCTGATGCGAGAGTGGCATTGTAGAAAGCAGTGGCACTGTGTCGTGGAGTGAGGAAATGGATGCCAGTGGTAGGATAGAGTCACAGAGTGTGTGGGTGTCTAGGTGTGCGAGGCTCCTGCGTGGGTGCGCATGTTGCTGGACATGGGTGACAGGTGAGGAGGACAGGGATGAGGAAGTGAGTAGATGGTGGTCAGGTAAAGGGAGAGGGAAGGTTGTAAAGTTAGATAGTTAGATAGAGAGCAGAGACGGATGAAGACCAGGTCTAATGTATGTCCGTCTGTGTAGGTGGCTGAGGAGGACCACTGAGTAAGTCCAAAAGATGAAGTAAGGGACAGGAGTTTGGAGGCTGCTGACATGTGGGTGTCAATGGGGATGTTGAAGTCACCCATAATGATGGTGGGAATGTCAGCAGACAGAAAGTGAAGTGTCATCATCTGCTTAGTTTGTGGAATTAGGTAGTTCAGAGGTTAATCTGGACGGCCTCACTCTGGCATTCTGGGAGGCTTCTTATAGCCTCATTGTGGGTCCATTCCCTGTCGCTTATACTTTGACCCTTGGCCGAGTGTGTGTGACCCTGTTGTGCCCGTGCCTGTGCTTTGTGCCTGTGCTACTTTATGCTTGCCTGGTTCTGAACTGGTCCTGTCCCCGTTTAGAGTTCTGCCTGTCCCTCCTCTACTGCGCTGCTATGACTCCTTGCCTACGTTCTGACTATTCTCTGCTCGCCCCTTCTGTACCACGCCGCCCTCAGGTCCTTCTGTTTTCTGCTATCCTCAACGTCTCCTCTCACCACGCTGCTCAGGTCCCGTCTGTCTGAGTTTTCCTCATGGCATCTGACCCCGGGCTCTCTCGCAGTGTGCGTGAGTCACCCTGCTCAGCCGTGGCAGTTCACCGGTGCTGACAGGATCCTGATATGAAGGCGCCAGGTGGAGAATTGGTCAATAAAGGCAGTGGTCGGGCTCAGAGGTCGGTATATGACAGCTATTTGGAGGTTGTAGGGGGAGTAGATGCGGATAGAGTGGACTTCAAAAGAGGGGAGGATAAGGGAGGGTATAGGTGGGATTGGGTTAAAGGTACAGTTGGAAGAAAGGAGAAGGCCCACTCCTCCACCATGTTTGTTGCCAGGGCGAGGAGTGTGGGTGAAGTGGAGGCCACCGTAGCATAGTGCAGCAGAAGAGGCGGTGTCAGAGGGTGTCAGCCATGTTTTAGTGATGCCCAGAAAGAAAAGATTACGAGAAGTGAAGAGGTCGTGAATCATCCGTGCGCGCGAAAAAAAAAGGACGTGTTTTTGTGAGTTTAAGGACACACACTCCGTGAAAAAATATGGACATGTGAGCGGCTCCATAGACTATAATATGTACATGTTCTGTCCTTGAAAAGTACGGCTAGAACATGTAAGTGCAACACAGACGTCTGAATGCGGCCTTAGGCTGGGTTTAGATGAGCATGTGACAAATCGTACATTTTTCATCCAGAAAAAGCTGTTGATTTTTCATCCATATTGTCATCCCAATGCCATCTGGGTGTTTGTTTTTTACATCCATATGTCCATTTTGCACATCCGTGTGCCATCTATATGTCCGTTTTGCACATCCGTATGCCATCTATATATCCGTTTTGCACATTCATATGCCATCTATATATCCATTTTGCACATCTGTATGCCCTCTATATGTCCATTTTGCACATCCGTGTGCCCTCTATACTGTATGTCCATTTTGCACATCCGTATGCCATCTATATGTCCATTTTGCACATCCATATGACATCTATTTTTACATGAACAAGTTAATGAATAATAAAAGGCCAAATACAGTTTCCAATGTTAATAATTGCAATTGAGATGTGAAAAATGGATGACTTACCAATGGTAACCAATATGTGATCTGTTTTTGTGCACCCATTGACTTATAATGGGCGAGCCTGATTGGGAATAGGGATCAAAGTACTGCATGCTGTGATTTGTTTTAAAACGCAGACTATTGTTCAGTGTGTAAAATCATTCATATCATGAGAACTATTACATTGACTTGCATTGGTCAATGTGCTGTCTGTATGCTATCAGTTTTGCATATGGACACCTCACAGACCGATAATACTCTCATCTGAAAGAGTCTTTAGGCTACACTAACACATCCGTTTCCATTTTTACATGACATCTGTAAAGAAAAGGACTGTTTTTCTTCAACATGTCATTTGTTTTGAATCTATTTAGCTTCTGTTTTAAGCCCCTTAGTGACTGAGCAAATTTTGACCTTAATGAACAGGCCAAAATTTAGAAATCTGACCAGTGTCACTATATGGTAATGACTCCAGAACTCTTCAATGGATCCCACTGATTCTGAGATTGTTTTTTCCTAACATATTGTACTTCATGATAGTGGCAAGATTTGTTCAATATGACTTGCATTTATTTGTAAAAATATTGCAATTTTGGCAAAAATTTTGAAAAAAATCTCAATTTTCTAACTTTCAATATTTATATCCTTAACCCCTTAGTGACAGAGCCAATTTTGTCCTTAATGACCAAGCCAATTTTTACAATTTTGACCACTGTCACTTTATAAGGTTATTGCTCTGGCACGCTTCAACATATCCTACTGATTCTGAGACTGTTTTTTCGTGACATATTGTACTTCATGTTAGTGGTAAAATTTCCTCAATATAACTTGCCTTTATTTATGAAAAAATGGAAATTTCGCAAACATTTTGAAAATTTTGAAAATTTTGCAATTTTCAAACGTTTAATTTTTGCGCCCTTAAATCAGAGAGTCATATCACGCAAAATATTTAACCCCTTCCCGACATGTGACGGGATAGTACGTCACATGTCGGGACCCCCGCTTTGATGTGCGCTCCGGCGGTGAGCGCACATCAAAGTCGCGACATGTCAGCTGTTTTTTACAGCTGACATGTGCGCGCAATAGCGGCGGGTGAAATCGCGATCACCCGCCGCTATTAACTAGTTAAATGCCGCTGTCAAACTCAGACAGAGGCATTTAACTACCGCATCCGGCCATGCGGCCGGATATGAGCGCATCGCCGACCCCCGTCACATGATCGGGGGTCGGCGATGTGTCAGGAAGGTAACCATAGAGGTCCTGGAGACCTCTATGGTTACTGATCGCCGGTGGCTGTGAGCGCCCCCCTGTGGTCGGCGCTCACAGCACACCTGCATTTTAGCTACATAACAGCGATCTGATGATCGCTGTTATGTAGCAGAGCCGATCGGGCTGTGCCTGCTTCTAGCCTCCCATGGAGGCTATAGAAGCATGGTAAAAGTAAAAAAAAAAAGTAAAAAAAAATGTGAAAAAAATAAAAAAAATATAAAAGTTTAAATCACCCCCCTTTCGCCCCAATCAAAATAAATCAATAAAAAAAAAACCCAACCTACACATATTTGGTATCGCCGCGTTCAGAATCGCCCGATCTATCAATAAAAAAAAAGCATTAACCTGATCGCTAAACGGCGTAATGAAAAAAAAAATCGAAACGCCAGATTTACGTTTTTTTGGTCGCCACGACATTGCATTAAAATGCAATAACGGGCGATCAAAAGAACGTATCTGCACCAAAATGCTATCATTAAAAATGCCAGCTCGGCACGCAAAAAATAAGCCCTCACCCGACCCCAGATCACGAAAAATGGAGACGCTACGGGTATCGGAAAATGGCGCAATTTTATTTATTTATTTTTTTGCAAAGTTTGGAATTTTTTTTCACCACTTAGGTAAAAAAGAACCTAGTCATGTTAGGTGTCTATGAACTCGTACTGACCTGGAGAATCATAATGGCAGGTCAGTTTTAGCATTTAGTGAACCTAGCAAAATAGGCAAGCAAAAAACAAGTGTGGGATTGCACTTTTTTTGCAATTTCACTGCACTTGGAATTTTTTTCCCGTTTTCTAGTACACGACATGGTAAAACCAATGATGTCGTTCAAAAGTACAACTCGTCCCGCAAAAAATAAGCCCTCACATGGCCAAATTGACAGAAAAATAAAAAAGTTATGGCTCTGGGAAGGAGGGGAGCGAAAAACGAAAACGGAAAAACGGAAAAAGCTCCGGGGGTGAAGGGGTTAATAAATAACATTTCCCACATGTCTACTTTACATCAACACAATTTTGGACACATAATTTTTTTTTAGGATGTTATAAGGGTTAAAAGTTGACCAGGGAGTTCTCATTTTTGCAACAAAATTTACAAAACCATTTTTTTTAGGGAACACTTCACGTTTGAAGTGAGTTTAGGGGGTCAATATGACAGAAAATACGAAAAAGTGACACCATTCTAAAAACTGGAAAAAAGAAATATTTAGTCAGCTCACCATCCTTGTCTCACTCCAGGGATCCATTCGTCAGCCAGGGTCGCAGCTCAGCAGCCGCAGCAACGAAATCCGGACAAAATATGACCCGGACTAAGGCCTTGTTATAGGCTGAAACATGTTGCTCTAGATGTCAACTGGTTTCATCTGACTGCATGTAACTGTGCTTTTTTTACATTTTTTTAACTATTACTCAATAAAATGGAAGTTTCATACAAATAAGACCCCTGAAGGTGCAGTAGACACCCTTCAGGGTGCTTAAAACCACATTCAAGAAGTGTATTAACCCTTCAGGTGCTTCACAAGAACTAAAGCAATGTGGAATTAAAAAATGAACATTTTACTTTTCACAAAAAATTTACATTAGACCCAAACTTTTTTATTTTCACAGGGGTAACAAGAGAAAATGGACAACAAAATTTGTTGTGCAATTTTTTCTGAGGACACCGATATCCCGTATGTGGGGGAAAGCCACTGTTTGGGCGCATGGCAGGGCTCAGAAGGGAGGGAGCACCATTTGACTTTTTGAACATAAAATTGGCTCCCTGATGTACCTTAACAGTGGAAACTCCCCAATTCTAACTCCAACCCTAACACACCCCTTCCCCTGACCTGAATCCCAACCCTAACCCTAATCCCAAACCTAACCCTAACCACAACCCTAACCCCAATTCCAACATCACTCTAACCCCAACACCCCAACCGTAACCCCAACACAATCGTAACCCCAACACAACCCTAATCCCAAGATCACAACCGTAACCCTGACACCACAACCGTAACCCCAACACCACAACCATAACCCCAACACAACCCTAACCCTAGCCCAACCCTAACCCTAGCTCTAACATCAACCCTAACCATAGCCCCAACCCTAGCCCTAGCCCCAACCCTAACCCTAGTTCTAACCCCAACCCTAGCCCAACCCTAACCCTAGCTCTAACCCAACCCTAACCCTAGCCCCAACCCTAATCCCATTGGAAAAAATTATTTTATTTTTTTATAATTTTTACGTAACTAAGGGGGGTTTGATTCACTATTTTTTTTATTTTGATTACTGTAACCCCTCCCCATCCCAGCAGATCTCGGCAGGCACACAGCACATGCACCCGCCATTTTGCTTCATGAAGAGGAGGCAGAAGGTTGGGAATGGTGTCACCGGTACCAAGCTACCATGGGGCTTTGGGGACACCATTTGGTGCAGTGACGTCAGGTCTGCATGCCCTCTGCCTGAACAGTATGGGACCCATCATATACTGTATGGAGCATTATATGGGGCCCATTCTGTTTGGAGTTTGGAGCATTATATGGGGCCCTCATATTCTGTATGGAGCATTATATGGGGACCATTCTGTATGGAGCAAGGTATGGGGCTCATTATACTGTATGGAGTATTATATGGGGTGCATTATACTGTTTGGAGCATTATATGGTATTGCATGGAGCAATATATGGGGATCGTTATTCAGTATGGAGCAATACACGTGGCTCATTATACTGTATGGAGCACTATGTGGTACCCATAATACTTTATGGAGCATTATATAGGACCTATTATTCTATATGGAGCAATACATGGGGCTCATTATTCTGTAACAGGCTCATTATACTGTAGGGAGCACTATGTGGTACCCATAATATTGTATGGAGCAATACATGGGGCTCATTATACTGTATGGAGCAATATATGGGGCATGTTATTCTGTATGGAGTGCTATGTGGTGCCCACAATACTGTATGGAGGACTATGTGGTGCCCATAATACTGTATGGAGCAATATATTGGGCTCATTATACTGTATGGAGCACTATGTGGTACCAATAATACTATATGGAGCAATATATGGGGCTCATTATACTGTATGGAGCAATACATGGGGCAAGTTATTCTGAATGGAGGACTATGTGGTGCCCATAATACTGTATGGAGGACTATGTGGTGCCCATAATACTGTATGGAGGACTATACTGTCTGATTTATGACCTATTGTAGAATATGCAATAGTTATCACTCATGTAATGTAAGAAGTGAAATATTTGGCATTGTATACCTATATTTCTCTGTTGTATCTGTGCATTATGAATTGTGGTATGTGTTAAAGGGGCCCACTGAGACTTTTTCTCCCGGGGCCCACAAAAACCTGGAGCCAGCCCTGTATGCACTGCATAGTACCACTTCTCCTGTTCTGTTGTCGAAGAGGCGACATTGGACTTTGGGAGGGTCAATATTGGTTTAGTATTTTCAATATTACTATGGCCAAATAAAAATAAAATATTGGAAAAGCTGTTTAAATGGATTATCCCAAGTAATCCCTCTCCTCTGGATAGGGGATAACATTCCAATTGCTGGAGATCCGACTGCTAGGACCCCCATGATCCTGAAAATCGGAACTCTGTAGAGCACCATGTAAATGCAGCTGTGGTCGATCATATGCACTGTGGCGTCATTCACATGTGGCTCTTCAAATATCTCCTATTAGAAGAGTGAGGAGCATGACAAAGTAAAGTAAAATTCACTGATCGGGGTGAGGAGTGTTATAGTTTGTGGGGTTTGTGTGACAGGGCTGCTATTTTGTCCCAGTCCGGCCCTGTCCCCATCCCATGAGTCATGGTTAGAAATGTAATGTAAACAAGACACAAAGACAAAAATGGATAGCAGAAAACCTTTATCATACAAAAGCACTTACGAACAATAGGGAGGAGGATAGGGACAGGGAGGAATAAACTAAATGGAAATAGGAACCAGGAGATAAGCAGACACGTACAACAGCAAACTACAGAACACTTCTTCATCAACTCTACTTCAACCACTTGTTGTAACTCACAGCACAGGAAGACAAATCTTTCACCAGCAGGCACACTGATGGCATGCTGATGACACACTGATAGCACACTGTTCCAAAACACTGATGGCACACTGATGACACACTGAAGGCACACTGTTCCAAAACACTGATGGCAAATTAATGACACACTGATGGCACACTGTTCCAAAACACTGATGGCACACTGATGACACCCTAATGACACATTGTTCCAAAACACTGATGGCACACAGATGACAGAGTGATGACACTTTGATGGCATACTAATAATACACTGATGGCACACTTATGGCACATTGATGACCCCCTAATGGCACACTGAAAGCACACTAATGACATACTGATGGCACACGAATGACACACTGATGGCACACTGTTGTGTATCCGCTTTTTGGGCTCCCCTGGTGGTTGCTGGTGGTACTGGTGACTTGTTTGCACTTTGCTGCTTCTGTTCACCTGCTTCCATCAGTGTTTGGGAGTTTCCTATTTAGCCTTGCTCTCCAGTCATTTCCTTGCCGGTCATCATTGTAACCAGAGCCTTCGGTTGCATGTTCCTGCTACTAGTCTGCTGATCAGCTAAGTGGACTTGTCCTTTTGTTTTGTACCTTTTGTCCAGTTTGCAGTTTTTGTAATTCTCTGTAGCTGGAAGCTCTTGTGGGCTGAAATTGCCACTCCTGTGTCATGAGTTGACACAGGAGTCTTAAAGTAATTTCAGGATGGTTTTTGAAAGGGTTTTCAGTTGACCGTGAAGTCCTCTTTTGTATCCTTCTGCTATCTAGTAAGTGGACCTCTCTTTGCTAAATCTACTTTCATACTGTGTATGTCTTTTCCTCTTAATTCACCGTTATTACATGTGGGAGGCTGCTATCATCTTTTGGGGTATTTCCCTAGAGGTAAGCCAGGTCTGTTTCTTCCTCTACCAGGCGTAGTTAGTCCTCCGGCTGGCGCGTGGCATCTAGGAAGCCGTAGGTATGCTCCCTGGCTACTGTTAGTTGTGTGGTAGATTTAGCTCACGGTCAACTCGAGTTTCCATCACCCGAGAGCTCGTTCGTTATTTATATGTTTCTTACGTTCCCTTGCCATTGGGAACCATGACAGTATGACCGGCCCGTGTTAAACTTATTGGCAGAAGAAAGGAGAGAAAAAAGAAGTCTGTAATTTTTTTTTTTTTTTCGTTTCTCCTATGCTTGCTCCATAGTTGGATCAGTTGTATTTCAGCTCTAATTACTGCCTTTGCCTTTCTCTCCTTATAATCCTTGAATGGCTCTGAGCTCACCTGTTTAAAGATGGATCCTCAGAGTTTGGCTGCAGGTTTAAATAATCTTGCTACGAAGGTTCAAAATTTACAAGATTTTGTTATGCATACTCCTATTTCTGAACATAAAATCCCTACACCAGAGGTGTTTTCCGGAGATAGATCTCGGTTTCTGAATTTCAAATATAATTGTAAATTATTCCTTTCTCTCAGACCTCACTCCTCAGGAGATCCTGTCCAGCAGGTTAAGATTGTAATTTCTTTGCTGCGAGGTGACCCTCAAAATTGGGCATTTTCATTGGCACCAGGGGATCCTGCGTTGCTCAATGTGGATGCGTTTTTCCTGGCTTTAGGGTTGCTTTATGAGGAACCTAATTTGGAGATTCAAGCTGAAAAAGCTTTGATAGCCCTATCTCAAGGGCAAGATGAAGCTGAGATATACTGCCAAAAATTTCGTAAATGGTCTGTGCTTACTCAGTCGAATGAGTGCGCCTTAGCGGCAAATTTCAGAGAGGGCCTTTCTGATGCCGTTAAAGATGTTATGGTCGGGTTCCCTGCGCCTACAGGTCTGAATGAGTCCATGACAATGGCAATTCAGATTGATTGGCGTTTGCGGGAGCGCAAACCCGTGCACCATTTGGCGGTATCTTCTGAAGAGACGCCAGAGAAAATGCAATGTGACAGAATTATGTCCAGAAGCGAGCGGCAGAATTATAGGCGTAAAAATGGGTTATGCTTCTATTGTGGTGATTCTGCTCATGTTATATCGGCATGCTCTAAACGTACTAGGAAGGTTGACAAGTCTATTTCAATTGGCACTTTACAGTCCAAATTTATTTTGTCTGTAACCTTGATTTGTTCATTATCAGTTATTACCGTGGATGCCTATGTGGACTCTGGCGCCGCTCTGAGTCTTATGGACTGGTCCTTTGCCAGGCGCTGTGGGTTTGATTTAGAGCCTCTGGAAGTCCCTATACCTCTGAAGGGTATTGATTCTACACCTTTGGCTTGTAATAAACCACAGTTCTGGACGCAAGTGACTATGCGTATGACTCCAGACCATCAGGAGGTGATTCGCTTCCTTGTGTTGTACAATTTACATGATGTTTTGGTGCTTGGGTTACCATGGTTACAGTCTCATAACCCAGTCCTTGACTGGAAAGCTATGTCTGTGGTAAGCTGGGGATGTCGGGGGGCTCATGGGGACACTCCTTTGGTGTCCATTTCGTCATCTATTCCATCTGAGATTCCGGCATTTTTGTCTGATTATCGTGATATTTTTGAAGAGCCTAAAATTGGTTCACTCCCTCCTCACAGGGATTGTGATTGCGCCATAGATCTGATTCCTGGCAGTAAATTTCCAAAGGGTCGTTTGTTTAACCTCTCTGTACCTGAACATGCTGCTATGCGCGAGTATATTAAGGAGTCCCTGGAAAAGGGACATATTCGTCCTTCTTCATCACCTTTAGGAGCCGGTTTTTTCTTTGTCTCTAAAAAGGATGGCTCTCTGAGGCCTTGTATTGATTATCGACTCCTGAATAAAATTACAGTCAAATATCAGTATCCGTTGCCTTTGCTGACTGATTTGTTTGCTCGCATAAGGGGGGCTAAGTGGTTCTCTAAGATTGATCTTCGTGGGGCGTATAATTTGGTGCGAATTAAGCAGGGGGATGAGTGGAAAACCGCATTTGATACGCCAGAGGGCCATTTTGAGTATTTGGTAATGCCTTTCGGCCTTTCTAATGCACCTTCTGTCTTTCAGTCCTTAATGCATGATATTTTCCGTGAATATTTGGATAAATTTATGATTGTGTACTTGGATGATATTTTGATTTTTTCTGATGACTGGGAGTCTCATGTTCAGCAGGTCAGGAGGGTTTTTCAGGTTTTGCGGGAGAATTCTTTGTGTGTAAAGGGTTCAAAGTGTGTTTTTGGGGTTCAAAAAATTTCCTTTTTGGGGTACATTTTTTCCCCTTCTTCTATTGAGATGGACCCTGTCAAGGTTCAGGCTATTTACGACTGGACGCAGCCTACTTCTCTGAAGAGTCTTCAGAAATTCTTGGGCTTTGCTAATTTTTATCGTCGATTTATAGCTGGTTTTTCTGGCGTTGCTAAACCTCTGACGGATTTGACTAAAAAGGGTGCTGATGTTGCCAATTGGTCCCCTGCTGCTGTGGAGGCCTTTCGGGAGCTTAAGCGCCGCTTTTTGTCTGCCCCTGTGTTGCGCCAGCCTGATGTTTCTCTTCCCTTTCAGGTTGAGGTCGATGCTTCCGAGATCGGAGCGGGGGCGGTTTTTTGCAGAGAAGTTCCGACTGCTCAGTGATGAGACCTTGTGCGTTCTTTTCGCGAAAATTTTCGGCCGCCGAGCGAAACTATGATGTTGGTAATCGGGAGCTTTTGGCCATGAAGTGGGCATTTGAGGAGTGGCGTCATTGGCTTGAGGGTGCCAGACATCAGGTGGTAGTTTTGACTGATCACAAGAATTTAATTTATTTGGAGTCTGCCAGGCGCCTGAATCCTAGACAGGCACGTTGGTCGTTGTTCTTTTCCCGGTTTAATTTTGTGGTCTCGTACTTACCGGGTTCTAGGAATGTGAAGGCAGATGCTCTTTCTAGGAGTTTTGAGCCTGACTCTCCTGGGAATTCTGAACCTGCTGGTGTTCTTAAGGATGGGGTGGTTTTGTCTGCTGTCTCTCCAGATCTGCGACGTGCTTTGCAGGAATTTCAGGCGGATAGACCTGATCGTTGTCCGTCTGGTAGACTGTTTGTTCCTGACGATTGGACCACTAGAGTCATCTCGGAAGTTCATTCTTCTACTCTGGCAGGTCATCCGGGATTTTTTGGCACCAGAGATTTGGTGGCTAGATCCTTCTGGTGGCCTTCCCTGTCTCGAGATGTGCGTGTTTTTGTGCAGTCTTGCGATGTGTGTGCTCGGGCCAAGCCTTGTTGTTCTAGGGCTAGTGGGTTGTTGTTGCCCTTGCCTATTCCTAAGAGGCCTTGGACGCACATCTCTATGGACTTTATCTCGGATCTCCCTGTTTCTCAGAAGATGTCTGTCATCTGGGTGGTGTGTGACCGTTTTTCTAAAATGGTCCATTTGGTGCCATTGCCTAAGTTGCCTTCCTCATCTGAGTTGGTCCCTCTGTTTTTTCAAAATGTGGTTCGCTTGCATGGTATTCCGGAAAACATCGTTTCTGACAGGGGTACCCAGTTCGTGTCTAGATTTTGGCGGGCAGTCTGTGCCAGGTTGGGCATTGATTTGTCCTTTTCGTCTGCATTCCATCCTCAGACCAATGGCCAGACGGAGCGAACTAATCAAACTTTGGAGACTTATTTGAGGTGTTTTGTGTCTGCGGATCAGGATGATTGGGTTGCCTTTCTGCCGTTGGCGGAGTTTGCTCTTAATAATCGGGCTAGTTCTGCCACTTTGGTTTCTCCTTTCTTTTGCAATTCAGGGTTTCATCCGCGTTTTTCATCTGGTCAGGTTGAATCTTCGGATTGTCCTGGAGTGGATGCGGTGGTGGATCGGTTGCATCGGATTTGGGGACAAGTGGTGGATAATTTGGAATAGTCCCAGGAGAGGACTCAGCAGTTTGCTAACCGTCGTCGTCGTGTTGGTCCCCACCTTCGCGTTGGGGACTTGGTGTGGTTGTCTTCCCGTTTTGTCCCTATGAGGGTTTCTTCTCCCAAATTTAAGCCTCGGTTCATCGGTCCTTATAGGATTTTGGAGATTCCTAACCCTGTTTCCTTTCGTTTGGACCTCCCGGCATCTTTCGCTATCCATAATGTGTTCCATCGGTCGTTGTTGCGGAGATATGAGGTACCGGTTGTTCCTTCTACTGAACCTCCTGCTCCTGTGCTGGTGGAGGGTGAATTGGAGTACGTCGTAGAGAAGATCTTGGACTCCCATATTTCCAGACGGAGACTTCAATATCTGGTTAAATGGAAAGGCTATGGTCAGGAAGATAATTCTTGGGTAACTGCCTCTGATGTTCATGCCTCGGATTTGGTTCGTGCCTTTCATAGGGCTCATCCAGATCGCCCTGGCGGTTCTTGTGAGGGTTCGGTGCCCCCTCCTTAAGGGGAGAGTACTGTTGTGTATCCGCTTTTTGGGCTCCCCTGGTGGTTGCTGGTGGTACTGGTGACTTGTTTGCACTTTGCTGCTTCTGTTCACCTGCTTCCATCAGTGTTTGGGAGTTTCCTATTTAGCCTTGCTCTCCAGTCATTTCCTTGCCGGTCATCATTGTAACCAGAGCCTTCGGTTGCATGTTCCTGCTACTAGTCTGCTCCTCTGTGGGTCATTTGCATTTAAGCTGTTCCATCCTGCATGTCCACATGGATAGTCCTTCTCTGAACCCTGCTTATACAGGTACTATACCGATGATCAGGTTTTAAATACATCAGATAGGGATTCTATACATTAGTTAGGACTGCTCTATAAGGGTATACCTTGACGATTTGGTGGAGCAGCTTAGTATACATTTTTTTGCAAAAAAACGTATCAACTAAATACCCTGTTTTCTTTACATCTTTTGACTAGCACTTGCTGATTACTGTGATTTTTTTTTTTTTTTTTTTACAACAGAGTATTTTTGACCTCACTGTGCTCTTTTGTGTCTTCAAGTTTTCTGGTGGTGTGAACAGGTTCCTACAGACTTGTTCAATGTGCAAGTGGCCCATGTGTTTCTGGTTCTATAATTGTTCTCTTGTTTCTACAAGACTGGGGAGTCCACCACTCCTCTGTGGGTCATTTGCATTTAAGCTGTTCCATCCTGCATGTCCACATGGATAGTCCTTCTCTGAACCCTGCTTATACAGGTACTATACCGATGATCAGGTTTTAAATACATCAGATAGGGATTCTATACATTAGTTAGGACTGCTCTATAAGGGTATACCTTGACGATTTGGTGGAGCAGCTTAGTATACATTTTTTTGCAAAAAAACGTATCAACTAAATACCCTGTTTTCTTTACATCTTTTGACTAGCACTTGCTGATTACTGTGATTTTTTTTTTTTTTTTACAACAGAGTATTTTTGACCTCACTGTGCTCTTTTGTGTCTTCAAGTTTTCTGGTGGTGTGAACAGGTTCCTACAGACTTGTTCAATGTGCAAGTGGCCCATGTGTTTCTGGTTCTATAATTGTTCTCTTGTTTCTACAAGACTGGGGAGTCCACCACTCCTCTGTGGGTCATTTGCATTTAAGCTGTTCCATCCTGCATGTCCACATGGATAGTCCTTCTCTGAACCCTGCTTATACAGGTACTATACCGATGATCAGGTTTTAAATACATCAGATAGGGATTCTATACATTAGTTAGGACTGCTCTATAAGGGTATACCTTGACGATTTGGTGGAGCAGCTTAGTATACATTTTTTTGCAAAAAAACGTATCAACTAAATACCCTGTTTTCTTTACATCTTTTGACTAGCACTTGCTGATTACTGTGATTTTTTTTTTTTTTTTTTTTTTTTTTTACAACAGAGTATTTTTGACCTCACTGTGCTCTTTTGTGTCTTCAGCTAAGTGGACTTGTCCTTTTGTTTTGTACCTTTTGTCCAGTTTGCAGTTTTTGTAATTCTCTGTAGCTGGAAGCTCTTGCGGGCTGAAATTGCCACTCCTGTGTCATGAGTTGACACAGGAGTCTTAAAGTAATTTCAGGATGGTTTTTGAAAGGGTTTTCAGTTGACCGTGAAGTCCTCTTTTGTATCCTTCTGCTATCTAGTAAGTGGACCTCTCTTTGCTAAATCTACTTTCATACTGTGTATGTCTTTTCCTCTTAATTCACCGTTATTACATGTGGGAGGCTGCTATCATCTTTTGGGGTATTTCCCTAGAGGTAAGCCAGGTCTGTTTCTTCCTCTACCAGGCGTAGTTAGTCCTCCGGCTGGCGTGTGGCATCTAGGAAGCCGTAGGTATGCTCCCTGGCTACTGTTAGTTGTGTGGTAGATTTAGCTCACGGTCAACTCGAGTTTCCATCACCCGAGAGCTCGTTCGTTATTTATATGTTTCTTACGTTCCCCTGCCATTGGGAACCATGACAGCACACTAATGGTACACTAATGACACACTAATTGTATACTGATGACACACTGTTCCAAAACATAATTAAACTGGCAGCGTTGGGCAGGAGCACCTTGGGCCCACCAGAGAAAATCATTCTTGGGGCCCACTATGTAGCTACATAGAAATAAATACAAGACTGTTGTGAACTCTATTTCTGGGCTCCTTGTGGTCACAAGTGGTACTGTGTGAGTGCTGTCTTTCTGCAGGTTTGTGACTGGCATCAGCTGTCTCGTTATCTGTGGGCTGGTTTTCTATTTAAGCTCACTTGGACTCTCAGTCTATGCCTGCTGTCGTTGTATTCAGTGCTATTCTGATTGCTCCTGTCTACATCCGTATTCAGTCTCTCCATGAGAAGCTAAGTTCTGTTTGCTTATTCTTGCTCATCTATGTTCAATATGTTTCCTAGAATATTATGAGTTTCGTCCAGCTTGCTAATATGTGATTTCTCTGCTTGCTGGTAGCTCTGGGGTGCTGAGTTGCTCCCCCCACATCGTTAGTTGGTGTGGGGGTTCTCGCATTCTCTGCGTGGATATTTTTGTATAGGGTTTTTTACTGACCGCACAGATCCCTTGCTATTTTCTGCTATCTAGTGTTAGCGGGCCTCATTTGCTTAACCTGTTTCATCTCTGCGTTTGTCTTTTCCTCTTAACTCACCGTTATTATTTGTAGGGGGCTGTTCTATATCTTTGGGGTTATTTCTCTGAGGCAAGTGAGGTCTTACTTTATCTCTAGGGGTAGTCAGTTTCTCAGGCCGTGAAGAGACGTCTAGAATTTCAGGAAACGTTCCACGGCTACCTTTAGTGTGTTTGGTTAGGATCAGGTTTTGCGGTCAGTCCAGTTACCACATCCCCAGAGCTTGTCCTATTTTCTCTGACTTAGCTGGTTAGATTTGTGATCCTAAGCCACTGGGATCATAACACAAGACCACCAATTGTGCAGTAAAACGCGCTAATATCTGGGTATAATATAAGGTAGTACACGTCTTAATTATGTAGCAGGAGTTGGGGTAGCCCCCTCTTAGAATACAAAGTAGCCCCTTCATAGAACATAATGTAGCCCCCTCATAGAATATAATGTAGCCCCCTCATATAGTATAATGCAGCCCCCTCCATAGAATATAAAGTAGCCCCCCTCATAGAATATAATGTAGCCCCCTCCATAGAATACAACGTAGCCCTCTCATAGAATATAATGTAGTCCCCTCATATAATATAATGCAGCACCCTCCATAGAGTATTATACATAATGTAGCCCCCTCATAGAATATAATGTAGCCCCCTCATAGAAAATAATGCAGCCCCCTCATAGAATATATGGTGTAGCCCCTCATAGAATATAATGTAGCCCCTCATAGAACATAATCTAGCCCCCTCATAGAATATAAAGTACCCCCTTCATAGGAAATAATGTAGCCCCCCTCATATAGTATAATGCAGCCCCCTCTTAGAATATAATGTAGCCCCCTCATAGAATATAAAGTAGCCCCCTCATAGAATATAATGCAGCCCTCATATAGTATAATGCAGCCCCCTCACAGAATATAATGTAGCCCCCCTCATAGAATATAATGCAGCCCCCATAGAATATAATGTAGCCCACTTGTAAAAGGTGGCACAGGGTAGTAGTCATAGCCGAGTCCACTAGGTCACAGTCAGTGAGCAACCCGGCCCCTTGCACATGAAAAGACAGTTCCAATCTCAGCCCTGGGTCACAGTGGGTTACCTCAGTCCGCAGATGTTCTCCACAATGGGACAACATCCTCCGAATGAACCACGCTTCACACTGTGTAGGGCCCAACAGTGGCAACTTGTATTTTAATAATAAAGGTGTAAAAATGCACAAGAGTTTAATGATTCCTATTCTGTCCCTAGACACAGCAACGGCTGCAGCAGCAAAGTCCATATGCCAGAATCTGGACACTTAAAGTACTTTTGGCGGGGCACCTAAGTAGTTCAGGTGCCCGTTTCACTGCCCATAGGTCTGGGGCAGCAGTTTCTGTCCTCTCCTGGGCTCCCAACAGGGGAGCACATCTTGCTATGGCCAAGCCTGGCCAGGCTCTGACCAGGAAGCAGGAGCTTCCTGCTCCCTTGAAGCTGCAAGTCCAGCCCCTTCTTTAACCCCTTCTGTCCCTGCCTCTAGCATGTGCATAACAAGCACAGCACAACAATCATGCATGGCAGACATAGCTCATTTAACAGTGTATAACATTAAGGTATAAGTCGTACATAGCATTATTGAACAACAGCGAAACATTAGCATGTTAACATCAAGGTACACCATCCAGGTACCGCATAAAGTGCACAGGACCAGCATGAAAGAGTGAAGGAGCACCAGGGGTATCCACCACCTCCTTACACCCCTCTCTCCTAAAATATAGTTGTCCCCGACCATAGCGGTTCCTGAAACAAAAGGGCAAACATAGTCCATAAAAATGTACTTAGTTTCTTGACGTGGGTCCTTCTGACCCTGGTCCCCTTGCTCCTGGGACCGGTAAAACAAGTAACTTGGCCCTATGGCCACTTAACACAGTTCTCATAGTCCTGGCCTGGCTCGGTCCTCGGGTCCTCCTGATCGAGGTCTCCCTCTCCCTCCTTTTAGTGGACCACGGGCTTTTGACGGCGGTGGACTGCTTATAACATAGGGCCAGTCCAGGGATAGCATAATCCAATTCTGAAGCAGCCACCCATATAGTCCACCGTAACCAACCCCCGTGGGGTTAAAGCCTAGTGATCCAGCAAGGGGTGCATCAAAGGGAGCAAACAACCTGGGAGGAGGGGAAAAACAATACACAGTCCTTTACTCCGTGACCGTGATGTCCACTCCTGACACCTCAGTCCCGGTGTCGCATTGGGCTCCTTGCCCTTAAGAGATGTGGAACAGCCTCTTCAAATTTTCCTTAGGTGCAACTGGCACAACACACATTTTTACTCCTCTGGCTTCTTTCCTTCAGCAACGGCCGACTCAGCAAACTTGGAGCCTCCTGCTCCCGTGACCCAACTGTGGCCACAATTTCTTGGGTGCCTCTGCCCTCTGGCTTTCTGCAGGAGCTGCGATCGTTGCAAGCGATCGCCAGACACACTGCGCCCCCTGCACCTTCCTCGCCTCAATGTCAAAGACCACTGTGGCTGCCACAGCATGTGGTCCTTGGGGCAAAACAGGTGTGCAGACTGGGGTGAGGGTAAGCATCGCACTCACTGTGATTGCATCCTGCTGCGATGGTCCTCCACTGCAACCACACAAACTCAGGATTACGGCCGTGGCGGTCCTTCTTTCCACTGCTTCTGGTTTCTCGACTGCTCCTTCTGGCTCTGGGTCCTCTGCATCTGCGGTGCTTCGGCTCCCAACGATCTTCCTCACCAGCTGCTGCACACGGAGAGGTAACTCAATCTCCAGTAGCGTCTCTCTTCCTGTCATGCCATCTTGCTCTTCTGGTCTCCACCCATTTGTGGGCGGGGACACACTTGGCTGTTCCACCCGTTTCCTTGGGCTCTGCTGCACAGGTGGGAACTTCCTCACCCGCACCCATTTTGGGCAGGCATTAATCACAGGGGGATGCAACCCCCTGCCTTTTGGCGCCAAATCTTATCCATGATGCCCACAAAAGGCGGCAACATTTCTCATTTTTGTGCCAATGGCCACCATCTTCTCGGTAGCAGTCGACGCCATCTTTAAATCTTCAGCAACTGCCATCTTTGCCTCTTTCACAGCGGTCAACATCTTAACATCACTGTCAGCCGCCATCTTCAATTCTTTCACGGCGGGCAACAAATCACAAATCTCAGGTTCAAAGTCACTATCAGTCTCTCATCCGGTTCCAATGGGGAAAGGTTCCAGGAACGCCATCTCAGCTGCGCCCACCCCAGTCGTAGACTCTGGATCCTTTTCTGACAGTCTTAGTGTTTCAGGGCTGCTGGGTTCAATACTGCCGACTACGCCAAGATGTAACAAGGTGGCACGGGGTGGTAGTCATAGCCGAGTCCACTAGGTCACAGTCAGTGAGCACCTCGGCCCCTTGCACATGAAAAGATAGCCCTGGATCATAGTGGGTTACCTCAGTCCTGCAGCTGGCCCAACAGTGGCAACTTGTATTTTAATAATAAAGGTGTAAAAATGCACAAGAGATTAATGATTCCTATTCTGTCCCTAGACACAGAAATGGCTGCAGCAGCAAAGTCCATATGCCAGAATCTGGACCCTTAAAGTCCCTTCGGCGGGGCACCTACATAGTCCTGGTGACCGCTTCACTGCCCATGGGTTTGGGGCAACAGTTTCTGTCCTCTCCAGGGGTCCGGCCACCTCCTATCAGGGGAGCACATCTTGCCATGGCCAAGCCTGGCCGTGCTCTGACCAGGAAGCAGGAGCTTCATGTTCCCTTGAGGCTGCAAGTCCATCCCCTTCTTTAACCCCTTCTGTCCCTGCCTCTAGCATGTGCATAACAAACACAGCACAACAATCATACATGGCAGACACAGCACATTTAACAGTGTATAACATTAAGATTTAAGTGGTTGATAACATTATTGAACAACAGTGAAACATTAACATGTTAACATCCAGGTACACCATTCGGGTACCACATAAAGTGCACAGGACCAGCATAAAGGAGAGAGGGAGCACCTAGGGTATCTGCCACCTCCTTACACACTCATAGGGTATAATGCAGCCAGCCTGATATAGTATAATGTAGCCCCCAAAGAATATAATGTAACCCCCTCAGAGTATAATGCAACCCCCTCATAAGGTATAATGCAGCCCCCCATAGAATATAATGCTGCCCCCATAGAATATAATGTAGCCCCCTCATATGGTATAATGTAGCCCCCTTCATATAGTATAATGCAGCCCCCCAAAGAATATAATTTAGCCCCCTCAGAGTATAATGCAGCGCCCTCATAAGCTTTATTGCAGCTCACCATAGAATATAATGTAGCCCCCCATAGAATATAATGTAGCCCCCCTCATAGGGTATAATGCAGCCCCCTCATAGGGTTTAATGCAGCCCTCCTCATAAAGTATAATGCTGCCCCCCTCATAGGGTATAATGCAGCTTTCCTCATAGGGAATAATGCAGCCCCCCTCATAAGGTATAATGCTGCCCCTTCATAGGGTATATTGCTGCCCCCTCATAGGGTATAATGCAGCCTTCCTCAGAGGGTATAATGCTGCCCCATCATAGGGTATAATGCAGCTCCCCTCATAGGGTATAATGCAGCTCCCCTCATAGGATATAATGCAGCTCCTCTCATAGGGTATAATGCTGCCCCCCTCATAATGTATAATGCTGCCCCCTCATAGGATATAATTCAGCCTCCCTCATAGGGTATAATGCTGCCTCCTTCATAGGGTATAATGCAACCCCCCTAATAGGGTATAATGCTGCCCACTTCATAGGGTATAATGCTGCCCACCTCATAGGATATAATGCTGCCTCCTCATAGGGTATAATGCTCCCCCCCTCATAGGGTATAATGGTTCCCCCCCTCATAGGGTATAATGCAACCAGGACTCACTGATGTATATGTACCTCTCCTCATCGCTCCCAAACTGATTCCTGCTCTGCTCTGGTATCAGTAGCTGCATTGCCATCTGCCAGACACACAGCGGGTGCGCGATGAAGTGGCATCATCACTCACCAGCTGTGTCAGAGGCAGAGGGGAATGATGGGAGAGGGAGTGTCATCTGACGCTCTCTCCTCCATTACTGCTTTCAACTGTATCGGCATCTATGATGCCGATACAGTTGAATGCAGCGTGCACTAGGGGGGTCCCCCCCTGACTTGCGGCTCCACAGTGGCCATGTGGACTGGAGGCCCCTGGGGGAGTGGCATCCCTGATAGCGGGCAGTGTTAACCGGCTGCTGCAGCTAACACTGCCTGCTATTAAAGTGAAATGAATATTCACCCCTCTCCACGCCCATGAGGGCGTGGGGAAGAGTGAATATTCATTTCTCTTTAGCAGCGGGGACAGGCTTTAGCCGCAGCAGCTGGCTCCTGCCTCCTATCACCTGCTGCTGCTCCGCTGGCACCGGGGGCCCTCATAGCAGCTGCATGGTGTGCCGCTATTAGAGACACACCACTGGCTGGGGGCCCCTGGAGCAGCGGGAGGCCTAGGCAGTTTCTGGCCTTGTATGCCAGCCAGTGTCAGTACCTGGGCCTACCGGAGAATCCTCCGGTTCTCCGATGGGCCAGTTCGACCCTGGACATCGGTACTATTTTTTTTCCAGTACCTGTTTTATACAGATGTGTGAAGGGGGTTTAAGTGATGGTAAAAAATGAAGCAAGGACAAAACACTGATGATACTCTGATCTAAAACAATGAACAACGGTCCGCGTTTTCACTTTTGAGAGAATTCATGGAAGTCTGAATGAGATTTTACTGTCAGTTTGCACCTGTTCAGCTAGGACCCCTCTTTTGGTTCAGTCAGGCATGTTCTTGAGTGCGGAAACGCTGCATATTTCTCACTGTATTTTTCCTGCAGGTGTCCTCATCAAACTACCCAATAGCAATCTGTTCTTATTATTGTGTTTTTGCTGCTTTTTAATGCATTTTTGTGCAGATTTCATGCACTATTTTTTAATGCTTTTTCAGGTGCAAAATTGTGATTTGTTTTCTTTTGAAGTTTTATGTGTAGTTATTTTTACATGCGCATGATTTATGGCATTTTTTCCAGTAAGATATGCCCACACAATTTTTGTCACGTGGATTTTAGACCGGATTCTCATATTGACTTCTAAAGGAAAACACTTACAAATACAGATTTTTTTTCCTAAAAGGTTTTAAAAATCATATTAAAAAAAAGTGGGATGTTACCTATTTGGTCCAAAAGCAATGCAACTACAAAAAATAAAAAACTGCATCAAAACTAAAAGCTTTGTCTTAAAACCTCATGGATTACTGATGTGGATTTCTCCAGAAAATCTCATTGGATTTTTCTGACCATATGGACAGCAAAGTCGTTTTACAGTAGAAATGAATAAGAAGAGTCTTTCAAGGTTTTTTTGGATGATTTTTCAGGGTTTTTTATTTACGTAGACATGCTCCAAAAATCACCTAAAAAAGTTGTGTGTGCACATACCCTAAAAAACCCAAGAAGCCCCCCAAAAATGCAAAATGTGTTAAAAAAAAATACATTAACATACTGGTTATAGTGTGTTTAGTATGTCTCTATCAACTTCCAGCTAACATTTGGCGAAAGTGTTTTTACCCAAAAGTATTATATTGTGGTACCGTGTTAGCCGAAAATGATGTAAATACCTTTATGTACAAAAAATGACAAAAAAACACTAGGCCTCATTTATCAAATCTATCTAAAAGAGAAAAAAATGTCTTTGTTATCTATAGCAACCAATCAGAGCTCAGATATAATTTCTTAGGCTAGGTTCACATTGCGTTAGGGCAATCCGTTTAGCGCTAGCGCTAGCGGATTGCGCTAACGCAATGTTTATTTAGGGGCTGCATTTAGGAGTCGCGGTAATGTCCCCGCTCTCGCAGATCCCCGATCTGCGAGAGCGGGGAACGGACCTCGGGCGCGCCGAGGACGCTGCAAGCAGCGTCCGAGGCGCGCCACAGAAGAACGGCACATCACTAGCGCGAGCCGAAAAAGGCACGCGCTTGTGATGCGCTACAGGAAAACTTCACATTGCTGTCAATGGATGCGCTAACGGACCCGTTGCACGGCGTTAATTGCGACATTTTCGCCGTGCAACGCTGTCCGTTAGCGTGCACACATTAACGCAATGTGAACCTAGCCTTACACTGCTCCAGTAAAGTGAAAGCTGTGCTGTGATTGGTTGCTATGGGCAGTGGCGTATCCAGGGGGGGCAGCCGGGGGATGTGCCCCAGGCGCAGCTGACAGGGGGGCGCCAGCGGGCCGCCTGATGATGCGGCGGTCCAAGGAGGGGGTTGGCAGGGCCAGGGAGCGGGGGCTGTCTAATTATACTCACCTACTCCTGGCGCGGTCCCTGCAGGTCCCTGGCTGCCTGGCACCCCGGCTTCTTCCTTTACTGAGCGGTCACATGGTACCGCTCATTACAGTAATGAATATGCAGCTCCACCTCCCATAGGGTGGAGCCGCATATTCATTACTGTAATGAGCGGTAGCGGTGACCGCTCAGTACAGGGAGAAGCTGCAGCGCCGGGGAAGCAGGGACTGCACTGCGCCAGGAGCAGGTGAGTATAACGGGGAGGGGAGCGCTGCACTGCGCGATATTCACCTCTCCTCGTTCCAGTCGCCGGTCCGTCTTCTACAGTGATGCTGAGGTCAGAGGGCGCGATGACGTAGTTAGTGCGTGTCCTATAAACGTCAGTGCAGAGGAGGCGGGAGATGGAGTGGTGAATGGAACGAAGTCAGGTGAATATTGAAAGTGCCGGGGGGGCCTGAGCAACGGAGAGGTGAGTATGTGATTTATTTTTTTTTATCGCAGTAACAGCAAATGGGGGCAAATATCTGTATGGGGCATCTTATGGGGCCATAACATTTGTGCAGCACTATATGGGGGCCATAATGTTTGTGCAGCACTATATGGGGGCTATAATGTTTGTTCAGCACTATATGGGGGCCATAATGTTTGTGCAGCACTATATGGGGACCTGTTGTGAACTCTATTTCTGGGCTCCCTCTTGTGGTCACAAGTGGTACTGTGTGAGTGCTGTCTTTCTGCAGGTTTGTGACTGGCATCAGCTGTCTCGTTATCTGTGGGCTGGTTTTCTATTTATGCTCACTTGGACTCTCAGTCTATGCCTGCTGTCAATGTATTCAGTGCTATTCTGATTCCTTCTGACTACCTTGCTCCCAGTCTCTTCAAGAGAAGCTAAGTTTCCGTTTTGTTCATTTTTTGATCATCAGTGTTCTATTTGTTTCTTGTCCAGCTTGCTAATATGTGATTTCCCAGCTTGCTGGTAGCTCTAGGGGGCTGAGTTTCTCCCCCCACACCGTTAGTTGGCGTGGGGCTTCTTGAATTCTCAGCGTGGATATTTTGGTAGGGGTTTTTTTGCTGACCTCACAGTTCACTATCTGTTTTCTGCTATCTAGTATTAGCGGGCCTCATTTGCTGAATCTGTTTTCATTCCTACGTGTGTCTTTTCTCCTTACCTCACCGTTATTATTTGTTGGGGGCTTCCTATATCTTTGGGGTTATTTCTCTTGAGGCAAGTGAGGTCTTGCTTTCTCTTTAGGGGTAGTCAGTTTCTCAGGCTGCGTCGAGACGTCCAGGATTTTAGGCACGTTCACCGGCTACCTTTAGTGTGTTTGGATAGGATCAGGTTTTGCGGTCAGTCCAGTTACCATCTCCCTAGAGCTCGTGTCTATGTTTAGTTACTTAGCTAGTATTTCCTGTGATCCCCAGCCACTGGGATCAAAACAGGGACCATAATGTTTGTGCAGCACTATATGGGGCCATAATGTTTGTGCAGCACTATATGGGGGCCATAACCTTTGTGCAGCACTATATGGGGCCATAATGTTTGTGCAGCACTAAATGGGGGCCATAATGTTTGTGCAGCACTATATGGGGGCCATAATGTTTGTGCAGCACTATATGGGGCCATAATGTTTGTGCAGCACTATATGGGGGCCATAATGTTTATGCAGTACTATATGGGGGCCATAATGTTTGTGCAGCACTATATGGGGGCCATAACCTTTGTGCAGCACTATATGGGGCCATAATGTTTGTGCAGCACTATATGGGGGCCATAATGTTTGTGCAGCACTATATGGGGGCCATAATGTTTGTGCAGCACTATATGGGGCCATAATGTTTGTGCAGCACTATATGGGGGCCATAATGTTTGTGCAGATCCAAATAGGGGGCCATAATGTTTGTGCAGCACTATTTGGGGGCCATAACCTTTGTGCAGCACTATATGGGGCCATAATGTTTGTGCAGTACTATATGGGGGCCAATATGTTTGTGCAGTACTATATGGGGGCCATAATGTTTGTGCAGCACTATATGGGGGCCATAATGTTTGTGCAGCCCTATATGGGGGCCATAATGTTTGTGCAGCACTATATGGGGGCCATAACCTTTGTGCAGCACTATATGGGGGCCATAACCTTTGTGCAGCACTATAACGGGGCAAGTGTCTGTATGGAGCATCTTATGGGGCCATAACGTTTGTGAAGCACTATATGGGGCAAATGTGTCTATGGAGCATCTTATGGGGCCATTATTAACCTTTATGCAGGATTATATGGGGCTCCTGATTCAATATGGATATTCAAAAACACTTAACCTACTGATGTCTCAATTAATTTTACTTTTATTGGTATCTATTTTAACATTATGGAGTTTCAGGAATGTACCTTGGCTTGGTCATACAGTTTCAATAGAGTTAAGGTTCAAATGGGGGAGGGTTTGGGGGGGGCGCCAAACTGATCCTTTGCCCCGGGTGCTGGAAAGGCTAGATACACCTCTGGCTATGGGGAAGGAATACAGCTTTTCTTTTGGACCTACAGTATCCTACAGTATATGGTGTTTTATAAGCCTGACCGAATATAAAATGGCTTGCATTTTTTTTTTTCAGTATGGAAACATTAAATGGGTTTTCGGAGCTCAGTATAGCCTAGAGGCCTGACCATGGGTGTATATTCATAATATGGCTGTGTGCATTCCTGTGTCACTCCAGATTGATGAATCTCAATAGTATGCAATATGTGCACTGCCAGGATTGCCCATATTGACCCAGCACCATATTTGTACCCCTTGGTTTGGGAGCTTCAAAGGCCCCCACTGCTACCCTCCACAATCATAGGCCGGATACCAGCTTATGGATGTGTGATGATAATAATATCATCATATAGTCTCACACCACTTTAGACCAGCCCTCCATCCCATCCAGGAATGCTCCAATCAAGACCAAAACCCCCAATTTATGAGCTGATCTTTGCAAAAATCAATATGCATACCACGTTTCGAACTGCTATTTATGCATCTCCCTAACAATATCTGTAAAAATTACTGTAAAATGCAGCCTAACACTCCAGCAGGGACTTATTAACTTATTGTCATTTGCCATTTTTTAGACAATTACACAATTACAGTTAATTGGAATCGCTTTGATGTTTTCTTCGCTATAAAGGTTCCCATTACGAATTGTTGATTTTCAGGCAGCAGATCAACGCTGACGGTATAAATGTACACGCTGCGCGCCACGCTACAATGTGTTAGTAGTGATTGTTGATATCTGTCTTTGGAGGTGATTTACCCTGCTGTGGGTATTTAATGGTTAACTCTTTGTTACTTGAGAAGACGCCAACTTAAACCTAAGCCTCTCTGGCAGCAGCTAAAGGCATTTTTGTTTTTGTTTTTTTACTTTTTGTAGGTTTTGTTTATTTCTGCTGAAAACTCTCAAGTGATGACACCCTACTGGTTTTATTTGCTCGCTGGGAACAATTGACTCACATACTGTAGTTTACCCCCTAAACTCCCCCTGATTTTATCAGGAGGAGTCTCGGATGAAGGAGCAAGCAAATCGATACCCTCCTGACCGTAAGGGGGCTCCTCTGTGACCAGTCCCACCAGAGTGATTGAGCCTGGTATTAGGTTAAGTAGGTATTATAATGTTTCTTATGATCACTAGTGATTTATATCAGAGGTTCGGTAAATCCAGGGGAGTCCGGGAGTTTAGCCATAATACGGTTATTAAAGGGGTTGTTCATGATTGGAAAACATAATCTATTTTTGTTTCATTTAATTTTTTGCTTTATTAAACTTTGTCTTTATTTTTCTTTTTACTTTACTTTTTACAGATTTCATTGTGCTATATTAATGACTTGCCATCACAATTCTCCAGGTCAGTGTGATTACAGCAACATCAAACTATTAAGGTTTTTGTTATATTTTAGGAGTTAAAAAATTCAGAGCTTTATAGAAAAAAAATTGTTTGTGTCACCATTTTGTGAGACCCTTAAAGGAATTGACCCTCTTGAGGTTAAAGTCTGCACTAACTCTATGAGAGTCACATTGGGTGAGGGAGAAGCTAGGTACACAACAATGTGAAGAGGGTGGGGGAGCCAAAACACTAGGAAAGGGGGCAGTGGAAACCCCTAGGCAGATCTGACAACACCCTGTCTGCCCTTAAGTCCCTAAATAGGTTCCACACCTATCTCCGAGGAGGAACCAAATCCCTGACTGCCCATAGCGATAGGCCCTGGATAGTGAGGGAACAGGGTGACAGTAGTCATCCCCCACTACAACTAAAGATAAAGCAGGAACATAAATGAGGGAATACACTTAGCTTGAGATGACACCAGAGAACTCATGCCAGCAATCCTCCAAGAGGCGCCAGGAAGAAACTAGTCGACTTCTAGGACTTCCAACAGACAGAGGTAAATTAAGCTATCACCGACACCTTGCTGAAGTGACTAAAGGTATTTAAGCCTCCAGCAAGGGTGTGTAATCAGCAACAGACAGTGGAGATCAGCGCTAGGTCCTAGAGGGAGAAGGATATAATTTCAAAGCAGAGATGCAAGAACCAGAATGTGCCTGCAAAGCCAGGCACAGTAACCTTCTATAGCCAGATCCAGAATGATTGTTTGTCACACCTGACACATCCAAGACAGTACCCCCCATCTATGAGTGGCCTCCAGACTCTCAGGACCTGGTTTCTCAGGGTGAGAGGCATGGAACGAACAAACCAGCCTAGGGGCATTCACCTCTGATCCAGAAACCCACATCCTCTCTTCTGGCCCATAAACCCTCCAGTGCACCAAATACAGCAAGGAACGACTCTGAAGACGAGAATCAACAATCCTCGAAATCTGGAACTCCAAATTGCCATTAACAATGATTGGGGCAGGGGGGAGGACTCCAGAGGTTCAACATATTTCTTGAGCAAAGACCAGTGGAGCATATTGTGGATTTTAAGAGCCTGAGGTAATTCAAGACGAATAGCTGTAGCGTTAAATGACGGGAGTTATTTTATAGGTGACAATAAATGGAGCACCCCATGGGGCCGTGGGGTATTCGGTACCAGGTCTGACATGACAGTTCTTAAAGGGGAAGGTCACGGCAGCAGTGACCCGGTCCGTGACCCTAGGAGTGCAATAATAAAGTGATGTTTTTGTGGTAAATGGAAAATGAAAAATGGGAATAAAGTTTATGGGGAGAAGGGGAAATGTTTGTGACACCACCCGTGGTGTTCGGCAATGAGGTGGTGGCTGACACTGCAGTTCAGATCCTCTGGGGCAGATGGTGATGCAGCAGAGTTGGTGCAGCTCTCCACAGGTAGAGCTAACCCCAGGGCAGATGTAGTGCAGAGGATATAAGATGACTGTGGTGGCTATGCTGGCCAGGTGCGATTGTAATAACGCAAAGGACACAGCAAGGTGCAGTTTCCAGACTTTTACTTACAGTTCTTTATGGCACCCAGCCGGGTGTGCTGTGTCCTCTGGGTCTGTGGTGCAGCAAACTCCCAGGTAGATTGGGATGCACCTTTCCGGGACTCCTTTCATATGCCTTTCTCTAGCCATCTCTCTACTCTGGCTTCCACTTCTCCTGCCCAGCACCTTACCCACAGTGTCCTAAGCCAGCAACCACAAACCTGGTCTGGCGACATCCCCTGAGTCCCCTGGATTCTCTATGGCTGCCTTTTTGGCAAAGTATGGATGGATGTGGCTGTGACTCTTGCAGAAGCCACAGCCTCTGGTTTCCTAGCCAGACTTGCATTTTCTCACTAAGTTGGGGCCGGTCCCTTGACTGCGACTTGGTCCCTCCACATCTGGATGCGGACCCCATGGGTGGCTTCTGCACTTCCCGTGCCCCTAGAACCCCTTCTGTCCTTCTAGGAGCTTCTTTCTGTCTCTATTTCACACTTCCTCTGTTCTGTCTGTCAGGAGCTGCAGACCCACACGTCTGTTCAGCTCCACTTCCTCCCTCCTTCTCTTCACTTTCCCTTCTAATTAGCTCCTCCCCTACTCTACCTACCCCACCCACTCCCAACACCCATTCCTATCCAGCTTGGATGTAAGTGTTAGAGTCCTGGGTGATTCTCCCTCCTTACCTGAGAGTGGGATACCACACCTCTGGCTAAGGTGTAGTACCTCTGTGACGACTGTACCCCAGGGGCGCCACAATAAACATAGGTCCCAGCTTCCAGGAAGGAATCTTCAACTTGATATTCCTGGTAGACAACCACATTTAGGTCTGGATGTGACGAGCATTTCCTGTTAGCCATATGTTTGTACCTGTCTCCCATGATCTTAAAATTACTCTGAACCCCCTGTCACAAAGAAGAGAGCAATGAAGCAAAACATTCCTCCTCAGGGACTCCCAAAGCCCCTCCCCCACTAAAAGTACCAAACTGTGGATGTAAACTTTATGCACCAAAGAATGGTGACCTGCAGCTAGATTCTTGGCAATGATTATAGCAAACTCAGCCAACAGTAAGTAAGATGCCAAATCCTCCTGGTTTTCGGAGGCAAAACACTTGAGGTAAGTCTCTAAATTCTGATTAATGTGCTCGGTCTGTCCATTTGACTGAGGATGGAAAGCAGAGGAAAAGGACAGCTGCATACCCAGTCGAGAACAAAAAGCTTTCCAGAACTTAGAAACAAATTGAGTCCCCCGATCTGACACCACATTGGAGGAAACCTTCACGATCTCATTAATAAAAAAATGAGCAAGAGTCTTGGCGTTTGGATGTGTCGGTAATGCAATGAAATGCACAATTTTACTGAACCTATCTATGACCACCAGAAACACCATGATGCCTGCCGCTACCGTTAGGTCAGTCATAAAATCCATGGCCAGGTGTGTCCATGCTCTAATAGGAATGAGCAGTGGAAGAAAAGTACCAGACAGACGGGTATGTGATACTTTAGAACACACACACACACATTATAAGCAGACACCTGTTCAACCACATCCCGGTGCAACCCCCGCCACCAAAAACGATGAAAAAGGAGGTCCATGGTTGCCTTATCCCCTGGATGACCAGCAAGCACTGAGTTATGATGTTCCCTAATAACTTTACAGCACAAATTATATGGTACAAAGAACATCCTCAAAGGGTAGAAGGCAAGAGAATCCCCCTGTGAATCCAACACCTCTCCCACCAAGTCAGGGTACAAGGCCGAAAGGACTACCCCTTTCTGTAAAATCGGGCAGGGTTTTTATGGTCACCACCACCAGGGAAGCTCCAGGACAAAGCATCAGCCTTGGTGTTTTTAACTCCTGGATGGAAAGTGACCACAAAATTGAATATAGTAAAGAACAAGGACCACCTAGCTTGTCTAGGGTTGAGATGTTAGCAAATTGAAGATATGACAGGTTCTTGTGGTCTGTGATAACAATTAAAGGATGACTGCCCCTCCAACCAATTTCGCCATTCCTCGAACGCTAATTTAACCCCCACCTCCTACGCATCTGTGGCACCCCTGAGGGTCCAGTCAGCACAGAGATACTGCACCTCAGCCAGAGGTGTGGTATTCTGCTCTCTAAGGAGGGGGCACTGCACAGAACCCCACGCCAGCATCCAACACTAGACACTTCAGTCAGGGCACCTGAGTGTACACTTAGGGAGGATGGCCTCATCCCAAGCTGGAGGGGGGTATATGGGTAGAGGGTGTGGGTGGAGACAGGGAGTCTGCCGGGGGGGAAGAGAGGAAGCAGAAGAATCAAGTCAGACAGGAAGGAGTTCCCAAAGAGAGGGAGCTGAAGGAAAGTGAAACTACAGAAAAAAGAAAAGGAAGGGATCCTAGAAGCACAGGTAGTGAGAAGTCCACCCGTGGGGCTCACATTCACGCTGACCATCATCAGGTGGAGGGACCAGGTCGCAGTCAGGGGACCAGCCCCATTCTAGTGGAGCAACTAAGGACTCAGCTAGATAACCGGAGGCTGTGGCTTTTGCAAGAAGCACAGCCACATCTGCACACATTCGCTGAAAAAGCGGACGTATAGGATCCAGGGGGACTTAGAGATCGCCACCCGACAAGATCAGTGGCTGCTGGCTTGGGACACTGTGTGGCAGGCGCAGGGCAGAAGAGGCAAGTGCCAGCGCAGAGAGGAAAGGAACATAGCAAGGAGGTTCTGGAAGGTGCACCCAATTTGCTTGAGAGTTGGCTGGACCACCTACTCGGAGGACACAGCACCCCAGCTGGGGCAACTAAGAACTGTGACTAAAGCATTGGAAACTGCACCCCGCTGTGTCCTCACACTTATTTACTGCGCCATCCGCCCTGCACTACATCCATCATCAGCATCTCCATCTTTTACAACCTAAGTATCCTGGGACTCAAGCTCTACCTGTGGAGAACTGTACCAACTCTGCTGCATCACCATCAGCCCCAGTGGTCTCTTTAAGCAGCATCAGCTAACATTTCCTATTTGCCGAGTATCACAGATGGCGTCACGAACAATTCCCCTTTTCCCCATAAACTTTATTCCCGTTTCATTGACTCTTATATTGGACGCCTAGGGCCCCGGACCGAGTCACTGCTGCCATGACACATCCCCTTTAAGAACCGCCAGCCCAATATCGATTATTCCCATGGCTCTGGCGGGCGCTCCACATCCACTTCTACAATAAAAGGTTGAGAAACATCGGGTTGACTGAGTATAGGTTCAGAGGCACAACAACTCTTTAAGGGGGAATAAGCCTGCTGAGCAACATTTGACCATTTAGAAAAATCAGACCCCTTCTTCGTCACGTCAGTAAGGGCTTTCACCATTACCGAATAATTTTGAATAAACTTCCAGTAAAAATTAGCAAAACCCAGAAAGCGTTGTAATGCCTTCAGGTTCTCAGGACGGTCCTAATCAAGGACAGCACGAACCTTCTCCGTATCCATCCCTGTTGTGAATCTGCTTTTGGGCTCCTTCTGGTGGTGGCTAGTGGTACTGGTGACTCGGGTGTGTTTTCTTTCTCAGTTCACCTGTTTTCATCAGTAGTGGGGAGTTCCTATTTAATCCTGCTCTTCAGTCATTGCCTTGCCGGCCATCAATGTAACCAGAGCCTTTCTGTTGCATGTTCCTGCTCCTAGACTACTGATCAGCTAAGTTGGACTCTTAGTCCTAAGTTTGTTTGCATTTTTGTTCCAGTTTACAGTTAAGTCTTTCTCTGTAGCTGGAAGCTCTTGTGCGCTGAAATTACCACTCCGGTGTCATGAGTTGACACATGAGTTTTAAAGTAATTTCAGGATGGTATTTTAAAAGGGTTTTCAGCTGACCGTGCAGTTCCCTTTTGTATCTTTCTACTATCTAGTAAGCGGACCTCGCTTTGCTGAACCTACCTTCATACTGCGTATGTCCTTTCCTCTGAACTCACCGTCAATATATGTGGGGGGCTTCTGTCTCCTTTTTGGGGGAATTTCCCTAGAGGTAAGCCAGGTCTGTTTTTTCCTCTACTAGGGTAAGTTAGTTCTCCGGCTGGCGAGAGACGTCTAGGGATAAAACGTAGGCACGCCCCCCGGCCACTATTAGTTGTGTGGTAGGTTTAGCTCACGGTCAGCTCGAGATTCCATCACCCAAGAGCTCGTTCATTATTTATGTGTCCTGACGTTCCCCTGCCATTGGGAACCATGACAGTATGGCCGGCCAAGTGTTAAAACTGTTGGCAGAAGAAAGGAGAGAAAAAGAAGTCTGCAAATTTTTTTATTTTTTTTTTGTTTCCTTGGTGCTTGCTCTATAGTTGAATCAGTTGCATTTCAGCTCTAATTGCAGTCTTTGTCTCCCTCTCCTTCTAACCCTTGAATGGCTCTGATCTCACCTGCTTAAAATGGATCCTCAGAGTTTGGCTACAGGTTTGAATAATCTTGCCACTAAAGTTCAAAATTTACAGGATTTTGTTATACATGCTCCTATATCTGAACCTAGAATTCCTATACCAGAGTTTTTCTCCGGAGATAGATCTCGTTTTCTGAATTTCAAATATAATTGTAAATTATTTATTTCTCTGAGACCTCGCTCCGCTGGAGATCCCGCACAGCAGGTTAAGATTGTAATTTCCTTGCTCCGAGGTGACCCTCAAGATTGGGCATTTGCATTGGCACCAGGGGATCCTGCGTTGCTCAATGTGGATGCGTTTTTTCTGGCTTTGGGGTTGCTTTATGAGGAACCTAATTTAGAGATTCAGGCTGAAAAAGCCTTGATGGCCCTATCTCAAGGGCAAGATGAAGCTGAAATATACTGCCAAAAATTTTGTAAATGGTCTGTGCTTACTCAGTGGAATGAGTGCGCTTTGGCGGCGAATTTCAGAGAGGGTCTCTCTGATGCCATTAAGGATGTTATGGTGGGGTTCCCTGCGCCTACAGGTCTGAATGAGTCCATGACAATGGCTATTCAGATTGATCGGCGTTTGCGGGAGCGTAAACCTGTGCACCATTTGGCGGTGTCTTCTGAGAAGGCGCCAGAGAATATGCAATGTGATAGAATTCTGTCCAGAAGCGAACGGCAGAATTTTAGGCGAAAAAATGGGTTGTGCTTCTATTGTGGTGATTCAACTCATGTTATATCAGCATGCTCTAGACGCACAAAGAAGGTTGATAAGTCTGTTTCAATTGGCACTTTACAGTCTAAGTTTATTCTATCTGTGACCTTGATTTGTTCATTATCGTCAATTACCGCGGACGCCTATGTCGACTCTGGCGCCGCTTTGAGTCTTATGGATTGGTCCTTTGCCAGGCGCTGTGGGTTTAATCTAGAGCCTCTGGAAGTCCCTATACCTCTGAAGGGTATTGATTCTACGCCATTGGCTAGTAATAAACCACAATACTGGACACAAGTGACTATGCGTATGACTCCAGACCATCAGGAGGTGATTCGCTTCCTTGTGTTGTACAATCTACATGATGTTTTGGTGCTTGGATTGCCATGGTTACAATCTCATAACCCAGTCCTTGACTGGAAAGCAATGTCTGTGTTAAGCTGGGGATGTCAGGGGGCTCATGGGGACGTACCTTTGGTTTCCATTTCATCATCTATTCCCTCTGAGATTCCGGCATTTTTGTCTGATTATCATGATGTTTTTGAGGAGCCTAAGCTTGGTTCACTCCCTCCTCACAGAGATTGCGATTGTACCATAGATCTGATTCCAGGCAGTAAATTTCCAAAGGGTCGTTTGTTTAATTTATCCGTACCTGAACATGTTGCTATGCGAGAGTATATTAAGGAGTCCCTGGAAAAGGGACATATTTGTCCTTCTTCATCTCCCTTAGGAGCCGGTTTTTTCTTTGTATCTAAAAAAGATGGCTCTTTGAGGCCGTGTATTGATTATCGACTCTTGAATAAAATTACAGTCAAATATCAGTATCCTTTGCCACTGCTGACTGATTTGTTTGCTCGAATAAAGGGGGCTAAGTGGTTCTCTAAGATTGATCTTCGTGGGGCGTATAATTTGGTGCGAATTAAGCAGGGGGATGAGTGGAAAACCGCATTTAATACGCCCGAGGGCCATTTTGAGTATTTAGTAATGCCTTTTGGTCTTTCAAATGCCCCTTCAGTCTTTCAGTCCTTTATGCATAACATTTTCCGTGAATATTTGGATAAATTTATGATTGTGTATCTGGATGATATTTTGATTTTTTCGGATGACTGGGACTCTCATGTCCAACAAGTCAGGAGGGTTTTTCAGGTTTTGCGGGCTAATTCCTTGTGTGTGAAGGGTTCTAAGTGTATTTTTGGGGTTCAAAAGATTTCTTTTTTGGGGTACATTTTTTCCCCTTCTTCCATTGAGATGGATCCTGTCAAGGTTCGGGCTATTTGTGATTGGACGCAACCTACTTCTCTTAAGAGCCTTCAGAAATTCTTGGGCTTTGCTAATTTTTATCATCGATTTATAACTGGTTTTTCGGATGTTGCTAAACCTTTGACTGATTTGACTAAAAAGGGTGCTGATGTTGCTGATTGGTCCCCTGCTGCTGTGGAGGCCTTTCGGGAGCTTAAGCGCCGCTTTTCTTCTGCCCCTGTGTTGCGTCAGCCTGATGTTGCTCTTCCTTTTCAGGTTGAGGTCGACGCTTCCGAGATTGGAGCTGGGGCGGTTTTGTCGCAGAAAAGTTCCGACTGCTCCGTGATGAGACCTTGTGCGTTCTTTTCTCGAAAATTTTCGCCCGCCGAGCGAAACTATGATATTGGTAATCGGGAGCTTTTGGCTATGAAGTGGGCTTTTGAGGAGTGGCGTCATTGGCTGGAGGGGGCTAGACATCAGGTGGTGGTATTGACCGATCACAAGAATCTGATTTATCTTGAGTCTGCCAAGCGCCTGAATCCTAGACAGGCGCGTTGGTCGTTGTTTTTCTCTCGGTTTAATTTTGTGGTCTCATACCTACCAGGTTCTAAAAATGTGAAGGCAGATGCCCTTTCTAGGAGTTTTGAGCCTGATTCCCCTGGTGATTCTGAACCTACAGGTATCCTTAAGGATGGGGTGATATTATCTGCTGTTTCCCCAGACCTGCGACGGGCTTTGCAGGAGTTTCAGGCGGATAGACCTGATCGTTGCCTGCCTGGTAGACTGTTTGTTCCTGATGATTGGACCAGTAGAGTCATCTCGGAGGTTCATTCTTCTGCGTTGGCAGGTCATCCTGGAATCTTTGGCACTAGGGATTTGGTGGCTAGGTCCTTCTGGTGGCCTTCCCTGTCTCGAGACGTACGAGTTTTTGTGCAGTCTTGTGATGTTTGTGCTCGGGCCAAGCCTTGTTGTTCTCGGGCTAGCGGATTGTTGTTATCCTTGCCTATTCCGAAGAGGCCTTGGACTCACATCTCTATGGATTTTATTTCTGATCTCCCTGCTTCTCAGAAAATGTCTGTCATCTGGGTGGTGTGTGACCGTTTTTCAAAGATGGTTCATTTGGTACCCTTGCCGAAGTTGCCTTCCTCTTCCGAATTGGTTCCTCTGTTTTTTCAAAATGTGGTTCGCTTGCATGGTATTCCAGAAAATATCGTTTCTGACAGGGGGACCCAGTTCGTGTCTAGATTTTGGCGGGCATTCTGTGCTAGGATGGGCATTGATTTGTCTTTTTCGTCTGCGTTCCATCCTCAGACTAATGGCCAGACTGAGCGAACTAATCAGACCTTGGAGACTTATTTGAGGTGTTTTGTGTCTGCGGATCAGGATGACTGGGTTGCCTTTTTGCCGTTGGCAGAGTTTGCCCTCAATAATCGGGCTAGTTCTGCCACTTTGGTTTCCCCTTTCTTTTGCAATTCGGGGTTTCACCCTCGTTTTTCTTCCGGTCAGGTGGAGTCTTCGGATTGTCCTGGAGTGGATACTATGGTGGATAGGTTGCATCGGATTTGGGGACAGGTGGTGGACAATTTGAAGTTGTCCCAGGAGAAGACTCAGCATTTTGCTAACCGCCGTCGTCGTGTCGGTCCTCGTCTTCGTGTTGGGGACTTGGTGTGGTTGTCTTCCCGTTTTGTTCCTATGAGGGTTTCTTCTCCTAAGTTTAAGCCTCGGTTCATCGGTCCTTATAGGATTTTGGAGATTCTTAACCCTGTATCCTTTCGTTTAGACCTTCCGGCATCTTTCGCTATCCATAATGTCTTCCATCGGTCGTTGTTGCGGAGGTATGAGGTGCCGGTTGTTCCTTCTACCGAGCCTCCTGCTCCTGTGCTGGTTGAGGGTGAATTGGAGTATGTTGTAGAGAAAATCTTGGACTCCCGTATTTCCAGATGCAGACTACAATATCTGGTTAAGTGGAAGGGCTATGGTCAAGAAGATAATTCTTGGGTAACTGCTTCTGATGTTCACGCCTCTGATTTGGTTCGTGCCTTTCATAGGGCTCATCCGGATCGCCCTGGTGGTTCTTGTGAGGGTTCGGTGCCCCCTCCTTGAGGGGGGGGGTACTGTTGTGAATCTGCTTTTGGGCTCCTTCTGGTGGTGGCTAGTGGTACTGGTGACTCGGGTGTGTTTTCTTTCTCAGTTCACCTGTTTTCATCAGTAGTGGGGAGTTCCTATTTAATCCTGCTCTTCAGTCATTGCCTTGCCGGCCATCAATGTAACCAGAGCCTTTCTGTTGCATGTTCCTGCTCCTAGACTACTGATCAGCTAAGTTGGACTCTTAGTCCTAAGTTTGTTTGCATTTTTGTTCCAGTTTACAGTTAAGTCTTTCTCTGTAGCTGGAAGCTCTTGTGCGCTGAAATTACCACTCCGGTGTCATGAGTTGACACATGAGTTTTAAAGTAATTTCAGGATGGTATTTTAAAAGGGTTTTCAGCTGACCGTGCAGTTCCCTTTTGTATCTTTCTACTATCTAGTAAGCGGACCTCGCTTTGCTGAACCTACCTTCATACTGCGTATGTCCTTTCCTCTGAACTCACCGTCAATATATGTGGGGGGCTTCTGTCTCCTTTTTGGGGGAATTTCCCTAGAGGTAAGCCAGGTCTGTTTTTTCCTCTACTAGGGTAAGTTAGTTCTCCGGCTGGCGAGAGACGTCTAGGGATAAAACGTAGGCACGCCCCCCGGCCACTATTAGTTGTGTGGTAGGTTTAGCTCACGGTCAGCTCGAGATTCCATCACCCAAGAGCTCGTTCGTTATTTATGTGTCCTGACGTTCCCCTGCCATTGGGAACCATGACACATCCCAAAACTCGAAGATGACAATGGGTACACCAAAAACTGAACCTCCTGGACGATGAAAACACATTTGTCTAGTTTGTCGTAAACCTTGTTATCACTTAATATCTGAAACACTTGTTTAACATGCCCCCAATGTGTCTCCACATCAGGTGAATATCCAAAATATCATCCAAATAGACCACCACAAACCTACCCACCAAATGGTGGAAAATATCATTAGTGAAATGCAGCGCCCCAGAGTCCTGGTCGTTGCAGTACTGTGGCTCCGCCACTAAGGGGAGCTATGGTACGTCTGATGGCACTGAAGGAGTTCATCTGATCAGGTATCACAGACACCAATACATTTCACCGCCGGGCCTCCAGGGGGAGCTAAGGGTTCTATTCATTAGGCCACTCCTCACACACTGGTAAAACTGGGGGTCAGGCAGGAAGTTAGAGAGAAAGCTGACTGGGTTGGAACCAGGCAACACCTTGTGGCAGAGGGTGTTGTGGGGGAAGATACAGTAGGGTCTCTGTCAGGGGTGGGATCCTGGCAGAGGCTTGGCAACTTGAGCGAACGTAACGGGACCGTGCCTGCTCAGGATAGCGGCGGTGCCCAAGGAAGGATCAGAAGCGAGATAGATTGTGCTGAGTGAGAAACGAGATCAAAGCAATAAGGCGAACACCAGTAGGAGTCGTGCTGTAAGACTGAGGCAACATCCTACTGAGGCGCACAACCGGTGGCCGGAACGCCGAGGGAGTATCACAATATTCAGCTTCAAGCAATACTCTAAACAGCGGCAGGACAGTCAGTCTAAGGCGGGCTGTCTCACTTAAATCACCTATGCAGTCTTGGGGGGCAACTTGTGGAGAGGGGCGACTCTAGGGTCCCAGAAGAGCTCCGAGCCTACCCGTCAAACGGGTGCCGTCCCAACCGTAACATCAGGGAGGGACGGAGGATTAGCAGAACATCATCTAATCGAGTTGTGAGGGAACTTAAGAAACAGACACAACAGTTGTGGGGACTTTCCGTAAGCACAGCAGGGAAGGACCGCAACACATAGCGCTAGAAGGAAGGCACAGATTTCCACCTGCTAAGAGAACTCTGGAGGTGCCATTGGACCGGCCGGACTTGCGCAGCCTGGTTATCCGGATTCCGGACTGAGGACCCAGAGATCTTCAGTAAAGAGGTAAAGAGACTGCAAACTTGGTGTCCTCGTTATTTACCACGACCTGCACCCCACAACTGTACCGCACTGCGCCACTATCATCATCATCCATTTACACCGATCCCTACCATTTTACTGTGCGCCCCTCGGCAGGGTCACGGACCGGGGCCTAGCCACCGTGACAACCCCAGAGCAGAGACTCAGAGGCCCGGTACCGGGTACCCCTCGGCCCTGCGGCAGTGGGGGCGCTACAGAAATGTTGGAACACAGTTGGTGCATTGATCAGATCGAAAGGCATAACCAGACTTTCGTAATGTCCCTTAGGGGTATTGAACGCCGTTTTCCATTCATCCCCTTCCCTGATTCTAACCAGGTTATAGGCCCCACTTAAATCCAACTAGAACACCTTAGCTCCTACAACCTGGTTGAATAAATCTGGAATCAGAGGATTCAGTTTTATTTAATCAAAGTGAAAAACAAGTCAAATATATTTAATATCATAATCTTTACACTTATTTTTACGTTTTAAAAAAAAAAATATTGCCAATATTGCATTATGCAGAATAATGCACCATGAAATACTACTACTAGATATTTACTATAGCAAAAAAGGGGCTGCAGTGTTTACCTGCCCAGGTCTCCGAGCAAATGCAGCAAATCCATGTAGTAAAGATCAACACAGGTACAAAATACTGATGAGGCAGCCACTCACAACCTACCAATTCATGGAGGGGGTGACTTCTTAGTATATGATTGCACAATAGAGGCCTGTATAGGGCGCTGATCACACACACAGGTAATGCGCAGTGTTTGGCTTACAGTCTATTAGTGACGCCCATACTGTAAGATTAGACGGGCTGCCTAGCACTATCTAAGTGCACCCCAGAGAGCAGTCACCTAAGGGTACCGTCTCACTATACGATTTACCAACGATCACGACCTGCGATACGACCTGGCCGTGATCGTTGGTAAGTCGTTGTGTGGTCGCTGGGGAGCTGTCACACAGACCGCTCTCCAGCGACCAACGATGCCGAGGTTCGCTGGTAACCAGGGTAAACATCGGGTTACTAATCGCAGGGCCGCGCTTAGTAACCCGATGTTTACCGTGGTTACCAGCGTAAAAGTAAAAAAAAAAAAAACGTACATACTCACCATCTGATGTCCGTCAGGTCCCTTGCCGTCTGCTTCCCGCTCTGACTGAGATCCGGCCGTACAGTGAGAGCAGAGCACAGCGGTGACGTCACCGCTGTGATCTGCTCTCACTTTCCGGCCGGCAGACAGTCAGAGCGGGAAGCAGACGGCAAAGGACCTGACGGACATCAGATGGTGAGTATGTACGGTTTTTGTTTTTTTACTTTTACGCTGGTAACCACGGTAAACATCGGGTTACTAAGCACGGCCCTGCGCTTAGTAACCCGATGTTTACCCTGGTTACAAGCGAACGCATCGCTGGATCGCTGTCACACACAACGATCCAGCGATGACAGCGGGAGATCCAGCAACGAAAGAAAGTTCCAAACGATCTGCTACGACGTACGATTCTCAGCAGGGTCCCTGATCGCTGCTGCGTGTCAGACACTGCGAGATCGTAACTATATCGATAGAACGTCATGAATCGTGCCGTCGTAGCGATAAAAATGCCACTGTGTGACGGTACCCTTAGTTTACAGGGTCAAAAATACTGGGCCTTGCTGCTCCCTGAAAAATGACACTCAAAAAACACATCTATAATATAACGCTGGGAGCGTCACTCTGTCCGAAGCCTCTATAGACTGCGCAAGCGCAAGCGCCGGCGCAGTCTGGACCGCACAGAGCGACGCTCCCAGGAGATCGCGGTATGCGTAAGCGCTGAACGCACACCGCGATCTCCACCGGACAAGCAGGGACGAGCCAGGAGGCGGAGGGTGAGTATACTTACCTGACCCGTTCCACCGACGCGCTTCCGGGCCGTGACTGTCCCCCTGCTCCCGGAATCGGCGCCTGCGCAGTCCGCGCTTTCCGGCGCCATTTTCTTGAAGACACATTGCAGTGTCTTCAAGAAAATGGCGCCGGAAAGCGCGGACTGCGCAGGCGCCGACTCCGGGAGCAGGACCAAGAAAATGGCCGCACCCAGCACAGCCGCCGCACCCAGCACAGCCGACCATAGCCACGCACAGGCGCCCACAGCCACGCACAGGCGCCCACAGCCACGCACAGCCGCCGCACCCAGCACAGCCGCCCACAGCCACGCACAGCCGCCGCACCCAGCACAGCCGACCACAGCCACGCACAGCCGCTGCACCCAGCACAGCCGACCACAGCCACGCACAGCCGCCGCACCCAGCACAGCCGCCGCACCCAGCACAGCCGCCCACAGCGACGCACAGCCGCCGCACCCAGCACAGCCGCCCACAGCGACGCACAGCCGCCGCACCCAGCACAGCCGACCACAGCCACGCACAGCCGCCGCACCCAGCACAGCCGCCCACAGCGACGCACAGCCGCCCACAGCCACGCACAGCCGCCGCACCCAGCACAGCCGACCACAGCCACGCACAGCCGCCGCACCCAGCACAGCCGCCCACAGCCACCCATAGCCACGCACAGCCGCCGCACCCAGCACAGCCGACCACAGCCGCCGCACCCAGCACAGCCGACCACAGCCGCCGCACCCAGCACAGCCACGCACAGCCGCCGCACCCAGCACAGCCACCCACAGCCGCCGCACCCAGCACATCCGCCGCACCCAGCACATCCGCCGCACCCAGCACAGCCGCCACAGCCACGCACAGCCGACCACAGCCACGCACAGCCGCCGCACCCAGCACAGCCGCCCACAGCCACCCATAGCCACGCACAGCCGCCGCACCCAGCACAGCCGACCACAGCCGCCGCACCCAGCACAGCCGACCACAGCCGCCGCACCCAGCACAGCCACGCACAGCCGCCGCACCCAGCACAGCCACCCACAGCCGCCGCACCCAGCACAGCCGCCGCACCCAGCACATCCGCCGCACCCAGCACAGCCGCCACAGCCACGCACAGCCGCCTACAGCCACGCACAGCCGCCGCACCCAGCACAGCCTCCCACAGCCACGCACAGCCTCCCACAGCCACGCACAGCCGCCCACAGCCACGGACAGCCGCCGCACCCAGCACAGCCGCCGCACCCAGCACAGCCGCCGCACCCAGCACAGCCGCCCACAGCCACACACAGCCGCCGCACCCAGCACAGCCGCCCACAGCCACGCACAGCCGCCCACAGCCACGCACAGCCGCCACACCCAGCACAGCCGACCACAGCCACGCACAGCCGCCGCACCCAGCACAGCCGCCCACAGCCACGCACAGCCGCCCACAGCCACGCACAGCCGCCGCACCCAGCACAGCCGACCACAGCCACGCACAGCCGCCGCACCCAGCACAGCCGCCCACAGCCACGCACAGCCGCCGCACCCAGCACAGCCGACCACAGCCACGCACAGCCGCCGCACCCAGCACAGCCGCCCACAGCCACGCACAGCCGCCGCACCCAGCACAGCCGACCACAGCCGCCGCACCCAGCACAGCCACGCACAGCCGCCGCACCCAGCACAGCCACCCACAGCCGCCGCACCCAGCACATCCGCCGCACCCAGCACAGCCATGCACAGCCGCCGCACCCAGCACAGCCTCCCACAGCCGCCCACAGCCACGCACAGCCGACCACAGCCACGGACAGCCGCCGCACCCAGCACAGCCGCCGCACCCAGCACAGCCGCCGCACCCAGCACAGCCGCCCACAGCCACGCACAGCCGCCGCACCCAGCACAGCCGCTGCACCCAGCACAGCCACCCACAGCCGCCGCACCCAGCACAGCCGCCGCACCCAGCACAGCCGCCGCACCCAGCACAGCCGCCGCACCCAGCACAGCCGCCGCACCCAGCACAGCCGCCGCACCCAGCACAGCCGCCGCACCCAGCACAGCCGCCGCACCCAGCACAGCCGCCGCACCCAGCACAGCCACGCACAGCCGCCACAGCCACGCACAGCCTCCGCACCCAGCACAGACACGCACAGCCGCCCACAGCCGCCTACAGCCACGGACAGCCGCCGCACCCAGCACAGCCGCCCACAGCCACGCACAGCCGCCGCACCCAGCACAGCCACGCACAGCCGCCTACAGCCACGCACAGCCGCCGCACCCAGCACAGCCGCTGCACCCAGCACAGCTGCCGCACCCAGCACAGCCGCCCGCACCCAGCACAGCCACGTCACATACAGCCGCCCGCACTCAGCACAGCCACATACAGCCGCCCGCACTCAGCACAGCCGCCCGCACTCAGCACAGCCGCCCGCACTCAGCACAGCCGCCCGCACTGATGGGGGCGCAGGATGGAGCAGCACGTGATAGGATGGGGGCGCAGGATGGGAGCACATGACAGGATGGGGATGAGGATGGAGCAGCACATGACACGGTGGAGTGGCACATGACAGGATGGGGGCGCAGGATGGAGCAGCACATGACACGGTGGAGCAGCACATGACAGGATGGGGGCGCAGGATGGAGCAGCATATGACAGGATGGGAGCAGCACATACCAGGATGGAGACCATATTCCAATATAAATGCTCGCCACCCGGGCGTAGAACGGGTTCAATAGCTAGTATAAATATGTGAGGTATTGGTCGATATCTTGGCCAAGATATGCAAGCTCGCACCCGCGTCAAGGGTCCTCACACTTGCGAGTCCTAACACTAAACGTAATAGCAAAGCAATAAAAAGAGGACTAAAAATCCTCTAAAACTCTATATATTTACCTCAAAACAATACCTAAAAATATAATGCATACCACAGAAACATGGCCTGAAATAGTTACAGAACTATAAAGAAAAAAACTTATAGCTGACAGAAGTTGAGGAGTCAAAAGCAAAAAAATGTTGTCAGTCATGACATTAGAAAATTCCATGAATTTGATCCATAATATGGAGAAAGAAAGCTATACCCAGTCCATGTAGTACATCGACAGTATTCAGTGTATCAGATCACTGATCTACCAACATCTTAAAAGGTTCATTTGTTCTATTGAACAATTTCCAAGGAAAAACAAAGAATAATGATGACAGAGTTAATAATGTGTTTGCTAATGACATAGTGTAGTTATTGCTAGTTAACACTTCTCGGTAGGGTCCCTCGTCTACTTATGAGGTCCCTGAATTATTGACAGCTCTTTAAAAATTCAAATGGTAGCATGTAGGTGTGTAAAAGAGGGAGCAGGAGGTATGAGCAAGCAGCTTTGATAATCATCGCCTTCTTTATACAATATGGTTCAAGTGTCAAGCAACATACAAACGTGTGTTTCAGTGGAACCTTCTGAATACAGGAAAAAATCTTGGCAAGTCAGGGGAGAGTTTTATACAATTTTAGATCTTGTCAATGATTGAAGCTCGGATGATGTATCTTCCACTGCTCTCATAGACAGGTTTGCTCGGTAAACCCTAATATGCATACGTTTTCCATGGAGAAAGTACCAAACACCTCCAGTGTTGGCTTATATCCCAAAGGACCAAAAAGAGCGGATGTTGACTCAAACATGTCTTATTTTTCTGCTCTACCCTCTCATCCTTCTTAATCACATTAAATGATCATCTGGTTCTGCTCGGAGTTATAGGAATCCATAATAAGGTCACCATAGACTTCCACAGGACCTCACTCTACCTCCATAATCCTCTGAATCACACAGAAGCATACAACAATTTTCTGTCACAATTCAATAAAAAAAATTATGATATATAAAAACAGACCCTATATTGTTGACCTAAAGCTATGCCTTGCAGAGAGATTGGACGGTACCATATGGAGTAGCACAGAGTCATCAAGACTCCATGGCCCTTCACAGACATGGCTATAGCATGTGCAAAAGGCGTAAAACTGTATATATATATACTAGATGGTGGCCCGATTCCAACGCATCGGGTATTCTAGAATATGTATGTAGTTTATCTATGAAGATTTAAGAATAATGCAATGAATACACAGGATTTTCCGGGTAAAATATATACATTATCAGTTAAGCGGTGTTTAAATCCCGCGCCAATATCACTGATTGGTCGTGGCCGGCCGGGCGCAACAAATCAGCTCAGCGGGGTTTAAATCTCGAGCCAATATCGCTGATTGGTCTTGGCCGGGCGCGACCAATCAGCGAAGCGTGGTTCAAGTCCCGCGCCAATTCGCGGCCGGACTGTGCCTGTTGCTGATTGGTCGCGGCCGGCTGTTTTTCTCCTGTCTTTATTTTAAGAGTGAAAACTTTATTAGTCATCTATCGCTGTATGACAGCTTGTTTTCTACAGGATGACTTATAGTTTTCAAAGACACCATTTATTTTACCATATGATAAACTTAAAAACGGGTAAAATTTTTATTCTCTCCCTTACACACTGTCCTCCATGTTGTTCTCTCCCTCACAGACTGTCCTCCATGTTATTCTCTCCCTCACACACTGTCCTCCATGTTATTCTCTCCCTCACAGACTGTCCTCCATGTTATTCTCTCCCTCACAGACTGTCCTCCATGTTATTCTCTCCCTCACAGACTGTCCTCCATGTTATTCTCTCACTCACAGACTGTCCTCCATGTTATTTTCTCCCTCACAGACTGTCCTCCATTTTATTCTCTCCCTCACAGACTGTCCTCCATGTTATTCTCTCCCCCACAGACTGTCCTCCGTGTTATTCTCTCCCTCACAGACTGTCCTCCATGTTATTCTCTCCCTCATAGACTGTCCTCCATGTTATTCTCTCCCTCACACACTGTCCTCTATGTTATTCTCTCCCTCACAGATTGTCCTTCATGTTATTCTCGCCCTCACAGACAGACCTCCATGTTATTCTCTCCCTGACAGACTGTCCTCCATGTTATTCTCTCCCTCACAGACTGTACTCCATGTTATTCTCTCCCTCACAGACTGTCCTCCATGTTATTTTCTCCCTCACAAACTGTCCTCCATGTTATTCTCTCCCTCACAGACTGTCCTCCATGTTATTCTCTCCCTCACAGACTGTCCTCCATGTTATTCTCTTCCTCACAGACTGTCCTTCATGTTATTCTCATTCTAGTATATGTATGTAGTTTATTTATGAACGCTGATTGGTCGAGGCCGTCCGGGCGCGATCAATCAGCGACGCAGGATTTCAGTTGCAGACAAACAGACCCTTAGACAATTATATACTGTATATATAGATATTACAAAAAATAAATCAACTAATGTAAATGTTGCAAGATGACTTATTTGTTAAAAAAATCTGCCACTGAGTTTTTTCTTCCCCATCTGTGAACAGCATAATGTAGGGGCAGAGACCCTGATTCCAGTGGTGTGTGACTTACTTGGCTGCTTGCTGCAGTTTTGATAAAATCACAGTTTTATCTGCTGTCTATTATTTACCAATTCTCTGAATGTTAAGGCTGTGTATAACCCCACCCACACCACTGATTGACAGCTTCATGTGTACACTGTACATAGGTGGAAAGCTGCCAACCGGCCATGGGGACGTGGTTATAGCGAGTGCAGAAATTTGGTGGACTACATGGTAGCAGGTTTAATAGTCTACAGAAAGCAGCCCAATAAGTGACACATCACTAAAATCAGGGTCTATGTCTCTAGATTATGCTGCTGTTAGATTAGGTTGCAAAAATCTGATGAAAGATTCCCTTTAACACTATTGCTTTGCAGCCCTGTGCACATTGGATCTTATTTAACCAAATTCAACATCTACATGGACTTTGAACATCCTCCATAGTTTGCTATTGGTACTCCTTTGGTCACCCAAACTTTAAAAAAAATACTGTAATAGATATAACAGGTTAATAGGCTGCCTATATTGCTTATCTGAGATAAGTCTTGAAGCGGAGAACGGGGATAAATGTGAAAGCAGGTCATCTTGATAGAGCGCTCTTGAATATGTAGCACTAATAAACTAAGAATAAAATATTCACTTTTTGAGAAATGGATGATGTAACATGTGGATGGTTGACAACTGCCTGCATCATTCTGCACTAGTGAGTATATAAGCAGCATGCTACACAATACACCTTCTATGCAGTATTTCATGCAGTGTTTACCGGAGCTGTAGTCACTTACCTTTGAGGTTTATGTTTCCTTTGTAGGATTTAATTGAGTGTCAGACTGGTCAATAAACACATTTGTGATTCACCTGATTTCCCGAGAGGTAATATCCTTTGTGTAAATTCCACAAATCCATTTTAATGATTTGCTCTAGTACCTGTGTCCTTTTAGAAAGTAATTTGCTACATTTTCTGTTGTTTGGAAATGCACCTAGGTGATTATCACATGCAGATTTATATATGATTACCACAAGAAAAATGAAACAAAAACATTTTTGGGTTTTTATAAACTTTATTACAAAACCTTAGTGTGACGAATGGTAAAAGCAAAACACTAGAAGCTCTATATCAGGAGAGTCGACACATCCTCTGTATCTTTAATTATAACTGTTACTTAATGAAGCCAAAAATTCTGTAGTTCCATTATACTTTTACTCTTTGCCAGCCAATATCTGGTTTCTAATTTGCTTCCATGTGCTTGAAGGAAGGGGGAGCCAGGGCGGTAATCATGGCCGATAGTAGTCCTTGGATCACTCCCTGGTCCCTTCCCAGTAAAAGTTCACATTTCTTTGCTGTGTTACCTCTGTGCTGACTCTCTGCGCCATCTGGACTTGCCCAGTATGGGGATGTATTCCTCACAGACGGATCCGCAATAAAGGAGGCACACTCCGGCTTAACTTCAATAACAACTTGTTTACTCAGCGCAGTCCATTCAAAACAGGCACTTTGGGTATCGCATTCAGTACCTTTTCTTCTGTCTCTGTTCTGTCCTTTCCTTCTCTATGCTCAGCCCCAGGTCGGACCAAATCTTCCAGTCCCGCAGAATCTATTCCATCCGGAATTCTTGCCTCACATGGGGGGAGTCCTACACCGCTTCGCCCCGGTTCTAAGAACTGCTACCCAGGCAAAGATCTGCCACATCTTGCTTAAGTTGCCCGGCTGAACAATCTCCTCTCTCTCTGGGGACAGGCTCCTTTAGCTGCGACTGCAGCTCTTCCGTGCATCTTTCCTCTTAGAGGAATTCTTTAGATAGCTGTACTGTGCTGGGCCCCTTTTCTTATAACATTATGGGGCACAGCGACTCCTGGCCTGGCAGCCCTGTGAGCTGTATGGGCTTCCAGGCCCTGACTAACTAAACCAGGAAGCTCTAACTATACTTACCCCACTATGCCCCTCCTATTCTGCTTATACGCTATAGTGTCCCCCTCTAGTGGCCAACAACTATGGACACTACGCCCCTAACACTATACTGGCCTGGGGACAAACTTTCCCTACCAACTATATGTGTGCAAAACATGTAAACATATATATGTATGTAGAGCAATATACATGAGTTATAGCAATGCTCTTGTACATGGTGGTAATACACTTTATGTGTAGCAGTACCACTGTGTACGAACACATTAATAACATACATTTGCATTCTTAAAGGGGTTGGGGAGAAAAGAGAACATCATGCATTTCACATCCCCTACATGATATTCATCACTTTTCAGCTACACTTGCTACCATACCTGACAAACACAACTCTCTTCAGTCTTCTCCAACATGTACGGTACATATCATACTGGTAAGCTCTACAACTGCTATGGGGACCCTATAAAAAGGGTACTCAACCTAGATTAGCTGCATACTGATTTTGATGAGAGGGGAGAACTAGAGATGAGCAAATTGATTAAATACTAAACACATTTTTGTCAATTTTTTAGGAATTCGTTGAACCCAGCAAATTTGAAGTTTGTAATTCAATTGGTGCAAGTCAACTAAAATTGACACTGCAATAAGAAAGATTGTATCAACTAGAGAAGGGTCACATGACCCCAGGCAGGCTTCCATAGGTATCATATCACATGGTGTAGAACAGGCAATCAAGAAGGATTAACATAGACTGTATAAAAGTTGAGGCAGGAAATGCAGTAGCTATTTTATTGTGAATCAGAATGGTGATAGGATGTTAAAGCTCACATCTTAGCCATTGAAAAAGGGAGAGAAAGCCATAAGAGCCTAAAAAAACTGTACATAGTGTGACAGCACAGCATGGCAGTGAATTACATTAGTATGTGAGGGAAAAAAGAATAATGTCATACATGTTACTCAATCAAATTTTCTAGGAATATTGGCAAAGTTAGTGAATTGGAATTACAAAAATGTTGCTGATCTCTTATGAGAACATTTACAGGGATCTTATTGTGGTCTTCTGTCATAGAATTTTTTTAAAATACATACAGACATCTCCAGAAAAGGGAGGAAGAGTTTGCAATCTAGCTAGCTACCTTCACATGACCCTTTTTAGTAGCCGACCCCCTAATTTGGAAACAGGTAAATAAGGAAAATCCCAATGGCTAGCAGAAGTGAGGACAGTTGTAATGCTGGCGTCTCTGCATGCTGCCCCTTTTCCCACCAGAGATGCTGGTGTACTAACCACAGTGTCCCCTGTCCTGCACTCCTTCTTTCTTAAAGAGGCTCTGCCTGCCAACCTAAAATGAATCTCGTAATTTTTTAAGACTAAGACACATCCTATGGTTATCTGAAATCCAGCCCTGTTATGAGTCACCAGAACGGAGGTGTGTGGGTGTAACTTGTGCTAAAAAAAAGCCAGTGCCAATTATAATTTTTCAATGCCAGGTGTGATGCAGCGGTAGGACCATACACAGTGAAACGGCAGTGACCCAAGCAAGTTCAAACAAAACGTTCTTTTATTATGTTACTTCACACAGTCAATATGGTATACAGCTTCTTCATACAGTCCATTAATAATGCATGGCTATATGATGCAGTCAATACACAGGCCGAACTTCCCTCTGACCAGTTTCCCTGCGTGACCACACGCCGGTAACAAGTCTCTGTACACACTCAGCGCACTGTACTCTTTATCCTCTGGAGTGCAGCCGGGTACACGCAGCGCCCCAGAGTCCTGGTCATTGCAGTGATGTCATTCTTCCACCAGGGGGAGTGATAGTACGTCTGATGGCAATAAAGGAGATCTTCCTACCAGGTATCACAAACCATACACCACACTTCACACTCCAGACCACCAGGGGGAGCCTTGCTCCTATCTACTAGGGCACTCCTCACAGAAGGGTAAAACTGGTGGGCTGGATAGAAAGTTAGAGAGAAGCTGGCTGGGCTTTGCCCAGGCAACACCTGTCAGGCAGACAGGGGGAAAGGAGGAACATCGGAGCTGCAGACAGAGGGTCCCTGACAGGGGTGAGATCCTGTCAGAGGCCTAGCAAGACAGAAAGACACGGAGCTGCACCTGCCCCACGTGCGGCAGCATCCTAAGAAAGGACACAAAGAGAATTGTGTTGTAGAGGGTGAGAAACGAAATCATAGCACAGGGAGATATCACCAGAAGGAGTTCTGCCCTGAAATAGGCTGCCTCCTTCTGAAGAGCGTAGCCGGTGGCCGGAACACCGAGGAAGCAACCGTCTCCAAGCCTTGCTTCAGAGACCGTCAGGACAGTCAATTCCAAGTTGGCTGCCCGACCTTAATACCTAAGAAGACACGGTGGCAACTTGTGGGGGTCGGGGCATCTCTAGGGTCCCTATAAACAAGCCTCAGGCCATCAGTCATAAGGGTTTGTCCTATCCACACCATCTGGGGGACAGAGAGGAAGAAATAACATCTAGAACATCTACAAGAGTTGTGAGGACCTTACCGAGAAGCTCAGCAGGGAGGTACTACAACACACAGGCGCTAGAAGGAAGGCTACTGATTTCCACCTGGATAAGGGGACTCTGGATTTGCCTTCGGACCGGCTGGACTCTGCCTACCCTGTGGTCTGTACCCTGGACTGTGGATGCTGAAGCCTCCAGTAAAGGTAAAGAGACTGCAACCTTGTGTCCTCGTTATCCTCTGCACCTTACATCGTCCACCATCACCACCTACACTTCTGGGAAGCCCTGAGGACACACTTCACCTGTGGGAAGGTATACCATCTAGCTGCTATAACATCACCCCAGCGGACCCCTCACCGCAGCATCGTCACCCTGACCGAATACCACAGGTGGCATCACGAACATTATCCCATACAAACTTTCCCTTTTATTGGACGTCCCTTAAAGGGCCATGGACCGGATCAGGCCACCATGACATTCCCCGAACTGAAGGACCCGGTACCGAGTACCCCATTGCCCTACTCTGGGGGCGATCCATACACATAAGACAGCCCAAGACGCAGGGTGTCTCTCTGGTTCCTTTAGCCTCTGTATTGCTCCACACAGAGAGAGCTCTGCAGACAACTGCCCTGTCTGCTTCCAAGAACACACTGACTCACCTCCCCCACTACTACAGGGCTGTTTAATCAGTCACTGCTTCACTATTCTAATTACAGCCACACCTGTGTCTGTAGTATGCCCTCATGGCCTCATTACGCTTCCATGCACATTCTGCAGAGCACATACAGCGCCCCCTAGCTGAACAGGGGTCACTGCCTCACACAGGACGATACATTGCTTTGTAGGATTGATCCAAGTTTTCACCCGAGTTCTTCCCTCCATAAATCTAAGCCATTTCTGTGACCTGGTTTAGTAACTTTCTTTATTCCTTTTTTTATGCAATTTTATTTTATGCTGTGTTGTTTTGTCCCCTTTGTAAAATCTTGTGTATATTTTTATAAACACTGCCTATTTTTCTGGATTAAACATAAAATGCCATATGTAACTTGTAATGGTCATCTAATCGGCCTGAAAAAACGATTTTTCGTGGCAGCTAGTTGTTCTTTTTGTTATCGCGCAGCTAACAGTGACCGTATAGTGGGTATATACATATATTCCATGCGTTGGAATCGGAGGTGCGTATACCATACGCTCACTTATAGAAATAGTGACCACGGCACTCAAGGCTTCTTGGAGGTGCACAAGTTAGGTGTCCAACCCGTAAAGTATAAATAAGAAGTACTTGGCACTCTAGAGATATTCGTTGCAAGTTTCAGAAATGGATTTTATTCGGTGCATCCAGCTCAACATATATAAACGTTTTCGGTCTATACAAAAAAGACCTTCATCAGATACAGTTGTGAGTACTGCAATATATATACAAAAAAACAAGAAAAATGCTTTTAGACAAGATTCATAATGCACAGCGTAAATAGAAATGCGACATATTCTGTACTGTCATGACAATATGTATATAAAACTTGATAGGTGACAGACAGCAATTGTGACGGTCTGAGCGAATCCGGCCAGGAATTACGTGAGACGTGATTCTTATTCTGAGGATGCTAGAAGTTGTAAACATGTTAAAGATACAATTGTTTAGGGTGAGGTGAATATATTCAGGTTGTTGCTATGTGGAGGGGAAGTACAGCTTAATAAAGACATCACCCCAATGAAAGGATACAGGTACCTTTGATGGGGATGGCTTTGCCCGTTTGGGGGTGGGAGACTGATGGGCCCTTCTGGACATTGCTGCACTGTAGGCAGTTTAAGCAAGGGAATGTGCCTTGTCTCTGGGTCTGTACAGTGCAGCAATGTCCAGAAGGGCCCATCAGTCTCCCACCCCCAAACGGGCAAAGCCATCCCCATCAAAGGTTTTTTCACCTGTGAGTCAACATATGTCATCTATGTTATCAAATGCCCTTGTGGTTTGGCATATGTAGGGGAGACCACACAGACAGTAAGAGATAGAGTGGCCCAACACAAATCCACGATTCGATGCAACAAAACACACCTACCCCTTCCATACCATTTTTCTGATAAAAATCACAATATCTCCCAACTCCGTTTCCAGGTCTTAGAACAGGTAGACATCCCTAGAAGAGGCCAAAACCGTATCAGTTTGCTCCGAAGAAGGGAAGCCTTCTGGATTTATACATTACAGACTTTAGAGCCAAAGGGACTTAACAGGGACTATGACGTCTCGGCTTTTTTGTAACATTGTATACGTGTGATAACTCTACTAAGGTGATATCAGCACCCTTTTAGATGTGTATTGTATTATAGTATCTGGTTTTTAACTGATTGTGTTTTATTCTCTCTTCCCACAGAATCGCTAAATTCACCCCTCGCACTGAGCACCTTACAGGGTATAGTATGCACTTTTTGCCAATGCCTTATAGAGTGTTAACTAGTTCTCTATATTGCTGGTGTGACCACCCTTAGGTACCTGCGGCTGGAGTTACCTCCACCACCGCCAAACAGGTTGGTTTACCCAATTTCTATACCTCCGGTCCATCCCATACTCTTATTGGCCGTTCCTACACATAGCCCTTATCCTCATAGATGCAGCTGCCTCGCCCCCGTGGCCCATTGCTCAGACGCCACTTCTTCTAGTGCTCTGCCTGGTCTGTTCCCTGCACCGATCTTTTGCGCATGCGCGGCTCCTCCGGTCACATGACCCGATGACGTCTGTGGTCAGGTGACATAGTACGGCGCGCTCATATACCGAGAAGTGCCGCCCTCCTCCAGCAGCCCCGGGAGCGTCTCCTTCCCCACAGCACGCCGTCCGTGGCGTCGGTGAATCTCAGGTACAGTGGCATTCGGTCCGATCTCAGCGCTGGCCCTGCACTGCCTCCAGCGTCTGTCCGCACCTGGTAACTCTCTGCCTTGTTTTCACAGCGCTCTTGCCCCTGCGAGTGCCTCGCTTTTCTATAGCGCTTCATATACATATCTCCACATGCATTAAGGTACGGAGTTTATTATCAGGACATTTTCTACTAGGCTGGACTCTATAGTGGCAGTGTTATAGCCCTTATATGCACCCCTATTATACCCCTTAGGCGCCTTGCGCTCCCGTGCCTCGGCTGACGCCGGATTTTGTGTGTTGGTCTTCACACACACACTGTGGTCTCCAGGTAATTATCCTAGGTCCCTCAGGGGGCTCATTTCTATTCAGCTGCACCCTCAGACATAACGACTGGGGGTCCGGGTACTTGGTGGTCATACCTTAGACTGATTGGCATTATGATATAGTCCATAGGGCAACATGCCCCACCACTCTGCATCACGTCTATTTTTATGCATTTATGTCTTCATTTTCTCTGTTTTAGGTAGCTCACTGTGCACCTTTTCCGCATGTCCCCGTATCTTTGGGGGAGGCCACTCTACAACCTGTATCCTTTCATTGGGGTGATGTCTTTATTAAGCTGTACTTCCCCTCCACATAGCAACAACCTGAATATATTCACCTCACCCTAAACAATTGTATCTTTAACACGTTTACAACTTCTAGCATCCTCAGAATAAGAATCACGTCTCACGTAATTCCTGGCCGGATTCGCTCAGACCGTCACAATTGCTGTCTGTCACCTATCAAGTTTTATATACAGATTGTCATGACAGTACAGAATATGTCGCATTTCTATTTACGCTGTGCATTATGAATCTTGTCTAAAAGCATTTTTCTTGTTTTTTTGTATATATATTGCAGTACTCACAACTGTATCTGATGAAGGTCTTTTTTGTATAGACCGAAAACGTTTATATATGTTGAGCTGGATGCACCGAATAAAATCCATTTCTGAAACTTGCAACGAATATCTCTAGAGTGCCAAGTACTTCTTATTTATACTTTACGGGTTGGACACCTAACTTGTGCACCTCCAAGAAGCCTTGAGTGCCGTGGTCACTATTTCTATATGTTGGATCCGTACACGAGCACCTCGGACGATGTCTGAAACCTTCTCCTTCAATGCAGCAGAAGCGGCGGAAATTCTCTCTAAAGTAACCGCACCTAGCGATTTTCTCCAAATCCCGACCAAAGAACTCAAGAACCGCGACTTGGAACGTGAGTCCAGAAGAGCGGTGAATCTAGAATTACACATTGTTACGATAGCTGAGTACCTCCGAGTCCAGAGGATCCCATGAGGCCTACGGGTCCCCCTACAACCAACCTTCTTTAGGGAGGATAAAGAGTACTGTGAAAAATTCGAACGCATTTTGAACAAATGCTCAGCAGACCTGATGACTCTAACCCTCTCGTATCTTCAAAATAACCTGGACACGGTGAATACCCAAATAAGTGCCATCGAAACCCAATTAACCAGCACCATGCCCCAGGAAGAGTTCCAGGAGCTCAAGACAAAGAATCAAGAACAACTGCGACTACACAGATTGGAAGTAGAAAAAAGAAAAAGATCGAAGTTTTTACGGGACACCGAGGATTATCTACAGAACCGGGTCTACCAGTGGCGGGATACTCGGCATTCCACCAGACGACACAGCTCGATAAGCTCTTCTGGTTCCACCGACAGCAGGCCCGGTACCTCAAATTCTGCTTCTTTTTTAGGGAACAACCGCGGCCGCCAAAGAGGAAAACGAGGCGGGGGGGCCAATGCCATCGGGGAATCCAGAAACCAAATGGCAACACGCTCACAGGTAAGGACCTCCCTCTGGTAGTCAACATTTCTTCTAAGAACTTGGACACACACCAACTGGCCGTCCTTCAAAAGTGTTTGTCTTTTTGCCCGATGTACAAGTGCAATTCATTTGAACTTAGCATGGACCTACAAAGGTTCTATCGGAACCTCAGACTGCGGGTCCACTTCTCAGCACAACCTCCGGCGTTGAGCCCTGCCAGACAGGATAAAACTCTTCTGGAACTCCATAACCTGGGGCTTCGGAACCATAGCTCCTACACATGCCACCTCGGTCCGACCCTCCAGTGGAAACCTTTGTTTCCCTTGTTGAAAGAGACATCCATACACTGACCCGGCAAATGGACCAGGGGAAGTTCCAGTTCCAGACCAATCTCTCATCTTCAGAAAGACTCTCATTGGAACAACTATCGTCCGATAAATCTTTAATAATTAAACCAGCAGACAAAGGTGGGGCGACGGTAGTGATGGACAGGACTGACTATCTTGAGGAGGTGTATAGACAACTAGGGGATACCATGGTATATAAAATAATACCACACAATCCTCTGAATCGGTTGGTACAAAAAATTGCACCAATCATTGATTTCCATTTTCAAGTAGGCACTATTGACAGTAAGATAAGTGATTTCCTCATCAAAAAAGACCCCATCACTCCCATATTTTATGTTCTGCCCAAGATACATAAAAGATTAGTCAAACCTCCAGGCCGGCCCATTGTCTCCCTAACTGACTCGGTCCTCTCACCACTATCGATAGTGCTAGAAAAAATTCTCACGCCACTTGTCAAAACCACTCGTTCTTTCCTTCTGGACACCAATGAATTCATTCAAGTCATTAAATCCCTGGGTCCCATATCGCCCTCCTCCTTCCTGATCACGTGGGACGTGAATAGCCTTTACACATCAATCATTCACGAAAAAGGTTTAGCTGCCACTGACAGGCTCTTGCTTGACAACAAAATTGATACTAAAATCCGCCATCTCTGTGCCGACCTGTTAAGCTTGGTTCTCAAAGAAAATTACTTCATGTTTCAGGACACGTTCTATGCCCAGCTAAAAGGCACAGCAATGGGCGCGAACGTAGCGCCTCCTTACGCTATAGCATACATGGCGGCCTTTGAGAATGATTATGTATACAATCACCCATTGTTCACGGCCCATTGTAGGGTTTGGCGGAGGTATATTGATGACATTTTTTGCATTTGGGACGGGCCCTTTGAGTCACTTATGGCGTTTGACCAACATATCAACAGTATCTGGCCCGAGCTCGGTTTTTCAATGCAACATGACATGTCCAGAATCAGTTTCTTAGATACCCTAATTTACAAAGAGAGGGGAGGCCTTTTGTCAATCGATTTGTTTACCAAACCAACGGACCGTAATGGCCTCTTACACTTCACCAGTTGCCATCCACCTTCCATCAAAAACTCTATTCCCAAGTCCCAATTCCACAGGGTTGACAGAATTGTCTCTGACGATAGTGTCAAAAAAACCAGACTCAGTGAGATGGAACACATGTTCTCCGATAGGGGATACCCTCGGCGGATTTTAACGGAGGCCAAACGGAATATTTCTGTAAGCAAGCCCAAGGATGGCCGTAAAAGAATCCCCTTCGTGTCCACATTTCACCCCTTCTCGAACCTGGTTCAGTCCACCATCAGGAGGCATTGGGGTATCCTAACAAAAAGCTACCCCAATATTCCAGAATTCAGGGTGCCTTTCATGTCATGCTTTAAGCGAGCTAGGAACCTTAAGGATAAATTAGTCAATGCAGATATTGGCTCAAGCATTACGGTCCCTAAACAAACCTTTTTACAGACCCAGAGACAAGGCACATTCCCTTGCTTAAACTGCCTACAGTGCAGCAATGTCCAGAAGGGCCCATCAGTCTCCCACCCCCAAACGGGCAAAGCCATCCCCATCAAAGGTTTTTTCACCTGTGAGTCAACATATGTCATCTATGTTATCAAATGCCCTTGTGGTTTGGCATATGTAGGGGAGACCACACAGACAGTAAGAGATAGAGTGGCCCAACACAAATCCACGATTCGATGCAACAAAACACACCTACCCCTTCCATACCATTTTTCTGATAAAAATCACAATATCTCCCAACTCCGTTTCCAGGTCTTAGAACAGGTAGACATCCCTAGAAGAGGCCAAAACCGTATCAGTTTGCTCCGAAGAAGGGAAGCCTTCTGGATTTATACATTACAGACTTTAGAGCCAAAGGGACTTAACAGGGACTATGACGTCTCGGCTTTTTTGTAACATTGTATACATGTGATAATTCTACTAAGGTGATATCAGCACCCTTTTAGATGTGTATTGTATTATAGTATCTGGTTTTTAACTGATTGTGTTTTATTCTCTCTTCCCACAGAATCGCTAAATGCACCCCTTGCACTGAGCACCTTACAGGGTATAGTATGCACTTTTTGCCAATGCCTTATAGAGTGTTAACTAGTTCTCTATATTGCTGGTGTGACCACCCTTAGGTACCTGCGGCTGGAGTTACCTCCACCACCGCCAAACAGGTTGGTTTACCCAATTTCTATACCTCCGGTCCATCCCATACTCTTATTGGCCGTTCCTACACATAGCCCTTATCCTCATAGATGCAGCTGCCTCGCCCCCATGGCCCATTGCGCAGACGCCACTTCTTCTAGTGCTCTGCCTGGTCTGTTCCCTGCACCGATCTTTTGCGCATGCGCGGCTCCTCCGGTCACATGACCCGATGACGTCTGTGGTCAGGTGACATAGTACGGCGCGCTCATATACCCGGAAGTGCCGCCCTCCTCCAGCAGCCCCGGGAGCGTCTCCTTCCCCACAGCACGGCGTCCGTGGCGTCGGTGAATCTCAGGTACAGCGGCATTCGGTCCGATCTCAGCGCTGGCCCTGCACTGCCTCCAACGTCTGTCCGCACCTGGTAACTCTCTGCCTTGTTTTCACAGCGCTCTTGCCCCTGCGAGTGCCTCGCTTTTCTAAAGCGCTTCATATACATATCTCCACATGCATTAAGGTACGGAGTTTATTATCAGGACATTTTCTACTAGGCTGGACTCTATAGTGGCAGTGTTATAGCCCTTATATGCACCCCTATTATACCCCTTAGGCGCCTTGCGCTCCCGTGCCTCGGCTGACGCCGGATTTTGTGTGTTGGTCTTCACACACACACTGTGGTCTCCAGGTAATTATCCTAGGTCCCTCAGGGGGCTCATTTCTATTCAGCTGCACCCTCAGACATAACGACTGGGGGTCCGGGTACTTGGTGGTCATACCTTAGACTGATTGGCATTATGATATAGTCCATAGGGCAACATGCCCCACCACTCTGCATCACGTCTATTTTTATGCATTTATGTCTTCATTTTCTCTGTTTTAGGTAGCTCACTGTGCACCTTTTCCGCATGTCCCCGTATCTTTGGGGGAGGCCACTCTACAACCTGTATCCTTTCATTGGGGTGATGTCTTTATTAAGCTGTACTTCCCCTCCACATAGCAACAACCTGAATATATTCACCTCACCCTAAACAATTGTATCTTTAACACGTTTACAACTTCTAGCATCCTCAGAATAAGAATCACGTCTCACGTAATTCCTGGCCGGATTCGCTCAGACCGTCACAATTGCTGTCTGTCACCTATCAAGTTTTATATACAGATTGTCATGACAGTACAGAATATGTCGCATTTCTATTTACGCTGTGCATTATGAATCTTGTCTAAAAGCATTTTTCTTGTTTTTTTGTATATATATTGCAGTACTCACAACTGTATCTGATGAAGGTCTTTTTTGTATAGACCGAAAACGTTTATATATGTTGAGCTGGATGCACCGAATAAAATCCATTTCTGAAACTTGCAACGAATATCTCTAGAGTGCCAAGTACTTCTTATTTATACCATACGCTCACTGTCAGTTCTCCAATAACCAACCTAGTAGTGAAACCATCTGTTGCTTCGTCCAGCAATCATTGGTTACTTATGTATTGTACTGATGATTAGAAGCAGAGGATTTGTGTTCCCCTGACAAAAGGTAACAGTGTGTGGGATTTGCAAGACTCCCCATGGATATGTATCCTTGACAATTTCTCATGCTGCACCTATACACTGGAATGCTCTATCTTTAACACTGATCCGAAAAATGCATCATTTGGGACTTAGATATAGAATTTTCCAATGTGCTTTAAACCATCTTTTTCACTTAGAATATGGAGAATAATGAAACAATATAAATCTATGAAAACATTATTACCTATAACTCATTTATATCAAGTATATACTGCACTATACTTAAGGTATATATTTAAGAAGGACTCTTCTTTCCAAATTTATGACTGAAGAATCAAAGTATTATTTCTAAAAAAGAGAAATAATAGATTTTGGTTGCGGATCTCAGCTCTACTATCTTCTGAACATCTTCCCATCTTTGGCCAGAAATCACAGTACTGAGACTTCAAGCTGAGGAAGGGACATTTTTCCCATAAAATAGCATCTGGCTACTTGGCAAATTGAACAAGCAGTTGTACTGGTGACGTTTGTAGTTGCCTCTAGGTTCCTTGCATGGCTGTGCTGAACACAGGCATCCGATGTCTGACATATGTACAGCTGGTCCCCTTTCAATTTTTTTTTTCATGAATGCAAACCCAAACCAGAAGGAGCAACAAATATAACAAAACAATTGGATGGAGATATTGGCTACAAAAAGACTTAGATGTTTTGTGTTTGTTCCATTTATTCTGAGTCTTTTGTCTCGGAGATTAGGAAAACCATTAAAGAAATGTGGAAAATACTGAAAAAGTCTCACATTGTGACACAATTAAGGAATTAGAGTTTATTTTATACAATAAAGCTATTGGTTGCTGTCATAAGACCAATGGATGAGAAGATTTTGGATAGAATAGAGCATGTGATCCTGGAAACATTGAATTATTTGTGTTGTACTGACCCTAAAAAAATTATAATCAGCAGGGACAGTATTAAAGGAATAAAGGAAGGCATAGTCCTCAGCTCTTACCCCTATTGATCCAACGGTAGAAAAAGCAGCAACATCCAATTCTTTGGTCACCTAACTGCTTTGACCTGTGATGGTCTGCAGCAGGCAAATGACTGGAATAGAACATAAGGTGTGCCTTGGATGATGTATAGTTCTGTGATTTGGATGACATTACATGACTCTGTAGCAAATTGTAGGCCTCATTGGTCAAGTAAATGAATAACAGGACATCATTGCTTCTCATCCCTGTAAGGAGATAGACAAGTGAGAAGATGCACATAGTTAATGCCTAGCAAAGTAGTTGCAAGGGAACATCGCCACCTACTGGTAAAGACAATAGAGAAAGTGACAGCAGAGGAACTCAAGAGTGAAGTGCATGCTCCCTTGAGGAAGAGATTAAGAGGAGGCACCAGGTCAGGTGATAGCTGTGGCACAATTAGTAATTCTAAAAGGCCCAAGAAGGCAGTGAAGGGGAGGAGTTGGTGCCTGAATCTCTAGCAGGTTGGATGTGTGGTACAGCGAGCTGGCTTATAGCCTCTGTGGAGACACAAGGGTCAGTGGGTGCTCTCATCTGCTGTCCTGGCTTTAGAAAGACTGTAAGGCTCATCCCACTGAACACCCATTCTCCTTCACCATGGGCATAATACTACTCAGACAACACAGGATGGGGGTAACACAGTGTGGCAATACTTTTTTGAACCACCAATAGACAATAACATATAATACAGTCCCATCAAGTACATAAGATGATGAAAATAACAGAGTCTGACCCTTTCATTGGTTAGCTGGAAATTAGAATATCTGCAACTTCAGGGCTTCCAGGGCCAAGTACACCAACAGAGCACACACAGAAAGGGGGTAGTGGCAAGCTTAGGAAGCTGACAGAGTACATTGAGGTATGTGGCCAGGTGACCTGATTGTCCCAACCTGGGTTCTCCAAACGTCTCCCTTGGTTCAATGAAGGGCAGTGGATAAAATCTGTATTCCTCCGGTTGGAGCCATGGTACCTTAGTTGCTGTACTTTAGAGTCTCTCTGTAGAAGTAGAGATATCCTTTTTATAGCCACAACTGTCGTTCAGGGCAGTATCCACATCTTTCATTATTCAAGTGTTCAATTAACCTGTATATTTTGTCCTTCAATGTCTGCAGAACAGCAAACTGCATGGACTAATAAAATAGGTAGTCAGCAGGCATTCACCAAATTAATAAACATCTATTGTTCAATTAATCTACACCTTTGTCCCTCAAGGATATCAGAACAATAAGCTGTAGGGGTTGATACAATAGGTATTCAGCAGCATTCAACAAAGCAACAAACATCAATTCTATCAATTCAATACTAATACTGCTCTGCGGAAGGTGCATTTGTGCCCAGAGCAGTACTATTATGGCTGCCGCTATTTCCGGTCACCGGCATCGCGTGGTGACCAGGCTATGATTGCTGCTGTACCTGTCAGCAGACCATCCCTGCATGTTGCCCCGGGTGGCTGCACCACACCCCCCTCCACATCGGCAATCGCTGTGATTGGCTGGTCAATTCTGACAAGCCAATCACTGCAATATGTCAATAAAGTTAATGAAAAAACCATGTGACATGCTGCTATTGGTGCTGTGTGACACAGCACTAATCAAAGCCATCACAATGGGCGGGTGGAGCGCAAAGTCACGGCACCTGATTAACCCCTTTGGTGCTGATTGGCTGAACAATAGTTTCTGGCCTATCAGAACCAAAGGGGTTAATCTAAAATAGTGATTATGGCCCTGCATGCCATCTTTGTGTCAGATTTGGCATGCAGAGTGGTTCTCTAGCCCCTCTGTGTTACCTGAGAGAGATTTTCATTGGTGGCCCGTGTGATCTCCCCGCGATCTCCTGCCTCCTACTCGAGTGTCCTGCTGTGCTGTGTGCTGCTATCTGCCTCCTGTGCTGTGTGCTGTCTGCTGTGTGACTCACCTGTGATCATAGCAGCAGCACCTCCTCCATCCCTGTCTCCGTCCCCAATCCCTGTTCCAGTACCCCCCTCTCCCCTCCCCATTGAATTTTTAGCGCACTTTTTTGCTCTTTTTTGTGTGTTTGTGGCATCCTGCACAGAGCATTCATGCTCTTCTTGTGTCTGAGAAGCTCTGATCAGTATCACTGCTGATCAGAGACTGCGCCACGGGACTTTTTCTTTTTTCAGCTAGTTAGCATAGCGAACGTCACAGTGTAAGCAATGTCTGATTTTTTTTTAGAAAAAAATAATAATAGTAGTTAGTACAGTGTCGTTTTAGAGGTAGCAAGGTAATGTAGCCGGCGTCACAGTGTTAGTAACAACTGATGTTCTTTTAGAGAAAAAAAAAATTGTACAGAGTAGTTTTACAGGTACCATGTTAGTATTGCCGGCATCAGTATTTGGTGACGTCCAATCTTGTTTTAGAAAAAAAAACGTATAGAGTAGTTTTAGGGTATGTGTCCACGTTCAGGATTGTTTCAGGATTTGGTCAGGATTTTATGCAAGTAAAATCCTGACCAAATCTGCACCTGAGGTCACTGGCAGGTCACCTGCGCTGTCCTTACGTTTTTTATGCTATGTAAGGACATGCTGCGTTCTTAAAAAACGCACCGCATGTGCGTTTTTGTGGGAATTCCGCATGCGTTTTTTAATGCATAGTGGAGACGGGATTTCATAAAATCCCCTCCACTATGCTGTACCATCTGGACGCTGCGTTTTTGATGCTGCGGCACAACGCTGCATCAAAAACGCAGCGTTTCCTGAATGTGGACACATACCCTTATAGGTTGGGAGGTAGCTTCTCTTTTTTTTTTTTTTGCATAAAAAAAAACTGCTACTGCCGGGTAATTTATAGTGCATTAGGAGAGAGTGTGTCACATTGTTGGTGACGTTCGTTTTTCTTTTGTAAAAAAAATAATTCGTTGCGTCGAGTACATTTTTAGCAAGTGCATTATGGGAGTGTAAGTCATACTGTTGGTGACGTTCGCTTTTCTTTTGTAAAAAAAATAATTAGTTACTTCAAGTAAATTTTTAGCGAGTGCATTAGAGGAGCATACGTCACATTGTTGGTGACACCATTTTTCTTTTGTTAAAAATAATTATTTGCGTTGGGTAAATTTATAGGGAGGGCATTAGGGGGGCATTAGTGTAGCAAACGTCTAATTTTTTTTATACAAACTTTTTTTAATTACATCTGATTTTCCTTTTAATTTTGTTCTTTTCTACATTTTATCTCTCTTCTTTTTTTCTCTGTTTTTTTTTATAATAAATTGTACCCTATACACAAGCCCCACACATTACACATGTAAAAGCACCACTTAGACTAAGTTCACATTAGCGTTCGGGGGCTTTGCGGAAGGCTGCGTACGTCAAGCCCCGCCTACTTCTGCATGTGTCCTGCATACCTATCTTTAACATTGGGTACGCAGGACATGCGGATGTATGTGGGTGTATGCGGATGCATTGTTTTGATGCGCCCGCCGAGCGCACGGGAACGCAACAAAAGAATTAAAATGGCCCATTCATCAAGAAGACGCTATTCACCAGAGGATGCTTACGCCTTCCTTGCCTCCGACACAGACTCAGGCAGTGAGGAAGATCCCACATTCCTCTATTCCTCCTCCTCTTCATCTAGTGAGGAAGGACCCCCAGCAATGCTCCCTAGGACCCAAGCAACTCCTGCAGCAATTGATTCCATATGGATTGCACCCCCTGAAAATTATCAACCCGTCATTCCGGATTTCATCGGCAGCTAAGGAATCCAGTTTGACACCCCTGGCCTCACTGAAATTGACTTCTTCAAATTATTTTTCAGCGAGGAAATAATAAATCTTATGGTGGCCCAGACAAACCTATATGCCATCAATTTTTCACCCAAAATCTCACATCATACGCTAGTTGGACCCCCGTAAATGCAGCAGAGATTATGACATTTTGGGGAATTTTGCTGCATAATCCAAAAACCAGAGCTTCGGCAATACTGGAATGCTGGTATTCTCTACAGTACACCGGTATTCCGCATGGCCATGACAAGGAAACGATTTGAAGTGATCCATACATTTTTGCATTATAGTGATAATGCGCAGTGTCCTCCCCGAGACGATCCTAACTTTGATCGTCTATATAAAATTTGGCCAGTGGTTGAACACTTCAGCAGAAAATTTGCTCAGGCATACACACCCATAGGGAGGCTAAAATTCCGACAATACCTGCCCAGTAAGAGGTCCAGGTACGGAATAAAACTGTATAAACTGTGCGAGAATACTTCAGGGTACACCCACAGATTTAGGATCCACAATTGTGTGGGAATTGCTGCACCCACTGCTGGATTGATAACTTTTACACTAGCATCCCGCTCTTCGAGACCCTCTCTGCCAGAGGTACAGTTGCATGTGGCACTGTTTGAAAAAATTAGCGAGGCATCCCTAAGCCGCTAATTGGGCAAACTCTGAGAAAAGGCGAAAGCAGAGCCCAATGCAGAAACAACATGCTGGTGGTCAAGTATAAGGACAAAAGGGATGTCGTTATCTTAACCACTATACACCGTGACAACAGTTCCCTTGTCACTGTTCGTGGGACCACAACTCAAGTCCCAAAGCCAGATTGTGTTTTGGATTACAATCGGTACATGGGGGTGTAGATCTTTCAGATCAAGTCCTCAAACCTTACAGTGCCATGCAAAAAGCCAAAGTATGGTACAAAAAAATACAGATGGCACTGTACAATGCTTTTGTGCTGTTCCAATCTGCAGGCAATACAGGAACCTTCCTTCAATTTCAGGAGGTAGTCATCAAGACCCCAATGTTTGGCACTCAGGAAGGTGAGGGTCCCAGTACTTCTGAATCTGGTAGTGCCCGTATTGTCCCAGGTCAACATTTCCCAGGACAGGTTCCCCAAACAGCGAGGACAGGACGATCACAAAAACGGTGCAGAATAAGCTCCAAGAGGGGAATCCGAAAGGACACAACTTACCATTGTGAAACCTGCCCTGAGAAACCTGGCCTTTGCATTAAGGATTGCTAAAAAGTGTACCACACGTCTACAAATTAATACAATTAGTTTTTACCCTGTTGACACAACACACTTTTAGAATCTGATGTATCCTGCACATCTTACACATAACCCCACATTATAAATTCATACACCAGTAAAACCAAAAGCATTATAATCATTACTATAAAACTGTGCCTCTAGATAAATTCCTTCATGGGGTGTAGTTTCCCAAATGGGTTCAATTGTGGGGAATTTCCACTGTTTAGGTACATCAGGGGCTCTGAAAACGCAACATGACGCCCGCAGACCATTCCATCAAAGTTTGTAATCCAAAACATCACTCCTTCAATTCCAAGCCCTGCTGTGCGCCCAAACAGTAGTTTTCCTCCACATATGGGGTATCAACATACTTGGGAGAAATTGCACACAAACTTTTTCAGTCTATTTTCTCCTATTACCCTTGGGAAAATAAAAAAAATTGGGGCTAAAAGATCATTTTTGTGGAAAAAATGTGTTGTTTTTTTTCACGACTCAACTTTATAATTTTCTATGAAGCACTTGGAGGTTCACTGTGCTCACCACCTATCTAAATAAATTCCTTGGGAGGTATAATTTCCAAAATGAGTCACTTGTGGGAGATTTCTACTGTTTAGGCACATCAGGGGCTCTGCAAAAGCAACATGATGCCTGCAGACCATTCCATCAAAGTCTGAAATCCAAAACGTCACTCCTGCCATTCCAGGCCCTGCCGTGTGCTCAAACAGTGGTTTTCCTCCACATATGGGGTACCGGCGTACTCAGGAGAAATTAAACAACTTTTTCAGTCTATTTTCTCCTATTACCTTTGGGAAAATAAAAAAAATAGGGGCTAAAAGATATTTTTTGTGGGAAAAATGTGGGGGGTTTTCACGACTCAAATTTATAATTTCTATGAGGCACTTGGAGGTTCATTGTGCTCACCACATATATAAATAAATTACTTGGGAGTTCTGCTTTCCAAAATGGGGTCACTTGTGGGAGATTTCCTCCAAAGGCAACATGATGCCTGCAGACCTTTCCATCAAAGTCTGCAATCCAAAATGTCACTCCTTCCATTCTGAGACCTGCTGTGCGCCCAAACAGTGATTTTCCCCCACATATGGGGTATCGGCATACTCAGGAGAAATTGCCCAACAACTACAGTGGTCCATTTTCACCTTTTACACTTGTCAAAATAAAAAAAAAATTGCTGAAAGATCATTTTTGGGGAAAAAATGTGATTTTTTTATTTTCACGGCTCTAAGTTATAAATTTCTGTGAAGCACCTGGGGGTTCAATATGTGCTCATCACACAGCTATATAAGTTCCTTGATGGGTCTAGTTTCCAAAATGGGGTCACTTGTGGGGGTTTTCCATTGTTTAAGCACATCAGGGGCTCTTCAATCACGATATGGCGTCCGCTCTCAATTTCAGCCAATTTTGCATTCAAAAAGTCAAATGCCGCTCCTTCCCTTCCGAGCCCTGCCATGTGCCTAAGCAGTGGTTTTCCCCCCATATGAGGTATCTGCATACTCAGAAGAAATTGCTCAGCAACTCTAGTGGACCATTTTCTCCTTTTGCCCCTGTAAAAATAAAAAAATTGTTGCTAAAAGATCATTTTTGTGACTAAAAATTAAATGTTCATTTTTCCTTCCACGTTGCTTCAGCTCCTGTGAAGCACCCGAAGGGTTAATAAACTTCTTGAATGTGGTTTTGAGTACCTTGAGGGGTGTAGTTTTTAGAATGGTGTCACTTTTGGGTATTTTCTTTCATATAGACCCCTCAAAGTGACTTCAAATGTGATGTGATCTCTAAAAAAATGGTTTTGTAAAATTTGGTGAAAAAATGAGAAATCGCTGGTCAACTTTTAACCCTTATAACTTTCTAACAAAAAAATGTTGGTTCCAAAATTATGCTGATGTAAAGTAGACATATGGGAAATGTTATTTAACACTAATTTGTGCAATATGACTCTCTGATTTAAGGGCATAAAAATTAAAAGTTTGAAAATTGCAAAATTTTCTAAATTTCTCCAAATTTCCATTTTTTTCACAAATAAATGCAGGTCATACCGAAGAAATGTACCACTATCCTAAAGTACACTATGTCTCGAGAAAACATTCTCAGAATCACCGGGATTCACTGAAGCTTTCCAGACTTATTACCTCATAAAGTGACAGGGGTTAGAATTGGTAAAATTGGCCTGGTCAGGAAGGCGAAAACAGGCTTCGTCTCAAAGGGGTTAAAAGGAACCTGTCACCCCCAAAATCGAGGGTGAGGTAACCCCACCGTCATCAGGGGCTTATCTACAGCATTCTGTAATGCTTTAGATAAGCCCCCGATGTATCCTAAAAGATGAGAAAAAGAGGTTAGATTATACTCACCCAGGGGCGGTCCCACTGCGGTCCGATCCGATGGGCGTCGTGGTCCGGCGCCTCCTATCTTCATCAGATGACGTCCTCTTCTGGTCTTCATGCTGCGGCTCTGGTGCAGGCGTACTTTGTCTGTCCTGTTGAGGGCAGAGCAAAGTACTGCAGTGCGCAGGTGCTTGGCCTCTCTGACCTTTCCGGGCGCCTGCGCACTGCAGTACTTTGCTCTGCACTCAGCAGGGCAGACAAAGTACGCCTGCACCGGAGCCGCAGCGTGAAGACCAGAAGAGGATGTCATCTGATGAAGATAGGAGGCGCCGGACCGGACCGCGACGCACATCGGACCGGACCGCACCCCCAGGTGAGTATGATCTAACCTCTTTTTCTCATCTTTTAGGCTACATCAGGGGCTTATCTACAGCATTACAGAATGCTGTAGATAAGCCCCTGATGCTGGTGGGCTTAGCTCACCTTCGATTTTGGGGGTGACAGGTTCCCTTTAGCTCCCAACCGTCCCTCATTGTGCGGGATTGTCCCGGATTTCATTCTTTGTCCTGCTGTCCAGCGCAGGACGCTGTGATCCCGGGAGACAGCAGGAGACCTCCCGTCACGCCCCCTTTTGTTAGGCCACGCCCCTTCCCCTGTATGTTCCTGAGTCTCCCAGTGTCACTGTTCAGAGAGGGAGAGAGGGGAGTGACTCACTTCTAGTTTCAGTTTGAGGTACGTAATTAGTAACACAGCCGAACACAGCCTGGGTGCCAGCGGCAATGTAAGCAGCAGACCAGAGTGTGAGTGGACTGCTGGAGTTGCTAATTATAATGCCTGGCTAATAATAATCGTGCGGAATGAGAGTGGGGCTGAGCAGGGAGGGACGGGACACCCTCACAGCCTCCCTCTGTTTGCCTCGGCTGCTCAGTGCTCACTGCTGTGTTCTTATTGCAGAGCGCCCAGTGTGAGTGAGTAGTCGATGTCACAGATCGATGACTCACTGACATGTCTGTCTCCAGTCAGTGGCATTTGAGGAGGAGCAGCTGCAGCTCCCACGGAGAGGGTGAGGACACGACGCTATTGTGGCTGCTATTTCCCCATGCATAAAAGGGCTACCAAAGCCCCTGTGACAGTCTGACACTGTATCATCATGTGCTATGAGACAGCAAATCATGGCACAATTAATTCATTGCTCTACACAAAAATTACAAGCAGCTCCGCTCGGTACACAGTCTGCTCCGCTCGGTACACAGTCTGCTCCGCTCGGTACACAGACACACACGTGGGTCCACTCGGTGCACCTCGTACACACACGCGGCTCCGCTTGGTACACTTCGTACACACACGCGGCTTTGCTCGGTACACACACACACACGCGGCTCCGCTCGGTACACCTCGTACACACACACGCGGCACCGCTCGGTACACCTCGCTCACACACGCGGCTTCGCTCGGTTCACCTCGTACACACACGCGGCTCCGCTCGGTACACCTCGTAGCTTGGTACACCTCGTACACACACACACGCGGCTCCGCTCGGTTCACCTCGTACACACACGCGGTTCCGCTTGGTACACCTCGTACACACACGCACGCGGCTCCGCTCGGTACACCTCGTACACACACACACGCGGCTTCGCTCGGTTCACCTCGTACACACACGCAGCTCCGCTCAGTACACCTCGTACACACACGCGGCTCCGCTGTATAGATCAGCTGAGATGCTCAGTTCAGAGCGGGCTCAGCACCGGAGCCCGCGCTGAAACAGGGTTTATTACCTATGTCGTACTATTACGGCATAGGTAATAAAGCAGTTAAAGAACAGCACCAGAATGGGGGGGGGCATACACCAAGATAAGGGATATATTACCAGGATGGGGATATATACCAAGATGAGGCCCAGTATAAGGGACATATACCAGTGTGTGTATATAGATAGACTAGCTATTGAACCCGTTCTACGCCCAGGTGGCGAGCATTTATATTGGTATATGGTCTCCATCCTGATATGTACTGCTTCCATCCTGCGTCCCAATCCTGTCATTTGCTCCCATCCTGCGCCCCCATCCTGTGCTGCTCCCATCCTGCGCCCCCATCCTGTCATTTGCTCCCATCCTGCGCCCCTATTCTGTCATGTGCTGCTCCTATCCTGCACCCCCATTCTGTCATGTGCTGCTCCCATCCTGCGCCCCCATCCTGTCATGTGCTGCTCCCATTCTGCGCCCCCATCCTGTCATTTGCTCCCATCCTGTGCCCCTATTGTCATGTGCTGCTCCTATCCTGCGCCCCCATTCTGTCATGTGCTGCTCCCATCCTGCGCCCCCATCCTGTCATGTGCTGCTCCCATCCTGCGCCCCCATCCTGTCATGTGCTGCTCCCATCCTGCGCCCCCATTCTGTCATGTGCTGCTCCCATCCATATGCCCCGTATGCTGCTCTATGAAGGTTGATGGTCCCCATAAGATGCTCCATAGCATAATATGCCCCGTATGCTGCTGCGATAAAAAAAAAAAATGGCTCAGGCCCCCGTCACTTGCGAAATTCACCTGTCCCCGTTCCACCGCTGTGCTCCAGTCTGTCTTCCGGGTCTCTGGCTGTGACTGTTCAGTCAGATGGCGCGCACTAAGCACGTCATCGTGCCCTCTGACCTGAACGTCACAGCCAGAGGACGCAGAAGCCGTAGCCCAGTGGTTGAACGGGGACAGGGGAATATCGCATACTTGCCCTCCTGGCACGTCCGTGCTTCTCCGTCAGAGATCTCAGTATGCGTTCAGACTAGTGCTTACGCATACTGCGATCTCCTGGGCCACAATTCTCATCCCCGGATGCATAACTCTGTGGAGTCCAGACTGCGCAGGCGCTTGCTCAGTTTATAAAGGCTTCGGACACAGTGATGCTCCCAGTGTTATATTATAGATAGATATGATGCGGGGGTCCGGTTCAAATCTTGCACCACAACCCATCACACTCTATTTATGCCGCTGTTCTCGGTTGCTCTATGTGACTGTAGACATTTGAATCTTCACAGCGTTCACATCGCACGCTGTGAGGATTCTCCAGACACGGCAGCAGGCGGTTATATGACTTTGAGTATGTGACTTGCATACTCCTTTAAACATTCTCATACCTCCCAACCGTCCCGGATCCCGCGGGACTGTCCTGATTTTGACAGTCAGCCCCGGGATCCCGGACGGGACATTAGTTGCCCTGCATTACGTGCCTAGGGCGGGGACAATGCAGCAGGGGGCGGCATCTGAATAAGGTTTGTGTCTGTTTTTTTTTTTTTTTATAAAAGCTGGGTCTCACCTCCCGACCGACCCCGCCCCCTACGCTGCCTGCCACGCTGAGGGAGAGAGCCAGCAGCAATCAAGATGAAAGGTCAGCGACTCAGTACCTCCTGTGTGTGCACGGAGCTCCGGCTTCTCCTGCTCTTATCTGCTATCCCGGCAGAGAAGGAGAGATGGGGGAGGTGCAGGGACAGTGCAGAGCTGTGAGCAGGAAAAACTGAAGAGCTGCACATGGACATCAGCCGCCCCTGCACTACAGAGGAGATTGTGTGATGTGTGTGTGTGTGTGTGAGCTGTGTGATGCTGCATGTGTGTGTGTGTGTGTATGAGGTATCTGGTGTGTATGTGATGTGTGGTGTGATGGCTGCGTGTGTCTGTGATGGCTGCGTGTGTGTCTGTGATGGCTGCGTGTGTGTCTGTGATGGCTGCGTGTGTGTCTGTGATGGCTGCGTGTGTGTGATGGCTGTGTGTGTGTGTGTGTGTGATGGCTGCGTGTGTGTGTGTGATGGCTGCGTGTGTGTGTGTGATGGCTGCGTGTGTGTGTGATGGCTGCGTGTGTGTGATGGCTGCGTGTGTGTGTGTGTGTGTGTGTGTGATGGCTGCGTGTGTGTGTGTGATGGCTGCGTGTGTGTGTGTGATGGCTGCGTGTGTGATGCATTTGTGTCAAAGCTGCATGTGTTTGTGAGCTGCGTTTGTGATGCTGCATGTGTATGTGTGATACTGCGTGTGTGTGTGTGATGCTGCATGTGTGTGAGCTGCGTGTGTGTGTGAGCTGTGTGCGTGGGTGTGAGCTGCATGCCTGTGTGTGCTGCGTGTGTGTGAGCCGTGTGTGTGAGCTGTGTGCGTGGGTGTGAGCTGAGTGCCTGTATGTCATTATACAGTATGGAGAACTGTGGCCATTATACAGTATGGAGCATCATGTGCAGCCAATATACAGTATGGAGCATCATGTGCAGTCATTATACAGTATGGAGCATCATGTGCGGTCATTATACAGTATGCAGCATCATGTGCGGACATTATACAGTATGCAGCATCATGTGCGGACATTATACAGTATGGAGCATCATGTGCAGTCATTATACAGTATGGAGCATCATGTGCGGCCATTATACAGTATGGAGCATCATGTGCGGCCATTATACAGTATGCAGCATCATGTGCGGTCATTATACAGTATGGAGCGTCATGTGCAGCCAGTATACAGTATGGAGCGTCATGTGTGGTCATCGTACAGTATGGAGCATCATGTGTGGCCATTATACAGTATGGGGCACTGTGTGGCCATATTTTTTTGTTTATAATTATTGTATATGAAACAGTGTGATCAGCAGTGCTAAATGGGTGTGGTTGGGACGTGGATATGGGTGTGACTAATTATGAATGGGTGTGGTCGGAGGCGTGGCCTAAAATCTAAAATCTTTGTCCCTCTTTCCCATCTTCAAAAGTTGGGAGGTATGCTTTAACATCCCAATGCAGACCAGCAGAGCGGTCAGGCGCACCAAGCGCCTGTGCTTGGTTTTAACAGTAATTTTACAGACTGTATGCACCTGGTCATATTACAGATCTCTATTGCAAGAAACCTAAATTTGGCGGCTGTAACCTATATGCCCAAAATGTACCTCGACATGCCTCCAATCTTACAGAGGCGGACAGCATTTTTTCTCACAGATTCATCTGTATAAGGCTGCCGTCACACTAGCAGTATTTGGTCAGTATTTTACATCAGTATTTGTAAGCCAAAACCAGGAGTGGAACAATCAGAGGAAAAGTATAATAGAAACATGTGCACCACTTCTGCATTTATCACCCACTCCTGGTTTTGGCTTACAGATACTGATGTAAAATACTGACCAAATACTGCTAGAGTGACGGCAGCCTTAGGGCTCGTGCACGCGATTGATTATATTGGCCGAGTGCTATACATGGTTTTCACGGATTGCACTTGTACCCATAATATTCTATGGGGCTATGCACATTTCCAATTTTTTTTCACAAATGTGTTCTATTTCTTCCTAATAAAAAGAGTTCCATGTGTCATATATGGTCTCCGAACAGCTACCAGTTCACTGGACAACATTCGGAATGTTCTGATGGGAATTTACAATTATTTGGCTAAGAGCATAAAATATGGTCACATATGCTGCAGCAATTCAGAGAAAAACCTAGTTTAATAGCCACCAAGAATCGAGCCACGCTGAAGTTTACTCGGACAGGTGGCTCCCTGATGGCTTCTCCCCACCCACTGCCCTGGAGTGACAGATCACTCCCTATACATGCACACAGGGAGAAACCTGTCAGTCCAAGACACTGGGAAGTGAGAAGCCGCCAGGGACTCACCAGTCTGACTCGTCTTCAACGCGGCTCGATCCCCGGTGGCTAAAAGACCATGTTTTTCTCTAAAAGCCGCATCATTTCAGAGTTAAACAAATATGGCTGGAATCGTGCTGCCACTGTCTAAAAAGAACTGCCCTTGGATCAGTTAGAGGTTCTCTTTAACAGGAGAAATTGGATCAGGGTTCCATTTAAGAGGTTCTTTCATATATTTTGGCAGGATCTAATCCATCTCACTTGCTGGAGTGTGAAATTAGTTTACTGCACTCGTAACATTTCTGCATCTTTAGAAAAAATAATAGAGAACATTGAAGATAGTGGTTAGAACCTCAATGGGTTTCCCTAACGAGAGTGGATAGTAATTAAATAGTCCGACCATACATAGTCCATAATGATGCATTCTCACAGCTCCATTTCACAGCGAGGGTGGAGATCTTTAATGTCCAATGAGGTGTTTACTCATTTTCTGAGACAATATTGGCACACGCATTATGTAGAACTTGGCAGTGAGACACTTATGTTATGTAACAGTCTCAGCGATAAACGTGTCCCTGTTGCATCTGCCAACATTTAGCAGCCATTTCATCTGGCACACAGTTAGGAGTCCATACATCAAAGGAGAGAGCCTTTTGTTTGTCTCTTGCCGCAGAATCATTTCATTATACACTCTGAAGAAAACTCACACATTTCAGACAGGAAGAAATACGAAATCATAAGCACAACTAGAATATTTTATTAATCTGTATAGGCATCTCTTAGGAATCCATTACAAAGTTGTTTTTTTCATAGTGCACAGTTTACTGTAACAATGGATAAAACTGTGAGAGTCTACAGTAAAGAAGATCAGTCGTACACTTTGGACATCCCCAAATGAGATGGTGATCACAGGGTTCCCTGCTGTTGGACCTCCAAATTGTGAGGAAACCTAAAAATATGCATTTAATTCACACACCAAAACAGGGTTTAAAACTTTAATATACCGTCTATTTTTACAGTCTTCATTATAGCTATTCTTTATTGAAGCAATCTTATTTCTGTGACATTATGGGCTACATTGTTCTTTATACTCAGAAGTCTTCACTGATAGTTTCTAGCCCTTTTCTTTGGTGGAAATATTACAAGTGACTATAGTTCAATATTTTAAATATAGGCAGGGGGAGTTGTAATTTCAAATCATATACTCTTTACGATGCGCAGCAATATCTATAGTTCTACTGTTTCAGTTTCATCTACTTAAGTAAAATGTGGACAGTCCCATTTTGAGGCTCCGGCCTAACATGGCTTGGTATGGAGAATGGTATATACTTTCAAGGTAATCTGTATTCTTTGTTAGTCGGGCGAATCATAGTTCTTCCTTCCAAATTGAAGTTTTTGTTTCCATACCCACCCAAATGATAAGCATGTTCAGGATATCCTGATGGACCTTTTCAAGACTGGATGTATTTTTGCCTAGTGGTGACTCCCAACGGACCACCTGTATGTTAGACCACAAAGTCTTTAAGGTCATCTCATTGGCTTTTTTACATTAATGACATAAATGCAATTAATTTAATGACATAGCTTTGATAAACTGTGCCATGTTCAATCAGCCAGTGCCTTTTATGTCAATCGATACCACCAGGCACTGACTATCCAACCCAGAACTTGACTGGTTTACAAGCAATAGACATTTTGAGTAACATTTTTGTGCTGTTTTTCCATTATGCATTTTGCCATCCCCTTTGCTCATCTAATGTCGTACATATGCTCGCTGGTTATGTAAAACTGAATGATAGCAGTAGCATCAGATAATGGAGCTTCTCCAAATCACCAACATGACCGTTCTGAAGACACTTTAAGGTAAGAAAGCGATGACTTTATCTTCTCAAGTTTGGCAATTTTCACCTGCTCGATTATTTCTTTGTACTTCTCTGTTGTCAAACACATGTAATTTTCTTTTCTTTTTTCAGAGAGTAAAGTTGGAAAACAGTCATAGAAGAGCAGTTGATCTACAACTGACATTGTGGCGCCAACCCGCACATGGGGATGGTGTGCTGAATCCGGGGGTTCTTAAAACTGTATCTGTAAGAAACAAGATCTAGTTTAACAGGTCATATGTTTACAAATTACAGGGTAATTACACATTTGTAGTAATGTAAAAAGTGCTATAGATTTGTTAAAAAGAGGCTTATAAAAATGGAAGATCTCTTGGGAAACATTGAAGTGCATTGGGCCTCTCTGACCTTTCCTGGAGCCTGCACACTGCAGTACTTTGCTCTGCCCTCAACGGGGCAGATAATTACGCCTGCGCAGGAGCACGATGTTGGGGAGCCATGAAGCAACAGGAGGGCGGTATCACAAGAAGATGGGAGACGCTGGACCTGCAACACCCATTGGACCAGACCGCCCTGCAGGTGAGTACAATAAAACTTATTTTTATTCTCTTGCAGGTCAGATGGGGGGCTGATCTACATTGTTATCGAATGCTGTAGATAAGCCCTGAAAGGTGGTGGCCGTAACTCGTGTCAGCCAAACCTGGTGACAGGTTCGCTTTAATGCATTCTTTTTATTGCTGATTAGCCCCAGTTACAGTGGAAATCCAGGCTTCTACCTGCTTTGCAGAGCTGACTGAACCTTGTAGGATGAAAGCAGATCCTGCTTCCTTCCTGCACCCAGCAGTCACATGAATCACTGGTTCCTGAGGAGGGAGCATCAACAGTGATTCCTAATCTGTATACACAAGTACTTGTTCATCGCTATGTATAGAGCAATCGTGAAGGCAAAAAGAGTAATAAACTTTCTGCCATGACACAGCTGTCGAGTGACCTGGGACATTGGGCTCCTTTCCTGGCCCTAGTGCTCGGGGGCACCCTAGCTCGCCCTGTTTCCCAGAGTACTTCAGATGGTGAAGATGCTGGGGCCCCCACCCTTGCCCTATCTCCTAAGTTATCCCTTCATCTGTCCCCTTCCCCCACCCAGGGAAGAGGAGGCACTTCTGTGCACTGCAGTACACAACCCGACAAACAGGGCAACAAAAACAAGAGGAAACTGAAAACTCCACACACAAAATATTCACTCACATATAACAGAGGAATCCACCAGGGTGTGCAGGAAGTTGTAGAAAGCAAAACAAGGAAGGATAAGGGATTATCAAGTGTACAAACCAATCAACAGTTGCTTATAACTCCTCCAGCACTCCTCATACCAACTTCTCTCTCTCCTTTTGTCATGCAGCAAGAGCTAACTCTGAGAAGGACTTGGTAATAGAGCCCAGATTTTATAGGGAAAAGGAGTGGCTAGCCGAGCACAGCTGAACACAGGGATTTCCAACATGACCAATTAACCCCTGTTCTGATGGAAGAAATAAACACGTTTAATATACCAGAGAAGTGCTTCTTCTCAGCAACGGAGAAGCTGCAACCAGACTCTGCGGTCTTCTAGCTCCACTCCATTGTGGTAACGCCCCTGACACTTTCTCTGCGTTTTCTGTGGGGATTCTGTCTGCATCTGACAGCTGGCTTCCCAATCTACAGCTGCACAATCTTCTAAAAGCTGCTTATTCTGCATTGACATTTTAGAATGTCAGTGCAGAGGAAAGCGAGGACCGCCAGACATTTAAAGTCCAAAAATAGTTAAATAAATTAGTAATCTTGCACTTGACTCCTACTTTCTGTCCTTTCAGGAAGAGTTTATAGCAGTTTCCTAATCATCAGAGGAAGGATTACAATGACAGGTAGCACCTCTATGCACAGATGAAAACACAGGATCCACCAATCACAATAGGTGATGTAACGGATCCCCTTGCTCCTCCTCCCTGCACGATGACATTTGCACATGCTTATTGGATGCTTCAATGCAAAAGCTAAGGTCCGAGTCACTCTATTGTACATACGCATGTGGAGTTCCTGAAACAACACTAAATTAGCATCTAGAATACCCAAGGGCTTAGTATAAAAATTACAAGACTTCCCATTGATATTTTTAATACAGATCGTGATGTAAAAAAAAAACCTCCTTGCATTTTCTTGTGATAACTGTATCAGAATAAATAAAAATAGGAACAATCTTCAATCCCGAATGATCACCATACCAAATGTTTAGTAATGTCATTTATGCAGTCCTTTCTTAATTTCTTAAAGTCCCTTGATTGTTTTAATAGAATTAACATTTACTGGTGTAAATATATATATATATATGTGTATGTATATAATCTTTATTCGTAGACGTAGCTGGCCTAATTTACAAAGTAAAATTCATAATCCATTCGCTTTTATCAGAGCGAGTCTTTATGTCTTCTATATGAACTACGGGATTAATAACTATAATTAGCCACCCACTGTATGGCAATATTCTCTTGTTTCATCTTCTTCTTCTACCACTCTTACATAAAGCACAGAATGAAATAATTACAGAGCTCACATCTATCAGCTGGGTGCTCAACGCTGGTTCCCCGCGGCTTTGGTACCATCCTCTAGTATCACAGAGGGGCTATTGCTTAAATAAAGACGATGGGAGACGGGCCAATTTTTGTAGAGGTTTGGATATTAACGGTCTTATTTGAGAACCGACGGCAGCTGCTGGATTGACTATAAAACTATAAGAAGGTCCTTTTTAGAGACATCTGAATATAGTAATATTCCATAAATATGGAGAATTTAATCTGGCACTAATATCCAGCAAATACCTACAATATATTGTGAAATTTTCACAAGGACGGAAGCAGGAAAATGGGCAGAGAACCCATAAGGAAATGTTTAGTATCAATATTTGAAGTATTGATATGTAATTAAAATGATATATTCCCACTTATCCCAAATGTTCAGCTGGGGCATCACCACTGTATTCATTCTTTATGGGACAGCTAGAGATAGCCATGTGCAGCCCAACTGTTCTTGGAATCGGTGAGCATACCAATGGTCGGATCCAACAGATCAGAAAGTTATCATCTATTTTGTGGCAGTGATAACTTTCAGGTTTAGAATAATCCTTTAGGCTTTGTGTCCATGATCAGGAATAGAAGCCTTTTGGACGCAGTATATTTTCACAGTTAAATCCACATGTTCTTGGTGAACTATGCAGATTTGCGGCATCTAATGACTATGGGGGAATCTACACATCGTCTCTAGTGACGACACTAACATGCTGCCATTCATAAACCCGCACCAAGGGTGAGTTTACGCAGCGTTAAATAGAAGCACAGTGAGCATGAGATTTCTTTAAATGCCTTCCGATGTGCTTGCAATATACAGCGTAGCATTTTGGACCCAGCGCAAATGTGCTGCGTCCAATATGCTGCTATTCCTGATCATGGGCAAGTAGCCTAAAAAGGCAATCTGTCACCAGGATTTTGCTACCTAATTTGAGAAAAGCTAAATGTAGAGGCCAGGATCCTTATTCCAGTGATGTGTGACTTACTAGGCTGCTGGTTGTAGTTTTAATAAAATCAAAGTTTTATCAGGAGATTATCACTAAAGGACTAGTAAACCTGTTACTATGTAGTTCTCCATATTCATGAGTTCTGTATAACCTCAACCCCACCACTGATTGACAGCTTTCTGCCTATGCACAGTGTACACAGAAAGCTGCCAATCAGTGATGTGGACGGGGTTATACACAGCTCAACATTCTGAGATCTGTTATATCTGCAGCAGATAAAACAGGGATTCTACAAAACTAAAAACAAGCAGCCCAGTAAGCGACACATCGCTAGAATCAGGGTCTCTGATCCATACATCATGATGGTCTCAGATTAGGTGGCAAAATCAGGTGACAGATTCCTTTAAAGAGAATTTGACATCAATACGCATCACTTTCTCTTGTACGCAAGGAAAACTTTACATTAAAAAAGCAAGAAAAGTGTATTTTTGTGACACCAACCCCCCTCCAATGGGTAGAAACTCAAAGGAGATAAATAAAGGAAAAATATTCAGATAGGACAATTGAATCAAACGTTGACCAGTATTTTCTACTGAAGCCAGCAAAATTGACTCTGGGATATGTTTTACTTGTATCATTTTTACAAAAGATGCAATTGGCCTGTGAATTGTCACGATCCATTTTTGGATTTGTGGTAGCTCTGTTTCAACTTTGCTTAAATGTAGCTTTTTTTCCTTTCAGCTCATTGGGGGTTTATGTCAGTTTTTTACCCCCCGCTGGCAATCTGGTGTAACTGCAGTGTTGCTAGGTCAGCTGTTGTGGTGGTGACCACTCCCACCATCCTTTAAATGGTCAACTGATGCATCAGCTGACGATGGTGATAAAGTTTATTTTTGGAGACCAACCTAGCAGGAGTAGCTTGCTGGTGTCAGCCACTTCTGGTGTTTGGAGTCCTGTTGCTGTGCTATCTATGGTGTGGAGCTTAACAGGGGTGTCTGGAAGCTAAGTGCTGTATTTTCACCTTGTCCCTTTGGTGTTTGTCACTGCCCCCTGTGTGGTATTATCTGCAGTGGTGAGGCTAGTACTCCTTGCTGGCCAGTGCACTAGCCAGGGCAGTATTAGGTGACAGTAAGGGACTTAGGTTCGTGACGACGGCGGGGGGAAGGACCCGCTTAGGGCGTTAGGGGAGTGCAAGGACAGGCTCAGATTTGAGCTCAGGTGGTGACCTCCCCCATTTCCCTATCTGTAGGGCCTTCCTCTCCCCAATTCCATCCCGTTGTGTGTGTGTTGCGTCATCCACTGACCGACCACCCATTGGGTCACGATATATTTCTTGACATGAATTTGGAGAAATTATATTTCCATGGGTTTCCACAATTATACATCCAAAATCTCTACTTAAAAATTATTTTCTTCAGGGATAAAGATTATAGGTTTTCATTTGTCTGTGCTAATGGACCCCCGACTTGGGAAGTCAGCTGGCCTGCAATGCAGTAGGCATTTATCACTATGTACCAACAGATCTTTTTCTCTATAGGTAGAGATAATACTAGTTCTTCATAGGAATAGAAGGGAAGAATCCAGCTTTTCTCAAAGATTTCCTTTAGAAAAAAAAATAGAACTATATATTCATATGGGTCAGCCTCGATGCCTGTTCCCATTAATTATTTTTTTTACTTTACTTTACTAATCCAAGTAGATTCTGAAAGTCTTTACCTAATTGTTCCTACATTCAGGCTCGGACTGGCCCATGGGAGAACTGGAGTATCTCCTGGTGGACCCCTGTGCCGCCTACTTCAGCAGTAGTTGGTGCAATACCTTTGATTTACTATGTACAGAGCATCAGCATCACTCAGTTTACAATGTACACAGTCTATTATAGGACCATAGATCGACTTGTGAATAATGGTAATGGAATATTTGCTTGTAGAAGAACATTTGGCCTAAGAGTCCATAGTATTGTTGGGCCCTTGGCTCCCCAGTCTGACACTGACTGAATTACTACTATGAAGTTTAAAAAAATGGAAGGACAAAAAGCACAATAGGGTTTTATTTGGATTTAAGATAGGAAAGAATGCTCATCGTCTCAGATTGTATGCTCACAACCACTGAAAGAACTTTGTCTGATGCAGACCCACGGAGAAGGAAGCACGGAGAGCTGAAAACAAATGGGTTAAATCTGCGCTGCCATCAGAGGGATGACAAGGAGACAGGAATCCAAAGTATGCGGATTATTAGTCAACATGTTTCAAAGTTTCAAACTTCCTCATCAGGACAAAGAGTCCATGTTATTGTTGGGCCCTTGGCTCCCCAGCCCAACACTGCCTAAATTACTACTAGAATTCATACAGGAAAGATATATATCTTGGAACCGTGTTAGCCAGTGGATTGAAAAATATTTAGAATTGGGAGTCCTCAATGGTTGATACCTTTTAATGGCCAACTGAAAAGATGGTAACAAATTGTAAGCTTTCTGAACTACTCTGTGCTGTGTTGTGCATAAATATGTGATTCTTCAGAATTTGTATTAGTCTATGCCTGATGAAGGGACCTGAGTAGTCTCGAAAGCTTGCAATTTGTTACCATCTTTTCAGTTAGCCATTAAAAGGTATCAACCACTGAGGACTCTCAATTCTAAATATTTTACTAGAATTCATGTAACATAGGGTGTTATATCTGAGCTCTAAAGAGAGACAATTTGCATACCTGTTTTCCCATAGAGCATTGCCAATCCATTGGATCTCCTCAATGAAAACCAGTACCTTTCCAGATCTGTGGAACATGCAAATAAATTGTATTTCCTCCTTCCAATCTATTCTAAACTTCGCTGCCCGACTAATCCACCTGTCCCCCCGCTATTCCCCTGCCTCTCCGCTCTGTCAATCCCTTCACTGGCTCCCCATTACCCAGAAACTCCAGTACAAAAGCCTAACCATGAAATACAAAGCCATCCACAACCTGTCTCCTCCATACATCTGTGACCTCGTCTCCCGGTACTTTCCTGCACGCAACCTCCGATCCTCACAAGATCTCCTTCTCTACTCCCCTCTTATCTCCTCTTCCCACAATCGCATACAAGATTTCTCTCGCGTATCACCGCTACTCTGGAACTCTCTACCACAACATATCAGACTCTCGCCTACCGTGGAAACCTTCAAAAAGAACCTGAAGACCCACCTCTTCTGGCAAGCCTACAACTTGCAGTAACCACCGATCAACCAAACCGCTGCATGACCAGCTCTATCCTCACCTACTGTATCCTCACACATCTCTTGTAGATTGTGAGCCCTCGCGGGCAGGGTCCTCTCTCCTCCTGTACCAGCTGTGACTTGTATTGTTTCAGATTATTGTAGTTGTTTTTATTATGTATACCCCTCCTCACATGTAAAGCGCCATGGAATAAATGGCGCTATAATAATAAATAATAATAATTTCTAGATTCCTAGAGCATGTATCTTCCTGCTTCTCTCCCAGTGGTAGATCTTCTTCTATTCTTCTAGTCTGCTAAAGGCCCCGTCTCACTAAGCGATTTACCAACGATCACGACCAGCGATACGACCTGGCCGTGATCGTTGGTAAGTCGCTGTGTGGTCGCTGGGGAGCTGTCACACAGACAGCTCTCCCCAGCGACCAACGATCAGGGGAACGACTTCGGCATCGTTGAAACTGTCTTCAACGATGCCGAAGTCCCCCTGCAGCACCCGGTAACCAGGGTAAACATCGGGTTACTAAGCGCAGGGCTGCGCTTAAGGTACCTTCACACGAAGCGACGCTGCAGCGATAGCGACAACGATGTCGATCGCTGCAGCGTCGCTGTTTGGTCGCTGGAGAGCTGTCACACAGACCGCTCTCCAGCGATCAACTATGCCGAGGTCCCCTGGTAACCAGGGTAAACATCGGGTAACTAAGCGCAGGGCCGCGCTTAGTAACCCGATGTTTACCCTGGTTACCAGCGTAAAATCTAAAAAAAACAAACAGCACATACTTACATTCACGTCCCCCGGCGTCCACTTCCTGACTGACTGAGCGCCGTACAGTGAGAGCAGAGCGGTGACGTCACCGCTGTGCTGCTTTCACTTTCACTTTGCGGCGCTGAGTCAGAGGAGGAAGCAGACTGCAGGGGACGCAATGTGAGTATGTGCTGTTTGTTTTTTTTACATTTTACGCTAGTAACCAGGGTAAACATCGGGTAACTAAGCGCGGCCCTGCGCTTAGTAACCCGATGTTTACCCTGGTTACCAGTGTAAAATATCGCTGGTATCGTTGCTTTTGCTTTCAAACACAACGATACACAGCGATCGGACGACCAAATAAAGTTCTGGACTTTATTCAGCGACCAGCGACATCACAGCAGGATCCTGATCGCTGCTGCGTGTCAAACGAAACGATATCGCTAGCGAGGACGCTGCAACGTCACGGATTGCTAGCGATATCGTTATAATGTCGTTTCGTGTGAAGGTACCTTTAGTAACCCGATGTTTACCCTAGTTACCAAAAAAAACAAACACTACATACTCGCCTTTCGGTGTCCAGGTCCCTCGCCGTCTGCTTCCTGCTCTGACTGAGCCGCCGTACAGCGAGAGCAGAGCGCAGCGGTGACGTCACTGCTGTGCTCTCACTTCTCACTGTACGGCCGGCAGTCAGTGAGAGCAGGAAGCAGACGGCAAGGGACCTGACGGACATCAGAAGGCGAGTATGTACTGTTTGTTTTTTTTGGTAACCAGGGTAAACATCGGGTTACTAAGCGCGGCCCTGCGCTTAGTAACCCGATGTTTACCCTGGTTACCAGTGAAGACATCGCTGGATCGGTGTCACACACACCGATTCAGCGATGTCAGCGGGGCCTCAACGACCAAAAAAAGGTCCAGGCCATTCTGACACGACCAGCGATCTCGCAGCAGGGGCCTGATCGCTGCTACGTGTCACACATAGCGAGATCGCTATGGAGGTCGCTGTTGCGTCACAAAACTTGTGACTCAGCAGCGATCTCGCTAGCGATCTCGCTATGTGAGACGGGGCCTTCAGGCCACACAGGCTGTAACAAGAGCCCCCTCCTGCCACGAGATGTGTGTGTACTTCTTCCAAGTTGTACATCACTTCCTCCTCTGCCACAGGCAAAGATTACTTCTATTCTTTACAAAAGTAAACCATGGCCATTTTCCCATGGCTCAAACCTAATACACATAGCTTCGGATGACTACAACAAAATGGCTCCAGAAATGGGGGCAACTTCTGAATCTAGGGACAATGTAGTTTAAAGCCAAAAGTCCTGTTTATTAATGACATTTCTGGATATAAGTAAGAAATTAAATGTTCTACAGAGAAATAATAGCCAAAAAAGAGCTGAGTGTGTTCAAGGGTAAAACATTTTATTTTGGAAAGTAATTTTAATTGAAAAATAATATGTAGAAAAACATTCAAATTTGTGCTTTATTGATAGATTATTAAATTAGTAATCCAACTTTTTTCCTTTCATGTTATAATATGACACGAAAGTCATAATATGGCTCCATAAATTATTTGCCTTCAATCAAAACATGCTATTGCATGATACTTTACCTCTCTCCTTGAAGTTCTTAGCATTATTCCATAGTGAATGGCCAGCTTCATCGACATGCATTTGTCATCTAGCGAGTGTCCTGACTTGAAGATTGTGGGTCACAGACCAAAATCTCCACTAAGGCCCCCAATGGTAGTCTTGTCAAATGGGCCAAAGGGATCTGGACTCAAGGCCGGGGTGCTACTACAACCCCGAATTCTCACTGCAATCTCCTAAATAAGTAATATGTGCTTCTAAATTGAATTTTCATTAAAAAAAAGCCCAAATTAAAATGTGTTAAATAGCAAAGGTATATTAAACTTTTAATCTATTAATGTCAGAGGACACCAAATTAATCAATCAATTAATGAACATGGCAGTTTTGAAGGAACACGGCTATATAAGCTCATCGCTCGCTGTCATGAAAGTGGTATTATTAAAAATTACTACATTAAGAAAGAGACCCTCGCTTACTGGGCTGTTCTCTGTAGCTTTGATCAAAAAGTTTTAACCGCAGGAGATTATCACTAGAGGACTAGTAAACCTGCCGCCATTTTGTCCTCCGTAGTCATGAGATTTGCATATCCCACCCCTATCAATGATTGGCAGTTTTCTGCCTATGCACAGTGTACACATAAAGCTGCCAATCAGTGGTGTGGGTGGGGTTATACAGAGCTCAGCATTCAAAGATCTGCTAGATCTGCAGCCAAAAAAACAGGGATTTTATCAAAACTGCAGCAAGCAGCCCAGTAAGTGACACATCGCTTGAATCAGGGTATGTGTCTCTACATTATGCTGCTGTACAATAGGGAAGCAACAACCTGGTGACAGATTAACTCAAATTAAAAAAAAAAACAAGAAAAGAAATCTGCAGCGGATCAAAATACAGCTTGATTCCTCCGACGGAGAAAACTTCAAACTGCAAAAAGCAATTATTGCAGCATACTGTAACTCCTCTTCTTTCTCCTCCAGGAATCAGAAGGCCCGGACTGCACATCTATTGGCCCAATAAAGACTGAAAACGTGGAGGAGAAAAACTTGTCCCGCAGATAACCAATTTTAGAATTCAAAAATTGGTGCTTAAGGGACCAAAAGTCTGTACTAAGACCCCTCGTCTCCAAGATGTGGTGAGCCCTACTTTTTTGGGCACAGGAAAACTGATGAACCCCAATTTTGTCTAATTGTGTAAAACCTTTGTTGAAACATTTCGTAGTATGATTCCCAAAATAGGTTAAAAAAGTGATATAATCTATATATTAACAAGAATATGTTTTACATAATTCATCTAGTATCTTATTGTTGCATTATAAGGGCAAACATGGAAGGGGTCATATTAACTGATAACCCCCGTCTAAGACATTCAGAAGATATTGAGTAATAAACAGCTAAGCCCTATCACCCTAGACCACCAGGACTATTAAGCTGGTTTCATCCATTTGACATTGAAGGTCAGAGTAAGGACCTCGATATCTGCACCAATCACTGGCCTCTTGACCTGAACTCAACAGCTGCATATGCATATAGGGTTATTAATATTAACCGGTTCATTACCCAAGAGCCAATAGAAACACTAGGCAATAACTTCTTAGTAGAAACAAAAATTTTGTAAAATTAACAAAATCAGGGCAGAGAGGGGGATATTGAGCTCACCGTGCCTATCAGTCCAATGCTGGAGGTGGAGTGGAGGGTGCCAGTTCCGCTGGTGAAGTTCAGCCAAGTAATGAAATTGTGAGGAGAAAAGAATTTGGCACATCCAACAATGAATAAAATATATCAAAAATTTATTGGAGAATCTTTAAAAACGTGGATGTCCTATGACTAAGGGTGCTTGGATGCCAGAAACGCATCAAGTTTTTACACCCTTGGAATCCATGTTTTTAAAGAGAGTCTCCAAGAAATGTTTTGATATAGTTTATTCATTGTTGGATGGATGTGCCGAATTCTTTCCTACTCACAATTTCATTAGTATAATCAGGGCTGAAAGAGAAAAACAGGAATTCTTCCCTCATTTAAAGATGTTTTATCTAAATCCTAAAGATAAACCAACTGACTTCAGGCCCCCATACACCTTAAGATAATACAGTGGGGAAAAAAGTATTTATTCAGCCACCAATTGTGCAAGTTCTCGCACTTAAAAAGATGAGAGAGGCCTGTAATTGACATCATAGGTAGACCACAACTATGAGAGTCAAAATGAGAAAACAAATCCAGAAAATCCCCTTGTCTAATTTGGCAAGATTTATTTTTAAAATTATGGTGGAAAATAAATATTTGGTCACCTAAAAACATACAAGATTTCTGGCTCTCACAGACCTGTAACTTCTTCTTTAAGAGGCTCCTCTGTCCTCTATTCATTACCTGCAGTAATGACACCTGTTTGAACTTGTTATCAGTATAAAAGACACCTGTCCACAACCTCAAATAGTCACACTCCAAACTCCACTATGGTGAAGAAGAGCTGTTGAAGGACACCAGAAACAAAATTGTTGCCCTGCACCAGGCTGGGAAGACTGAATCTGCAATAGGCAAGCAGCTTGATGTGATGACATCAACTGTGGGAGCAATAATAAGAAAATAAAAAACATACAAGACCACTGATAATCTCCCTCGATCTGGGACTCCTTGCAAGATATCACCCCGTGAGGTCAAAATGATCACCAGAACGGTGAGAAAAAAATCCCAGAACCACACGGGGGACCTAGTGAATGACCTGCATAGAGCTGGGACCACCATAACAAAGGCTACCACTAGTAACATACTACGCTGCCAGGGACTCAGATCCTGTAGTGCCAGACGTGTCCCCCTGCTTAAGCCAGTATATGTCTGGGCCCGTCTGAAGTTTGCTAGAGAGCATTTGGATTATCCAGAAAAAAATTGGGAGAATGTCATGTGGTCTGATGAAGCCAAAGTAGAACTGTTTGGTGGAAACAAAACGCGTCGTGTTTGGAGGAGACAGAATACTGACTTGCATCCAAAGAACACCATACCTACTGTGAAGCATGGGGGTGGCAACATCATGCTTTGGGGCTGTTTCTCTGCAAAGGGACCAGAACAACTGATCTGTGTACATGAAAGAATGAATAAGGCCATGTATCGTGAGATTTTGAGTGCAAATCTCCTTTCATCAGCAATTGCATTGAAGATGAAACGTGGATGGGTCTTTCAACATGATAATGATCCCAAGCACACTGCCAGGGCAGCAAAGGAGTGGCTTCGTAAGAAGTATATGAAGGTCCTGGAGTGGCCTAGCCAGTCTCCAGATCTCAACCCCATAGAAAACCATTGGAGGGAGTTGAAAGTCTGTGTTGCCCAGTGACAGGCCCAAAACATCACTGCTCTAGAGGAGATCTGCATGGCGGAATGGGCCAACATACCACCAACAGTGTGTACCAAACTTGTGAAGACTTACAGAAAACGTTTGACCACTTTCATTGCCAACAAAGGATATCTAACAAAATATTGAGATGAACTTTTGTTATTGACCAAATACTTATTTTCCACCATAATTTGCAAAAAAAAAAAATCTTGCCAAATCAGACAAGGTGATTTTCTGGATTTCTTTTCTCATTTTGACTCTCATATTTGTGGTCTACTTATGATGTCAATTACAGGCCTCTCATCTTTTTAAGTGGGAGAACTTGCACAATTGGTGGCTGACTAAATACTTTTTTTTGCCACTCTGTGTGCCGAGCTCACCGATGTCGACAGGTTCGACTGACAGCCTAATGTGTATGGTGGCACCTGCCGATTGACCATCAGAGGAAATGTCGTTTGGGCATGTCCAATTTCAGACTGCCAATCTCAACGTTTCCTGGAGATCACTGTACGAGGGGTCAGTTGGCGGCTTTCTCATAAAGAGCACAGGAGCGATCAGTCAAATGAGTGCCCTTGTGTATGGGAAAAGTGGCTGAGATAGCCATCTAATAAGTATAGCCAGCGCTAGATAGCCCTTTAGTTTTGCACAAGGGTGACCCACGTCTTCCACCTGGTGAAATAGTAATTGTACCTTATGTTTATTCCACTAAAACTTCAATGAAACTACAAATCCGAATTGAGCGTTGAGCTATTATGGAAGGGTGCGCATGTATTCTTCTAAAATGTATTAATTAAGGGGGTAAGAATAATATATTGTATCCAACACCTAAGGAAATATTTTCTGTGTCCTAAGCCGGCTTAGTAGTTAGGTGCTTACATGTCTGTGTTATGCAAGGGTGCAATCACCGTACAAGCTTGGGCAGGTTCAGACATTTGCATGACTTAGCTATCAGCAGTAATGAAATGCACTATGCCAGCATGCATAAGCGCAAACTTTATTTTGTAGAGACAGATTAATTTACTGGGACAATGTGGTGACATTGCAAAAGAACTCAAATTAAAAAAAAAGTCTTGGTGTTATTTTTTTTCAAGGTTATAAATTTGACATATTATTTGAAGTTTTATTATTTAAGCGATTAAGACACTCTTCTAATTCCTATCTAAGAACGAGAAGGGACCCTTCCCATCCATCCAAGAGGGGACCTTATGGAAAAAGTGATAAGTGCCTTCCTTGTTGGATCCCCAATGGAAATGAGAAATCCTTATAGCTCTATATTCCCAACCGATTCTCTAAAATACAAAGTTCCAGTCCTGCATAATGAAACATAACCCTTAGGGCAACACTCCACTTCCATGTTTGCTAATGTGGAGTAGTGGGGGGGAGAATAGGAGCTCAGGTTCCAAATACCCTCGAGGGTTAAACTTCAATGTGGCTAACATTAAAGGAGTTGTCCAGTGAAACTGGATAGGTTTTTCCCATCTTGGAATCAAGAAACTAGAATAAAAGTAAATAGTCATAAATATGCATCTACTTTTAGTTCCTAAAGGTGCATCACTCATCGGCTATCTACTCCATTCCCAACAGCTCCCAGTTCTTGCAAGAAGGGGTTTATCCCCAAAATGCGTTATCCAAGTCTGAACTTTTTGGATGAAATAATGATGATTCTGCTCATGAGCACATGGTAGCGCTGGTTCGTGGAATTTCTTCTATATTCTTCTGAGAATTCAATGTATTGATGGATGAGTTCATTAAGCCGCTGGACATCAGGATATTATATTTGATCATCCGAATTCCAAAATAGCAGTATCTACTGTTTCTCAACCAGCAAGCACATGTATTGTAAGGTGGCCGGCCCTTATCGGAAATAGCTACTGATGTGTTAATTTTATTATGCATCTCCATTTTTATTTTGTTAATTTAAAGGGGTTTCCCCTTTCAGAACATAGTGGTTGAAGGGTGCGGAGCGTTGGTTGCCACTTCTTCATGTGTCCAGAAGTGGCTCAACTCACTGATTGGCTGACATGATGTCAGCACCGCAGCCAATACTGGACACCATGAGCAGCGTCAGAAACTCAGTTCTTGGCCTGGGGCCGGTGACCAAAGCGTAGTTTTTGTTTGTTTTTTTATAGCAAGCTTCATCCAGGTACCAACATTTTCTGATAGGGGCAACCCCTACAATATTATGTTTTAATTTAGACTTTTATATTATTTACTGATATTCACAGATGTACTGGGTCTTTAAGATGGTATAGAAAAGAACATGAAGCTTGGCGAAGTCAGAGGTAATATGCGCAGATGCTGGAGGCACTAGAAGGCTTTCATTTTTGATCAGTCTGGAAATAAATATATATTGAGATTTTGTCCCAGGGAGAGTTTGGCCACGTGCCCATTTGGATCATGCATCCTCCTTATTGGGGTCCAGACTATACTCTCTAGCATGAATCTGTAAAGAAAAAGAAAAGTCTATAGCGCCAAATCAGACTGTTGGAAACTAGCCGAGTCAAGACTCTTACAGTATGTGAGCAAAACTGGATGCAGCAATATACGGGAACCTTTGATAAGTAATGGCTGGGCAGAAGGGTGTGTGGCATGCCAGGATAGATCCAGATCTGCCAGGATGCCCTGATGAAGTGGCCTGTCTGCCACGAAACGCGTAGGCTAATAAACAGAGTGTGTGGGTAACTCTGTTACCTTTATTGTGGTCTGCGCGGCTTCTATCCTCCGGTTCTATCTTTTTCCATGAGGATAGATCCAGAAAAGAATTGTGACACAAAGAAACAGTAACGAGGTAGTCAGTGTATTGGGCTATGTACCGGTAACTGGTTAAGGCTTGCCTGTCCTAAGTTAGTGCAGCGAGGAGGATCCCTCTTTGGAGTTTGGCCTGCCGAGATGAATATTATTATTATTATTATTATTATTATTATTTATTTATATAGCACCATTGATTCCATGGTGCTGTACATGAGAATGGGTTACATACAAATTACAGGTATCACTTACAGTAAACAAACTAACAATGACAGACTGATACAGAGGGGCGAGGACCCTGCCCTTGCGGGCTTACATTCTACAGGATTATGGGGAAAGAGACAATAGGTTGAGAGTTGCAGGAGCTCCGGTGTTGGTGAGGCAGTATCTCCGGTAGTGATGAGGAGGCAGCGGGGTCAGGGCAGGCTGTAGGCTTTCCTGAAGAGATGGGATTTCAGGTTCCGTCTGAAGGATCCGAATGTGGTTGATAGTCGGACGTGTTGGGGCTGAGAATTCCAGAGGATGGGGGACATTCTGGAGAAGTCTTGGAGGCGGTTGGATGAGGAGCGAATAAGTGTGGAGGAGAGAAGGAGGTCTTGGGAGGACCGGAGATTACATGAGGGAAGATATCGGGAGATTAGTTCAGAGATATATGGAGGAGACAGGTTATGGATGGCTTTGTAGGTCAGTATTAGTAATTTGAACTGGATACGCTGAGGGAATGGGAGCCAGTGAAGAGATTTGCAGAGAGGGGAAGCGGAGGAGTAGCGAGGAGAGAGATGAATTAGTCGAGCAGCAGAGTTAAGGATGGACTGGAGAGGTGCAAGGGTGTTAGCAGGGAGGCCGCAGAAAAGGATGTTGCAGTAGTCAAGGCGGGAGATGATGAGGGCATGCATGTTATGACCCCAGTGGACAGGGTCTCAGAGGAACGTGTAAGTCTGCAAGATACAAAAATCCAGCTCATAGGGCTGTGGTAACTGGGTTGACCAAATAGCTACTCCTAACGCCAACACTAGAAGTAGCCGGGGATCATGCCTACGGTGATCGCTAGATGACTCGCGCCAGCCGGAGAATCTAACTACCCCTAGGAGAAGAAAACAAAGACCTCTCTTGCCTCCAGAGAAAGGGACCCCAAAGCAAGATACAAGCCCCCCACAAATAATAACGGTGAGGTAAGAGGAAATGACAAACACAGAAATGAACCAGGTTCAGCAAAGAGAGGCCAGCTTACTAATAGCAGAATATAGCAAGATAACTTATCTGGTCAACAAAAACCCTATAAAAATCCACGCTGGAGATTCAAGAACCCCCGAACCGTCTAACGGTCCGGGGGGAGAACACCAGCCCCCTAGAGCTTCCAGCAAAGGTCAGGATACAGATAGGAACAAGCTGGACAAAAATACCAAACAAAACAAAAGCAAAAAGCAAAGAAGCAGACTTAGCTTGAAAAACAGGAACCAGGATCAGAGGACAAGAGCACAACAGATTAGCTCTGATTTCAACGATGCCAGGCATTGAACTGAAGGTCCAGGGAGCTTATATAGCAACGCCCCTGAACTAACGGCCCAGGTGAGGATATAGAAAAAGACAGACGCTCCAGAGTCAAATCACTAATGACCACTAGAGGGAGCAAAAAGCAAAATCACAACAGTACCCCCCCCCCTTAGTGAGGGGTCACCGAACCCTCACCACGACCACCAGGGCGATCAGGATGAGCGGCGTGAAAGGCACGAACTAAATCGGCCGCATGAACATCAGAGGCGACCACCCAGGAATTATCTTCCTGACCATAGCCCTTCCACTTGACCAGGTACTGAAGCCTCCGCCTGGAGAGACGAGAATCCAAGATCTTCTCCACCACGTACTCGAACTCACCCTCAACCAACACCGGAGCAGGAGGCTCAGCAGAAGGAACCACAGGCACAACATACCGCCGCAACAAGGACCTATGAAACACGTTGTGGATAGCAAACGACACAGGAAGATCCAGGCGAAAGGATACAGGATTAAGAATTTCCAATATCTTGTAAGGACCAATAAAACGAGGTTTAAATTTGGGAGAGGAAACCTTCATAGGAACAAAGCGGGAAGAAAGTCACACCAAATCCCCAACACGTAGTCGGGGACCCACACCGCGGCGGCGGTTGGCAAAGCGCTGAGCCCTCTCCTGTGACAACTTCAAGTTGTCCACCACAAGATTCCAGATCCGCTGCAACCTATCCACCACAGAATCCACCCCAGGGCAGTCAGAAGGTTCCACATGACCCGAAGAAAAACGAGGGTGGAAACCAGAGTTGCAGAAAAACGGCGAAACCAAGGTGGCGGAACTAGCCCGATTATTAAGGGCAAACTCAGCTAACGGCAAGAAGGTCACCCAATTGTCCTGATCAGCAGAGACAAAACACCTCAAATAAGCCTCCAAAGTCTGATTAGTTCGCTCCGTCTGTCCATTAGTCTGAGGATGGAAAGCAGACGAAAACGACAAGTCAATGCCCATCCTACTACAAAAGGATCGCCAGAATCTGGAAACGAACTGGGATCCTCTGTCTGACACAATATTCTCAGGGATGCCGTGCAAACGAACCACGTTCTGGAAAAACACAGGAACCAGATCGGAAGAGGAAGGCAGCTTAGGCAAAGGAACCAAATGGACCATCTTGGAGAAGCGATCACATATCACCCAGATAACAGACATGCCCTGAGACACCGGAAGATCAGAAATGAAATCCATGGAGATATGTGTCCAAGGTCTCTTAGGGACAGGCAAGGGCAAGAGCAACCCGCTGGCATGAGAACAGCAAGGCTTAGCTCGAGCACAAGTCCCACAGGACTGTACAAATGACCGCACATCCCTAGACAAGGAAGGCCACCAAAAGGATCTGGCCACCAGATCTCTGGTGCCAAAAATTCCTGGGTGACCTGCCAACACCGAGGAATGAACCTCGGAAATGACTCTGCTGGTCCACTTATCAGGCACAAACAGTCTGTCAGGTGGACAAGAATCAGGCCTATCAGCCTGAAATCTCTGCAACACACGTCGCAGATCTGGAGAAATAGCTGACAAGATAATACCATCCTTAAGAATACCAACAGGTTCAGCGACTCCAGGAGCATCAGGCACAAAGCTCCTGGAAAGAGCATCGGCCTTCACATTCTTAGAACCTGGTAAATACGAGACAACAAAGTCAAAACGGGAGAAAAACAATGACCAGCGGGCCTGTCTAGGATTCAGGCGTTTAGCAGACTCGAGATACATCAGATTTTTGTGATCAGTCAAGACCACCACACGATGCTTAGCACCCTCGAGCCAATGACGCCACTCCTCAAATGCCCATTTCATGGCCAACAACTCCCGATTGCCCACATCATAATTTCGCTCCGCAGGCGAAAACTTCCTAGAGAAAAAGGCGCAAGGTCTCATAACAGAGCAACCAGGGCCTCTCTGCGACAAAACGGCCCCTGCTCCAATCTCTGAAGCATCCACCTCAACTTGAAAGGGAAGCGAGACATCAGGCTGGCACAAAACAGGCGCCGAAGTAAACCGACGTTTCAACTCCTGGAAAGCCTCCACGGCAGCAGGAGCCCAATTAACCACATCGGAGCCCTTCTTGGTCATATCCGTCAAAGGTTTCACAATGCTAGAAAAGTTAGCGATAAAACGACGGTAGAAGTTAGCGAAACCCAAGAACTTCTGAAGACTCTTAACTGACGAGGGCTGAGTCCAATCAAGAATAGCTCGGACCTTGACTGGGTCCATCTCCACAGCAGAAGGGGAAAAAATGAACCCCAAAAAGGGAATCTTCTGTACACCAAAAAGACACTTTGAGCCCTTGACAAACAAAGAATTTTCACGCAAAATCTTAAAGACCATCCTGACCTGCTCCACATGCGAGTCCCAATTATCAGAAAAAACCAGAATATCATCCAGATAAACGATCAGAAATTTATCCAGATAGTTCCGGAAAATGTCATGCATAAAGGACTGAAAAACTGAAGGGGCATTAGAGAGCCCAAAAGGCATCGAACTGAAGGTCCAGGGAGCTTATATAGCAACGCCCCTGAACTAACGGCCCAGGTGAGGATATAGAAAAAGACAGACGCTCCAGAGTCAAATCACTAATGACCACTAGAGGGAGCAAAAAGCAAAATCACAACACATGCACAAGCATTTTAGTAGATTGACGGTTGAGGAAAGGACGGATTCTGGAGATATTTTTGAGCTGGAGGCGACAGGAGTTGGACAGAGCTTGGATGTGCGGTTTGAAGGACAGGACAGAGTCAAAGGTTACTCCGAGGCAGCGGACTTCTGGTACGGGGGAAAGCATGATGTCTTTGATTGCGATAGATAGGTCAGATGAGGAAGATCTATGGGATATAGGAAAGATGATGAGTTCAGATTTGTCCACATTGAGTTTGAAGAAGTGAGAGGAGAAGAAGGAGGATATGGCTGATAGACACTCTGGGATTCTGGACAGCAGAGCGGTGACGTCTGGGCCAGAGAGGTAGACCTGAGTGTCATCAGCATAGAGGTGGTACTGGAATCCATGGGACTTTATGAGTTGTGCCAAGTGTATAGATTGAGAAGAGTAGGGGTCCTAGAACAGAGCCTTGGGGGACTCTAACAGAGAGAGGGTGGGATGAGGAGGTAGTGTGGGAGTGGGAGATTCTGAATGTGCGGTTGGAAAGGTACGAGGAGATCCAGGATAGGGCGAGGTCTTTGATTCCAAAGGAGGAGAGGATCTGTAGTAGGAGGCAGTGGTCAACTGTGTCGAAAGCAGAGGACAAGTCTAGAAGGAGGAGTACAGAGTATTGTCCGTTAGCTTTGGCAGTAAGTAGGTCATTAGTGATTTTGGTCAGGGCTGTCTCAGTTGAGTGATGGGGGTGGAAACCAGATTGTAGATTGTCAAAAAGCAAGTTAGATGAGAGGTCGGGGGAAAGTTCAGAGTGGACGTGCTGCTCCAGGAGTTTGGAAGCGAAAGGGAGCAGCGATATTGGGCGATAGCTGGACATAGCAGTTGGATCGAGGGTTGGCTTTTTAAGGATAGGCGTGATTGTGGCATGTTTGAAAGCAGAAGGGAAGGTGCCAGAAGTTAGTGATAGGTTGAAGAGGTGGGTTAGGGATGGGATAGGTGTGGTGGTGAGGTTGGGGAGGAGGTGGGATGGGATGGGGTCGAGCGCACAGGTGGTGAGGTGCGATTTGGAGAGGAGACAATTAAGCCCCCCTTCAGTGATGTTGGATAGGGACGTTATGGGGTTTGGGCATTGGTCTGGTATACAAAGGGGTTGTGGTGGTTAAACAATGAAGACTTGCCTTGTCTGGTCGATCTTATTTTTAAAGTGTGTGGCAAAGTCATCAGCAGAGATGAGGGTGGTTGGAGGGGGCAGTGGGGGGCGGAGGAAGGAGTTAAAGGTTTTGAATAACTGTTTGGGGTTGAAGGATAGGGAAGATAGGGTTGTGAAATAGGCCTGTTTAGCAGAGGTGAGAGCAGGTTTAAAAGCGAGTGTTGCTTGTTTGAATACAGTGAAGTCATCTTGCGAGTGTGTTTTCTTCCAACGCCGCTCTGCAACCCTGGACACTTGCCGGAGCTTTTTAGTGGTGTTATTTTGCCAAGGTTGTCTATTGATACGTCGCACTCTGCCATGGACGAGAGGGGCAACCGTGTCAATAGCTGATGAGAGAGTGGTATTGTAGAAAGCAGCGGCACTGTCTGTGTTGTGGAGTGAGGATATGGATGCCAGTGGTAGGATGGAGTCAGAGAGTGTGTGGGTGTCTAGGTGTGCAAGGTTTCTGCGGGGGTGCGCATGTTGCTGGACATGGGTGACTGGTGAGGAGGACAGGGATGAGAAGGTGAGCAGATGGTAGTCGGATAGAGGGAGAGGGGAGGTGGTGAAGTTAGATAGAGAGCAGAGACGGGTGAAGACGAGGTTTAGTGTATGTCCGTCTGTGTGGGTGGCTGTGGAGGACCACGGAGTAAGTCCAAAGGATGAAGTAAGGGACAGAAGTTTGGAGGCTGTTGACTGAAGGGTATCAATGAGGATGTTAAAGTCACCCATGATGATGGTGGGAATGTCAGCAGAGAGAAAGTGAAGAAGCCAGGTGGAGAATTGGTCAATAAAGGCAGTGGCCGGGCCTGGAGGTCGGTATATGACGGCCACTTGGAGGTTGGAGGGAGAGTAGATGCGGACAGAGTGGACTTCAAAAGAGGGTAGGATAATAGTGAATAGTGACACTAAGGTCCACCATAGTAGTTACAGACCACTGTCTATACTGGACTGCAGCCTGCTGGAAAGAGAGAACTGCACTGAAGTTAGAGAATAGATTTAGGTATTGCAAGTGTTTGTGGATCACAATCAGCCAATAGTTTGTATCCTAGTGAAGTACAAGCAGAGATACCCTAGATAAATATAGTGACCTGAGATAATGACCAAGCCAGCCTGCTAACCCCCGCTACCACCCACTGTTGCTGTTGTGAAAGACTAACTAAATGTTTGCTGTTATTTTTCACATGTTGTGGTTCTCTCGATTGCAAAAAAATTGGTGGGGTCCAGATCCTATGACCCCCTCGGTCACTCAAAAACATCCTGAGCTTTCTACTCCGATCTGTGTGCATTACATTTGAGCAATTGGTGAGGGTCTCAGACCCCCAAAAGTCTACTTAAGAGAACAACAATATATATAAAAAAATAATAGCAAATGTTTAGTTACTTTTTAAGCACCAAGCCCTGTGCCTCAATACAGTGTGCAACCACCAAGATTGTGCCTCCATTGTGAGACTGCAATGGCTATCTAGTTGTCTCATGCTACGTAGACACATGTTCCAGTTAACCTTTGCAGTGTCCAAGTGACTGCATCATCCATTAGTGGGGTACTGAGCTAAGGGTCATAGGCCACATATCTAAAACTGATGCTCGTACAAATAACCCAGGTTGCAGCTCTGTGGAGTTAATATTAATATGGAAAATCTTGCTGCTGGAGACACAGTGTCAATTCTAATATTTCCAAGAGAGCCAATGTAGAGAAGCCTACCCATTGTACTTAGTGGGTATATATTGGTTTTAATGGATGCCTGTGTACGGTCGCAATGAATAATAAAGGAGGTGCCCAAATGGTGGTACCCTACCTTTTCAGCACACCAAACATTAATAGGATCAATAATGGGTTGTCTTGGATAAAGCCCTTTAATAAATGTCATATTGCTTTAGGCATAATGGGGACAGTTCTTTTACCAGAATCCTAAATATTTAGCAGCCTTATCGTATTTTTTATTAAATGACTGCTCTGTCTGGCATGATATCTAATCTTTCTCTCAATTCTGATTTCAAGAAAGTATCTTAAAGTCTAGAGGTGGACGCAGATAAGAAAAACGTTCACTGCCGCTGAGATAACATCAGGTGTCATTGGAAAGGATGAGTAATATAACTGAATGGCGATAAGGTCAATATAGCTCTGTCACTGCACATGCACTATATGGACAAAAGTACCGGGACACCTACACGAGCCTATATGACCTTCTATTATAAAGCCATAGACATTAATACGGACTTGATCCCTTTGCAGCTATAACAGCTTCCACTTTTCTGTGAAGACTTTCTACAAGATTTTAGAGATGTCTGTAAGAATTTTTGCCCATTCATCCAAAAGAGAATTTGGGAGGTCAGACACTGATGTTGGAGGAGAAGCCAGGCTCACAATCTCTATTCTAGTGCAACCCAAAGGTGTTGGGGTTGAGTGAGTTCAGGGCTAAGTGCAGCCAGTCAAGTTCTTCCACACCAAACTCACCCAACTATGTCTTTATGCACCTTGCTTTGTGCGGTTGGGCACAGTGATACTAAAACAGAAAAAGACGTTCCACAAAAGATGGAATCTACAATTGTTCAAAATGTCTTGTGGTGCAGTGTTGGGATTTCTCTTCACTGGAACTAAAAGGCCCAAGGCCAACCCCTGAGAAACAAGCCCACAGCATTATTTCTCCTCCACCAAACTTTATATTGGCAATGGGCAATCAGGCAAGTAACGTTCTCCTGGCATTCACCAAACCCAGACTCATCCATCAGATTCCAGTTAGAAACATGGACATGTGGTGGCATGGCAGCTTTTGTGCTGATGTTAATACCTGAGGAGGTCTGGACTCTGCAGTTATGGAGTCAGCAGAACGTTGGTGACTTTTATGCACTATGCGCTACAGCATTCGGTAACTTTATGTAGTCTACCTACACTTTGTGAGTTTCTGTAGTTCCGAAATGCCTTCACTTTTCAATAATACTGCTCCAAGGTGATGGGGGAACATCTAGGATCAAAGAAAGGTCATAAACTTACTTATTACACTGGTGGCTCCAATTACAGAACCACGCATGTCAGTGAACTGTTTGTGTCACATGCTAGTAAAGGCAGACAGAATTATGGGGGGCAGATGTTATACACGGTGGTAATGGGAGTGAATGAAATAATAGATTCAGTGATTAGGAGGTGTGTCCCAATACTTTTCTCCTTTTAGCATATGTAATATGTATACTTGAATGGTGTGGATATTATAGGATATGGTCAGAGAAAATGCTATGATTATAGTCAAGTACTAAACAAATAGTCAAATAAGCATGCAAGAAAATCCACAAGCCCAAAATTGTGAGAAAGTTGAAGGTAAAAGCTTAAAGGGGTTATCTAGTTTCCCCTTTTCCTCATAGATTGTAAGCTTGCGAGCAGGGCCCTCATTCCTCCTGGTAACTGTTTTGAACTGTGATTTCTGTTATGCTGTAATGTCTATTGTCTGTACAAGTCCCCTCTATAAGTTGTAAAGCGCTGCGGAATATGTTGGCGCTATATAAATAAAAATTATTATTATATATTATTATCTAAAGACAAAAGTTTTTTGTTTTCATTGGTTTGCAAATATAAGTTAATTAGGGTTACAAATATATTGTAGCTATGAAAGCTGCACTTAGAGCAGGTTCCACAGTTCCAGAACCTCCAATTACACAGTTTTGACACAAGAGAGAGTTTCTTGCCTCTCCTCGTATTGGTACATGACTAGTGATGGGATAAATTAGGCTGGTCGTCTGACTTATTTCAATAGCTGGGCCTGGTTTAGATGTTGTGTAATGGCTTCCCTTCTACTGACAGAGAAAAAGTTGGCCAAGTTAGAAAGCCAAGGGTTCCCCATTCATTAATGCTGGCTATATTTCATTCTTTATGCAAATATACATGTAGCAATAGCTAAAATAGCCAACTTTAACAGACCTAAATATATCTAAGGACATTTTAATATACAGTAGGTAGAAAAAAATGTTTAGCTTTTAGACCCCATAAGGCAACAGTTTAGCTCACTTAAAAAGTCTATAGTTCACCACAGATTGCCATCTTCCCAAATTCCCCCATAAAGAAGGAAGAATACGATACCTACTGTAGGGGTCCTTATAACAGGGGTAGAATGGATTGGACCAACATCCATCCTGGCTTCCAATGAGAGACAGCAGACGAGTGATACAAATGGTTCCCGGATAAGCAATGTATCCGCTATATGGCAGTCAGCGTTTCACACAGAGGTTTTACCTGCAAACAGCTTAAAATTAATACATCGGAAATAAAATTCCAAAGGCATATCTTATGTAAAATTATGTGATGTCTTCGGTCATCTGAAATATTCACCTGCTGTATTACATGGCACTCAAATTAATGTCCTTTACACTGGGTATGCACTTCTTGCAATCTTCTTTATGTGACAACCAATATGATTTCCAATAATGCTTATAAAGGGCATCCTCAAGCATCTCTAGTCTTCTAGATGGTAAATATGCCTAGCACCCCAGTTAAATTGAAGAAATGCATATTCCTTTTTTTATTCTATTGCTATTCTATTGCCATCTGTTTGCAGAAAAGGTAATAAATAACTAATATAGAAGTCATTAACAGTTCCTCAGGGGTGATACTTTATCTCAGACTCATTATTGGCTAATCATGAGTCTGGGAAAGATAAAGTACCACCCCTGAGGAAGTGATAATGAATTCTATATTAGTTATTTATTACCTTTTCTACAAACAGATAGTTATAGAATTTGGGGTAGCTTGGCAGAAGAGGTGAGCGTATATTTACAAGGGATTTTCAGAGGCATTGTATTTTAAGACTAGGACATGGTATCCATTATAGATGTTTTTAAGTGAAAACATTTCAGTCACTGGCTACAGGAGAAAGAGATATTTAACAGTTGGGGATTAAGGCTTTTGTCAGAAAGATCAATTTTACAGAGAGCAAATGACAGAACAATGAGAAGGACAAGTAAAAGCTGATATGAAGTAAAGCCGTATGGGTTACACTCTTGTGAAATGTAAAGCACTTGATTTCTAGCACATGCTGCACTTGATCAAAACTGGATATCACGAGTCTTCACTTATTTAAAAAAAAGGGGTGTGGACACTTGATTTACAACACTTTCAGATTTTTTTTACTTGTTCAGTAGTGTGCATGCATTGCCTTTGCCAAAATGTTTGAGCTATGTTAAGTTTACAGAATACCTGGGCAAAGTATCACCCAGCGGTCACATCACTCCCTTTGAATATCCCTGTCCGGCCTACCAAAAAGACAAAATTCAAATATAATGCACAGCAATGCTGGGGTATTTTTCGGATGTAGTCTGCACCTGACCAGAGTAGTTGCATAGACTTGACCCTTAGACGCAGGTTAGATGCATGTTGCACGCTGAGTGCAGCTGCCTGTTGCACCTTGTAGAGGGCGCGCCTTTCTCCAGGCATGCCTGACAGGAGAAGCACCTGCATGTTGCACCTTGCAGTGGGCAGGCCTGTCTCCCGGCATGCCTCACGGGAGATGCACATGCCTGTTGCACCTTGCAGTGGGCACGCCTGTCTCCCGACATGCCTCACAAGAGAAGCACCTGCCTGTTGCACCTTGCAGTGGGCACGCCTGTCTCCCGGCATGCCTCACCGAAGATGCACCTGCTGTTGCACCTTGCAGTGGGCAGGCCTGTCTCCTGGCATGCCTCACAGGAGATGCACCTGTCTGTTGCACCTTGCAGTGGGCAAGCCTGTCTCCCGACATGCCTCACAAGAGAAGCACCTGCCTGTTGCACCTTGCAGTGGGCACGCCTGTCTCCCGGCATGCCTCACCGAAGATGCACCTGCTGTTGCACCTTGCAGTGGGCACGCCTGTCTCCTGGCAAAACTAACAGGAGAAGCACCTGCCTGTTGCACCTTACAGTGGGCACGCCTGTCTTCCGGCATGCCTCATGGGAGAAGCACCTGCCTGTTGCACCTTGCAGTGGGCACGCCTGTCTCCCAGCGCACCTAACAGGAGAAGCACCTGCCTTTTACACCTTGCAGTGGGCACACCTGTCTCCTAGCACACCTAACAGGAGAAGCACCTGCCTGTTGCACCTTTTCCGTTGGACATGACTGTCTCCCGGCATGCCCCACAGAAAAGCACCTGCATGTTGCACCTTGCAGTGGGCACACCTGTCTCCCAGCATGCCTCACAGGAGATGCACCTGCCTGTTGCACCTTTTCCGTTGGACATGCCTTTCTCCCGGCATGCCTCACAGAAAAAGTACCTGCCTGTTGCACCTTGCAGTGGGCACACTTGTCTCACAGCATGTCTCACAGGAAAAGCACCTGCCTGTTGCACCTTTCAGTGGGCACATCTGTCTCCCGGAATGCCTCACAGGGGAAGCAACTGCCTTTTTCATCTTGCAGTGGGCACACCTGTCTCCCGTGATGCCTCACAGGAGAAGCACCTGCCTGTTGCACCTTGCAGTGGGCACACCTGTCTCCCACCACGCTTCACGGGAGGAAGACCTGCCTGTTGCACCTTGCAATGGGCATGCCTGTCTCCCAGCATGCCTCACAGGGGAAGCACCTGCATGTTGCACCTTGCAGTGAGCACACCTGTCTCCCAGCATGCCTCACAGGGGAAGCACCTGCATGTTGCACCTTGTAGTGGGCACGCCTGTCTCCCGTGATGCCTCACAGGAAAAGCACCTGCCTGTTGCACCTTGCAGTGGGCACGCCTGTCTCCCGGCATGCCTCACAGGAGAAGCACCTGCCTGTTGCACCTTGCATTGGTCACACCTGACTCCTGTTATGCCTCACAGGAAAAACATCTGGCTGCTGCACCTTGCAGTGGGCACGCCTGTCTCCCGGTATATATCTTTTCTGCACATTGGCTTCTGCAGTATGAAAATATCAAAATAAGCAGCAAATCTTCTTCCACTGCTCCAGCGATGAGTCTTGTTTGTTTACTGGTTGCAGCCGTGATATTAGGACTACAGTCCACGTAACCGCTGCAGCCAATCACTGTGCCCAACGACTATGGTTTGCATTATAGGTAACATATTGATTAGCTACTATTGCAAGTCCATCATGTTACAGCAAAGTTCATTATAACATGTATGATAACCAGTAGTAACTAATCAAAACCATATAATTTACTACTTTTTTTAAAAATTTAAAAATTGAGCATGAGCATATGTTAGTGAAAGTGCAATGCATAGGTGCGCATTCACTCTGTGGACATTAACTACCAAGCCCACTTTGTTATCTACATGTACTATTACTATTTATTTACTTACTACTGGGTATTTTCTCATTTTATTTTTATCTTTGGTTCTACTTTTTATAAAAGTGATAAAACTAACCCTTTCCTGAATGGGCGATTTTCTATTTTTGTGCTTTCATTTTTTTTTCCTTGTCTTCTTCTTGGAGCCATAAGTTTGTTATTATTTTTGTCGATATAACCATATGAGGGTTTGATTTTTGTGGGACGAGTTGTAGTTTTGAATAGTAACATGCATTTTACCATTCATTGTACTGGAAAACAGGAAAAAAAAAGTCCAAGTGCAGTGAAATTGCAAAAAGAAACAAAAAAGCAATTCCCAAATTGTTTTTGGGGGGTTTGTTTTTACGGTATATGTTGGTTGGAAAAAATGACTTGTTAACATGACTATGATTCTCCAGCTTAGAACATTTACACTGATACCAAAATATATTGGGGTTATTTTTTTTCTTTCTAAATGGTGAAAAAATGTTTGGATGGAAATTCATTCAAATTTTGCTTGTGGCACCATTTTTTGGGGAGGCTATAAATATTTTCATTTTTCGGTCAATGTAGCTGGTTGAGAGCTTCATTTTTTTGTATTGTAAGCTAAGGTTTTCACTGATACTATTTTAGGTAGGTGTAACATTTAGATTCTTATTATATTTTTTCTTTTTTTGCTGGATTGCCCGAACTTAAAAATTGCAATTCTGGTATTTTTTTTTCTCATTATGGCATTTACCGATCAAGCTAATTTATATTTTGATAGATCAGACTTTTCTGTACATGTGTATTTTTTTATATTTAATGGGAGAAAATGTGATGATTAGGTCTTTTATTTTGTTTTATATTTTGAAAAACATTTTTTCTTTACTTAATTTTAGTCCCCATAGGGAAGTTGAACCTGTAATCATCAGATCGCTTGTGCAATACATGATATTGCAGTATAGAGTAAAAATTGTGATATAATACAAACACCAGTCACAAACTAGTTTTCATAAGGGCACTGTCATGGAAAGTCGCAAGGGCCTTCAGTGGACCCCCAGCTGTCATATAAACCCATCAGCACCCAGCGATTGTGTCACATGGGTGGGCTCAATGGGTGTCTAGAATGGCGCTCACCCAAGACCACCCTCTGTAAATGCCGCTGTCAGGGAATTATAGCAGCAATTAAGTGCTTAGCAGCAAACAGAGCTCAGCTCCGCTCACTGCTTTATGACTTAATAGTACGTTATATATTGGGAAGGGGTTTCTATAGAGCAGAATTTAGTTCAGCAGATTGGGTTGGCCCTTCACAATGGTCCCAACTTCACATGTAGCCCCCTGGGTAAAATTAGTTGCACACCTCTGGAGTTAAAATAAACGTTACTCTAGTCTTTATAACCGACCTCAACATATTTACATATTATGTTTATATCTGTATATTATTATTATGTTTATATCTCTATATACCTTGCAGTCTGCAGCATTGAGAACAACACTCGCAAGACTGATTTTGCTTTGGGATCTCTATGGTATTCTACAGGTGAATTTCTTTTTACTTAAATCCTGAACATACATTAAGAAATTGCAATTAACTTCTGAACATAACACTTTTTACTAAACTTCTGAATATAAAAAAATAAATAAATTAGAAAACCGGCTTGTATTGTTTACTTGGGAGCGGAAACAGAGACTTTGCATGAGAAAAGTTTCAAGAATATTTCTAGAATGTATTTTTACATGAAGATTTCTCCATTAGGGGGCACTATTTTATGGCTGTGAATAGATATTGTAAGTAGGATATAGCATGGAGCTTACAAAATACAATATGGGCCCAGATTGGACCAAGGAGTAGATGGACAAGGCAGCCATTGAGGAGGAGGAAGCATTGCATGGACTACAAAATCCCTGCCGTTAAATTGCCTTGGATATCTCATTTGTACTTAGTCCGAGCAGTTGATGTGGTGCCGGTATCTGGGATATACAAGTGCTTACCTTCAGTATGACAGGATGAAATATGCGAATGATTATCCTGCAGACATCTATGATGATGACCTTAAAAGACCAAGGGGGAACATATTAGGAAAACCTGCCCAGCGTAGAAAGAGAACCTCTCAAACCTTTGTGATATACCATCAATTTCTATGAGTGCCATTGTATTGATCTGTATAACACAGATCCATCATATGGATCTATAAAGAGCCCTTGTCATGGTTTAAAGGGATATTCACAGAGAAGCGAGGGTGGCTGGTAACATCATGTCTTATATAGAGTGTGTTATCCATTAGATGTTTGGAAACGTAGCATCACCGGTTCTGCTCATCTCCAAATACCAAATTGAACAGAGCCAAATTACCCCTTTAAGATGACATGCACATTTTATTAAACGGATTGTCCCATAACCAACACTTATGCATAGGATACATAAGATATGAATTCTGGGGGTCCAACTGCTGATAAGCCCCTTTTTCTCACTGTAAGAGTATAGCTGTAGTGAGCATGTGTGCTTATGATTCCTATGACTGAATATAACAGTGGTTGCACATGCTCACTTCCACTTCATTCACACAGGATAATTTGGGCCACTTCTTCTTGTGATTGATGAGGGTCCCTACAGTCAGAACCCCAGTGATCATACATTTATCACTTATTCTATGGATATTGGATAAATGTGTTTTTATTTATAGGACAACCCCTTTAATGATGGTCATCCTGACGATTTCCCTTGGTCAAGCCGAGCAGAAGATTTAGTTGATGAGCTTGGTATCTAATGTACAGTGTATCCGTAAAGTCATGGTGCACTTTTGACCAGTCACTGGAAAGCAACAAAAAACGATATAAATGTGAGCTCTGCTCCAAATAAAAGAAAAACTCTCCTAGTTTCATACCTATTCAGTGCAGTTTGATGTGGGCTCCATTTGTTGCCCTACATACATTCAAACGATAGTGAAGTTCTTGCCACACACGGGTAAGGTCGACTGGTTTAACAGAGTGACGTCTGTGATTCTCTGTTTTAAGTGATTAATGTCGTTGATACGTTCAATGTACACATGTTGCTTCACATAAGGCTGGTTTCACACTTGCATTGGGCAGAGCTGCGGAGGGCTGCGTAGTTCCTCCATTAAGCTCTACCCACTGCCGCACCTCTTCCATTCAGCTCCGCCTATGTCGGCATGCGTCCTGCATACCTATCTTTAACATTAGGTACGCAGGCCATGCGAATGTATGCGGATGCCTCCACATGCGTTGTTTTGACTCTGCGCCGAACTTCGTCGAACGCAACATTGCATTGCATTTTGTTGCAGTTGGTGCAGCGTCAAAAAGACGCATGCGGAGGCATCTGCATACATTCCCATGGCCTGCGTACCCAATGTTAAAGATAGGTACGCAGGATGCATGCCGACGTAGGCGGAGCTGAATGGAAGAGGTGCGGCAGTGGGCGGGGCTTATTGGAGTAACTGCGCAGCCCTCCGCAGCTCTGCCCAACACAAGTGTGAAACCAGCCTAACCCCAAAAGTAAAAGTCTAAAGGTGTCAAATCCAGGAATTGTGGTGGCCATGGCTTGACAGAACCCCGGCCTATCCACCGTCAGGGGAATGTTCTATCCAGAAACTCATGAACAATGGTGGCGTAGTGTGGAGGAGCGCCGTCCTGATGAAAGATGACACCTTCTGGAAATTGTGGCACTGCATACAATTCCAACATGTCAAGATACGTGTTTGCTGTCACAGACCGCTCCGCGAAAAAAAAAATGGGCCTATCACCTTATCATGCATCGGCCACACCACACATTCACTTTTGGGGTGTTACGTTCGTACTCAACGTAGGCATGAGGATGTTCAGCAGCCCATATTCAGACGTTATGGCGATGAACATGTCCACAGATATGCAAGGTTGCCCAATCTCTAAATACAATCTTCTGCAAAAATCTTGCATCATTGTCGATCTCATGAAGCATATCTGTAGCATACGCGCATCATTTTGGTCTATCTGACGGTTTGATAGCGTGCAACAGCCGCAATTTGTACCCCATAGATTTTTTAGGGCTCCTTAGATAGCTATCCGGTATAGCCTCTACAGACTCGTCACTGACTGATGGACTACCAGAACGGGGTTTCTCCACCAAACTGCCGGTTTCCTTCAACTGCTTATCCCACCGAGTAATGTTATTCCTATGTGGTGGCGCTTTGTTATAAACGCACCGATATTCACGTAGCACTTTGGTCACGGATTCGAATTTAGCGAGCCATAGAACACACTGAATTTTCCTCTGTACCGTCCACATCTCACCTGGCATGGAAAACCACACAGCTGGCATAAGCTTGTGGTTGCATGATGTCACAGACCTGGCAGTGTATTAATCAGAGTTCAGTTTATCAGGGGTTAATCTGACTGGGGTCTCAGCAACAGCTTAAATGATTTTGTGTTGTTTGATTGGTTCTTGTTATCTCTCCTCATGAACAGGTCTGATATGATTGGGCCAGAGAAAAGGCGCCAAAATGTAAACTATAAATAGAGCTTGTGACTGGTCAATAGTGCTCCATGACTTTAAGGACACACTGTATACGACTCACTTTACTGTAACACCCTGGTCTGGCAAAGTGATTAAAAAAAACAAAACAAAGTCCTATACATAAGTAACAATGTCATATACAGTGGGTACAGAAAGTATTCAAACCCCTTTAAATTTTTCACTCTGTTTCATTGCAGCCATTTGGTAAATTCAAAAAAGTTCATTTTTTTCTCATTAATGTACACTCTGCACCCCATCTTGACTGAAAAAAACAGAAATGTAGTAATTTTTGCAAATTTATTAAAAAAGAAAAACTGAACTATCACATTGTCATAAGTATTCAGATCCTTTGCTCAGTCACTCATATTTAAGTCACATGCTGTCCATTTCCATGTGATCCTCCTTGAGATGGTCCTACTCCTTCATTGAAGTCCAGCTGTGTTTAATTAAACTGATAGGACTTGATTTGGAAAGGCACACACCTGTCTATATAAGACCACACAGTGCATGTCAGACCAAATGAGAATCATGAGGTCAAAGGAACTGGTCAAGGAGCTCAGAGGCAGAATCGTGGCAAGGCACAGATCTGGCCAAGTTTACAAAAGAATTTCTGCAGTACTCAACGTTCCTAAGAGTAAAGTGGCCTCCATAATCCTTAAATGGAAGAAGTTTGGGACCACACAGCCTGCACCTGGCTGTCCAGCCAAACTGAGCAATCATGGGAGAAGAGCCTTGGTGAGAGAGGTAAAGACGAACTCCAAGGTCACTGTGGCTAAGTTCCAGAGATGCACTAGGGAGATGGGAAAAAGTTCCACAAAATCAACTATCACTGCAGCCCCCCACCAGATGGACCTTTATGGAAGAGTGGCCCAAAAGAAGCCTCTCCTCAGTGCAAGATATATGAAAGCCCGCATAGAGTTTGCTAAAAAACACATGAAGGACTCCCAGACTATAAGAAATAAGATTCTCTGGTCTGATGAGACGAAGATAGATGTTTTTGGTGATAATTCTAAGCGGTAAGTGTGGAGAAAACCAGGCACTGCTCATCACCTGCCCAATACAATCCCAACAGTGAAACATGGTGGTGGCAGGATCATGCTATGGGGTGTTTTTCAGCTGCAGGAACAGGATGACTGGTTGTCATTGAAGGAAACATGAATGAGGCCAAGTACAGAGATATCCTGGATGAAAACCTCTTCCAGAGTGCTCTGGACCTCAGACTTGGCAGAAGGTTCACCTTTCAACAAGACAATGACCCTAAGCACACAGCTAAAATAACAAAGGAGTGGCTTCAGAACAACTCTGTGACCATTCTTGACTGGCCCAGCCAGAGCCCTGACCTAAACCCAATTGAGCATCTCTGGAGAGACCTGAAAATGGCTGTCCACCAACGTTCACCATCCAACCTGACGGAACTGGAGAGGATCTGCAAGGAGGAATGGCAGAGGATCCCCAAATCCAGGTGTGAAGAACTTGTTGCATCATTCCCAAGAAGACTCATGGCTGTACTAGCTCAAAGGGGTGCTTTTACTCAACACTGAGCCAAGGGTCTGAATACTTATGACCATGTGATATATCAGATTTTCTTTTTTAATAAATTTGCAAAAATTTCTACATTTCTGTCTTTTTTCAGGCAAGATGGGGTGCAGAGTGTACATTAATGAGAAAAAAATGAACTTTTTTGAATTTACCAAATGGCTGCAATGAAACAGAGTGAAAAATTGAAAGGGGTCGGAATACTTTCCGTAGCCACTGTATACTGTATATATTGGGATGATACAATGTGGCACATGACAAACTCAGCTCTGCTACATCTATATTAGTCTGGCACCATGCTAATAATCACCTGGGCTGATAAAAGGCTACGTCCTATGCATGGAGGAGTGGGTGATGTTGGATGTACTCTTAGAAGTCGCCCCGCCATACAGAATAATCCAGATTCCATGCAGCAGCGGGTCTTCTGCCTAAATACTATCATAGCATCCCTTCCCTGCCTCTCAATAGAGCAGCGGTCTCCTCCGGAGGCCCGGTAATGTTTAATGCTTTGTAAATGTAACTTCATGATAGACCTCTAAACTGCCCCCCATAATGCCATCTCTCTGTATCCCCCCCACCATTCACTCTGGAAGACAATCACTTTTAGGCAAACCATCCCATTTCCCATGACAGTCTAAGAAAATGCAGCGCTTTAGCTGAACTTTCCACAAGCCCACCCCTGGGCTCAGTGACCCTAAAATAAGAACCCGCATGAGCGTAGGAAAGCATTACTTGGACGCTCTGCTACATTGAACCTTAGTGTCAGATGTTACAACTGCATTAGTAAATAATTACAGTATCAGGGGGCTTGGTGGGTTTAATAATAAAAATAAAGCAATTTTCAGAAAATAAGTCTATCAGCCCCGGAGGTTTTTTTTGGGGGGGATGGTGGAGGGGGTGTCAGTATGAGAACGAGGGATCATGTGATGAGGCTTCTCCCTAGGGTAGCAGGCAGGGCTGTGAGAAGCAATTTCAGTGTCCAGAATAGAATCATTGAATGGTTTAGGTGGGCTCCTCGCTCTGTGTGTCGCTTTATGGCTGATCTCGGCACAAGAGATTTCTACCTGCTGGCTTGTTTTAAAAAAAAAAAATGTTAGAAAAGCAGATCCACTACTAAGTTTCTGCTGCCTCATACTGGGCAAGTAATGTCTATTTCTCCAAGACACCACCTCTGAGCTGGAGTCTCCACAATTAGCTTTACCTATTAGTGACCATCTCCATACAAGCTGTACATAATGTCTAAAAAGGATATGCTAATAATAATATGTATTTTATTTTTTCTCACTTATATAGCACCATTAATTCCACAGTGCTGCACAGACATCATCATCACTGTCCCCGATGGGGCTCACAATCTACTATTCCCTATCAGTATGTGTTTGGAGTGTGGGAGGAAACCGGAGAACCCGGAGGCAACCCACGCAAACACGGGGAGAACATACAAACTCCTTGCAGATGTTGTCCTTGGTGGGATTTGAACCCAGGATCCCAGCGCTGCAAAGCAACAGTGCTAACCACTGAGCCACCGTGATGACTGTATAGCAATAATAATTTAAATGGATTTTAATCCAATGTATCCGTAAATTACAATATTGGGACACGTGTCCAGTTACAAATGACAAAATATATAAAGATAAAATAATGACTATTATAATTTATCGGCAACATTTTGTACTTTATTTCAAAACAAAATATGTGCTTTGTATTCGCCAGTTTGTTATTGCTCCAAATATATAGCCAAAACACGTCCATATCCAATAATGGGTCCGACGTATGACAGTAAAGGGTGATGTTCTAAACCATACATGCCAGGGATGTACTTGTGTAATCATCTAGATTTCCTGGTGCAGCTTTTCTAGTCATCAACCATAAATTGAGGACAGTGGTAAAATTATACAGGATATGTGACCCGAGTAGACTTATTCTTCCAAGCTAGATAATAATGTACTTACGTACAACAGGCTAGATCTATTGTAAAAATCCTGCTGAGTATTAAAAAAACTTATAGCAAAATGACTAATTGACACATTCTATACTCCTCCAATACAAGAAATACAAACTCCCCTTTAAATGAATTTTACTCCCCCATGTGCCTAAGAATCCCTCATCGCCGACGCTCTGGCACTTTATATTGACACTGATGTGTTTTATTGCAGTTAATGACACCAGGCGGCTTCTCATATTAATTATCTTTGTGTTTAAATAAACTATGTAATCTTCTTCTCTACTACACCATTAAGATGATTGCCCCTATTCAATTAAAAATTAGACTGAGCCCCCAAGCCAACTTTTGTTTTAGATAAAAATGTAACTCTTCACATACAGGATATATACTGTATATATATATATATAGATATATATATCTATATATGTAGATATAAATATATATATATATATATATATCTATGGATAGATAGATAGATAGATAGATAGATAGATAGATAGATAGATAGATAGATAGATAGATAGATAGATATAGATAGATGCATATGAACACAAACATACATATCCCCAGTATACATATGCATAGATAACTATATATATATATATATATATATATATATATATATATATATATATATATATATATATATATATACACACACACACATACACACACAATTGGGCTTGTATATTTATAGGTAATGGGTAACATATAGTGCTGCGGAATATGTTGGCGCTATATAAATAAAGTTATTATTATTATTTTTTTATTATTATTATTATTATATAGTTTGGATGGTCCATGGATCAGACAGGAGTCTGGACAACAGGGGCGGCCTCTCACATATTTGCCAAAAGCAAGGCTGTGTTTACACCAGTGGAACACACATACAGTAAATACAATAAATAAATAAATATAAATATATATATATATATATATATATATATATATATATATACATACACACACACACACACACACACACTGTTCCTAAATGGATACCATTCATTTCTATAGGATGCAGGCCAATTCAAATATGTTTGAAACAATTAATCATGACCTCTATCTGCCATGATTGGCATTTACCTTTTCATTTGTATGAGAAAAAAAAAAAAGAGCTTATGGATATACTTGGTATGTCACTTAATTGTTTAAATTAATTAGAAAATGGGAAATAAAACTTCAGTTTCTGGGAAGAAAAAAATTCAAATCACTATTAATATACCAATTTGATTTTATCTTTTAGATTAATAAGGCATAACAATACAAACAAATGCTATTGCCCTAAAATAATAAATATGATACAGGTATTTGTTAACCCTCTTCCTTTAGAAAAAAAAAACTCATCTGCTTAGAGGTCTTTATTTATAATTTTAAAAAAACCTTGTTAGTGCTATCTATACTTATATTTTGCTTTGTTTTTAATTTTCTTTTTTTCTTTACAATAATTATTTTATATATGTTTTGGGCAAATTTGCTTCTATTATCAGTACTCAAAAATACTAATGCTTTTGATCCTGAAATATATATATATTGTTAGAACAGTTTCCTGATTTTACAGAAATGAATGTGATCTGTCAATGGATCTTTTAGTTTATAAACAGGAAGGAAAAAAAAGACTAAATTAAATAAAAATCAGCATTTTTATTTATCCAACAAGACAGGTGTTTATAGATTAGATAGATAGATAGATAGATAGATAGATAGATAGATAGATAGATAGATAGATAGATAGATAGATAGATCGATCTTACTGTGTGGCTTTAGTGCTTGGATAGTGTATATTGTTTGTGGACTTTGTGGCTGGCTTTTTAGCAGACACAATGGAATAATAGTATTTCATCTACATGTCAATGTGCTGTTAAGCAGGCAGGATTAGGAGCAGTTCTCACTGTTGTCCAACATACATCATCCCTAGCAGAAATCCCGTCTCTACAGCAGAGTACTGCCTTCTGGCTGCATCTGTAATATCAACTGCTATATTACATATGACATAGCCGCAGGAATGCCACACCAGTGTGCACTGTGCCACCTACTACACCGCCAGGCAGCTGGAGTTATTACTGCTCATCCTGCAAGAAACAGACACCTCACTGCAGCCACATCAGATTG